>NC_134354.1:515034185-516234185 GCF_048569485.1 Anomaloglossus baeobatrachus
TGGAACCTATCTAGGTTGGGGAGGTTCCCCAGCGGCCAGCGGTATGTTTGGTCAGGGGGACCATCTCCCCCTTCCCTAGATTCAGGATTTCCCTTCCCTTTCGTCGTTCACTTGGTACTCCCCCGTCACCTCTCTCCCAAGGAATCTATAAGGAATGTATACAGAGATTGGAGCTCTATTCTGAGCAGATAACATGCCATGTGCTCAAAGTCCTACCTGCACAAATTGTGTTAGGTTTCTCATGGTTCACACTACACAATCTGGTAGTTAACTGGAAGACCCAGGACATTATTTAGTGGAGCTCATACTGTAAGAATCACTGTTTGGGGACTTGTGTCTCAACTTTATCCTCTAGGATCCTGAGTCTTTGTCTAAGTTTAGTGATATGTTCTCTGAGAAGGATTCTCAGGAGCTGCCGCCACACAGACCTTACGATTCCTCTGTAAGGTTGAAGTCAGGGTCCAAATTACATAAACGCAGGATATACAATCTGCCCGGTCCTGAGAGACAAGCTATCAAAGATTACATAACTGAGAGTTTGGCCAATGATCACATTAGGCTGTCCTCTTCCCCGGTAGTGGCGGGGTTTTTCTTTGTTAAAAAGAAAGACATTGATTACCCTGTAGTCCATAATCCTCACTACAGTTTAAGCATTGGTATGACCACATAATTAATTCTTCAATAGTCTAATAAGCTGCTTTTACATCACCTATTCAAGAGGATGACTATTCTCATTACACCATAGGTCCTACAACGGTGTCCTGTGCACATTTATCTACTTCCAGTCCTTTCATCCTTGAGGTGAGCCTCTTTACCATGTGTGTCATGTAATATTCACGTTACACGAATGCGCACTTGCCACGATGGATACTTGATAACATCCACCATAGTTGGCCACGAATCAACCCTTAAAAAACCCCCCATCCATGACCATTTACGTTCATATATTCACTGACCATGCTAATGATTCCATGTCTTTGTCTCCCAAATATGTTCTCTTATTATCCCAATATGCCTATAGTACAACTTTTATTTTGTTCTATTACTCTATACTGATGGATGTCCTGTATTTTTTGTTTTGTTTTTCTTTATTGTATATATTGTCATCAGCCCGTCCGACCTGAAGAAGGCCAGATAGGCCGAAACGTTGAGATTGGCGGACTATTGTACAGCACTTTTTTGTCAACACGTTTTTCACCACAAAATAAAAAGAAAAGGATTTTGATATCAGCTACATGTCTCTGACTTTCTGTGTCTCCCAGGGTGATAGTGAGTGTGCCGGAGTTTCCATTACTTCACCCTTCTATTCACACTGAATTCATTTTCGCTCCTATACAGAACACGACCAGCAGGTTTGAAATCATTTAATGGGCTGTTTATTTAGTCAGGTTTTTGGGGGGGTTTGTTTGGTTATATATCTAGTGTCATTATACTACTATTTTTGGAGTATTATTTTTCCCATGTTGTCCAAAATTTATTCTATTTTTTTACAATAATGGAGGTCGAAGTATGGTATCCCTTATAGCATTGCATTACTGATGGGTAGGGATGGGGCGATCCCGATCTGTAAAGATCGGGGATCGCACCGATCACATAGTGATTGTGTACATGATCCCAATCACGAGCTTTCCTGGAAAGCTCGTTTTTTAGATCGGGTCGAGATCGGGTCCAAGGACTGAAAAAAAAAGCACATTATTAAAAAAGATTCTGATCATACTTACAGGTCCTGCTAACGCACCCTGCAGACTCTGCCTCCCGGCGCTTCTGCTTCCGCGTCCGGCCGATCATTGCTGTGCCGCTCAGTAACCAGCACTGACTACTAAAGGACCTTCAATGACATCATAGCTACATGACCCAGTCACGTGTGAATGCTGTATTACCTCATTGGCTACAGACTGGTCACATGACTATGACGTTCCGAAGGTCCTGGTAGCTGAACTTTGACAGTCACTGTCCTAGTGTCACATCGGCATCACCTGGTTCGGCCGCACACTCTCCTGACAGGAGTGGTCGGCGCTCGTGTCCGGAGAGTGTCAGTCCGTTTGGGAAGATGATGATGCGAGACTGCACGAGTCACACGTAAGTGGAACTCTGGCCTCAGCGTGAGCCTGCATCTCACTCTGTATAGACTGTCTGTACAGAGTGATCTTGCAGAGTTGACATTGTTCATTGCTCTCTCTGCTTCTCACACTGTATAGACTGTCTGTACAGAGTTATGTAGCAGAGTTGACATTGTTCATTGCTCTCTGCTTCTCACACTGCATAGACTGTACAGAGTGAAATTGTTCATTGCTCTCTGCTTTTTACACTGTATAGACCAGTCATGGTGAACCTTTACAGACCGAATGCCCAAACTGTTGACCTGAACCCAATTTTTTTCCCAAAGTGCCAACCAATCCTATTATGTAAATAATTGATTTCAATCTTACCTTTGCAGTCTTCTCTTCTCTTCAGCAGGGGGCATCATGATCATGCATGCTTACCACACATTAAAGCTGAGCCTCTCCCATTGCCCTTTCCAGACACAGGAGTTGGATTGATCTTTCTGGAGAAGAATTGCAGCATATTAGACAGAGATTTTAGCATGGAATGCAATCAGATGTCACCCTGTAATCCACATCTACATTTCAAAGTCTGAACATCTCAAAATCCCATAAAGATGTACAAGTTGCTACCTTAACCTTTCATTGTGTAGTTATGTCCCCCTTCCTGGCCACTTCCTGATAAACATGTCCAACATTCTGGTATATTTGTCTCCATCATGGCCCCATCCTGGTAACTGTACCCCATCCCAGTATATTCCCCATCCTGGTAAATATTCCTCATCCTGGTAAATGTTCCCCCATCCCAGCATGTATCTCATCCTGGTAAATGTACCCCTTCCTGGTAAATGTTCCCCCATCCTGGTAAATGTACTCCCATCAGGTAAATGTACCTTCATCCTGGTAAATGTCCCCTTACTTGCATGTTCCCCTTTCTGGTAAATGTTGCCCATCCCAACATGTTCCCCTTCGAGGTAAATGAAGCCTATCCTGGCATGTTTTCCCCCATCCTGGCATGTATGTTTTCCCCATCCTGGCACGTATGTTTTCCCCATCCTGCTATTCATGTTTTCCCCATCCTGGCATGCATGTTTTCCCCATCCTGGCATGTATCTTTCCCCCATCCTGGCATGCATGTTTTCCCCATCTTGGCATGCATGTTTCCCCCATCCTGGCATGTATGATTCCCCATCCTGCTATGCATGTTTTCCCCATCCTGCTATGCATGTTTTCCCCATCTTAGCATGCATGTTTCCCCCATCCTGGCATGTATGTTTCCCCCATCCTGGCATGTATGTTTCCCCCATCCTGACATGTATGTTTTCCTTATCCTGCTATGCATGTTTTCCCCATCCTGGCATGTATGTTTTCCCCATCCTGGCATGTTTGTTTTCCTATCCGGGCACGTATGTTTTCCCCATCCTGCTATGCATGTTTTCTCCATCCTAACATGCATGTTTTCCCCATCCTGGCATGCTTGTTTTCCCCATCCTGGCATGTATGTTTCTCCCATTCTGGCATGTATGTTTCCCCCATGCTGGCATGTATGTTTTCCCCATCCTGCTATGCATGTTTTCCCCATCCTGGCATATATGTTTTCCCCATCCTGGCATGTTTGTTTTCCCCATCCTGGCATGTATGTTTTCCCCATCCTGCTATGCATGTTTTCCCCATCCTGGCATGCATGTCTTCCCCATCCTGGTATGTATGTTTCCCCATCCTGGCATGTATGTTTTCCCCATCCTGGTATGTATGTTTTCCCCATCCTGGCATGCATGTTTTCACAATCCTGGCATGCATGTTTTCCCCAACCTGGCATGCATGTTTTCCCCATCCTGGCATGCATGTGTTCCCCATCATGGCATGCATGTTTTCCCCATCCTGGCATGTTTTCCCTGTGCTGGTGTGGCGCCCCTGACCTGGTCTGGGACAGTACTTCCAGGTAATCCTGAAGGCCAGAATAGGGTGTGTACGCACAGACACATAGCAACCAGGTCTCCCACACCTTAGAGGAGACCCTTAGGCAGACCCAAGAGGGGGTGTTCCTCCACATCTCATCTATGGGTGTAGGGGAGGGGCTGGAAGCTAAGGTGACAGTGGCTATAAGGAAAGTAGGAGGAGTTAACCAGTCTGGTAGTGAAGAAGCGCAGGAAAGGTGGCAGGAAGGAGAAAGAAGAGAGACGTGCGCTGACACGCTAGTCAGACCCTTCACATGTAGTAGCCGTTGGCGGGGGAGAACGGTTACCAGTAGTCGGACAGAAAGACGCTGAGGAAGTTAGCTGGTCGTGTACAGAGACTCCTGGTGACTAGGCACGCACGGGGAACAGGTCCCTAGAGTAGATGTCCATTTACTGATCTGCTAAACCTGCCGGTGGGGGGAACCATAAGTCCCACACAAACCAACTAGATTCCGAGCATCAGCAGCAACGAGGGGGCCCATAAGGAGGATTGAGCCTGGAGCCATCTTCCTTGGTCCACGCTGCCAGCAAACGGGCCAAAAAGGGCAGAAAAGGCAGTAGCGACTTCCCTGGATGAATCCCACAGTACTTCAAGTCAGGGGTTATCCGAAACAAGAAGTGCTAGGAAGGCGAGTTAACGGTTGCCCTTAGACCGGCGTAAAGGATACCTGGTTCCTCCTGGTTTATCTCAGCATACCTCACAAAAACATCTGAAAGTGAGTAAAACAAGTTGAAAGACATCTTTGACTGAGATTGAGTTATTCTAGGACCTGTTGTTCTACACACCCGAGCAGCTGGGGCCCGCCTCACTCACGGGAGGACATACCACCAGACTGCAGACTCCACCAGCCCCAGACGCTCGTTAAACCTGCAGTGGCGGTCACCCATATTCCTGGGTAAACCGTGAGTGGCATCACGACTCCTATGTAAATAAACCTGACATACCTGTAGCCAGATATACCCAAAGTGAAGACACTGTGGCATCCCATGAAGGTGGAGAGGTGTCCTTGGGGCGACCGCTGCAGGTGGGCGACACACTGGCACTGTCTTCCCCGAGCTGGCCATGTTTCCCCCGTGCTGGCACTGTCTCCCCCGAGCTGGCCATGTTTCCTCCATGCTAGCACTGTCTCCCCCATGCTGGCCATGTTTCCCCTGTGCTGGCAGTGTTTCCCCTCACAGTGACACAGCCGCACACAAGTTAAAAAAAAAAAAAACTCACCTTCCAGCACCCGCTCCACCGCTGCGCACTGCTGGGTCGTCAGTTCACGCACGGCCACAAGACGTCACGCCGGCGCCGCTTACTGACGCTCCTCTGTCTCCTAGGCAACAGGCGTGCGGCCTAGGAAAGGAGGAGTGTCAGAGTGAAGAGAAATGCCGTCTCTGCTCCAACACAACTTTGAACTGCAAGCGCGACCGCTCCAGCAGATCAAAGAGGCAGGATGAGGTGACAGCGCGCGTGCCAGCAGAAAGGGCTCTGCGTGCCCAGTCTGGCACGCATGCCATAGGTTCGCCATCACTCGTATAGACTGTCTGTACAGAGAGAATTTGCAGAGTTGACATTACTATCCCTGTGGATTACATCCGACTAAGCAATTTTTATAATAAAGACGAAGTCTCAATGGTTTTTTTTTATTTCCAATCAAAAAAAATGTCTCTGTGTTGTGTTTTTATTTTACTGTTTACTAGAAATTCATGGTGTCCATGTCTAATTTGGCGTGACACCATGAATTTCGGGCTTAGTACCATCTGAGAACAAAGCTGGTATTAACCCCTTTATTACCCAGTGAGCTACCCGGCTCCAGGGCCGCTGGATGAGCCGGGTAAAGTGCCTGGAAATGGTGGTAAGAAACAATGCACCATTTTCAGGGGGCGGTCACCCATATTCCTGGGTAAACCGTGAGTGGGATCACCAGCCCCCAGCTGCCTGGATTTACCTGACTGGAGATCAAAATACAGCGGGAGCCCACGCATTTCTTTGAATAAAAAAAAATTAAATGGGAATCTCTGTATTTTGATTGCCAGCCAAGGTAAAGCCAGGCAGATGGGGAAGGCAGACCGTAGCCGTCCGCTTTAGCTGTGCTGAGAATCAAAAATACCGCTGAGCGCTATGTCATTTTTTTAAATTATTTAGTTCTATACAACTATATATAGTGTGTGTCTGTGTATACATATATATACATATATATATATATATATATATATATATATATATATATATATATTGCTCTTTTATTCTATAAACTAGTATTTTCAGAAAATAAATACATAATTTATTGCTTGGAAATTCAGAGAAATATAAAGAAATATAAAGAGAAAAATCAGAAAAACTGACAATTTTACAGTGGTCTCTTATTTTTTGCCAGAGCAGTGTGTGTGTGTGTGTGTGTGTGTGTATGTGTATATATATATATATATATATATATATATATATATATATATACATATTCACACACAATATATAGTTGTATGAAAATAAATAATTTAAAAAAATAATGTAGTGCTCCACGGTATTTTTGATTCTCAGTGCACATAAAGCAGAAGGCTACAGGCTGCCACCCCCACTCCTGCCTGGCTTAACCTTGGCTAGTACAGGGAAGCCCAGTTTTTTGGGGTTTTTTTGGTTATTTAAAAAAAAAAATAATTAAAAAAAAAATTGCTTGGGCTCCCGCTGCATTTTCTATTGCTAGCTAAGGATAATCCAAGCAGCTACTGGCTGCTAACCCACACTCCTTGGTGTTACCTTCACTGGCAATGGAAAATCTAGGGAAGCTCTTATTTTTTCATTTATTTCTTTAAGTTTTTTGCCAAAAAGCTAAAAAAAATTATTTGGGCTTCGCCGTATTTTTATATGCTAGCGAGGTACAGCATGCAGGTTGGGCTGCCCCCATCTCCCAGCTGCCTATATGTACCCGGCTGGGGTCCAAAAATATAGGGAAGCCCTTTTTTTAATTATTTCATGAATTTTTTTCCAGGTAGGTACAACTAGGCAGCTGGGGATTGGAATCTGCAGCATACGTTGGCCCAAGCTTTCTGGGCCCTTCACTGTGAATTGCAGTCCACAGCTGCCCCAGAATATGGCGCTTTCATAGAAGTGCCATCTTGTTGCGCTGTATCCAACTCTCCTCCAGCAGCCCTGGTGACGGGTGGCACGCTGGGTAATAAGGGGTTAATACCAGCTTTGTTTTACCAGATAGTATTAAGCCCGAGATTCTTAATGTCAGGCCAAGTTTGACCTGGCCATTAAGAATCTCCAATAAAGGATTAAAAAAAGCGACCACACAGAGAAAAAATACTATATTATAAATAAATACACAGGCACTTTATTAGAAATAAATACAGAGACACACTTAGGGACTGCATGTTTATTACTAGGGATGATCGAATATCACAAATATTCGGCAATATTCGGATTCGCGAATATCTGACGAATTCGACTATTTGCGAATATTCGATGCACAATGTAAGTCTATGGGAAGTCCAAATAGTTGCTATTCAGCAACTATTCAGGTTTCCCATAGACTTACATTGCGCATAGTATATTCGCAAATAGTCGAATAGCGGCGTCCTATTTGGCGAATATAGGCGTTGCCGAATATTTGAGATATTCGATCATCCCTATTTATTACCCCTTCTCATCTCTCCATGATCTTGGTCTTCTGTCTTCTTCAACCCATACAGCTCAGCTATATCAGAATTCACGGGGGGAGAACACTTCTGCTCCCCGTGCAGTCTAATCATTCAATGAGTGAGCAAAGGCTGCGGGTTGGTAAGCGGTAACATCACCGCTGCCACCATTGCCATAGTAACCTGATGAGCGGGTTACTATAGGAACGGTAATCTCCGATCACCTGATTCCCACCGCCGCTACTCACCGGCTGCATTACAGTGTGTGGCAGCCAATTCCTGCATGTGGGCTGACTCTGTAAAGAGCGCCGACATGCAGGGATGGGAAGCCAAGCATGTGCCCGAGCATCTTGCCACTACACAGCGCTCGCCGAGTATACAGAGTATACTATGCTCGGGCGAGCGCCTAGCACCTGCGAGCACCGAGACACTGACACTGCACCTTTTTTGACATCATAGTCATGTGACCAGACTGTAGCAAATGATATAATACAAAATTGACTGGTCACATGCTATGACGTCACGGTAGGTCCTTTGGTTATCGGTTGGTACAGAGATGACCATACTCGGAAGCAGACCTGTAAGTATAATGACAATATTTATTAACTATATTTTTTATTTTACAGACTCCCCCCGCCCCATCCCATGACTGTAAAATCAAAGATTGGTGATCGGGACACAAGATCGTGTTATTTCGATCCCGATCTTTACAAAATGACCGGGCGAATCTCCCCGATCCCGACCATCGGGGGGATCGCCTATCCCTACTAATGGGGTTACTTGTTATCTGCTGTTGGCTCATGTTTAAAATCTTTGGCATTAAGTGGTTTTATGTGTTTTTAACGTGTTTTTTATATCAACAAAATGTAATAAATAATTGTGATTGTTGTGATGTGCTCCTTCTATACTTTGTCTTCCTCTTTTTAAACCATTAACTTTTTCAGACACTTGTTGATGGGCGAGTCTTCACTAGAGATGAGCTAACTTCTAGAGGCTCGAGTTCGACTCAGTTCGTCGAACGGAGGCCGCGTTCGAGTTCGGTTCGGCGAGCCGTTCGACGAACCTCTCGGACCCCATTGAAAACAATGGGAGGCAAACAGAAATACATAAAAACATTATAAATGTACACATACAGTTAATAAACATTGCCATAACACTTACATGTCCCCGCGATCCGTCCTGCACTCTATCTCCAGCCGCTTTTCCTTCTTGATAATCGCTGCGTCCTCCCAGTAACCAGCACCGATGATAGGACCTATCGTGACGTCAAAATAGCATGTGACCAGTCACGTGTCTATTATCTCATTGGCTACAGACTGGTCACATGGCTTTGACATCCCGCTAGGACCTGTCAGTGCATCTCTCCAGTACACGTGATCGTTTGTGTATCTCCGTGTACCAGCGACATGCTCTGGCACATGGTCGACTCCACGTTCTGGTTAACCATTTCGTTATTCACCGGCTGCAACAGCCGGTTAACAACAAAGATCACCGTTGCTATAACAACGCGCCTGTCAGCGGTGACGTCACCGCTTACAGCCGCAGCGGCACCGGGAATCACGTGATCGGAGCACCGTTGCTATAGCAACGCGCCTGTGAGGGGTGACGTCACCGCATACAGCCAGCAGCACTGATCACTCACGGAGTGAATTCTGCACTGGGAACAGCAGCGTCTTTCTCCCATACAGTGCTGCTGATGTAGCAAAGCTGCATGGGTTGAAGGAGAAAGAAGCCAGAAGACCATGGATCGTGGAGGAATAAAAGGGAGTAATAAACATGGAGTCTCTAACTGTGTCTGTGTATTTATTTCTATTAAAGTATTTTTTCTCTGTGTGGCATCTTTTTTTTAACCTTTTATTGGAGATTCTTAATGGCTGGGTTAAACTTGCCTGACATTAAGAATCTCTGACTTAATACTAGCTAGTAAAACAAAGCTAGTATTAACTCATTATTACCCAGCGAGCCACCGGCATCAGAGCAGCTGGAAGAGTTGGATACAGCGCCAGATGATAATGCTTCTATGAGAGCGCCATTTTCTGGGGCGGCTGCGGACTGCAATTCGCAGCAGGAGTGCCCAGAAAGCTCGGGCTAACCTGTTCTGCAGATTCCAATCCCCAGCTGCTTAGTTGTACCTGGCTGGACACAAAAATGGGGTGAAGCCCACGTCGTTTTTTTTTTTTTATTTCATGAAATTCATGAAATAATTAAAAAAAAGGGCTTCCCTATATTTGTAGTTCCCAGCCGGGTACAAATAGGCAGCTGGGGGTTGGGGGCAGCCGTACCTGCCTGCTGTACCTGGCTAGCATACAAAAGCATGGCGAAGCTCACGTCATTTTTTTGTAGTTTTTTGGCAAAAAAAAAAATGCTTCCCTGGATTTTCCATTGCTAGTGAAGGTAACACCAAGCAGTGGGGGTTAGCAGCCAGTAGCTGCTTGGATTACCCTTAGCTAGCAACACAAAAAATGCAGCGGGAGCCCATATATATATTTTTTAATTATTTATTTATTTAAATAACTAAAAAAAAAGGGCTTCCCTGTATTTTGATTGCCTGACATCACAGTGCTGTAAAAATAAATCTTTAAAAAAATGACGTAGCGTTCGACGGTATTTTTGATTCGCGCAGATAAAGCAGACAGCTACGAGTTGCCACCCCCATCTGCCTGGCGTTACCTTAGTGGGAAATCAAAATACAGGGAAGCCCATTAATTTTTTTTATTTAAAAAAATAGTTAAAAAAAAAAATGACGTGGGGTCCCCCCATTTTTGATAGCCAGCTAGGCTAAAGCAGCCGGCTGTAGCCTGAAAACCACAGCTGGCAGCTTTACCGTGGTTGTTGATCCAATGTGGAAGTCACCCCAGGCTCTTTTTTTATAATTATTTTATAAATATTAATAATTACAAAAAAAAAAAGTAGGGTCCCCCGCAAATAGGATCACCAGCCAGGGTAAAGCTGTGGTCTAGTATTCTCATGGTGGGAAGGTCCATAGTTATTGGCCCTTCACAGCCATTAGATGCGCCAATCCCATTGCCCTGGTGCGGTAGCAAACGGGGTAATATATGGGGTTATACTAGATGAGTAATGTCACCTGGCATCAAGCCCTGGGGTTCGTGATGTCAGTCGTCTATCAGATACCCGACATCACTATCACCAACCCAGTGAGTATTAAAAAAAAAATAGACGACAAACACAATTTTATTTGAAAAAACACTCCCCAAAACATTCCCTGTTTCACCAATTTTTTAGAAAGAAAAACAAATCCAGGTCTGCTGTAATCCAAGGGGTTCCCATGATGATCCATACCATAGTTAATGTCCCAGTCAATGAAGAACAGAATGTTCCATATTGGCTGGGAGAGCAATGCAGTGACCTGAGCTAATATCAATAGGTCAGCCCAGGTCACTGCAGGGCATGACAAGTGCTGCTGTCAGGAGCTTAGCGAGGTACATTACCTGTGGTCATCGCTGCCCTCCTGACAGCAGAGCTGTCACTTAGTTCAATGACTGCCGCCTTCACAACCAAGTATCGCGGGAGCCCGTGACGTCACCGCTAGTGACAGTCTTGAGCCGGCAGCGAGAGGAGATGTGATAAGCAGCAGCCATGGAAGAGAGTGACAGCACTGATATCGGGAGGGCAGGACTTCATCACCGCAGGTAAGCCGAGCGGGGTAATGTGTGCAAAGTGCGAGGTGGGTGGAGCCGAGTAGGGTAATGTGTGCGGAGTTTGAGGTGGGGGGAGCTGAGTGGGGTAATGTGTGCGGAGTGCGAGGGGGGTGGAGCCAAGCAGGGCCATGTGTGTGGAGTGCGAGGTGGGTGAAGCCGAGCGGGGTAATGTGTGCGGAGTGCGAGGTGGGTTGAGCCGAGTGGGGCCATGTGTGCGGATTGTGAGGTGGGTGGAGCCGAGCGGGGTATTGTGTACGGAGTGCGAGGTGGGTGGAGCCAAGCAAGATAATGTGTGCAGAGTGCGAGGTGGGTGGAGCTGAGCGAGGTAATGTGTGCGGGCAGCAGAGTGCGAGGTGGGTGGAGCCGAGCGGGGTAATGTGTGTGGAGTGCGAGGTGTGTGGAGCCGAGCAGGGCCATGTGTGCGGTTTGCAGGGTGGGTGTAGCTGAGCGGGGTAATGTGTGCGGAGTGCGAGGTGGGTGAAGCCAAGCGGGGCCATGTGTGCGGAGTGCAAGGTGGGTGGAGCCGAAAAGGGTAATGTGTGTGGAGTGCGAGGTGGGTGGAGCTGAGCGGGGCCATGTGTGCGGAGTGCGAGGTGGGTGGAGCCGAGCGGGGTAATGTGTGCGGAGTGCGAGGTGGGTGGAGCCGAGCGGGGCCATGTGTGCGGAGTGCGAGGTGGGTGGAACCGAATGGGGTAATGTGGGCGGAGTGCGTGGTGGGTGGAGTGCGTGGTGGGTGGAGCCGAGCGTGGTAATGTGTGCGGAGTGCGAGGTGAGTGGAGCCGAGCGGGGTAATGTGTGCGGAATGCAAGCTGAGTGGACCAAGCGAGGTAATGTGTGCGGCCAGCAAAGTGCGAGGTGGGTGGAACCGAGTGGGGTAATGTGTGCGGAGTGCGAGGTGGGTGGGGCCGAGCGAGGTAATGTGTGTTGAGTGCGAGGTGGGTGGAGCCGAGCGGGGTAATGTGTGCGGGCATCGGAGTGCGAGGTTGGTGGAGCCGAGCGGGGTCATGTGTGCGGAGTGCATGGTGGGTGGAGTCGAGTGTGGTAATGTGTGCAGAGTGCGAGGTGGGTGGAGCCAAGCGGGGTTATGTGTGCGGAGGGCAAGGTGGGTGAAACCGAGCGGGGTAATGTGTGCGGAGTGTGTGGTAGGTGGAGCCAAGCGTGGTAATGTGTGCGAAGTGCGAGGTGGGTGGAGCCGAGCGGGGTAATGTGTGCGGAGTGCGAGGTGGGTGGAGCCGAGTGAGGTAATGTGTGTTTAGTGCGAGGTGGGTGGAGCCGAGCGGGGTAATGTTTGAGGGCATCGAAGTGCGAGGTGGGTGGAGCCGAGCGGGGTAATATGTGCGGAGTGTGAGGTGGGTGGAGCCGAGCGGAGTAATGTGTACGGGTGGCAGAGTGCGAGGTGGGTGGAGCCGAGCGGGGTAATGTGTGCGGAGTGCTAGGTGGGTGGAGCCGAGCGGGGCCATGTGTGCAGAGTGCAATGTGGGTGGAGCCAAGCGGGGTTATGTGTGCGGAGGGCAAGGTGGGTGGAACCGAGCGGGGTAATGTGTGCGGAGTGCGTGGTGGGTGGAGCCAAGCGTGGTAATGTGTGCGAAGTGCGAGGTGGGTGGAGCAGAGCAGAGTAATGTGTGCGGAGTGCAAGGTGGGTGGAGCCGAGCGGGATAATGTGTGCTGAGTGAGAGGTGGGTGGATCGAGCGAGGTAACATGTGCGGGCAGCGGAGTGCGAGGTGGGTGGAGAAGAGTGGGGTAATGTGTGTGGAGTGCGAGGTGGGTGGAGCCGAGCGAGGTAATGTGTGTGGAGTGCGAGGTGGGTGGAGCCGAGCGCGGTAATGTTTGCGGGCATCGGAGTGCGAGAAGGGTGGAGCCGAGCGGGATAATGTGTGTGGAGTGCGAGGTGGATGGAGCCGAGCGGGGCCATTTGTGCGGGCGGCAGAGTGCGAGGTGGGTGGAGCCGAGCGGGGCCATGTGATCGGGCAGCGGAGTGCAAGGTAGGTGGAGCCGAGCGGGACCATGTGGCGCTTAGGACGTCAGTGCTGGGGACTGCATGGCTGGGAACAGGTGAGTGTGAGTGTGTGTGTGTACATGCCGAGTGCAGGAGGGGGCGGAGCCGAGCAGGGAAGTGTCGGCTAACCGCACACGTAACCAGGGTAAATATCGGATTACTAAACAAAGCGCTTTGCTTGGATACCCGATATTTACATTGGTTACCAGCTCACCGCAGGCTGCCAGCGATGGCTCCTTGTACACTGTAGCTGTAAAAAGCCACGCTTTTGGTGATCGAACCGTTCTCGAACGTAACTTGAACTCTCGAACTTTTAGCAAAAAGCTCGAGTTCGATCTCGAGCACCCCCCAAAATCACTCGAACATGAAATTGGCGAACCTCAAACCTCGAACATCGCTCATCTCTAGTCTTCATTCTGACACACATCATTGAGGCTTTGAGGCTTGAGTGGCAATGACCTTGTCACTTTTCATGGCTGTTCATTCCTTGGACCACTTTCTGTAGGTATGAACTACTGTATGCTCCAGTTGTTTAGCCTTCACATTATTACTTCTTTTTTTCCAGCCTTTAAGATCACTATTTGTTCCATTTTTCCTGGTTCCAACACACAAATTTCAATAACTGACTGTTCAAGAATCATAAATCCCCAAGTAAAACATCAGAAAAAAAGACTGCTAGATCTAACTTAAAAACTCACACAGAATATTTTGCAACATTGCTTTATGATTTTTAGCTTTTTGCATAACAGGTATTGGTAAAAACAATGCAACATTTTTTGCTATTTATATGTAAAATTTTTTGTTATTATTTACTGAGGACTCTTTTTATTCAGCATAGGCATTAGGTAATTATGGGAAATTGTATTAAAGCTATTCTCATTTTAATGAAATGTTATATCCAGCGGAGCTCAAACAGTGAGGAGCCTTAAACACAAAATTATCTTATAAATATTATTTTAAATATGCATAAAATTGGATATTTTTATATTGCTCCAATTATTTCTGAGTCAAAATACTAAAATAACTTGATTCCCACAGCTCACAGGTTAGGTGTAGCTGAATTGCCATTGAAATCTATTATTAGTAAACTATGATTCTTAGTGCTAAGAGCGTTTAGCAATAATGTGAACAAACTACTATGCATCCACTTTCATAAGTTGAATTCCTACAATATGATGTAAGGCTAAGAGCCCACTTTGCGTTTTCCTACTTGCAGTTCTAAATGCACGTTTTGGGCTTAATTGATTTGACCAAAGTTGCCTTTTTCAGAAATTTAGCGCTGGAAACGCATGCGTATTTACCGCGTTTTAGATGCGTTTTCAGCGCTTTTACATGCTTTTTCACCTGCGTTTTGACAGATGCGTTTTGAACATCAAGACACTGCTAAATAAAGTTTAAACATTCAAAGACAATGAAAAAAGTGAAAAAAAGGAACACAGAATTTTAGAAATAATTAAGAAAATAGAAATATTTAATAAAAGTATAGCGGTAATAGACTATTTATTGGAAAAATAGCAATACATTATTATTTTTCTTTAATTTAATTGTCGTACTATGTGTGTGTGTAAAGGGACATATGAAATCATATGAAAACGCATGTTTTCTGCACAAAGAAAGTAGGTAAAACACAGGAATTTGAAGGATTCTTGGTTTTTGCCATTTCTCATTGACTTAAATGTTATCAAAATGCACCCAAAATGGCAAAAACAACTGACATGATGCTTCTTTGAATGCATGTTTTTTGCCACAAAATATGCAAATTAAACGCAGCGTTTGAAAACGCAAAGTGGGGTCTAGAAAGCCCCATTTTCCATAGACTTTGCTGTAAGATCAAAACGCATGCCTTTTGGCATGAAAAGGGTGCTTCTCAAAACGGACCTAAAAAGCACCTGAAACGCAGGTGGAAATGCAAAGTGGGGTCTTAGCCTAAGAATATATTCTGTTTATGAGAAAAAAACAAGATTTTAAGTTCGGAGTTCAATCTAAACTAAAAATATAGAAGATTCATCCTTTAATTTAAAAACAACAGCTTTGTATGGTAATAAAATTTGAAAACATAGTTCACCTTCCCTTCTTGTAATTTGATAACCAAATAATGAATTGTTCTTCCTCTCCACATGCTAGCTATGTAGGAGTACAAACAGATATGTGATAGCCTAAAGGGGGCTTTACACGCTGCAACATCACTAATGCGGAGTCGTTGGGGTCATGGAATTTGTGACGCACATCCGGCCGCATTAGCGATGTTGCTGCGTGTGACACTGATGAGCGATTATTCATCGTTGCAAAAACGTGCAAAATCGCTCATCGGTGACATGGGGGTCCATTCTCGATTATCGTTACTGCAGCAGTAACGATGTAGTTCGTCGCTCCTGCGGCAGCACACATCGCTATGTGTGACGCCGCAGGAACGAGGAAGCTCTCCTTACCTGCCTCCCGGCCGCTATGAGGAAGGAAGGAGGTGGGCGGGATGTTCCGGACACTCATCTCCGCCCCTCCGCTTCTATTGGGCGGCCGCTCAGTGACGTCGCTGTGACACCGCACGGACCGCCCCCTTAGAAAGGAGGTGGTTCGCCGGTCACAGCGACATCGCCGGGCAGGTAAGTATGTGTGACAGGTCTGCGCGATGTTGTGCGGCACGGGCAGCAATTTGCCCGTGTCGCACAACAGATGGGGAGATAAGGTATGCACACCAGTGACTATGTAAGGGGAATACATGAAATAGCAGAAACTGCTGTGTGAATACTGACTTGAAAAATCCAATAGCTATATGTAAGAGTGAAAATGTGAGAAATGGAATCTGTATTAGTTTGTGAACCCTCCCCAACCACACCTATTGCCAATCCATATCATACGCATAAATAGCCTGTGTCTCAGCTTCCCGTACACGGTAAGTTTTTTAACTGCATGAGAGGACACACACAAGCTAGGGACCCCAACGTAGAGAAATACTTTGGCGTAGTGTTGGGGCTCTATTGCATTGATCAATTCAGTAGCTAAATTTCTCTTGATTCATATGTTCATGGCAGTAATGCAGATTCCATTTCTCACATTTTCACTCTTACATATAGCTATTGGATTTTTCAAGTCAGTATTCACACAGCAGTTTCTGCTATTTCATGTATTCACCTTACATAGTCACTGGTGTGCATACCTTATCTCCCCATAGTGATGTTTTTTTTAGGTTTTTGCACCCAGTTCAGACTTAGAATGGTGTTCCAAACGTTATTCCTTATTTGCACAACAGATGGGGGTGGGTACCCATGCTAGCGATATCGGGACCGATATCGCAGCGTGTAAAGTAGCCTTTACTCAATGCTTTTACTACTACTGCACTCATTCACTTAATTTCAATGATGCTTGTTTACTTTGTTTTTTACTCAAATGTGCTATTGTAGAGATGAGTGAATCGATGTGAGACAAATATATTTTGAATTTGCCCGAAAAATCAATTTCACCAGAACCTGAATATTTTATGATTCAATTCTCCTAGATCAAGCAAAATAGCTGTCTGTGTTATGGGGGAACTGGCGGATTAGGATAAAGGTGCTGTATATCCCAATCACCAGTTTTGGTCCACTTTGCTCTAAGATGGTAAAGGAGCTGCTGGCAACTCGAAGGTCAGGCAGATAATAGAGAGCTGGGTGGCTCCGAAATAATATGAAGCTGATCCACTTGGAACAGGACTATTGTGAACCCTGTTAATGCCACAGGGTCCACACACCTAAACCAGGACCTCGCCTGTTAGCACCACAGAAGAGCTGGGGTACACCGTCCATGTGTGTAGGGGGCACACCGGGACAGTAGACGCAGCAGCAACAGCCCAGTTAACTAAACTGGGCTGCTGCAACAGGACTGGAACAATAGGAGGGGAAGCATGGTGCCTGACCCTACTGTGCCGAGTCATGAATCTTAGCATGAAAGGCACCATATGCCTATCCATACCTACCGCTTCCAGAACAAGTGGCTGTAGCCGCAAGGTGGCTCTACACATAGGTGCATAAATGCATGTTAATACTGCACACCATGGTGCGGTCTCCAGGACCTTTTAACACATAGAGTCCGCCCCAAACTCTGTGTGAACCACAATGGTGCCTCCAGGGGCCAATAGCGGAGTGCCACATCATCAGTGATGTCACCAGCGGCCCATCTGGAACTGCTACGTCACTGATGACACAAGCACAGCACCACCCTAAAGACCCTACCAGTCATTGTCTGATGACCAATGATGGAGGGCCAGGTCATAGGGGCGGGCCTCCGCGAGCCAGTCCGAAGTGGCCACATCATCAGGACACCTGACACTACCCAGTCTATCAGGTCCTGCCACATCACGGACATTCCCAGTGAAGTCCTTACCAGATGTAGCCTGTGATGCACCAAGTGCCTGAGCATGCTCAGTAGCCTGAACCATAGACAGTCTCAGAAACAATGATGAAAAAATAAAAAAGCCAGCACTAAATGTGCACTGGTGCACTAAAAATTCCAAACTTTACTTGTTTTTAAAATTTTAGATTTTTGGCAAAAAAATTGCAATTACTTCAGCTACCCCACCACGTCACGACAAATCTCTTTGGGGCAGTCCTACTCTAAATTATTTTTATTTAAAATGTGCCATACGGCCTCACATTTGAAAAAAGTAGAACTATTCTTAGCAGCACTTACCTGGTGCTTTTCAATCCCGTACCCATGATTGAATCATGGCTGTGAGCGGGACAGGCCCAAGCAAATGCTGCTTGAAGTAAGAGATTTGTCGTGACATGGAGGAGTAGCTCAGGAAATTGCAATTTTTTGCCAAAAATCTCAAATTTTAATAATGAGTGCAGTTTGGAATTTTAGTGCTGTAGTGCACATTTAGTGCTGGCTATCTTGTTTTTTCTGCATTGAATTGGTCGGTGGCTGACCCCCGCCATGCCGTGCACCCCTATTTGGGCTGTATTGCACCTGCCTTGATTTTGGCAATTGGTGGATGCTCACATTCAGCCATCAAGCCCTGTCCACAGGCTATTTACTTCAAGCAGCATTTGCTTGGGCCTCTCCCGCCCACAGCCATGATTCAGTCATGGCTATGGGATTGAAAAGCACCAAGAGCTGCTAAGAACAGTTCTACGTTTTCATATGTGAGGCCGTATGGCACATTTTAAATAAAAATAATTCAGAGTAGGATTACCCCAAAGAGATTTGCCGTGACGTGGCGGGGTAGCTCAAGAAATTGCAATTATTTTCCAAAAATCTCAAATTTTAGTAATGAGTGCAGTTTGGAATTTTAGTGCTGTAGTGCACATTTAGTGCTGGCTATCTTGATTAGTCTCAGAAACAAGACTATCAGGCCGAGCATGCTCAGTATACAACACAGGACTTAGACACCTCATGATTTTCAAGCACCTGGGCAAAGAGGCTTTTCGCACTAAGTGTGTAAGCATACTCAGTAGCCTGAACTGAGGACTTAGCTTCAGGAATGGCACTATTAGACTGAGCATGCTCACTAGGCAAAATACTGGACATAGGCTCTGGCTGGGGCAAATCGACACGTCCATGTGCCCTCGACGCCTTTCCACACTTAGATATGGAGGAAGTAGCAGCCAGCTGGACAACCCGAGGCATGACCAAAAATGGCGGCCGGCGCCTGGGTGTAGTAAGAACTGCAGCAGGCTGCTTGCGGCAACTGCACAACCGATTTGTAACAGTCTGCGTGCTTCATTTTTCCGGGGTCGTAATGGGGTTAAAATAAAAAAAATTATATGAGCCTCGTATTTCACATTTTCTGGTACCTTACCACAACACCTAATCTTCTGCTGGCTCACTTTCTTTTCTTCAGCTGTGGAATCCTTTTTTTACTGACTCATCGGAACTTCCAGTCTGATAAGGCCTCAAGGGATATCTTTTTGTTACAGGGCTATGTCTTATGAGGTTTAGCCCCCATTGGAGGTGCCAAAGGGTGAATAAAACAAAGTGAAATACTGTGGCCAAAGAAAGAAAGCAAACCAGTGGAGGATTAGGTAGGGAGTTGTGGGTCACCTAAGGGACAAGCAGATAATAATATTTTTATTATTTTTAAACCCCCTTGGTTTAATACACTTTGGATAGACCTCAGTATATACTGTAACTACTAACTTTTAACAACAAATATATTAACATAAATACATTTGCCAGAACTAAAATTTCCCATATGAATTTAATTTCAGCTTTCAGCCATCTTTTCTTAATTTAGTTTTTATAACCTATTTTTCATAAATTATCCAAAATAACAGTTGCACTCAAGTTAGGGGTGGGGAAAAAGCTGAAGGATGTAAATAGTGAACATTGAAATGGCAAAATGCATTACTGCCCAGAAAACATGGAAAAAATGTAAAATATGAGTTACTTTGCAAATAAAGAAGCCAAAGTTACTTGAGCCCAGTTACCATGAAAAGGTGCAACTCTCAACTGGGTCCTAATCGAATTTCTGCCTCTATTCGTGTCCAACCTGACCTCTTATATGAGCTAGGAAAGAACCTGCAAAAATAATTCAAACACCTGAAATAACTGTGAGGAGTGCACAGACAAAGGACATGACTCCATAATACAAAATAGTAGAATTGCTTTCTAATTACTAATATATGTCGCGCTCCCAGGGCTGCGGCGCCGCTCGTCACCACGCTGCTTATTTCGGTGCCGCTCATCTCTTACCAGCCCGGTCCCCGTGCACCCCGACCATGGCCGCCGCTCCCGCTCTCCTTCCTCAGCTTCCCCTGCGCGTCCCGCTCGGCGGTCCCGGCGCCTCGCTGTGTCCCGGGACTCTGCTTCAAGCTCTCCTGCCTCATCTCCCCTGTGTCCTGCACTGTTCTCTGGCTCCCGGGTCTCGCACATGCGCACTAAGGCGCGGGTGCGCTCTCTCCCCTTCTCTTAAAGGGCCAGTGTCTCTGAAACAGGAAATGGCTGAATCCAGTTACAGGGTATATAAGACTTCCTTTTCCATATGGGCAGTGCCTGTTCAACGTGTACCAGTAGCCGTGTCTCTTGTGCTAGTGTTCAGGTCCCCTGTGTCTTGTGCCCAAGTTTAACCCTGTCTCTGCCCGCAGATCCCGACTGCTGTCTGTGCATATCCGGTCCTCCGGCTTTCCAGCAGAATCCTCGGTGTCAGACTGTTGTGGATCCCGTCATCTTCCTCCAGCCTGTACTCATCCCCGATCCTGGACTCCACCCGGTATCTACTGACTGCGCCCTCACTGGTTTCCGGATTCCATTTGCCATCTTCAGTCGGCACCTGTACCCGGTTCTTCTCAGTCCACGTCTATCCTTGGGCCAGCCTCCATATCCTGTGTGGACATCTTCGGACGCTATCCCGCAGCGCTCCCGTGTCCCGGCTGCTGCGCATCTAGGCCTTCTGGGGATATTGCCAGACAGCACCTGTATAGGGGTTTGCTCCTGGTGGTCTCCTTGGGGGAGTCCAGTGCGCGGTCCGGTGGATCCCCCTCCTTGCACCGAACCTGACAATATATTTCAGTAGGTGTCATGACTTTCCATGTTTTTTTTGCATATCTCTTTCTTCATGTATTCAATATTTTTTCCCTGTGTCATTTCACATAATTAGTTAACAGATAAAGGTTTTGTTACCATATTAGCCAGTTGAAAAATGATTGATTGCTCTCAGTGAGAGAAACAAAATTATAAGTTGTGATACCTTTTAATGGCTAACTAAATAAAAGGAAATAAATGATCTTACAAAACAAGCTTTCGCAACATCTCATACCATGCCTGATGAAGGGACCTGAGATGTCTCGAAAGCTTGCTTAGTAACATCATTTATTTTATTTTATTTAGTTAGCCATTAAAAGGTATCACAACTACAAAATTATAATTTTGTTTCTCTCACTGAGAGCAATCAATCATTTCATATTATTACACATAACTTATTTTTTTGACATCTATAGTTTGCTTTCTTTGCCTGTGTAGATTGGATAGGTTGTAACCGCTATCTGGCAGAATATCATGACAGTAGCACTTTTAGCAATATAATTACTTAGAAAAATGATGACGTATTTAATACAAATTTTACTCTTTGCAGATATATGTACAGTGAGGAAAATAAGCATTTGATACACTGCTGACTTTGCAAATCTTCCCACCTACAAAGAATGGAGAGACCTATAGTTGTTATTGTAGGTACACTTCAACTGTGACAGATAGAATACCCCCAAAAAATCTAGAAAATCTCATTGTATGATTTTTAAATAATGAATTTGTATTTTATTGCATGACAAAAGTATTTGATCACCTACCAACCAGCATGAATTCTGGCTCTCACAGACCTGTTATTTTTCCTCTAAGAAGTCCTTCTTTTCTGCACTATTACCTGGATAAAATGCTCCTATTTGAACCTGTTACCTGTATAAAAGACACCTGTCCACACACTCAATCACACTCCAACCTCAAGAATCAACCCAGAAAAACATGGGAAGACCTGGTCAATGACCTGAATAAGGCTGGGACCACAGTTTCAAATATAATAGTTAGTAACACACTGCGCCGTCATAGATTAAAATCTTGCAGGTCACCTAAGGTTTTCCTGCTCATTTCAGCACAAGTCCAGCCCCATTTGAAGTTCATCAATGACCATCTGATTAATCCAGAGAAGGCATGTGGTCTGATGATCTAGAACATTTTGGTATCAACTTCACTGACTGTGTTTGGAGGAAGAAGAAGGATGGGTAAAACCTCAAGAACACCGTCCCAACTGTGAAGTATGGGGTTGGAATCATTATACTTTGGGGGAGCTTTTCTGCAAAGAGGACAGGACAACTGCACCATATTGAAGGGAAGATGGATGGGGTCATGTATCATGAAATATTGGCCAATAACCTCCTTCCCTCAAAAAAAGCATTGAAGATGAGTTGTAGCTGGGTCATCTAGCATGACAACCACCTAAAACACGCCATCAAAACAACTAAGTAGTAGTTCTGTAAGAAGCATTTCATCGATTGGCAACTTCTATTCTGTGTGTGCCATTCAAATATTTTTCCCCGGCCAAAGTTCTGACCAATTCCCTTTGACAGAAAAGAGAGAGATTTTTTAGAATGGGGACTCCAGCGGGCCTAACCGCACACTTACAGTGGCCAGGGTAAGATTTGAAAGGCACAAATGGATCGAACATTGCTATGCAGTGCCCGCTGCATGCAGATAAGGACTGTGGTGCCTGGGGACTGTGTCAGGGCAGGTAACAAAATGGGGATTCAAGCATTTAGCACCGACAGTACTCAATCGAGCATCGAGTGTCTCCAGCACCCTGATGTTTGATTGAGTACCAAGCAGTGGTGAGCACACTCGCTCACCATTAGTAAATATGTATAAAAATATATATTTATATTCACAACCACAATTTCAAGAAAGTTGGGAAGTTTTTACAATGTATAAGACACAAAGATGCAATCATTGGAAATAAAATTATAATATTTATACAGGGCTCAGCATAAATTAGTACACCCCTTTGCAAAGTAAGATTTTAATTCCCATCTCAATAAAACAAGAACAATTTAAAAAATTTTGACTTGGCTTAATTTCATAGAACATTTTGTAACCCATATCATAAAAGTAAGGTTTTATTATAACTTTCATTACAAAATCTTCAGTTTTACTTAAATTAGTTGATTAAAAATTTAATACACCCCCCATAAAAACAACTACTTCTAGAATTTTGTATGAGCTCCATGATTTTTAAGGGCAGCACAAAGTCTTCTAGGCATGGAATGAACAAGTTGGAGACATATTACAACATCTATATTTTTCCATTCTTCAAGAATTACCTCCTTTAGAGCCTAGATGCTGGATGGAGAGTGATTAACAATTTCCTCCTTTTCTTCAGAAATACAACATACTGTATGTGTTTTAAATCACTGTTATGTTGGTAAAGTGCACGTCTACCAAAGTCACAAAGCGATGGTAACATCTTTTCTTTGAATATAGAGAAGCATACCTGCAAATTCATGATAAATGGAATCTTACTCCAAAATACTAGGAGCACACATGCAGTCTCATATAAGGATACTGCCACTAGAGATGAGCAAACTTGAGGTTTAGTTTTTGAACCGAACACCAACTTAAAAAAACAGGGCTCGGGTTTGGAGTTCAAATGCTTTACGTGCAAACTAAATTTGCATGAGCAACGCTGGGCTCAGGTACCCTTGGTGCTCAGTCCTGTGCGAACCGCTTGCAGTGTTTGAACGGCTCACACTGAAGTAACAACAGCGTGATCACACGTAGTGTTCAACCCCTGCATAAAAATTTGAAAATGCCCACCCACCTTCCCTTAGAATTGATCTGCTTATGGCTGGCTACATGTGGGTGGAGACTCAAACTGCCAATTAGTGTTTCTGAACATCCTCGGGCAAGGTTCAGACATGTGGAGGTTTAGTTCATTTGCTGGTTCGCTCATCTTTAACTGCCACCACAATATTTTACTGTAGGTACCATGCATGTAATAAAAATGCATATCCATCAAGAATATGGAGTGATGGTAACATGTTGTCTTTTAATAAAGAACAGTGCATCTTCATGATGCCATGAAAAAATGTAGCTCCCCGACACCAGCAGGGCTCATGCAGCCATACATAAGGACACTGCCACGAACATGTTTTACTGCAGGCAACATATATTTTTGTAAATTCATTCTTCTAAATCCATGGTGCTTACAGTGTTTCATTTCTGCAAAAGAGCAGGATGAAAGTCCTTAAATGACCAAATATGTCTCCTGACTTAACTCCAACAGAAACATCTATGGGCAATACTAGTGACTAGTTAAGCATCACTCACCATCCAGCAGTAAGGGGTACTTTGCATGTTGCGACATCGATACTGCGATCTCGTCGGGGTCAAATCGAAAGTGACGCACATCCTGCGCCGGTAACGACGTTGCAACGTGTAAAGCCTAGATGGGCCGATAAACGATCGCAAAAGCGGCGTAAATCGGTGATCTGTGTAGTGTCGGACATTTTCATAATGTCGCATCAATAGGAGATACGATGTTGTTCCTTGTTCCTGTGGCAGTACACATCGATATGTGTGAAGCAGCAGGAGCGAGGAACATCTCCTTACCTGCCTCCACCAGCTATGCGGAAGGAAGGAGGTGGGCGGGATGTTTACGTCCTGCTCATCTCCGCCCCTCCGCTTCTATTGGCCACCTGCCATGTGACATCGCTGTGACACCGCACAACCCGCCTCCTTGGGAAGGAGGCAGGTCGCAGGCC
Source organism: Anomaloglossus baeobatrachus (assembly GCF_048569485.1). NCBI lineage: Eukaryota > Metazoa > Chordata > Amphibia > Anura > Aromobatidae > Anomaloglossus > Anomaloglossus baeobatrachus. Next base: position 515,058,685 of record NC_134354.1, read on the forward strand.
AGAGTGACATCGCAGGGCAGGTAAGTCCGTGTGAAGCTGCCGTAGCGATAATATTCTCTACGGCAGCTATCACAAGATATCGCATGTGCGACGGGGACTTGTACTATTGCGCTCGGCATTGCTATCATCGACTAGCGATGTCGCAGCATGCAAAGTACCCCTAAGTCTCTAAAAGAGGTTGTTCAAATGGGAAAAAAATAAATGTTGCCAAATTGTTAATTCCATGACTAGAAGACTTGGTGTTCTTAAAATCATGGAGTTCAAACAAAATACTAGATCTAGTAGATTTTGATGTGGGGTGTATTCATTTTTTAAATCAACTAATGTAATTAAAGTTGAAGATTTTGTAATGAGATTTATATTATTAACCTTAGTTTTATGTTATGTAATATATATATACAACTCAGTCATGTCACAATTTGTGTCATTTATAAACTTATTTATTTATTTATTTATTAGTCTTGCAACCTTTAGTTATATTGATGTTTTTTAACAGTGATGCTTATGGGCTATGATATGTGGATTGGGCTTATACGTGTTAAATAGACTATTCGCTAACAGTGGTTTCCATCCGTTTTCCCCTTTCCTGATAGATTGAGGTTACTTGAACATTAATAAGGCTCTAATTACCCCCAAAAATCAAAAGGGGTTTAAAGTAGTACTAGTAGATTTCAAAGGGTTATTCACATATTTTATGGGTGATTAAAAGCTTTGAAATTGAGTTGTACAGCAAATGAAGCAAATACCACAAAACTGGCTGATTTTCAAAAGATTCACTCACATGTGTACTAATTATTATGCTGCAATTTGATAAAATAGCAAAATGTAATTAATTTTCTAGAAAATATGCCACTAATTTTAACCTAAAAAATATTGTGATACGATATGTATTAGAATATTAACTTGTCAAGAAAATTCATATACTGTTTTTTTCCAATTTGGGATACACTGAAAAAAAAGTAATGGATGGAAAATTTCAAATGTTAAATATGATGACACATGCAGCAATACTTTTCATAAGGTAACTGCAGTTTAGAATAGAATAGAAAAATGACAATCATTCTGATTCATATAAAACATGGTTCACTATTGAGTATCTCCTAAATATATTTCTAATTGGAAGATTATTCAATTTAATTTCTCTCTAAAATTCTAAATTAGCTTTCTGTCTTGTGATTATAAGAAAAAAATACAGTGTGAACTAAAATTGAAAGTGGTATGAAGGTTATATATATCAAATATACCAAAGGTTATCATGACTCACAATGCATCATCTTGACAAAGTGTCACAGAAAGATATCTCACTTAACTAGATTAAGATAACTTGAAGGAAGTACATAAGTAACTTTTCAGAATAATCTGAGGAATCATGAAGAATAACACCATTTCTGGACATTATGTTATTTGCCTCCTGAATTGTTCACCATTGTTCCCCTCTGCAGGATTTATCTCTAATTTGCAATTGACTCAGAATTAGTGGGTGGAGAACAGCTGTTGTTATATCTCTCATGAAAAACAGTATACATTGTTTAACAGTATCTACTAGACTGTGGTTGGTGCTGCCCAAAAAATGTATCATCAATAGAATAGGAAACTGACAGATTTCATGGACGAAATCTTATAACGTATGACCTGTTAATAGCAAAACAGTGGATATAATAGTCACTGAAATTTCTGTCAGAAATGGTTGGACATTTTTGAGTTGTTTGGTTATTTTTCTCACTTTAATAGATGAAAATAAACAATTGAGATTAAAAAATAGACATATTCCGTGCAGATGTATGAAAATTTGGCATAGTAATATCTATTTTCCCAATCATCCACACATATAGACTTTGTCCTGAAAAAACAAAAACTATTACTTTACTTATTTAAACATTTCGGTTTAATAAGGTTTTGAATTGACAATAGCACTCTGGTTTTTCACTAATAAAATTAATCAACGAAAATACAAATTTCCTAATAGTTATACACATGACTTAAATATAGAGCTCAGCAGTGCCGGGATGAAGGATAGGCAAGGTAGGCGGCTGCCTAGGGCACCATCTCACATCATAAGAGGAGCGGTGCAATTTTACCTAACAGACTATTAATTTTTGACACCCACCGGTCAGCTCTGCTCTGTTCACACACAGTCACCCCTGTTCTGTATGCAGCATTGAACTGCGGCACTGCTCCAGGTGACAGTATTTAAAAAGGGGGCATTTCATGCAGGAAGAAAGAGTACTGGCAAATAAATGCTTCCTCATCAGACTGTTTAGACTACTCACTAGCTGTTAATTTCTCTGCCCTCCTGCACAGTATGCCCAATGGTGAGGGATATACACAGGTGATATATACAGCTGTCACACAAGGGACCGGACAGTGAAGGCTGCTCAGCAGGACAAACATTGGGCTGGGTGCATTCTACGCTATCTTTTTACTCTGGGAACTGTCCTCAGCATCTTTGGGTCAAAGAGTAGAGGGCAGGTAAGAAGGGATTACTGCCAGTTGCAACCAGGAAGTTGCCATAAGTGAGACCTGTGCCATGTCCCCTCTATCTAAATGTATGCAGCTCATAGTTGTATATATCTAGAGAGAGAGAGAGAGAGAATGTGTGTGTATGGCTGTGTGTATATACAATATGTATGTATATGTAGGCTCCATATCTCACGATGAACTACAGCTTTGAGGGTGAGACTGCCTTCATTTTATAGACAATCATCTTGGGTTATGGTAGGTAGCGTTGAAGCTGAGTTGCAAGGATTTTTGCTAGAAATGTATAATCTTGAATTAAGAGAGTAAAGGGGCAGTAACAGAAGGTTTTGGGAGTAATAATTGATCTACTTGATGAGTATCAATATACACTTTGAAGGTACAATATCAGGTAGAAGAAGTTAATAATATTGCTTGAAATAGCTATTTGGGCCTGGTTATTTATTGCTTGACACAGAAGATATTGCCAGGTTTACTTCTTCTACAGATAATTGAGGTAGAGTTTAGTCAGGAAAAAATGAAGTAATGGATCCTAGATTATGTAAGAGTAGCTCTATAAAGGTCCTTAAATAATCAAATAGTACTTTGTTTGTTTTTTTTTCTCTTTTGGAATGTACAGTGACTAGCATATGGGTAACAATGTTTTGAAATTTTGCTTTTCAGGCTCCATATGTCACTATCCACTACATCTTTGAGTGTGAGACTACATTTATTGTATTGACAATCATCTTGGCTATCTCATATACATGAATTTGTCTAAGGCCCCCTTCACACGTCCGTGTCTCTGGTACGTGCTAGGTCCGTGCTTGTATGTACCGGAGACACAGGCACATGTATACCCATTAAAATCAATGGGTATATGTGCACGCATGTGTTCTGCCAGTGGCCCGTGTCTCTGTGTGGAGCAGACATGTGCCATGTGCTCCACACGGATGCATGTCCGTGTTTCTCCGGCAGCACGGGCCCGCACACGTATCACACGGATGTAGTGTGGATGCGGGTGCACGTGACATGCGCCGGAGAAACACACATGGCATTGTAAAAAATAAAAAAAACACAAACTCACCTCCACGAGCCCTGCAGTCACTGCTGCAGCTGTCACCTGCATCCATCCCCCAGTGAATTTGAACAACACATCTTCTTCACTGGGGGCTGGAAGCAGCGTCAGTGGGGCGTGGCCTGTGCTGGACGCTGTCAGTCAGCACCACAGACAGCTCCGGAAGAAACAGGTAAGGCAGGGCTTTCCGTTCTCCGTGTGTTATTACGTATAACACACGGTGAACAGGAATGTGCCACAAACACGGCACATGGGGAGCAAACCACTCCTTTAACACGTACGTGAAAAAAAACGAATCGTTTTTTTCACGGACGTGTGAAGGGGGCCTAACAACTATTTAGCATATATTTAGTTATGCAGATTCTTGTCATGTCACTCCATTGCTACTGTTTAACTTCTGGTGGTGGAAAAATATTTGTCTTCCTCTATAATACAAATTATAACCTGATTTCACATTCCCTAATAGCGTAGTGTGTTATTAGGTTGATTCTTACGCATTGGATCAATTCTATGAGTGGCTGTGAAGATTTCTCAAGAAAAGAGAAACAGCATCAAGTGGTCTCTCGGACAAGAAAATTTCCAAACTATATGAAATGAAGTCTGTCCATACATTTAAAAGCCAAAATGTGGATGTCAATTCAAAATATCGGTGACAGCAAGTTGGCAGATCTCAAGCTTTATCAGTTCTGCTATGACAAATACGGCGGTTGAAGGGGCTCGCATGCTTCATAATAGTGATATTCCAGATGTCCATGCAAGCACCGTGTGACGCACATTACACAAGTCTGGAATAGTAATAAGAAAAAAGGGGAAGAAGCCTCAAGTTTAATATCGTCATAATAAGCGTTGATTTGAGTTTGCAAAAAAGATTGATTTAGAGCAATACAATGAAAGTCAACAAACTGGGCTGTGATGGGGGCAAATGGATCTGGTAGAAATAAGGGAAAAAGATGGCAAATGGATCGAGAAATTGAAGGAAGTGTCAAGTTTGATGGAGAATGCCTGATTATATGGGGTTGTTTCACAGCCAAAAGCATTGAATACTTTTCCAAGATTGATGGTGATCTCAATGCAGAGCTATAGGTGAGTATCCTACAAGTCCAGTTCCTTCACTCAAGTTTCTGCACTCGAGTATTATTGACATGAAAATGACTACATAGTGTTCCTGCATGACAACAACTCAAAGCAAATGTAATGACTGGTAACAAATGGTTCACTGACATTGAAGTAGGGGTGCGGTATTGACCCTCACAGTCCTCAGACCTCAACCCAATCTAACACTTGCGGGTAGAGTTGAAGAAAAAGCTGCATACATACACAAGTGCATTGGCTGGTATGCTCCTAAATTGGGAATGTGTAGTCAAAACCTGGATCAGATTTTGAATACTTGAATCTGATCAAGAGAATGCCCAGATGGACTTAGGCAGTGTTTAAAGCTATAGGTGTATTTACAAATTACTACCAAAATAATGAAACTTAAAATTTAGATTTTTAGGAGCAAAACGGTAACAATGCAGGAACATGACAAGAATCTGCATAAATAATGATATGCTGAATAGTTGCAAGCAAAATTTAACTATAAGATAGCAAAGATGATTGTCTATACAATGAAGGTAATTTCATGCTCAAATCTGTAGTGGATGATGTGATATGGAGCCTGACATTCAAAAGTTCAAAGCATTGTTACCCATTTGCTTGTCAATGTGTATATATATATATATATATATATATATATATACACTGTATATATATATATACTGTACATATTTACAGAAAAAAAAATCTTATATACAGCTCACCACGTGTTGTTGGAAGTCCATATCGGATGGTGCACGGAGAAAAGTATTGGCCATAACTAGGAACAAAAGGGAAAAATGTCCAGCAACAACATCCTGCTAATTAAAATTTAAAAATGTATTTAATCCATGTTGATTCTGTTTAATCACACAGGCAGACAAATTGATGACCGTAAAATCCTCCTCACTTAGACGTCCCGTCTGCTCCTGAAATAACTGCATGTTTTTCTTGGCACGGTGTTTGTGTCCAGCTCTCCTTGTTTTTTTCGTGCATTTATAATCTCTGCTGGTAAGTTTTTTAAAACACCAGCACCAGTGTTTCTTGCCGTAAAGTGCATTTAGGAATCTGAATCAGATAGGTCAGTATTCACATCTGAAACAAGAGGAAAAAAAAAAGTCTTTAAATTTGCCCATATCTCTTCACATCTCCAGGTCAATAATGCCTATAGTAATATGCCTATAATAATATGTAATAGTAATATGCCTATAATATTAATAATATAGTAATAATATAATAGTAATATAGTAATATGCCTATAATAAGCACCAATATTTAGAACAATACATTCTATTGAGTATCAAAAAAGAGGGTGCAGGGAAATGGAAAAAGTACAGAATACAAAAGCACGCAGGACATACGAAATAGGAGGGTGAAAAAATTCCACACACCTAATTAGCCATTAAAACCTTTCAAAGCTCAAGTATATTGCTGTCAAAAATATAAATATAGCCCCACAAACAGAGAAAAATTCCCCCATATGGTCTCACTATAGTGTTCCAAAAAGGCGTATTATTTAATTAACTGCCTAGGGACCTGACTGGAGGAAAGTCCAATGTCATGGTAGATAAAAAATCAAAAGTGCAGCATATACAAGAAAAGAGCTTACCTAGTGGTTACAAGGGTGCATTGGTAGGTGTGTGGAAGGACTATTTTTATATACCATGACATTGGACTTTCCTCCAGTTAGGTCCCTAGGCAGTTAATTAAATAATATGTCTTTTTGGAACACTATAGTGAGACCATAAGGGGGAATTTTTCTCTGTCTGGGGGGCTATATTTATATTTTTGGCAGCAATTTACTTGAGCTTTGGAAGGTTTTAATGGCTGGGTAGGTGTGTGAAATTTTTTCACTCTTCTATTTTGTATGTCCTGTGCCATTTGTATTCTGTACCTTTTCCATTTCCCTGCACCCTCTTTTTGATACTCAATAAAATGTATTGTTATAAATATTGGTGCTATTTGAGTCATTGTTGACCTGGAGATGTAAAGATATATGGGCAAATATAAAGACTTTTTTTTTTCCTCTGGTTTCATATATATTGTAATTGTTGCCCTGAACTATGCTAGGAGGTCCATTTATGCTTCTAACTTAACTCTTTTATCCCTCCTTTTAATAATAGATCTTGGACTTGAATTGTTATTCCTTCGGTATTGAAACCAATTGTAAACTTGATTTTTATTATAGTCCATATTGTCTCCTAAATTTTCTCTCTTTGATAGAGGTCCAGTTCTGTCAACTTTGTGTTAATCTTCTGAAAATAATCATAGTTACTGGTTCCCATATATTTTGTAAGGGAGCACTCAATTTCTTTAATGTTTTTTTCTAAAGTCTTGAGTTTTATTTGCTCGTGTTCCACAATAAGTGTGATACGTTTTGTGGAACATTCTGAGAGAATAGAGTCCCATTTGACCATAAAATCAGAGTCAAATTCAGTAGCTGGGCGTTTCTTCATGCATAGCCCTCTGGGAATCATGTTACGTTCGAGATATGTCTGTAAAGTATGTTTATCCCACCATACATGAAGACTTTCAGGGGCTTCTCAACATTTTTTTAAAGGAGATTGCAGCAATCTCAAAGTTAGTGCTATAGAAAAGGTCAGTTTCCCCAAGAGAGTAGGTAATATAAAACAAATTCTACGTTACAAGGAAGCTAAATGGATTTGTTATATGAATACTAGACATCCAGAGGGTATGAATCTTAAAAAATGATTTACTTTACTTGTACTAATTTTCTATTTCTAATTATCCACCATATGTGAGTGTTTTTTTCAAGTATTTGATGTCATGTCCTGCCTTTTTCTCCCCACCCCTTGTCTTTTTATGTGAGACATATGCATCAGTCGAGATGGACTGTGAATAAGGAAGCAATTACGAAACGTGTCTTTTTTGTCCACTTTTTTATTACTATTTTAACATGGATTAAATACATTTTTCAATTTTAATTAGCAGGATGTTGTTGCTGGACATTTTTCCCTTTTGTATATTTTTACAATATATCACGAAACTGAGAACACCTCATATTTTTGTAAACATTTTATATCTTTTCTGTAGACAGCACTGAAGATAACATTAAATAACAATGATTACATTGAATAAAGCTGGGTTCACACTAAACGACAGCGACAACGACGTCGCTGTTACGTCACCATTTTCGGTGACGTAACAGCGACCTTGTAAGTCGCTGTTATGATCGCTGCTTAGCTGTCAAACACAGCAGAAGCAGCGATCATAACGTCGCTGTGCTACATGTTTCAGAGAGCAGGGAACCGCGCTTAGCGCTGGCTCCTTGCTCTCCTACAGTACACATCGGGTTAATTAACCCGATGTGTGCTGCAGCTACATGTCACAGTTCAGAGAGCAGGGAGCCGCGTGCACTGCTTAGCGCTGGCTCCTTGCTCTCCTTGCTACAGTACACATCGGGTTAATTACCCGATGCGTACTGCAGCCACATGTGCACAGTGCAGGAGCCGGCACTGGCAGCAAGAGCGGAGGCTGGTAACCAGCGTAAACATCGGGTAACCAGGGAAAGGTCTTCCCTTGGTTACCCGATGTTTACGCTGGTTACAGCTTACCGCAGCTGCCAGTGCCGGCTCCTGATCGCTTCATTTCGTCGCTCTCTCGCTGTCACACACAGCGATGTGTGTGTCACAGTGGGAGAGTGACGACCAAAAAATGAAGCTGGACATTCAGCAACGACCGGCGACCTCACAGCAGGGGCCAGGTCATTGCTGGATGTCACACACAGCGACAGCGACGGGACGTCGCTGCAACGTCACAGAAAATGGTGACGTAGCAGCGACGTCGTTGTCGCTGTGTGTGACACCAGCTTAACAATGTAAATGTGTGGATGAGATTTTTCTTAAATCTTACCTACATGATATGGAGAAATCTGTAGTGGAAATGAACCAACACTGCTGATTTGTTATATACAAATGTCAATTTCCACTTTGATTTTCCACCAGCAGGACAACCAAATAAAGACAATGGTTGATAAAAAATGCAGACAAGGAGGAATCACAGTGTGTTTGCATGTGTCTCTATGCATGTTTGCCTGTCCCTGACGTTAGATAGCGTGCTAGCACTCCGGAGAGACACTGGTTGAGGGGCAGTACATGAGAGGTAGAGACTAAGGAGGTGTTTGGAATCCTGCCCCTGAAGACACAAGCACATTAATGTTTATATACTGAATAGAGTTAAAAGTAATGAGAATAGGAATGTTAAGTAAAAATGCATTTGTAAGATATAAGACTATTATGTTGGTTGCTTGTACCATAGGATCTGCCAAACAACTAGGTTACTGCAGTCCAAGAAAGAGTTAAGCTGTGGAATTAGCCCATTCTGAAATGCATTTAATATTGTATCATAGCGTTAGTACATTTCTTTTTTAATTTTATGTCCTGTTTTGTTGAGTTACTTGCAGATTAACTGTAAAGGCCCCTTTACACACTGCAACATCGCTAGCGATATTGCTGTAACGTCACCGGTTTTGTGACGTAATAGAGACCTCCCCAGAGACATTGCAGAGTGTGACACGCATTAGCGACCTGGCCCCCGCTGTGAGGTCGCTGATCGCTACAAATCATTCAGGGTTATTCTTTGGTCCTTTGTTTCCCACTGCACAGCATGCATTGGTGTGTTTGACACCATTACAACGACATCGTTAGCGACTTAGAACTCAGCCCGTAGGCATGCTATAGCGATCCCTTTCCCACCCCCTTACCTCCGATTGGTGGTCGCTTTTGCATTTTGATTGGGCGTCTTTCACTAAAAAGAAGGCAACTTTAGCGCTTCTGTCCTTTGTTTCAAAGCTACCTTGTTCCTGATCGTGCTGGTTTGTGGATCATTAGAGAGTTCTCCAGTCTGCAATACTATAAAGCTTATATGGTAAGCATCATTTGATTGAAGCTGTATTGATGCTGTATAGATAAACCACTATGGAGTCGCCGTACAGAAAACTCTACAAAGATCCGCTAAGCAGTAGAAGCTCAGGAACAAAGGATATATAAGCACGACTTTTGCCAATATTTCCAAGCTCGGGGTCGCCAATAAAAATGCACTAGTGATCACCAATCGGAGCTGAGGGGGATGTGTAAAAAGGACACCTAGGTGGCTTCAGCGCCAAACACCACGCCCCTAACATAGGTGTGAGTCGTCAAATAGCTGCTATGTGACACGTCCCCAACGACCAGCGAGGTCGTTCTGCAGGTCCGTATCGCTGCTGCGTCGTTGACCAGTTCTGCCTGTTTGACAGCTCACCAGCGACTGTTTAGAGACTTTCCAACGATCCCAGCCAGGTCGGGATCGCTGGTGAGATCGCTAGAAAGTCTCAGTGTGTAAAGGGGCCTTATATCTGTATGTAATTAGTAGTTTCCAAGCTAACAGGTTCTCTTTCATTGACCTTTGCTTTTTACCTATGTAATTATGTAAGAGTTTAAAATATCAGTGTCTTTCACTTGTGATAAGTGAATTGATTTGATATAAAACAAATTGGAGTAAAAATTCATGAAGTTCGCTGGTCCTGGCAAATTCAAACAATTTGTGATTTATTAAAGACAAATCACCCCAAAATTGCCATTGCCTGCTGTCATTTTACACATTGCAGAACATTGCATCATGAACTGAAAGCTTAGATGGCTTCAGGTGCCACCTCACAGGCCTCTCAAAGTGCCTTGCAGCAATCACATCACATGGTATAGTGAAATCAACCAGGAGGGAATCTCAGACCATAGATACAATTAGAAGGTGAGAATGCAGGAGTCCTATAGGGTGATTAAATATATAGGATACCAAAGCTCATTGATAAGCAATGTAAAGGGATAGGAGAAGAATACCTCAAAACTTTGGACAGATACACCAGACTGTAACTGCAGCACTGAAGATGAGTGTAGAAGACTATAATAGAGATTCAATTGAAAAGGCATGGGCAAATATATGATTGATACAACCTGTGCAGCCGCACAATGGCCCAAGAGGTAAAGGGGCACATTTGCAGTGCCCCTGAGACTGGTCGCTACAGGGTATTGTATTTTATGTATTTTATGTATTTTACAATGTCCGTGCATCCTGGGCAGGAAGAGGTTAAAGCCTGGTAAGTTTCGTTTCTACATCACACAGTCCTGCAGACATTCCTTTGGTGGGGGCATGAGCAGGAGTGAGTTACAAGGTAGATAGTTTAGTTTCACTTTAGCTCAGAGCAGCAAGAGAGACCAGATAGAGTGGACACGCAGTGAGCAACTCCCTGCGGGAGCCCCCTCAGGGAGGCAGAGCAGAAGAACAACAAGGTCTAGACCGGTGCAAACACCCTTCCCTTACCAAGGACAAGGCTGGTGGATGGCTGAGGGCCCCTAAGCTGAGAGAGGAGATTCAGGTAGGTACTGAATGCTGCCAGTTAGAAGGTTCCCGGTCCATTAGCCAGCAGAGACTTGGAATGGGAGAGGTGGCCAACCGGGAAGGAGTTTAGAGCCTGGGACCGGTAGTCGTGCAGGATGGAGGAGAAGAGGGTTACCGAGGGGAGCACTTCATTGTCCCCTGGAACCAGTGCAGCTTCGGGTGGCAAAGTTGCTGTGTCCAAAGCACTCCAGGGACAAGGAGGGGACTGCCACATGAGAGCACAAAAGGAGAAAGCCCACAAACTGCCCTACTAGACTTTGACCTCCTCAGCCCTGCCTGGGATCGACCAGAGCCCACCCCCAGCAAGGACCAGCATCCTGGATGCAACTCAAAGACCTGTGAGTAAAACACCTGAAACCCGCAACACAATGACTCTGACTTTTTTCATCGCCTTGTGCTCCGGCGATTCCCAGTCCCCCGTTCTCCCTCCTGGGGGCCGCTCTGCTTGTGGGTAGCGATATCATCCCAGCTGTGCCCCAAAATCTTCCCTGGCAAGGTACCCTGCAGCGGTAGTCCTTATCCCTGGCCGCATACCACAGATGGCATAGACGACATCATCCATTCCACTCCTGGAGTAGGAAAGGTCAGAGGAAGGGTCCGCAGAGGAGGAGGGTGGGACCCCAGTCACCACCGTAATCGGTGACATCTTGCCCCTTTTACTGTGCACCATGGGGTCACAACCTCTACAAACCACTAGCCCGGCAACAGGTATACTGTAATACTATTGTATGTACTGAGGATTTCGATTGCGTTAGGGCAATGACAATCAGAGACGAGCTCTTGGTGCAGAAATGTTTATAACAGGTAACCAACGATATGTACATAAACGGAACACAACACAGTAGAACAATAAACACCGGAAATACCTTCCAGGATCGGAGCGAAGGGAATTCCCGGGGCCACGCACCGGACTCCCCCAGGGAGACCACCAAGAGCGAACCCCTATACAGGGACTGTCTGGCAATCACCCCAGAAGGCCTAAATGCGCAGCAGCCGGGACACAAAGGGCCAGAGGTAAGTCCAAAAATGTCCGCACGAGATGAGAGTCCAGAGTGGTTACGAACCGGAAGGAACAGGGCAGAAGTGCTGACCAAAGACGGCAGACGGAGTCCGGGCACAGCTTGATGAGTCCAAGTGAAGTCCAAAGTCGGTGTCGGTTGTTTTTCGGGAGGATCCAAAATGTCAATCAGGAACCAAGAGCAGCAAAGCAGGAGTACACAGCAAGCAGTATACTCAGGCACTGGACTAAGCTTAGAGGCGGCCTTTTAAACAGCTCGACAGGAAGTAGGGCAACAGAACAGCAAACTCCATGTTAACCGAGGGCAAGCTCTTTCAAAAGAGAACTGGAAATCCCGGAAGTCTGACAGTACTCCCCCCCCCAGAAACGGCCTCAGGACGGATCAGGGCCTGGCTTGTCCGGGTACCGCCGATGAAACTGAGCAACCTTCCGGGGCGCACGAATGTTACCCACGGGTTCCCAGGAATCGTCCTCGGGGGAGTACCCCTGCCAACGTACCAGATACTGAAGCCGATGACGATGGAGCCGGGAGTCAATAATGTCCTTAACCACGAACTGCTCCTCGCCGTCAACCATCACAGGTGGAGGAGGAGGCACGACACGACCATGAAACGTATTAGGGGAAACGGGTTTGAGGAGAGAAACATGAAAGACCGGGTGTACCTTTAAATGGTACGGCAACCGCAGCCGACAGGCCACAGGGCTCACGATCCCGGTGATCTTAAACGGACCGATGAATTTCTGTCCCAGCTTCTGCGAAGGAACACCCAATCTCAGGTTTTTGGTGGATAACCACACCGAGTCCCCTACCTTATACATGGGTGCCTGTTTCCGGTGAGTGTCTGCCGACCTCTTGTAACGCTCCTGAGCCGAAGCCACAGTGTCCTTTAGAACCTCCCGATTCTGTCGTAGCTCCGTCAATCTGTCCTCCACCGCTGGCACCGAAACCGCAACCGGTGACCTAGGCAAAACATTCGGATGGCAACCCAAGTTAGCGAAAAAGGGCGTTGCCTTAGTGGAGCTGCTCTGAGTGTTGTTATATGAGAACTCCGCCAAAGGAAGCATCTTCAACCAATCGTCCTGCAGATGGCTGACATAACATCGGAGGTACTGTTCCAGGGTTTAATTAGTCCGTTCGGTTTGCCCATTTGTCTGAGGATGGTATGCAGAAGATAAACAGACATCAATCTGGAGTGCCGAACAAAACCCCTTCCAGAACTTAGACGTGAACTGCACGCCCCGGTCAGAGATGATCTCATCTGGTACCCCATGCAATCGGAATATGTTCTGGATAACCAAATCCACTGTCTCTGCGGCTGAGGGAAGACCGGTACACGGAATAAAGTGAGCAGCTTTTGTCAACCGATCCACCACCACTAAAATGGTATTGTGACCGCCTGAGACTGGCAACTCCACATCAAAATCCATTGAGATGGATCCCCAAGGGCGAGATGGAATGGGTAACGGTTGGAGGAGTCCCGTAGGAGCCACACGAGGGACCTTGCACCAGGCACAAACCACACATGAGTGGACATAGTCTTTTACATCCTTTAAACAGGTAGGCCACCAGAAAAAACGACTCAGAAATTCCTGCGTCTTCTGTACCCCCCTATGACCAGCCAACACGGAGTCATGGACCAACTTGAGAACCCGAAGTCTTACGGCCTCCGGGACATAAATACGTCGCTCTCTCAACCACACACCATTCCGAAGAACAAGAGTCACATCATTTGGGGGGGCAGCAAGAAATACGTCACCATCATAGGCCAGCTTGATGTCCTTCCACAAGTCCTGGTCCTGGATTACTCCAACGAAATTGGCATCTGATAACACGGTCTGAGACGGGGTTCCAGGCACGGAGTCCATGGCGTGGATTCGGGACAAGGCATCGGCTTTCCCATTACGTGAACCTGGACGGTATGTAACGATAAAATTGAACTGATTAAGGAATAAGCTCCAACGGGCTTGCCGTGGAGACAGGCACCTGGCAGACTTAGGAAATTCCAGGTTACGATGATCTGTGAGTACTATCACTTGCTGCGCAGCTCCCTGTAAGTGGTGTCTCCATTCCTTAAAAGCTGAAATAATCGCCAACAATCCCTTGTCCGCAATGTCATAGTTCCTTTCTGCAGGGGACAACCGGCGAGAAAAGAAAGCACACGGATGCAAGAGACTCTTGTCCCCAGTCATTTGGTAAAGGATAACCCCTAATGCATAATCGGAAGCGTCGACTTCCACAATAAAGGGGAGTGCGGGATTCGGGTGTACTAGTATTGGCGCTGAGGTAAAACAAACCTTGAGACGATTGAAAGCTTCCTGGGCCTGGGCGGACCACACAAACTTCTGTCCTTTCTTGGTTAATAGAGTGATGGGACGGACGATCTCTGAAAAGTTACGGATAAAGCGTCGGTAAAAGTTGGCAAAACCGACAAAGCGTTGTACCTCCTTGATGTTTCCCGGTTCCGGCCAGTCTAGAATTGCTTGTATCTTGCCAGACTCCATGTTCAGTCCCTGAGGAGAGATGACATATCCTAAAAATTGTATTTGTGCGCAATGGAATTCGCACTTCTCCAGTTTAATGTGCAGGTGGTTGTCTCTCAGACGGGTAAGTACTGTCTTGACGTGCTCCTGGTGTTCCTGTAGGGAATCAGAAAAGATCAAGATATCATCCAGGTAAATCACCATGAATTGGTCCATTATATCCTTAAAAATATCGTTGACTAGGTGTTGGGAAGCCGCAGGAGCGTTACAAAGTCCAAAAGGCATCACTAGATACTCATAGTGTCCATACCGACATCTGAACGCTGTCTTCCACTCGTCTCCGGGACGTATGCGGAGTAGATTATATGCCCCACGGAGATCCAATTTAGTGAATATCTTTGCCTGTTGGACTCTCTCCAATAGCTCAGGAATCAACGGTAACGGATACAGGTTCCGGATGGTTATCTTATTTAGTTCCCGGTAGTCAATACAAGGTCTCAGAGTCCCCTCTTTCTTTTTCACGAAAAAGATGGGTGCCCCTGCTGGTGAGGTAGAAGGGCGAATAAAACCCTTGGCTAGACTTTCATCGATGTAATCCTTTAGTGCTTCTAGCTCAGGTGCCGCCAACGGGTAGACATGACCAAACGGGATCTCCGCCCCTGGGAGTAAGTCTATGGGACAATCATACGGTCTATGCGGGGGAAGCCGATCTGCTTTTCTTTTGTCGCATATATCAGCGAAGTCATGATAAACCGGGGGTAGAACCGGTACCTGTACAGTGCCCTCCGCATTCGGTGTTACTGGAACCGGTACAGTTGGACTAATGGTCGGACCACTCTGCGGTGGGAAGGATATTTCCTTAGTCTCCCAATCGATGACTGGATTTGTAGACCGTAGCCACGGAATTCCTAAAATAATCGGAAAATGGGGAGAAGAAATCAACATGAAAACAAGGGTCTCCTGCTGACCTGGCTTCATCACACATTCTAGGGGTACTGTTTCCCGATCAACTGGTCCAGAAACTAACGGAGATCCGTCTATCGTCTCCATGGTAACCGGTGAGGATCTTTGTTGAGTCCGGATACCGTGTTTCCTGGCAAAAGAAGAGTCCATGAAATTACCCCCTGCCCCAGTGTCTATCATAGCAGATGTAGGTATTAACTGTCCCTCCCACCGGATCTGAATGGGAAGCGAGCAATGGGTGTATTTCCCTTCTGAGTCCTTAGGTGATGTTGACATTACAGTCAAGGGAAATACCGCATCCAGATGTCCACTTGCCTCAGAGATATCGGACTCTGCGTCCGTGTTGTCACACTCTGCCATGGCTGCCAATACCTTATTTGGGCGATTTGGACGTCTCGGGCAGTCAATCAAGAAATGGTCCGATTGACCGCAATAGAAACACAAATGCTCACGGAGCCGGTGTTCACGACGTTCGTTGGTCTCTCGCTTTTGCAGAGAGTCCACTTGCATAGGAACGTCCTCGGCCTCCCGTGGCGTCCTGAGAGCGGGTTCTCTGGAAGGAAACGCAAAGTTGGTTACCCGGTTTACAGCTGCCCATTTTTCCTGTCTACGTTCCGTCAAGCGGGTATCAATACGCACACAGTGTTGGAGAAACAGTTCAAAATCCCCTGGAGATTCGGAACGAGCTAACTCGTCCTTGATGGTACCGGACAAACCTTTTCTGAAAACTGACAATAACGCATTGTTTCCCCAGTCGGTGTCTACCACTAACCTCTTGAACTCAGTGGCGTATTCAACGACAGACCGCTTTCCCTGACGTAAGGAAAGGAGAGCCGATTCAGCGGTAGCACGGCGATTCGGATCATCAAACATTTGCGCCATTGCGGTCAGAAAGTCATCCAGGTGATTTAAACGGATATCCCGATTCTCTATCATAGGATTAGCCCAAGCCAGTGCTTGTGAGGTTAATAACATGATTATACATAACACTTTTGCCCGGTCAGAACGGTAATAATCAGCATGTACATCAAAAAACAGTATACACTGGTTAACAAATCCACGAAACTGACTACGATCACCACTGAAACGAAATGGGGGTAACCTAGGCATACCGGCAGCTGATACGGACGTAGTGGGGACGGCTTCCTGAGCCTCCACTCTGACTTGCAAATCCTGAATAGCCGGACCCAGTACCTGGTGATCATGGCCCAGCTGTGCCTCCACATCTCTAAGTTTAGTCTGCACCGCCTCCATCTCCTGCTGCAAGGAGTTAATCATGGAAAAAAGCTGATCTACTCGTGTCTCAGTCATTGCCCCAGCGAAATCCTTTTATGGCCTGAGTATAATGTAATACTATTGTATGTACTGAGGATTTCGATTGCGTTAGGGCAATGACAATCAGAGACGAGTTCTTGGTGCAGAAATGTTTATAACAGGTAACCAACGATATGTACATAAACAGAACAAAACACAGTAGAACAATAAACACCGGAAATACCTTCCAGGATCGGAGCGAAGGGAATTCCCGGGGCCACGCACCGGACTCCCCCAGGGAGACCACCAAGAGCGAACCCCTATACAGGGACTGTCTGGCAATCACCCCAGAAGGCCTAAATGCGCAGCAGCTGGGACACAAAGGGCCAGAGGTAAGTCCAAAAATGTCCGCACGAGATGAGAGTCCAGAGTGGTTACGAACCGGAAGGAACAGGGCAGAAGTGCTGACCAAAGACGGCAGACGGAGTCCGGGCACAGCTTGATGAGTCTGAGTGAAGTCCAAAGTCGGTGTCGGTTGTTTTTCGGGAGGATCCAAAATGTCAATCAGGAACCAAGAGCAGCAAAGCAGGAGTACACAGCAAGCAGTATACTCAGGCACTGGACTAAGCTTAGAGGCGGCCTTTTAAACAGCTGGACAGGAAGTAGGGCAACAGAACAGCAAACTCCATGTTAACCGAGGGCAAGCTCTTTCAAAAGAGAACTGGAAATCCCGGAAGTCTGACATATACCAAGTTAGGATTGAAGCTCCTATCTTCGGCTCCGTGGGGTGTCACACATTTCTACCTCCAAAGCTGGTGAAATTGTGCATTATGAAAATCTCTTGAGCTACAAGGGGCCCATATATTGTTCTTGCACAGGGGCACTCTTCTGTTAGCATCCGCTAGTGTGATAGGGGGACACTAAGTTATGAGAGGTGTTAGCATCAGCAGTACCACACTGTTATTGCTTTTATTTGTCCTGCTGCATTTGAAGTAAAATTATACAGTATATTTTGACTAATGATTCTTAATTCACTCAAACTTAGCAAGCCAACAAAAATATTTTACACCAAAAAATCAGATACAGTCAAAGATATTATGCTTGCTGTCAAAAGCATTTAGCTTAGCCTGTCTACCTAATAAAGTTTAAATTTTTCAAACTATGTATTTTTGCTCATATATTTTACTAGTCAAATTTTACTTCTATACATGCCCCACTAATTCAGTGCCCTGATGCATGTGCTAGCTTTTTGATTATGTGCCTAGCTATTATTCCTCATCACTTCATTTTTTGGAAGGGTGTTGAATAGAAAAAAAGCTATAAAAAATGTAAACCTTTAGCTTTAATCAGATTGTAAAACCATTCAAGCCAAACCTATACTGCGATCTGCTGTTACATTTTTCCTTTCTGTACACGTACCTACCAACCTACCTTTTTTTGCTAGTTACTTTTTGTTAAGAATTTAATAATTGAAGTTGAATAGTTGGTCAAAAGTTAATTATATCGTTGTACAAAAATTTATATTAAAAGGAAAAGAGGCAATGACAATGTACATGTAGAGTAAAAGAAAAAAAAAACATAGCAGGATTAAAAATGAAGAAGACATTAGCAGTAGCGGAAGCAACACAATCAATAATACCAGTCATCTGGGCAGCAGTGCTATCAAATATAGGTGACAATTGGCCTCCCTTTCCACCAACAAGCATTTTAGTTAAGAGGAATTAGATGGTATTATAGAATTTATGGCACATCACTCATCGAATTCACAGCAAGACGAGGTAACAGAAAGGGAGGGAGCCAGCACTACTTGAGAATGGCATGCAAACAATTAAAAGTGTAAATTCTCAAATTATTCCAACTGTACTATAATGCAAAATGAGATTTTTAGCAAACAATTGATCAATTTTTTGAGCCACCTCTGCCACATCACGGCAAATCTCAATAGTGAGTCCTACTCTAGATTTAATATTTCCATTGTGCCATGTGGCCTCCTAAATTCATTAAAAGCATAACCATATTGAAGCAACATATTTACCTGTAACATTTCAGAAACCGCTTCCATGTTTGCAATAAAAGGCAACTGTGAATGAAGGCAATCCAGGTCCCAGCATGTGCAGCGAACACCACACACACTAGGACAATGTCAGAACTGTCCCTCACAGTGCCAGACCAGGGTCCATGAATAAAGGTGGAACAGGTCCAAGTAAATGGTGCTTAATTAAAAAAGTCTGTCTAAAGGCCCCACAGAGATAAATCTGCGGCAGATCTGTGGTTGCAGTGAAATTGTGGACAATCAGTGCCAGGTTTGTGGCTGTGTACAAATGGAACAATATGTCCATGATTTCACTGCAACCACAGATCTGCCAAAGATTTATCTCTGTGTGTGACGGGGTCTTAAAAGGCTGAGGTGGTTGATTGTGAACAGGCACCAATATTTAATTTTGATAGAAACAGAAGGAATTTGCAAACCAAGACAGGGTACTAAGAAGGAAGCTAAGAAAAGGGGAGCAAAACTTCTTTCCTGCATGCTGACCAATGCAAGAAGCCTGACCAATAAGATGGAGGAACTGGAGCTGGTAATGTATGAGGAAAAATACGACAGAGTAGGAATAACTGAGACATGGTTAGATGAAAGTTATGACTGGGCGGCTAACCTGCAAGGATATGAATTATTTAGGAGGGATCGTAAAAAAAAAAAAGAAAAGGGGGTGGAGTCTGTCTATATATAAAGTCCAGTTTAAAGCCCAGACTAAGAGAAGATATTCAAGAGGGAAATGAAGAGGTGGAGTCTCTATGGGTGGTGATACAAGGAGGGAAAACTAATAAAATCCTCATAGGGGTTTGTTATAAGCCACGAAATATAACAGAAACTAATGGAAATGTATTATTGAAACAAATAGACAAAGCAGCAAATCACAATGAGGTGATTATTATGGGGGACTTCAACTACCCCGATATAGACTGGGAAACTGAAACCTGTGTATCTCAGAAAGGAAACTGGCTTCTGTCAGTAACTAAGGATAATTATCTGTCCCAACTTGTGCTGGGCCCAACTAGAGGGGCAGCCCTTCTGGACTTAATTTTAAGCAACAGGCCAGATAGAATAACAGACGTACGAGTGAATGGGCACCTAGGGAATAGTGACCACAATATAATACAATTCCACTTGTCCTTCAGTAAGGTGCCTTGGAGGGGGGTTACAAAAACGCTGAATTTCAGGAAAGCAAAGTTTGATCAGCTTAGAGAAGACCTTCGCCAAATTGATTGGGACAATGTCCTCAAAAATGGGAGCACAGAAAATAAGTGGAACATTTTTAAATCGGTATTAAACACCCACTGCGAGCTAGCCATACCATACGGAAACAAAAGGGCTAGGAACAGGAGAAAAACAATGTGACTAAAAAAGGATGTAAAAGGGGCAATGAATAATAAGAAAAAGGCATTTAAAAAGCTAAAACAAGAAGGCAGCGAAGAAGCATTAAAAATATATAGAGAAAAAAATAAAATGTGTAAAAAACAAATACATTTAGCAAAAGTAGAAACTGAGAGACTCATTGCTAAGGAAAGCAAAACAAATCCTAAACTATTCTTTAATTATATAAACAGAAAAAAGATTAAAATTGATGGTGTTGGCCCTTTAAAGAACAATGAGGGTAAAATCATAGAAAGCGATGTGGGAAAAGCAAATGTTTTAAATACTTTTTTCTCAACTGTGTTCACACAGGAAAAGCATATGCCACGGGAAATGCAAAGTGATAATGTAAACGCTTCATTAAGTATGACCTGCCTAACCCAGGAAGAAGTGCAGAACCGACTTAGTAACATTAAAATTGACAAATCACCAGGCCCTGATGGCATTCACCCTCGGGTATTAAGGGAGTTAGGTAATGTGATAGACAGGCCTCTATTCCTTATATTTAAAGACTCTATAGAAACTGGGTCTGTTCCACTGGATTGGTGGCTAGCAAATGTGGTACCAATATTCAAAAAAGGGTGTAAAAGGGAACCTGGAAACTATAGGCCGGTAAGCTTAACATCTGTTGTGGGTAAAATGTTTGAAGGGTTTTTAAAGGATACTATTATGGAATGTCTCAATGTTAATAATTGTTTAACTCCATATCAACATGGATTTATGAAGGATCGCTCCTGTCAAACTAACCTGATCAGCTTCTATGAGGATGTAAGCTCTCACGTGGACCGAGGAGAATCATTGGATGTCATTTATCTCGACTTCGGTAAAGCATTTGACACTGTCCCACATAAAAGACTGCTAAGTAAAATGAAAAAGCTTGGGCTCGGGGAAAATGTGTGTAGATGGGTAGGTAGCTGGCTTAGTGGTAGAAAACAAAGAGTGATTATTAATGGTGCATACTCAGATTGGGCCAGGGTATTACGGGGGGCTGTCTGATAATAAAACCTAAAGGAATGTCAGACAGTCAGGGTCCACAGTGCAAAGACTCTGCTGCAGACTATGGCAGAGGATAAGGGGTATATAAGTGTGCCACTGTAAAAAATAATAGCACAAGTGCAGAGTGCAATACCTCTGTTAAACTCACAGAGGAATATAATTAGAAAATAAAGCAATTCCTCCCTTACTTGGAGGGTGTGTGGAATGGTCTCTGTTAAAGATCACAGAGACAAAAGCAGTGAGTGGGAAATGGCACCTACCTAGGTCCGTTCCTCTAGTGGTGCCAGGAGACGGACAGCAGCGTAAGCCACACAAAGCTCCTACCTGCGTTCGCTCCACTAGTGTGCGAGGACACGAACCACTAGATATGGCACCTGCCTAGGTCCACTCTTCTAGTGGTGCAAAAGAGATGGACAGCAGCATAAGCCGCGCAAAGCTCCTACCTCTGTTCGCTCCCCTAGTGTGCGAGGATACGAACAACTGCCAGACGCAGTATAAGGAACGTTACTCTAGCGGCAACGTCCACCTATGAGTAGAATCACAAGGCCCAGCCGGACCATGTGCCTCAGGCACCTGCCTATGTCCGCTCCACTAAGAGGTAAGGATACGGACTGCAGCCGAAGCTATAAGGTATAAGAACGCTACCCTGCCGGTAGCGCTCACCTAACATAGACAGAGAGATGCCTAGAGGGACGTGCACAGGGCGTCTACCCTCATGCATGAACCAAGAGGACTGAGCGCCGGGCGGCGTGCGTCAGGGTCTTATATAGATTCTGTGCCTCATCCAAGCTGGAGGACACCAGAGCCAATCCGCTGCCAGAATGACAGCAATGACGTCACGCTGGCCTATCACCGAGCAAAGCGTCACAAGCACATGACCAGCGACCAATCGGCATAGAAGGTGTCAGAGACATGTGGCCACGTGTCACAAGCACATGACCAGTGGCCAATCAGCTTAGAAGGTGTCAGAGACATGTGACCTCGTGTCAGCGATGATGTCACCCGCACATGTGCAATGGCTCCAAGATAGGACTTAGTCTCCAGCGCTTGTACATGTGCAGTAGCAAGAAATCCGGACATAGTCTCCAGAGCCACAGCAACCGTAACACAGGGTTACTAGTGGGGTGCCACAGGGGTCTGTATTGGGCCCCCTACTATTTAATATATTTATTAATGATCTGGTGGATGGTTTACAGAGTAAAATATCAGTATTTGCAGATGATACAAAACTATGTAAGGTAGTTAACACAAAGGAGGACAGTTTGCAACTACAGATGGATTTGAGTAAATTGGAGAATTGGGCTGAAAAATGGCAAATGAGGTTTAACACAGATAAGTGTAAGGTTATGCACATGGGAAGGAGAAACAGATGCTACGATTACTTACTAAATGGGAAACTGCTGGGGAAATCAGACATGGAAAAAGACTTAGGCATCTTAGTCAATAAGAAGCTAAATTGGAGTGCCCAGTGTCAGGCAGCAGCCACCAAAGCAAATAGGGTGATGGGATGCATTAGAAGAGTTCTGGGGGCACGAGATGAAAACATCATTCTCCCTCTGTACAAATCACTCGTCAGACCACACTTGTAGTATTGTGTGCAATTTTGGGTGCCGGTGCTCAAGAAAGACATTACTGAATTTGAAAGGGTTCAGAGGCGGGCTACTAAAATAATAAATGGAGTGGGTGCATTACAATACATGGAAAGGTTATCAAAATTAGGTCTATTTACTCTAGAAAAGAGAAGACTTAGGGGAGACCTAATAAACATGTACAAATATATCAGAGGGCCATATAGAGATCTCTCCCATGATCTGTTTGTACCAAGGACTATGACAAGAACAAGGGGGCATTCTCTTCGTTTGGAGGAAAGAAAATTCCTACATCAGCATAGAAGAGGGTTCTTCACAGTAAGAGAAGTGAGGCTCTAGAACTCTCTTCCTGAGGAAGTGGTGATGGCCAACTCACTGAATGAATTTAAGAGAGGAATGGATGCTTTTCTTGATAGCAAAAGTATAGAAGGTTATAAATAGCATAATCTTACAGGTAGATAGAAGAGCGACCATGATTATTAGAGGAATGGGTGGGCTGCAACACCAAGACAAGTTATTAAACTTGGGGTTATTTAGGTTGGAAAAACAAAGGCTTAGGGGGGATCTAATCACAATGTATAAACATATGAGGGGACAGTACAGAGACCTTTCCAAAGATCTCTTTACACCTAGGCCTGCGACTGGAACACAGGAGCATCCGCTACATCTCGAGGAAAGAAGGTTTAATCATAACTACAGACGAGGATTCTTTACTGTACGAGCAGTGAGACTATGGAACTCTCTGCCGCATGATATTGTAATGAGTGATTCACTACTAACATTTAAGCAGAGCCTGGATGCCTTTCTTGAAAAATATAATATTACCAGTTATGTATATTAGATTTTATGACAGGGTGTTGATCCAGGGAACTAGTCTGATTGCCGTATGTGGAGTCAGGAAGGAATTTTTTTCCCCATTGGAGCTTATTTGACACATTGGGGTTTTTTTGTCTTCCTTTGGATCAACATGTTAGGCTACGGGTTGAACTAGATGGACTTAGAGTCTCCCTTCAACCTTAAAAACTATGAAACTATGAAACTATGAAACCAGGCATGCAAAGTGTGGCGGGGGTCAGCCACCGAACCAATAAACAACAGAAAGGGGGGGAGCCAGCACTGCTTGAGAATGGCATGCAAACAAGTAAAAGTGTAAATTCACAAATTATTCCAACTGTACTATAATGCAAAATGAAATTTTTAGCAAACAATTGATCAATTTTTTGAACCACCCCTGCCACAACACGGCAAATCTAAATAGGGGGTCCTACTCTATAGTTAAAATTTCCATTGTGTCATGCAGCCTCCTAAATTCATTAAAAGCAGAACCATATTGAAGCAACATATTTACCTGTAACATTTGAGAAACCGCTTCCATGTTTTCAAGGAAAGGCAACTATGAATAAAGGCAGTCCAGGTCCTATCATGTGCAGCGAAGTTGAGGTTACCTCTGACAGTGACACCATCAGTCTAAGTACATGCTCTGCAAAGCATGGTCTGGCTGATCACACATGACTAAGAGGAATAACTCAATTTTGGGCTATTTTTTTTATTTAAAAAAAAACATAAAAAGTCCATCAGTGTACTGTGTAATTATATGGTCTGTTGGTTACTGCTAGGTTGCCATCTGTTACTATAGTGAGGTCACTTTGACATTACTAAGATTTATGGTGAAACAAAAGCAGTTTTCAGGGAATCATGGTAAGTGAGAAAATAGTAATTCAATATATTTACACCCACGCTGAGTATTTTTAAGCTGTACTTATTTTTTACATGGTCCTTCTATAGAACGCACTTTCTAAAGCCAATAACAAAAGCGTGTCAATCTTGTTTACATCACTGATATACTGAACATCTCTGATAAAAACATTAAAGTGCTCAATACAATTTTAGATAATTTATAAAACTTTTATGTTTTATCTGCATTTTTAATAATATTTTGTATTTTATACTATCAATTTCATTTTTATTAATATATTGTTTTCACTGGGAGATGAGCATGTTGTTTGGCACCTTTGCTGTCTTTAAATTAATGCACCAATACTCTCCCATTATGTAGCTTATCTCATGAAATATTCCATCCTGAGAGCAGAAACTCATTATGATCCACACCTTTTGACTAAGAAACCCGAATTACCATTGAACCATTTTTGTGAACTTAAGCTTTTTTGAGAATCTCCAGAAGAAATTTTTTGACATCGCCTAAAATGGCTATTGTTATAGGAATCCTTGTTTAATATTACTAAGGCGGGCTTTGCACACTACGACATCGCAGGTGCGATGTCGGTGGGGTCAAATTGAAAATGACGTACTTCCGGCATCGCATGCGACATCGTAGTGTGTAAAGGTTTGATGATACGATTAACGAGCGCAAAAGCATCGTAATCGTATCATCGGTGCAGCATTGGCGTAATCCATAATTACGCTAACAAGACGGTCCAATGTTGTTCCTCGCTACTGTGGCAGCACACATCACTGTGTGTGAAGTCGCAGGAGCGAGGAACATCTCCTACCGGCGTCACCGCGGCTTCCGTAGGATATGCGGAAGGAAGGAGGTAGGCGGGATGTTTACATCCCGCTCATCTCCGCCCCTCCACTCCTATTGGCCGCCTGCTGTGTTACGTCGCTGTGACGCCACACGATCCGCCCCCTTAATAAGGAGGCGGGTTGCTGGCCAGAGCGACGTCCCAGGACAGGCGAGTCCATGTGAAGCTGCCGTAGCGATAATGTTCGACGGGGACGGGGACTATCACGCTCGGCATCGCAGCATCGGCTTGCGATGTCGCAGCGTGCAAAGTACCCCTAAGACTGTAATAAAGTTAAATAGCTTGAAAGAGGTTCAGTAACAGTCTTAAGAGATCTCATAGACACACATCTTTTAGGGCAATTGAAGGCTTTGCTTTTCAAATGAGTTGAAACTGGTGAAATCTAATTTCAAGCGATTGTATCGTCTTCATTGTTGACAGCAACATTATTGAGCAGTAAATGTGTTCATATTAAAAAAAAGTTTCACATTTTTTTTATTAGCATTTGTATTTTCCCTACTTCAAACTATTTTTGTTCTCGCATGAAGACAAATGTAGTTCATTAAATGCTGTGTTTTGTTGAATAAACAAGCATTTTTCTTTACTCCATTGCAAATATATTGTGATCATTATTTTCCTATTTGATTTGAACATTTGTTGGTAGTTTTTTCATTGCTCGAGATTACAAGATCTAACAGCAAGTCTTCTCTAATTGGCGCTTGTACTAACTGACCCATAACTTTGTCCTGCTAGCGGTTCCATTACACTCATTAACTTCTCAGCATTCCGAATCTCATGCATTAGGAGCACAGCCCAATTGTGCAGCAAACACTTGTAAGGGCGCTAACTCATTAATTTTTAAAAATTTGCATGAAGAATAGTTGTGTTTTTTTGTGTCCTAGGTTAAGCAAATTGAGAGTTGAACATAAGAAGTTTTCTTAAAACTTAAATTTTCAAATAACTGTGCATCTAATTTATAATGTTGTCCTCATTTAAACTGTTTTGCAAGAGAACTAAATAATCATATTTAATTTGCATTTTTTAAAATTACACAGTATTATCAATCATTTATTATTATGGTCATTTAAGAGATTATAATGTTAGGTTATTTCTCCACACAGCATTTTTGCTGCATTTCTTATGCAGATTAAAAATAGTTTTTTCGTCTAATTAATTATGAAATATTTCATATTAATAATTAATGTTAATATAAAGAATTAATTAGTTCCCTAGTTGGTGAAGTTTTTAGACAGTGGACAGTTGCAAACTACATGTATAGCCAAGTGATCACTATGCAAAACCTGGACATTAACACTTCCCCAGATATTGGGCCACAGTACATTGAAAGCAGTACAGTACATCTGCTTAGTCTCGATATCAAAGGGATCGTTTTTGGATGGTTCACAAAATAGCTATTGCTTCTTCATTTAGGAAAGTGTACAGCTTTTTATTGTACCCCAACAGAGTAAATAGTTTCACCCAACAGTTTTGAACTTCAAAGTATCTGCTTATCTCAAAACAGCACAATTTTGAATATACTTTCTGGACACACAAGTACTGTATGTGCTGGTAAGTATATAAGTAAAGGTGCAATGATGAGTGAAATTGTCTATCCCTTTACTTATATGTGATTGGACAGTCAAAACGTGGCTGTTGCAATCACATATTTGTATTAAAAAAACCCATTCTTTCAATTAGAACATTAACCCCTTCAGCCCCGGGGCACTTTCCGTTTTTGCGTTTTTGTTTTTTGCTCCCCTTCTTCTGAGAGCCGTAACTTTTTTATTTTTATGTCAATCTTGCCATATGAGGGCTTGTTTTTTGCGGGACAAGTTGTAATTTTAAATAAAACCATAAGTTTTACCATATGGTGTACTGGAAAGCAGCAAAAAAATTCCAAGTGTGGAAAAATTGCAAAAAAAGTGTGATGGCACAAGAGTTTTTGGGATCTTTTATTCACGGTGTTCACTATATGGTAAAACTGATGTGTGGGTATGATGCCTGAGGTCAGTGCGAGTTTGTTGACACCAAACATGTATAGGTTTACTTGTATCTAAGGGGTTAAAGATTTTCACAAGTTTGTCCAATAAAAGTGGCGCACGTTTTGCGCCATTTTCCGAAACACGTAGCGTTCTTACTTTTTGGGATATATGGCTCAGTGATAGCTTATTTTTTGCATCTCGAGCTGATGTTTCTAATGGTACCATTTTTGCGCAGATGCTACGTTTTGATCGCCTGTTATTGCATTTTGCGTAAAGCTTGCGGCAACCAAAAAACGTAATTTTGGCGTTTGGAATTTTTTTGCCGCTACGCCGTTTACCAATCAGATTAATTGATTTTATATTTTGATAGATCGGGCATTTCTGAACGCGGCGATACCAAATATGTGTATATTTATTTATTTTTTAACCCTTTAATTTTCAATGGGGGGAAAGGGGGGTGATTTGAACTTTTAGGTTTTCTTTTTTTTTTTTTAATTTATTAAAACTTTTTTTTACTTTTTTTATTTTATTTTACTAGTCCCCCTAGGGGACTATAGCGATCAGTAATCCGATTGCTGATCGCTATCTGCTGATCACAGCTATACCGCTGTAAACAGCTGAAATAGTCACTTTCTTTTTTCCTCTGCTCCCGGCCGAGGAAGAATGAAAGTGAAACTTCGTACCAGCAGGCGTCATCACATGACCCTGTGCTACGATGGCAACCACCGAACGTCACGTGACCATGTAAGTAAAAAACATGGCCGCGCGCATATAGATCTCGCTGCCAGACTTTGGCAGCGAGATCTAAGGGATTAATGTTCCGGGTGGAATGCGATTCCACTCGGAACATGTAGGCACACATGTCAGCTGTTGAAAACAGCTGATATGTGTGCCAATCCACGCCGCCTGCCCGCGGCAGGGGGCGGGGCTTACCGGGACACGATCCATGACGGAAAGATCCGTCCATGGTCGTGAAGGGGTTAAAGGGTTTAGGATTTTATGCCACACATCAGTGTGAACCTATATGTTGTTACTATTGGCCAGACTCCTGATATCTGCTTTCCCTCAGTCCAAGAACAGGAGGCTTGGCCAGGCTTCTTGTTCTCTGCAGAAAAATAACTATTATGAGGAGACTGGCTGATAGTAATGGCAGGGAGCTTCATGATGTAACATTCCAGATGGGAGAAGTGAGGGGTGAAGAGCAGCTCATGTGTCACAATGTGAGTGTAGGATAGCAAGGGACAAGGGTCTCCTATACTGTTCCTCATGTTAGGGGGCCTTTGGCTATCCCTTTCCCCAGGATTACCCCAATCGTGGAGATGCTTGTGTCTTGTTGCGTGCTGTACTCCTAGATACAGCTAAACTGTTCTCCCTAGGGAAGGAAGGGGCTGGAGTGTAAGGGAAAACAAAGATTTAGACAGACAGGAATTACAGAAATGCAGTCACACTGCACACTCTCAGTAAATAACCTTAACAAACAAAAGTAAAAAGCAAATGAAGCAAGGCAAATACACAAAGACAAAAATGGTTAACATCAAATTGCACACAACAAAGTTGCACAGACCAGCAGTAAGCCTGCATAAATCCACCTCTCTAGACTGAAATAGACAAGCTATAGCTGGCTGTATAAGAACAGTCTTGCCAGCATATATAAGAGGAGAGTGAATATGACTGGTTCTCCCATAACATGTGAAAAAAGGAGATTAGCAATCATACCAGTAGAGATTATCTCTTGCTAGCTTGCCTAACTACTACAAGTCTGTGGGTTGACACCTGAGTCTTCCTGCACTGATTTCAGACATCAGAGAAGTTAAAAGGCAAAGTACAAGAATCTTTAGTTTCCACAGATCCTGATGCTGAAATGACAGTCAGCGATGCTTGCAAAAACCTCCTTGTGACATCCTGTCCCACTGAATTACAAGTGTAAGAATAATAGAATTTCACTTGGCATCTTATCTTTATAGTTTATGTTTGCAGGGATAGTACAAAATGTTTTTTTTTATCTCCTCAGAGTACCCTTTTAAACCCACTGTCAGGATAAGTAAAAGAAACATTCTTCATTTGTTACAATTGTCTTAAATTAGATTTTTTAAACAAAAATAACAAAATGCATATAAAATTGTGCAGATTTTTTTTATCTAAG
The DNA here is from genome assembly GCF_048569485.1 of Anomaloglossus baeobatrachus. Lineage (NCBI taxonomy): Eukaryota > Metazoa > Chordata > Amphibia > Anura > Aromobatidae > Anomaloglossus > Anomaloglossus baeobatrachus. The sequence goes on from NC_134354.1 coordinate 515,088,044, forward strand.
CTCTTATAATTACCATTTAGGTAAACAAAAAGCTAGTTATTCTTGCTCTTTACCCATACCGTCTTTATAGACCATTAGACCTCAAACTTATTTTTTTTTTATTATTATTATTATTATTATTATTATTACTACAATGCATTGGCAGAGCATGTAGTGTTCTTTGACCTCATACAGTGACTTGAAAAAGTATTCATAACTTGTAAACTTTTCCTCATGTTTTCTCATTACATCCAGAAACCTAAATTAATTTTATTGGATTTTTATGTGATATACCAACACAAAGTGGCAAGTATTTGTGCAGCATAAAAGGAAATGATACATGGTTTTCTATATCCTTTCAAAGACATATATCTGAAAATTGTGTTCAGCCTCCTGTATTTTGATACCACTAAATAAAATCCCAAGTGAACATTTACCTCCAGAAGTCAATTAACTTCTTCAGCCCTCAGCCTATTTTGACCCTTAAGACCAGGCCATTTTTTGCAATTTTGACCAGTGTCACTTTATGAGGTTATAACTCTGGAACTCTTCAACGGATCCCGGTGATTCTGAGATTGTTTTTTCATGACATATTGGGCTTCATGTTAGTGGTAAATTTAGGCCAATATTTTTTTGCGTTTGTTTGTGAAAAAAACGGAAATTTCGCAAAAATTTTGAAAATTTTGTAATTTTCAAACTTTTAATTTTTATGCTCTTAAACTAATGGGACATATGACACAAAATAATTATTAAACAACATTTCCCACATGTCTACTTTACATCAGAACAATTTGGGGAAAAAAAAGATTAAGGAAGTTATAGGGGCTCAAAGTTTATGAGCAATTTCTCATTTTTACAACAAAATTTACAAAGCCACTTTTTTTAGGGACCACTTCATATTTGAAGCGATTTTGAAAGGTCTACATGACACAAAACACCAAAAGTGACACCATTCCAAAAAAGGCACCCCTCAGGCTACTCAAAAAACCACATTCAAGAAGGTTATTAACCCTTCAGATGCTTCACAGTAACTAAAGCAATGTGGAAGGAAAAATTGAACATATTACATTTTACAACAAAAATGTTAATTTAGCCTCAAATATTGCTTATTCACAAGGGTAGCAGGATTAAGTGAACCCCCAAAATTTGTTGGGCAATTTCTTTGAGCACGCATATACCTCATATGTGGCGAAAAAACACTGTTTGGGCGCACGGCAGGACTCGGAAAGGAAGGAGCGTCATTTGTCTTTTTGAACAGAAAATTAGCTGGAATCGTTAGCCGCACCATGTTGTGTTTGGAGAGCCCCTGAGGTGCCAAAACAGTAGAGCTCCCCCACAAGTAACCCCATTTTGGAAACTGGACCCCTCATGGAATTTATCTAGATGTATATTGAGCACTTTGAACCTCTGGGGGCTTCACAAAAGTTAATAAAGTTGAGCCGTGAAAATAAAAAAAAAACAATTACCACAAAATTGTTACTTCAACCAGGTAGCTTTTTTTTCACAAGGGTATCAGGAAAAATTGCACCATAAAATGTATGGAGCAATTTCTCCTGATTATACAGATACCTCATACAGTTAGGTCCAGAAATATTTGGGCAGTGACACAAGTTTTGTTATTTAAGCTGTTTACAAAAACATGTTCAGAAATACAATTATATATATAATATGGGCTGAAAGTGCACACTCCCAGCTGCAATATGAGAGTTTTCACATCCAAATCGGAGAAAGGGTTTAGGAATCATAGCTCTGTAATGCATAGCCTCCTCTTTTTCAAGGGACCAAAAGTAATTGGACAAGGGACTCTAAGGGCTGCAATTAACTCTGAAGGCGTCTCCCTCGTTAACCTGTAATCAATGAAGTAGTTAAAAGGTCTGGGGTTGATTACAGGTGTGTGGTTTTGCATTTGGAAGCTGTTGCTGTGACCAGACAACATGCGGTCTAAGGAACTCTCAATTGAGGTGAAGCAGAACATCCTGAGGCTGAAAAAAAAGAAAAAATCCATCAGAGAGATAGCAGACATGCTTGGAGTAGCAAAATCAACAGTCGGGTACATTCTGAGAAAAAAGGAATTGACTGGTGAGCTTGGGAACTCAAAAAGGCCTGGGCGTCCACGGATGACAACAGTGGTGGATGATCGCCGCATACTTTTTTTGGTGAAGAAGAACCCGTTCACAACATCAACTGAAGTCCAGAACACTCTCAGTGAAGTAGGTGTATCTGTCTCTAAGTCAACAGTAAAGAGAAGACTCCATGAAAGTAAATACAAAGGGTTAACATCTAGATGCAAATCATTCATCAATTCCAAAAATAGACAGGCCAGAGTTAAATTTGCTGAAAAACACCTCATGAAGCCAGCTCAGTTCTGGAAAAGTATTCTATGGACAGATGAGACAAAGATCAACCTGTACCAGAATGATGGGAAGAAAAAAGTTTGGAGAAGAAAGGGAACGGCACATGATCCAAGGCACACCACATCCTCTGTAAAACATGGTGGAGGCAACGCGATGGCATGGGCATGCATGGGTTTCAATGGCACTGGGTCACTTTTGTTTATTGATGACATAACAGCAGACAAGAGTAGCCGGATGAATTCTGAAGTGTACCGGGATATACTTTCAGCCCAGATTCAGCCAAATGCCGCAAAGTTGATCGGACGGCGCTTCATAGTACAGATGGACAATGACCCCAAGCATACAGCCAAAGCTACCCAGGAGTTCATGAGTGCAAAACAGTGGAACATTCTGCAATGGCCAAGTCAATCACCAGATCTTAACCCAATTGAGCATGCATTTCACTTGCTCAAATCCAGACTTAAGACGGAAAGACCCACAAACAAGCAAGACCTGAAGGCTGCGGCTGTAAAGGCCTGGCAAAGCATTAAGAAGGAGGAAACCCAGCGTTTGGTGATGTCCATGGGTTCCAGACTTAAGGCAGTGATTGCCTCCAAAGGATTTGCAACAAAATATTGAAAATAAAAATATTTTGTTTGGGTTTGGTTTATTTGTCCAATTACTTTTGACCTCCTAAAATGTGGAGTGTTTGTAAAGAAATGTGTACAATTCCTACAATTTCTATCAGATATTTTTGTTCAAACCTTCAAATTAAACGTTACAATCTGCACTTGAATTCTGTTGTAGAGGTTTCATTTCAAATCCAATGTGGTGGCATGCAGAGCCCAACTCACGAAAATTGTGTCACTGTCCAAATATTTCTGGACCTAACTGTATGTGGTGGAAATCAAATGCTTGGGCGCACAGCAGGGCTCGGAATGTAAGGAGCGCCATTTGACTTTTCAAACACAAAATTGTCTGGGATAATTAGCGCATTCCATGTTGTGTTTGGAGACCCCCTGAGGTGCCGAAACAGTGGAGCTCCCCCATATGTGACCCCATTTTGGAAACTAGAACCCCATGGCATAAAAAAAAAAATCAGGGCGCATGCACGGATGTTCTGCAAAAAGGGGGGGACTAGGTGCGATGGAAAAAAGAAGTCTTGTCCAAAGTCGAGTACGACTGCAGGACGACTACTGATCAGGTACCTAATTGTTCAAGGGGAGTGAGAGGTTAGATTAGGGATAGTTACCTTACAGGATGGATCTAGGCAGCAGTATCACAGGAGATGAAGGAGGCAGGAGATTGGGGAGGGTGAGAGGTGGGAGAGGGACCACAGATCACGGGGGAGACAGGTGAACAAAGCACAGATCACAGGGGTGAGAGGTGGGGGAGCACACATCACGGCGGTGACAGGGGAGGTAGCACACATCACGGGGGTGACAGGTGAGGGAGCACACATCACGGGGGTGACAGGTGAGGGAGCACAAATCCCGGAGATGACAGGTGAGGGAGCACAGATCACGGGAGTGACAGGTGAGGGAGAACACATCACGGGCGTGACAGGTGAGGGTAGCGCACATCACGGGAGTGACAGGTGAGGGAGCGCACATCACGGGGGTGACAGGAGAGAAAGCACACATCACGGGGGTGACAGGTGAGGGAGCACACATTACGGGGGGGTGACAGGTGAGGGAGCGCACATCACGGGGGTGAGTGGTGAGGGAGCGCACATCACAGGGGTGACAGGTGAGGGAGTGCACATCATGGGGGTGACAGGTGAGGGAGCGCACATCACAGGGGTGACAGGTGAGGGAGCGCATATCACGGGGGTGACAGGTGAGGGAGAACACATCACGGGGGTGAGAGGTGAGGGAGCGCACATCACGGGGGTGACAGGTGAGGGAGCACATATCACAGGGGTGACAGGTGAGGGAGCGCACATCACGGGGGAGAAGTGGCGGGCAGACGATCACGAGGGGGAAGTGACGGGCAGCCGTTCACAAGGGGGAAGGGGCGGGCTGCCTATCACGGGGGTGAGAGGTGGGGGTGCGGGCAGCAGATTGGGAAGAGCGGTGGCAGATGGAGGAAGGCGGCAGATTGGGAGTATTTTCGCCGGTTTGATACAGTGCAATGGCAGTGTGGCAACTTCCGGGTCCCATGCTCCAGTCACATAACAGCATGGTATATGGAGAGAAGGTATGCACACCAGTGACTATGTAAGGGGAATATATGAAAAGCAGAAACTGCTGTGTGAATACTGACATGAAAAATCCAATAGCTATATGTAAGAATGAAGGTATGAAAAATGGAATCTGCATTACTGCCATGAACATACAAATAAAGAGAAATTTAGCTATTGAATTGATCAATGCAATAGAGCCCCAACACTGCGCCAAAGTATTTCTCTACGTTGGGGTCCCTAGCTAATGTGTGTCCTCTCAATTAGTTAAAAAACTTACCGTGTATGGGAAGCTGAGACCCAGGCTATATATGCGTATAATGTGAACTGGCAATAGGTGTGGGTGGGGCCGGGTTCACAAACGTAAAAATTACAACTCAATCAAGAAATAACGTCTGGAACACCATGCTAAGTCTGAACTGGGTGCAAAAACCTAAAACTCCACACTATATGGAGAGAAGGTATACATACCAGTAACTATGTAAGGGGAATATATGAAAAGCAGAAACTGCTGTGTGAATACTGACATGAAAAATCCAATAGCTATATGTAAGAATGAGGGTATGAAAAATGGAATCTGCTTTACTGCCATGAACATACAAATAAAGAGAAATTTAGCTATTGAATTGATCAATGCAATAGAGCCCCAACACTACGCCAAAGTATTTCTCTACGTTAGGGTCCCTAGCTAGTGTGTGTCCTCTCATGCAGTTAAAAAACTTACCGTGTATGGGAAGCTGAGACCCAGGCTATATACGTGCATAATGTGGACTGGCAATAGGTGTGGGTGGGGCCGGGTTCACAAACGTAAAAATTACAAATCAATCAAGAAATAACATCTGGAACACTATGCTGAGTCTGAACTGAGTTCAAAAACCTAAAACATCTACACTATATGGAGAGAAGGTATGCACACCAGTGACTATGTCAGGGGAATATATGAAAAGCAGAAACTGCTGTGTGAATACTGACATGAAAAATCTATTAGCTATATGTAAGAATGCTTTTATATATTTCCCTTACATAGTCACTGGTGTGCATACCTTCTCTCCATATAGTGTTTTTTTAGGTTTTTGCACCCAGTTCAGACTTAGCATGGTGTTGCAGACGTTATTTCTTGATTGATTTGTAATTTTTCCGTTTGTGAACCCGGCCCCACCCACACCTATTGCCAGTCCACATTATACGCATATATAGCCTGGGTCTCAGCTTCCCATACACGATAAGTTTTTTAACTGCATGAGAGGACACGCATTAGCTAGGGACCACAATGTAGAGAAATACTTTGGCGTAGTGTTGAGGCTCTGTTGCATTGATCAATTCAATGGCTAAATTTCTCTTTATTCGTATGTTCATGGCAGTAATGCAGATTCCATTTTTCATACCTTCATTCTTACATATAGCTATTGGATTTTTCATGTCAGTATTCACACAGCAGTTTCTGCTTTTCATATATTCCCCTTACATAGTCACTGGTGTGCATACCTTCTCTCCATATAGTGTAGATGTTTTAGGTTTTTGCACCCAGTTCAGACTTAACATAACAGGATGGGACCAGAGCTTGTCGCCCTGCCATTGTACTGTTACACTCACTGTACTGGCATGCTCAGGACCGACAAGTGAAGCTGAGGGGTGCGATCACCGGCACCAGGTCCACAGTGATTGGAGAGATTGGTCACAAGGCCGGTCTCTCCAATCAGAGCTGCTGGAGCAGGGGGAGGGTGATCCAGCTGAGGTCAACCAGCTCCAGCCAATGGCCAGTGCTATAGCTGCACTGATCAGGGCTGGATTTCAATATTTTAGCCACTTTCAATGGCTGAAACATTACAGTGGCTGTGATTGGCTGAGCGACGTTCGTCAGCCAATCACAGCCTCCGTAGGTCCGGGGAGGAGGCACCACCACTACTGAGGTCAGGTACAGGTCCCCTCCCTCCTGAATCTGCGGTTTGTATGAACCGATCGCAGTCACCAGGGCTCCAGTGCCACCATTCTGCCATGACGGAAAGATCCGTCATGGGTCTTTAAGTACCAGGGCACCATGACAGATCTTTCCATTAAAGTTCGTGAAGGGGTTAATTAATGAATTAATTAATTTATAAATTGAGTGCACCTGTGTGTAATCTATTCTTAGTATAACTACAGCTGTTCTATGAAGGCCTCAGACGTGTGTTTGAGAACATTAGGAATCAAACAGCATCATGAAAACCAAAGAAAACACAAGACAGGTCAGGGATTTAATTGAGGAGAAGTGTAAAGCAGGGTGCAGTAATAAAAATATAGTCCAAACTTTAAATGTATAATTGAGCAACGCTCAATTATTTTTCTACAAATAGAATACGTATTGTACAACTTAAAACCTAAAAAAGACATGGCTGTCCAACAAAGCTACCATCCGTAGCAAAGAGAGCACTAATTTGAAAATTAAACAAAAGGCTAATGGTCACTCTGAAAGTGCTGCAGGGATGCACAGCTCAGGTGGGTGAATCTGTTCAGATATTATCGTAAATTTCACAATTCTGTCCACTATAGAAGAGTGACAAGAAGAAAGCATTTTATAAAAACAAGCCATAAGTTGTCCCACCTGTAGTTTGAAAATGGTCATATAGGGGACACAGCTAGAATGTGAAAGAAAATGCCCTGGCTAGATGAGACCAAAGAAGAGCTTGTTGGTCTAAATAAAAAATGCTTTATGTGCCGGAATACTTATACTGCACATCACCCTGAAAACACCATATCTACAATGAAACATGAAGCTGGTAACAATATGTTGTGGGGATTAGAGATGAGCAATCCTGCCAAGAATCGGATCAGTTCAGGATGACTGAGCCTAGCCGATCCTATCGGCGATCCTAGCTGAACCCATTAAATTCAATGAGAGGCAAACGTGATGTGTTGTAAAATGGTGTAGGAGGCTGTAAAGGAAATACAATTAAAAATGGTTAAAGCAGTACATACTTACTGAGACTCCTCACGTCTGCAGCACTACTTTCAGGGCTGATAATTATGCCTCATCCATATTCACTGCTTTCTCCTTCTAGCGGCACCTGTGATTGGCTACTGCTGTACCACGCCCATACCCTCTGAGACAGCGTCTGTGATTGCAGTGGCAATCAGGGTAATAATGGGTTAATGTCAGCTCACAGCTGCCACTAAGCCCTGGATTAGTGATGGGAAGGGGTCTATAAGACACTCCACCACTAATCATACAAGTAAGCTTCAGGCAGAGAATGAGCCACAGCGATGAGTGGTGAATATACTCGGGTAAGTTGCGGTCACAGCTGGAGGTTCCCATGACCCTCACCTGTGACTGCAGGTAACCTGACCTAAGGGGACCTCAATGAACTCTCACAGAGTTCACAGATATGCATCTCCTGGCAGAAAACTGTGAAGTTTTTTGCCAAGAGATGAAGAATTGATGCTAAAATTTTCACACCATATTTCTGCTCCCAATCTACATCTCCTGGCAAAAAAACGCAGTTCTACCGTATGCGGTATGATGCCGTAGTGATGCAATTTTTTGCCAGGAGGTGTAGAATGGGTGAAGGAATATGGTGTAAAAATGTCAGCACTAAAGCTGCATTTCTTGACAAAAAAATGCATAAAAACAGCTTTTACGCCCTTTTGGTGCAGTTTTCTTCCATTAGGGGCAAATTTGGTGTTGAAATGTCTGGACCAGACTTGCACAAGAAGGAGCGCTGCACCCGCAGAAAAACTCAGGAAGTATGTACTGCTTTAATCCTTTTGCTTCCTACTTGACATAGTTGTGATGAGCAGGGAGAAGGATGTTTTTCGCCATCCGACCATTTACTGATCCTTGGCAAGATCGCAAACTTTTGCGGTAAATGTTCGATGTCCGATATGGCCAACGATCATACGATTTTAACATTTTTGGATCTTTGCCAATCAGGATCGCTCATCTCTAGTGCCAACACTTTCATCCTTGACTGTATATCAATTTGGCTACCTTACAGTTTTCTCATTTGCCATTTTGTGTATTTTAATTGTTTTTAATTGTTATGTGTCATTTTTGTGTTTAATAAATAGATTTGTTCGGAAATATGGGTTATTAAACTCCATGGTAGAGAAATATATGTCCCTCTACTAAAACAATATGGTATTGTGCTCAAGTAGGGATCCAGCCCATAAATAATGAAAAAAATTCTGTACTCGCCACTCCAAGATGGATGGCGAATAAACGATTTTAATGGCAATTAGAAATTAAATCTTTGATGTTTTGGTCCTTTAAGCCCACTTTACACGCTGCAATATATCTTACAATGTGTCGGCGGGGTCACGTCGTAAGTGACGCACATCCAGCATTGTAAGTTACATTGCAGTGTGTGACAGGTACGTGCGATTGCGATTGAACGTTAAAACATTCATCGCATGCACATCGTTCATTTCTCTAGAATTGAACGTCAGATTGTTCAACGTTCCTGGGGTAGCGCACATCGCAGTGTGTGACACCCCGAGAACGATGAACAGATCTTACCTGCGTCCCACGGCTCCCGGCCCACAATGCGGTAGGAAGGAGGTGGGCGGGATGTTTTGTTGTCAGAACTGTCTCACTTTTGACTTCCCAGCAAAGTCTATGAGAAGTCAGATTTGCTATGCGCATGTTGCAGTTTATTTGTCAGCAGTTTTTTTTGCCAACATTTTGTGGCAAAAAAAGAAGCAGCATGTTCAATCTTCTTGCATTTTTGTCAACATTTGTCACCCATTGAAATCAATGAGGGGATGAAAAACACATAGTAAAACGCATGGTTACAAATTGTTTGCATTTTGCATACATTTCACCAACTTAGTGCCAGAATGACAAAATCAATGCTGGAGTGATTTTGACATGTCGTTGTCGGGGTTTCTCTCTCTCTCTGGCTCTATATGTCTCTCTCTACAAGCGCTTTATAATCACCGATCACTGGCACAATGCAGCTGTCATACTGCCCCCAGGCCTCTCATTCTTTTTCCCTACCGCTCATCAGCCTCATTACATATTCACTGCACCCACTCGTTAGCCTCATACATATCTTCCCCTATTTATGATTGGTGGCAGTCAGACGTGCCCCCATGCTTAGTGACTGCTGTCTGACTGAAACCAATCACAGCCGCTGGTGGGAGGGTCTATATCGTACAGTACAATAAATAAATTAATAATTTAAAAAAAACGGTGGGAGGTTCCCCACAATTTTGATATCCAGCCAAGATTAATCCTCACAGCTGAGGGCTGGTATTCTTAGACTGGGGAGACCCACGTTAATGGGAGCCCTCAGCCTAAAAATATCAGCCAGCAGCAGCCCAGAATTGCCGCATCCATTAGATACGACATTCCCGGGACCTGGCTCATCCCAATTGCACTGATACGGTGGCAATCGGGGTAATAAGGAATTAATGGCAGCCCATAGCTGCCGCTAAGTCTTAGATTAGTTATGGCAAGTGTCTATGAGACATCCCCATTACGGCATAAAGCCTAATTTTGGACCTTCAACAGAATAGAGCTATTTCCCCATGACGGCCATCGGTTTACTACTGCGCTGACATCGCTGATATTTCAGAACACCAGGCAATCAGCTCATTTTTTGATTAGGGTCCACAATTAAGACCGAAACTTCAAAGATTTTATTTTGATTGGCATTAAAATTGTTTATTACCGTATTTCTTAAAGTGTCTAGTTTATTTTTACGTTTTCCAAACTCCAGTTCTCACGACACCCAATAAATCAGCTTCATAGGATTTTCTCTAGCGTTTGGGGGACTATGAGGACTTGAGTTTGGCAACCAATGGGTTATTGAATCTAATTTTAATTTACACATTGTTCTCTATCTTTGTCTATTATAAATATTTGTTTACATCTTCCTCTCTAGTGTATGTATTGTAGCAAACATCATGAAACAGCATACAAAACATACATTGTATGCAGTTAAATTCATGGTTTTTGTACAATAACAATTGGGAACACAAAATGTACAAAAAAATACTACAAAATAGTCAATGAAAAAGGATAAGTGTTTCTGAGTGAAACCGTGTTATGCGTGGATAGCATGATCAAGAGTAAAGAGGAAGAAAAATAGGCAGAAGGATAAAGTGATCAACTCAGAGATGAAACTTGTCAGGACATAACAAATAACATGAGAGGAAGAGAGTGTCCCGGGAGGGAGTTCCTAAGTGTCTAGGAGGAGAGAGGTTAATGACAGGCCATATTGGCAAAACAATTCCTTTAAAAGGAAGGAGACAAAAAAAACCATACAGTGCTGGCCAAAAGTATTGGCACCCCTGCAATTCTGTCAGATAATACTCAGTTTCTTCTTGAAAATGATTGCAATCACAAATTCTTTGGTATTATTATCTTCATTTATTTTGCTTGCAATGAAAAACCACAAAAGAGAATGAAACAAAAATCAAATCATTGATCATTTCACACAAAACTCCAAAAATGGGCCAGACGAAAGTATTGGCATCCTTAGGGGTACTTTGCACGCTGCGACATTGCAGGCCGATGCTGCAATGCCGAGCGCGATAGTACCCGCCCCTGTCGCAGCAGCGATATCCTTGTGATAGCTGCCGTAGCGAACATTATCGCTACGGCAGCTTCACATGGACTCACCTGTCCTGCGACCGTCGCTCTGGCCGGCGACCCGCCTCCTTGTTAAGGGGGCGGGTCGTGCGGCGTCATAGCGACGTCACACGCCAGGCGGCCAATCGGAGCGGAGGGGCAGAGATGAGTGGGATGTAAACATCCCGCCCATCTCCTTCCTTCCGCATATTCTACGGAAGCTGCAGTGACACCGGTAGGAGATGTTCCTCGCTCCTGCGGCTTCACACACAGCGATGTGTGCTGCCGCAGGACCGAGGAACAACATCGGACTGTCACGTCAGCGTAATTATGGATTACGCCGACGCTGCAGCGATGATACAATTACGATGCTTTTGCGCTCGTTAATCGTATCATCGAGCCTTTACACACTACGATGTCGCATGCGATGCCGGAAGTGCGTCACTTTTAATTTGACCCCACCGACATCGCAGCTGCGATGTCGTAGTGTGCAAAGTACCCCTTAGCCTAATACTTGGTTGCACAACCTTTAGCTAAAATAACTGCGAACAACTGCTTCCAGTAACCATCAATGAGTTTCTTACGATGCTCTGCTGGCATTTTAGACCATTCTTCTTTGCCAAACTGCTCCAGGTCCCTGAGATTTGAAGGGTGCCTTCTGCAAACTGCCATTTTGAGATCTCTCCACAGGTGTTCTATGGGATTCAGGTCTGGACTCATTGCTGGCCACTTTAGTAGTCTCCAGTGTTTTCTCTCAAACCATTTTCTAGTGCTTTTTGAAGTGTGTTTTGGGTCATTGTCCTGCTGGAAGACCCATGACCTCTGAGGAAGACCCAGCTTTCTCACACTGGGCCCTACATTATGCTGCAAAATTTGTTGGTAGTCTTCAGACTTCATAATGCCATGCACACGGTCAAGCAGTCCAGTGCCAGAGGCAGCAAAGCAACCCCAAAACATCAGGGAACCTCTGCCATGTTTGACCGTAGGGACTGTGTTCTTTTCTTTGAATGCCTCTTTTTTTTTCCTTAAACTCTATGTTGATGGCTTTTCCCAAAAAGGTCTACTTTTGTCTCATCTGACCAAAGAACATTCTTCCAAAATGTTTTAGGCTTTCTCAGGTAAGTTTTGGCAAACTCCAGCCTGGATTTTTTATGTCTCGGGGTAAGAAGTGAGGTCTTCCTGGGTATCCTACCATACAGTACCTTTTCATTCAGACGCCGACGGATAATACGGGTTGACACTGTTGTACCCTCGGACTGCAGGGCAGCTTGAACTTGTTTGGATGTTAGTCGAGGTTCTTTATCCACCATCCGCACAATCTTGCGTTGAAATCTCTCGTCAATTTTTCTTTTCTTTCCACATCTAGGGAGGTTAGCCACAGTGCCATAGGCTTTAAACGTCTTGATGACACTGCACACCGTAGACACAGAAACTTTCAGGTCTTTGGAGATGGACTTGTAGCCTTGAGATTGCTCATGCTTCCTCACAATTTGGATTCTCAAGTCCTCAGACAATTCTTTGGTCTTCATTCTTTTCTCCATACTCATAGTGGTACACACAAGGATACAGGACAGAGGTTGAGTGAACTTTAATCCATGTCAACTGGCTGCAAGTGTGATTTAGATATTGCCAATACCTGTTAGGTGCCAGAGGTAAGTTAAAGGTGCTGTTACTTATACAAATTAGAGAAGCATCACATGATTTTTCAAACAGTGCCAATACTTTTGTTCACCCCCTTTTTTATGTTTGGTGTGTAATTATATCCAATTTGGCTTTATGACAATTTTTTAATTTTTTTTCCAGTGAAGACAAATTAAATGAAGATAATAATACCAAAGAATTTGTGATTGCAAACATTTTCAAGAAGAAACTGAGTATCTGACAGAATTGCAGGGGTGCCAATACTTTTGGCCAGCACTGTAAGTTGAAAATAAGAATCTTACTAACTTGACTACAGTACTGTGCCGGGTTTTGGTGAAGACAGACAAATCAGGGGAAAAAGAGGTAAATTGAACCAAGAAAAAGGAAGTAAAGGAATTGTGCGGAGACTGGAGAACCAAAGAGACTGTTTATGAAAATGATCCCTGCTATCCATTATACATCATTTCTATCAAGTTATCGTTCAGTAAATAGTTTACTTTTCAATTGTCGTCTCTCTTATTGAATTTTCCAACATCTGATTCTTGGCAAGGAGTAGTCATTGGCATCATGTTTCTTTCAAGGGCGTTGCACCCCCATAACATAAGTCCACATCGCCAACGAGGAACCGCATCATCATGTCCTAGCTGGGTGTGTGGGTATAAGAGATAAATACTTTGCCCATGACTACAGCCCCACGCCATGTTACACATGCCCCCCAGTCCCCAACCTGCTATTGAGTGTTGTGCTGGGCCGGCAGCATAACAAGTATAGCAGATGTGGACGCATGCACTATGCTGTGCATGGCCACGTCTGTCTGACTAATCTCAGGAAACACAAGTAAGTTGCAGAAGAGGATGTCTGAGCAGGGGAGAGAAGCCTCTCAGCAGGTGACCGCTGTGTGACATTCTGGTCCAATAAAGAGATATGAAAGCATCCCCAATATATTTAAGTCTTTGGAATTTTTATCAATGTGAAAATTTATATACTATATATGTGACTATATGTAGATATATGGAAAATGTGTGAATGTATATTTGTAGTGGCAGCCAAAAGTTTCCTTCTTTTATTTTAAAAGTGTGATTACGGTCTGGTGGTTGTGATCTAGTGATGAGCGAGCATGCTTGTTACTACTCGGTACTCGCACGAGTATCACTGTACTCGGCGGGGACCGAGTAATCTCGCGATACTCGTGCTGTACTCGTGGTCTTCATCCCTGCATGTTGGCGCTCTTTTGAGAGCCAGCCCTCATGCAGGGATTGGCTGGCAGACCACTGCAATGCCACAGCCCTGTTAGTTGGGGAATTGCAGTGATTGGCCGGCCCGCACAGCGTGACCGAGCCTTTATACCGGCGGGCGCGCTGTGCTCTGCTCACAGCCATCCAGACAGTCAGTGCAGGGAGAGTGTTGCTGCTTCAGGGAAAGGTTTGCGGCCCTTTATAGTTAGTTCCGGAGCAGGGCTGCAAACAGTGTGACCAGAAGTCATTCTCAGGACTATTCTAGTTGTATACAGGCAGGGTATAGCCAGGTCAGAGTACAGTAGCAGAGTCCTTCTCAGGACTATTGTTGCTATATACAGGCAGGGTATAGCCAGGTCGGAATACAGGCTAGTGACCAGAAGAGTCCTTGTCAGGACTATTGTAGCAGTATACAGGCAGGCAGGCAGGGTATATAGCCATTCCTAGTGGTGACCGTATACCAGCCTTCATCATATCTGGGGTTGGTGTACACAGTCTAAAACAGTCCAGATAGTGTCAGACTTCTCAGTAATTTTTGCTCCTAAAAACCTGTTAGGTTCTTAGTGCGTCCGTGCTTGCATTTAAAAACCGCACGTGTGTGCCTGTCGGTGGCAGCGTACAGGTGCACGAGTGTGCGTTTTTCACAAACTATTATATAACGCACAAGTGTAGTGTATAATACACGTCAGTCAGCAGTGGCTGATAGTGTCAGACTTCTCAGTAATATTTGCTCCTAAAAACCTGTTAGGTTCTTAGTGCGTACGTGCTTGCATTTAAAAACCGCACGTCTGTGCCTGTCGGTGGCAGCGTACAGGTGCACTTGTGTGCGTTTTTACCAAACTATTATATAACGCACAAGTGTAGTGTATAATACACGTCAGTCAGCAGTGGCTGATAGTGTCAGAGTTCTCATTAATTTTTGCTCCTAAAAACCTGTTAGGTTCTTAGTGCGTCCGTGCTTGCATTTAAAAACCGCACGTGTGTGCCTGACGATGGCAGCGTACAGGTGCACTTGTGTGCGTTTTTACCAAACTATTATATAACGCACAAGTGTAGTGTATAATACACGTCAGTCAGCAGTGGCTGATAGTGTCAGAGTTCTCATTAATTTTTGCTCCTAAAAACCTGTTAGGTTCTTAGTGCGTCCGTGCTTGCATTTAAAAACCGCACGTGTGTGCCTGTCGGTGGCAGCGTACAGGTGCACAAGTGTGCAATTTTCACAAACTATTATATAACGCACAAGTGTAGTGTATAATACACGTCAGTCAGCAGTGGCTGATAGTGTCAGACTTCTCAGTAATTTTTGCTCCTAAAAACCTGTTAGGTTCTTAGTGCGTCCGTGGTTGCATTTAAAAACCGCACGTGTGTGCCTTTCGGTGGCAGCGTACAGGTGCACGAGTGTGCGTTTTTCACAAACTATTATATAACGCACAAGTGTAGTGTATAATACACGTCAGTCAGCAGTGGCTGATAGTGTCAGACTTCTCAGTAATTTTTGCTCCTAAAAACCTGTTAGGTTCTTAGTGCGTCCGTGCTTGCATTTAAAAACCGCACGTGTGTGCCTGTCGGTGGCAGCGTACAGGTGCACGAGTGTGCGTTGTTCACAAACTATTATATAACGCACAAGTGTAGTGTATAATACACGTCAGTCAGCAGTGGCTGATAGTGTCAGACTTCTCAGTAATTTTTCCTCCTAAAAACCTGTTAGGTTCTTAGTGCGTCCGTGCTTGCATTTAAAAACCGCACGTGTGTGCCTGTCGGTGGCAGCGTACAGGTACACAAGTGTGCGTTTTTCACAAACTATTATATAACGCACAAGTGTAGTGTATAATACACGTCAGTCAGCAGTGGCTGATAGTGTCAGACTTCTCAGTAATTTTTGCTCCTAAAAACCTGTTAGGTTCTTAGTGCGTCCGTGGTTGCATTTAAAAACCGCACGTGTGTGCCTTTCGGTGGCAGCGTACAGGTGCACGAGTGTGCGTTTTTCACAAACTATTATATAACGCACAAGTGTAGTGTATAATACACGTCAGTCAGCAGTGGCTGATAGTGTCAGACTTCTCAGTAATTTTTGCTCCTAAAAACCTGTTAGGTTCTTAGTGCGTCCGTGCTTGCATTTAAAAACCGCACGTGTGTGCCTGTCGGTGGCAGCGTACAGGTGCACGAGTGTGCGTTGTTCACAAACTATTATATAACGCACAAGTGTAGTGTATAATACACGTCAGTCAGCAGTGGCTGATAGTGTCAGACTTCTCAGTAATTTTTCCTCCTAAAAACCTGTTAGGTTCTTAGTGCGTCCGTGCTTGCATTTAAAAACCGCACGTGTGTGCCTGTCGGTGGCAGCGTACAGGTGCACGATTTGCACAAACTTGGAAATAACGCACAAGTCTAGTGAATACACGTCAGCACAGCATTGCAAAATGCGCAAGGGCGTTGGCAAGGAACAAGGAAGTGGACGTGATGGTGGTGCAGGCAGAGGCCGAGGTCGTGGGCAAGCTCTAATTTCGCCACAACAAAGGGCCATATCTAGTCGCTCGCACGTCCTGTCCCAAATTCTTGGGGACCGCAGCAGTACACCGCTCTTGAACCAAGACCAGTGTCAACAGGTTGTTAGTTGGATAGCGGATAATGCTTCCAGTCAGATTGGCACCACCACAAACACTCTGTCTTCCACATGGTCAAGTGTCAGTAGCAGTGATACTGCACCGCACATTTCAGAACCTGATCCTCCTTCCTACCACAAGGCTGAGTACACGTCCTCGGACATTAATGATCCCACACTTGGACACTCGGAAGAGCTGTTCACGTTTCAATTCGCACATTCTGGCCTCTCGCCAGCTCATGTTGAAGTGGGTCATGAGGAGATCGTATGTACAGATGCCCAAATATTTGAGCAGCCACGTTCTCACGAAGTTGGCAACGTGTCTCAACAAGGGGTGGACAATGATGAGACACAATTGTCAGGAAGTCAGGAGCAGGAGCAGGGTGCGGAAGAGGAAGACGACGTGGTGGATGATCCAGTAACTGACCCAACCTGGCAGGAGGATATGCAGAGCGAGGACAGCAGTGCACAGGGGGAGGGAGGCGTAGCATCCCAACAGGCAGTAAGAAGCAGGGCGGTGGCTCCAGGCAGAAGTCAGGCAACCGTTCCCCGGAACAACAACACGACACAAGGTGCCTGTACAAATGTTAGGTCTTCCCGAGTCTGGCAGTTTTTTAAGTTGGCTTCAGATGATTCTAAAAAGGCCATTTGCAACACCTGCCGTGCCAGCATCAGCAGGGGTACCAAAACTAGCAGCCTGACCACCACCAGCATGATCAGGCACATGTCAGCCAAGCACCCGACTTTGTGGGAAGTACAACAGAGTCAAGGAGCAGTGCTTGCTGATGTCACTGCTACGTCTTCGCTGGTTGTGCATGCGAGCCAATCCCCTGTCCATGCTGCCTGCGAACAAGCCTCCTCCGGTCCTGCACCTGCAGTTGCCTACTCAGAAATAACACCATCATCAAGCACGTCCTTGTCCCAGCGCAGCGTTCAGTTATCCATTCAGCAAACCTTTGAACGCAGGCGCAAATACACTGCCAACGCCCCACATGCCACAGTTCTAAATGCTAACATTTCGCGACTGCTTGCGCTGGAAATGTTGCCTTTTAGGCTGGTGGAGACAGAAGCATTCCGCGACCTGATGGCGGCAGCTGTCCCACGTTACTCGGTCCCCAGCTGCCACTATTTCTCCCGGTGTGCCGTCCCCGCGTTGCATAACCACGTGTCACAAAACATCACATGTGCCCTGAACAACGCTGTTTCACCCAAAGTCCACCTAACCACAGACACGTGGACAAGTGCTTGTGGGCAAGGCCGCTACATCTCGTTGACGGCACACTGGGTTAATATTGTGGAAGCTGGGACCCAGTCTGAGCGAGGGACAGAACACGTCCTTCCCACACCAAGGTTTGCAGGCCCTACCTCAGTCAGGGTTTCACCCACACTCTGCAGCTCCGGAATGTCATGCTCTTCAGCCTCCTCCTCCTCCTGCGCATCCTCATCCACTTTACCCTCCACACCAGTCACAAGCTGGAAGCACTGCAGCACTGCCTCGGCGAAGCGGCAACAGGCTGTGCTGAAGCTAATCTGCATAGGTGACAAACCCCACAATGCAGAAGAGGTGTGGACAGCTCTGAAACAGCAGGCAGATCACTGGCTCACACCTCTGAACCTAAAGCCAGGAAAGCTCGTGTGTGACAATGGCCGGAACCTGGTGGCGGCTTTGAGGCGAGGCCATCTGACACATGTTCCATGCGTGGCCCATTTGCTCAACCTCGTGGTTCAGCGGTTTCTAAAGTCATACCCAGAGCTGTCTGATCTGCTGGTAAAAGTTCGCCGCCTGTCTGCACATTTTCGAAAGTCACCTACTGCTTCAGCCGGCCTTGCCGGCTTTCAGCGCCGTTTGCATCTTCCGGCTCACAGACTGGTGTGTGATGTCCCCACGCATTGGAATTCAACTCTGCACATGTTGGTCAGGATATGTGAGCAGAAGAGGGCAGTTGTTGAGTACCTGCATCACCTAAGCCATCGGGAAATGGGTCAAACTCCACACATAACACCTGAGGAGTGGAGATGGATGTCCGACCTATGTACCATCCTCCAAAACTTTGAGGACTCCACCAAGATGGTGAGTGGTGATGACCCATTATTAGCGTCACCATACCGCTACTCTGCCTTCTAAAACGGTCTCTGCTCAAAAACAAACATGATGCATTGCAGGCGGAGCGCGATGAGTTGCAGCAAGAAACAGTAGTGGGTGTGGGTGATAACACACAGCCCAGCCTCGTCTCATCACAACGTGCAGTGGAGGACTATGACGAGGAGGAGGATGAAGACATGGAGCAACTCTCCGGCCAAATTGAGGATATGACATGCACACCAGTCATATCCTCGGTTCAGCGTGGCTGGCCAGAGGACAGGGTAGATGAGGAGGAGGAGGAGGACAGCATGTTCAGTCATCGTGTTGGTCAGGCTACTGAAGTCCTGGCTGTTAAGAGTCTGGCGCACATGGCTGACTTTATGGTAAGCTGCCTGTCTCGTGACCCTCGCGTTAAGAACATCTTGGCCGACAATCATTACTGGTTGGTAACACTGTTAGACCCACGCTACAAGGAGAACTTTATGTCTCTTATTCCCAAGGCGGAGAGGTCAACCAAAATGCAGCAGTTCCGGAAGGCCATAGTCACGGAAGTAGGCAAAGCATTCCCCTCACAAAACGCTAGCGGCATAGGTCAGGAATCAGTGGACAACCAAGGCGTACAGCCGAGAGAGGCACAAGTCCAATCCGCCAGAGGTAGGGGAACAGTCTTTAAGATGTGGGACAGTTTTCTCAGCCCCTCACGTACCACAGCCCCTGAGGTGCGGGGTAGTGCCACAAGAAATCCTAAGTTTGCCCAGATGCTCCAGGAGTACCTTGCAGATCGAACAACTGTACTCCGACATTCCTCTGTGCCTTACAATTATTGAGTATCCAAGGTGGACACGTGGCATGAATTGGCTCTCTACGCCTTGGAAGTCCTGGCCTGCCCTGCCGCTAGCGTTTTGTCAGAGCGTGTTTTTAGTGCCGCAGGTGGAATCATTACAGATAAACGCACCCGCCTGTCAACTGAAAATGCTGACAGGCTGACTCTGATCAAGATGAACAAGGGTTGGATTGGGCCAGACTTCACCACACCACCAGCAAATGAGAGCGGAATTTAAAGTTTGTAACGGGAATTTGCCATGTACCTCCACTCACCCATGGGTACACACTTCTGGACTTTGGATAATCGCTGGACTGCTCCTCCTTCTCCTCATGCGCCACCATGATGACCGTTACAATAGTTAGGCCTTTGTTTCAGGTATACCCCCAGTGGTAAATTTTTTCGCCCATTCTTTGCAGAATGGACATTACAACGACAGGAGACCCGCTCCTTTGCAATGGGAACAATGTTTTGAGGCCCTCATGCACGTCTCTATCCAGGGACAACGTGGAGCCTCCCAATTTTTGGCTGCCCTGCCTAAGGGCTATACTATAATACACCCACTTCCTGACAATGGACACTTAATGTTTTGAGGCCCTCATGCACGTCTCTATCCAGGGACAACGTGGAGCCTCCCAATTTTTGGCTGCCCTGCCTAAGGGCTATACTATAATACACCCACTTCCTGACAATGGGCACTTAATGTTTTGAGGCCCTCATGCACGTCTCTATCCAGGGACAACGTGGAGCCTCCCAATTTTTGGCTGCCCTGCCTAAGGGCTATACTATAATACACCCACTTCCTGACAATGGACACTTAATGTTTTGAGGCCCTCATGCACGTCTCTATCCAGGGACAACGTGGAGCCTCCCAATTTTTGGCTGCCCTGCCTAAGGGCTATACTACAATAGACCCACTTCCTTACAATGGGCACTTCAGGCTTACAGGCCCTCATGCACGTCTGTATGCAGGGGCATTGGTGAACCTCACAATTTTGGACTGCCCTGGCAAAGGAAAATACTACAAAGGTTTTCTGGTGAGTCCGTAAAAATGGCGCAAAACGCGGACAAAATTGTTCACAGCTGTGACTTTTGAGTGATAAATGCTTCAAGGGGTCTTCCCCATGCTGTTGCCATGTCATTTGAGCACTCTTCTGAGACTTTTGTGCCATTTTTAGGGTTTCTACATGCTGCCGGGGGTCATTTCACAAAAATACTCGGGTCTCCCATAGGATAACATTGGGCTCGGTGCTCGGGCCGAGTACACGAGTATCTTGGGATGCTCGGCCCGAGCCTCGAGCACCCGAGCTTTTTAGTACTCGCTCATCACTATTGTGATCCCATTTTCCTGGTGAGGAATTGAAAGTGCTTTTGCTTGAAGTTGTCATCATACAAGAGCTTAATTTTAATCAAAATGCTTTTGAATACAGGTACGGTCATTTAATCAAAGAAAACTTACTGCCAAAA
Source organism: Anomaloglossus baeobatrachus (assembly GCF_048569485.1). NCBI lineage: Eukaryota > Metazoa > Chordata > Amphibia > Anura > Aromobatidae > Anomaloglossus > Anomaloglossus baeobatrachus. The sequence goes on from NC_134354.1 coordinate 515,108,939, forward strand.
GTTTTGCATATACTATTTATTGATCACAGCATACAGAGTAATTCATTATTTACAATGCCATAACTTACTATTTTGTAGCATAACCTCTTGATTTAATTACTGCCACTAGGTGCATTAAAGCCACTAGAGTATTCAAGATATCTTGAGGTATCTTGTTCCATTCTATTTTTAAATCTCCAAGCAATTCATCTTTAATGCTATGGGTACAGGCCCCAAATCATCTCCCTAACGTATTCCAAAGGTGCTCTATAGGGTGTATATCAGGTGATTAGTTTTGCCATTGCAACAGGCGAACATTTTTCTTTGCTAACCAATATATAGAGGTTGTGAGTTCTCCTTCAATGGAAGTCTTTAAAAAGAGGTTGGACAGACATCTGTCTGGGATGATTTAGTGAATCCTGCTTTGAGCAGGGGGTTGGACTAGAGGACCCAGGAGGTCCATTCCATCTCTAATATTTTATGATTCTATGATTCTATAACTAAATTGGATGTGTGCTTAGAATCATTGTCTTGCTGGAATTTCCAGCCCATGCCTACTTTAGTTTTAACATGTAGCAGCATTGCATTCTCCAGTATATTCCTGTATATGATAGCATTCATATTTCCATCCATTCTATGTAGTGGGCCAATGGCAGATGAAGATAAGCAGCCCCCAACTATGATATTGTCATCACCATGTTTCACTGTAGGTGTTTGGTATCATTACGTTCTCAAATTGGGTGGTATATTTATAGTGCTAGCCATCACTAACAAACAGATTGACATTGGATTCATCCAACCACAATACCTTAAGCCCACTTTACACGTTGCAATTAGTTGTACAATCGCATTTGCGATGTGACACGCCCAGGTTGCATACGGGATCTATGAGATTTCACGTTGGTCGTTCATTTGCTGTCACACGAGCGTTAGTAGTCTATGTTAAATTGATCAATTTTGTGTGCGATCCTTTAGATCATGTGTTCTGTGACGTATGCATTGAGCACCTTTTTTTTTTTTTTTTTTATTGACTTGCCAAGCGTGTGTAATGTGTAGGGATGCGTTTTTACTATGTCATCTGCCATAAAGCTCTGCTACATGGCCGCTAACAGCAGACACAGACAGCCATGTAGCAGAGCTGAATGGCAGATGACAGCAGACACAGACAGAGCCGCACTGTCAGAATGAACTCGGGTGAACTTCACCCGACTTCATTGTGATGCTGCGGCTCTGTCTGTGTCGCGTCCTGATTAGCGGTCACCAGTGAAGACTCACCGGTTACCGCTAATCTCCTGAGTAACTGAATTGAGCAGCCCTCTCTCATATACTCACCAATCCCCGATCCCCGGCGCTGCACGGCTTTCTCACTGCTCCGGCGGCTTTTACTGTTTTGAAAAAGCCGGCCGCCCATTAAACAATTTCGTATTCCCTGCTTTCCCCGCCCACCAGCGCCTATGATTGGTTACAGTGAGACACGCCCCCACTCTGAGTGACAGGTGTCACACTGCACCCAATCACAGCAGCCGGTGGGCGTGTCTATACTGTGTAGTGAAATAAATAATTAAATAATTAAAAAAAACGGCGTGCGGTTCCCCCCATTTTTAAAACCAGCCAGATAAAGCCATACGGCTGAAGGCTGGTATTCTCAGGATGGGGAGCTCCACGTTATGGGGAGCCCCCCACCCTAACAATATCAGCCAACAGCCGCCCAGAATTGCCGCATACATTAGATGCGACAGTTCTGGGACTGTACCCGGCTCTTCCCGATTTACCCTGGTGCATTGGCAAATCGGGGTAATAAGGAGTTATTGGCAGCCCATAGTTGCCAATAAGTCCTAGATTAATCATGTCAGGCGTCTATGAGACACCCTCCATGATTAATCTGTAAGTTACAGTAAATAAACACACACACCAGAAAAAAAAACCTTTATTAGAAATAAAAACACACACATATACCCTGGTTCACCACTTTAATCAGCCCCAAAAAGCCCTCCTTGTCCGGCGTAATCCAGGATGATCCAGCGTCGCATCCAGCGCTGCTGCATGGAGGTGACCGGAGCTGCAGCACACACAGCCGCTCCGGTCACCTCCACACAGCAAATGAACACAGCCGCGCGATCAGCTGCTGTCACTGAGGTTACCCGCTGTCACTGGATCCAGCGGTGGCCGCGGGTAACCTCAGTGACAGCTCAGCTGATCGCACGGCTGTCTTCATTTGCTGCATGGAGGTGACCGGAGCGGCTGTGTCTGCTGCGGCTCCGGTCACCTCCATGCAGCTGCGGTGGAAGCGACGCTGGATCATCCTGGATTACGCCGGACAAGGAGGGCTTTTTGGGGCTGATTAAAGTGGTGAACCAGGGTATATGTGTGTGTTTTTATTTCTAATAAAGGATTTTTCGGGTGTGTGTTTATTTACTGTAACTTACAGATTAATCATGGAGGGTGTCTCATAGACGCCTGACATGATTAATCTAGGACTTATTGGCAGCTATGGGCTGCCAATAACTCCTTATTACCCCGATTTGCCAACGCACCAGGGTAAATCGGGAAGAGCCGGGTACAGTCCCAGAACTGTCGCATATAATGTATGCAGCAATTCTGGGCGGCTGTTGGCTGATATTGTTAGGGTGGGGGGCTCCCCATAACGTGGAGCTCCCCATCCTGAGAATACCAGCCTTCAGCCGTATGGCTTTATCTGGCTGGTTTTAAAAATGGGGGGAACCGCACGCCGTTTTTTTTAATTATTTAATTATTTATTTCACTACACAGTATAGACACGCCCACCGGCTGCTGTGATTGGGTGCAGTGTGACACCTGTCACTCAGAGTGGGGGCGTGTCTCACTGTAACCAATCATAGGCGCTGGTGGGCGGGGAAAGCAGGGAATACGAAATTGTTTAATGGGCGGCCGGCTTTTTCAAAACAGTAAAAGCCGCCGGAGCAGTGTGAATGCCGTGCAGCGCCGGGGATCGAGGATCGGTGAGTATATGAGAGAGGGGGATAGACTGACATGGACTGAGAGTAAGGGACAGAGATAGTGACGGACTGACAGAGATTAGTGCATGACAGACATTGTGAGGCGCTTCAGAACGCAGCTTTTCAGCTGCGCTCTGAAGCAGACCTTTTTTAAGCTGCGGTGCAGAGCGCACACCTGCGCACATAGCATCAGACAACAAAATCGTATGAGGGATGTCACACGTTACAATTGACTAGGTTCGTGCAACAAAACACTCAATTCTAGAGAATGATACGATGTGTTTGCGATCAACGGTTTTGCGTTCAATCCTGATCGCATGTAGCTGTCACACGCAGATACCTCACAAACGATGCCGGATGTGCGTCACTTACAACTTGACCCCAACGACGGATTGTGAGATATATTGAAGCGTGTGTAGCGGGCTTTAGACCAATTGGTCTCTTTCCATGTTTGTGTTCGTTGGCAAATTCAAGTCAGACCTTCTGGTTCTTTTCAGAGATGAAAGGCTTCTTGACTGGAACTCATGCTTTCATGCCTACTCCTCTTTGCTGCTGCACCACAGTTTGGCGACTCACTTGACTCTATATTCCTCATTCATGTCATGCAAAATCTGTACAGGTCTTTTATGTTCATCAGATACAGACATGGTTTAATAATTTGACCAACTTTAGAGGAAGTTGTCTGTGGTCGTCCACTTGTAGGTTTGTGAGCTGTTCCATAACCTTCTTTTTCTTTCTTTATTTCTTTTTGGCTTTTGCCTGACTTCATTCTCAGAATAATAAGCTTCCTGACATCTAGTGAAAACATTTACTTAAAGGAGCTTTACACACTACAATATATCTTATGATGTCGGCGGGGTCACGTCGTAAGTGATGCACATCAGGCATCGTAAGTTACATTGTAGCATGTAACAGCTACGTGCGATTGCCATTGAACGGTAAAACTTTCATCGCATGCACGTCGTTCATTTCCTAAAAATTGAACGTCAGGTTGTTCATCGTACCTGGGGTAGCACACATCGCAGTGTGTGACACCCCGGAAACGATGAACAGATCTTACCTACGACCTGCGGCTCCCGCCGGCAATGCAGAAGGAAGGAGGTGGGCGGGATGTTTACGTCCCGCTCATCTCTGCCCCTCCGCTTCTATTGGCCGGCTGCCACGTGACGTCGATGTGACGCTGAACGTCCCTCCCACTCCAGGAAGTGGATGTTCGCCGCCCACATCAAGGTCATATGGACAGGTAAGTGTGACGAGGGGTTATTCGTTTGTGCAACACATTCAACAAATTGAATGTGCCGCACATACGATGGGGGCGGGTACGATCGCATACGATATCGTATGCTGGATCATGTGGTGTAAAGCAGGCTTTAGTCTTTGCCATGTTTTATCTGAAAAATACACAAACAACAAAAAAATAAGCACAATTAGACTGTCCATGACAAAATATGCAAAACATTTGGCTCACCAAAAACTAACAAATAAAGGGATAAAACAGTGTCAAACATAATTTTCATCCTTAGAGCTGACAACCATTTACTTCCGGTTTAGTAAAATCACCAGGATAATGGCATCACAACAACCAGACAGAAGTAATCCCACTTAAAAAGAAAGCAGCACATTTAGTCGCCACTGAATTTAGAACTGTGTGTATGTGTTTCTAAATGTTTGTACATACATAATATCAGAAAAGTAAAAACATCCCTAACATTTTTGTGCAACTATTTTATTATATCTCTTCATTTGATAACACTGAAGATATGACACTTTGATACAATTTAAAGTAGTCAGGTTGTATGACAGTGTAAATTTGGTGTGCCCTCTAAATAACTCAACACATAGCCATTAATGTCTAAATTGCTGGCAACAAAAGTGAGTACACCCCTAAGGCAAATGGCCAAATTGTGTCCAGAGTGTCAATATTTTGTGTGGCCACCATTATTTTCAAGCACTGTCTTAACGCTACTGGATTTAGAGTTCACTAGAATTTCACAGTAGCCACTGTAATCCTCTTCAACTCTTCCATAATGACATCACAGAGCTGCTGGATGCTAGATGGCTTGTGCTCCTCCACTTTCTGTTTGAGGATGCCCCACAGTTGTTCTTTAGGGTTTAATTCAAGCACCTTTACCCTAAGTTTCAGTAGTAAGGAAGTGGTCATCTTGAAGGTGTGTTTGGGATCATTATCTTCTTGGAATACTATATTGCAGCCCAAATTCCGAAGGGAAGGGATTATGCTATTCTTCACTATGTCACAGTACATGTTGGCATTCATGGTTTTGTCAATGAACTGTAGCTCCCCACAGCTGGCAGCACTCATGCAGCCCCAAGCCATGACACTCACACCACCATGCTCAACTGAGTCAAAACACACTTGTCATTATACTTCTCACCTGGTTGCTGCCACACACGCGTAACACCATCTGAACTAAACAAGTTTATCTTGGTCTCATTAGACTAAGGACATTGTTCTATTAATCTATTCCTTATTCTGCTTGTCTTCAGAAAACTGCAGACTTTCTTCTGTGTGATCCTTAGAAGAGGCTTTTTCTGGGATGATAGCCATGCAAACCAATTTGATGCAGTGTGCAGCGTATGGTCTGAGCATTGACAATCTGACCCCAAACCCCTTTAACCTCTGCAGTAATGATGGCAGCACTCATACATCTGTTTTGAAAAGAACAGACGAACTGAACCGAACTCGAGCCTTCAGAGGCTCGCTCATCTCTAATCAACAGCAGCAACTTTCCTAAAGTTTCACATTCACAAATGGCACCGACACAACATGTCTGCAGTTTATATGCAGTTGGACATACGACTTAAGCAGACAATCATAGAAGCTCTTATGTCTGAACCTTGTGGATGTTTGCTGTAACATGCTTGGCTGCAGGAACATCCGGAAGTAAAGAAAAAAAATACATATGGTGCCATGTGCCAAAAGGCTTCTCCCCAGTCCCCACCCCTTTCACTGATTTTACACATCCCCCATTTATCAGACAGCATCACAATCCTATACAAAAGCAGAAAAGGTATTACAAAAGCATTTTTAGAAAAGCAGACGTTGTTCGGGTGCAAAAATTGAACAAATCAGAAGATCGATGACTTTTGGGAAAAGGGCTCGGGGTTACTGAGCCTGAACAAACATGATAAGGCTCGTATCAAATTTGAAATTGGTGAACTTTTATTGAACAGATTCCCTCAACTCTAATTCCAATGCACACAAAATAAATAAATATCTGTATAATAAAAGATGTTTAATTGCAATAATTCATTTTCTGGGACAATTTCAAGGGTGCCAACACTTCCGGGCATGACTGTATATAGTTTAAAGAAAATATAATATATGTCTACTGTCTTCAATGTTTGAAAAGTTATTGCTACTGTACTCTGTATTAAACATTATTCTGAACTTTTCTGTTTGACTTTTTTTGCAACTTTTTATCTTTCTTGATCTGTTATACTCTGTACACCTTCACAGCTAAAGTATGTCTACCTATCAACAACTTGATTGCACAAGGGCATGGCCTCAAATAGATTTGGAAGAAAGTTTTTACAGCATTTGGAGATACACAGTAACAACACTTTAGATTTCAGCTTTCAGTAATTGGTCACAACATCATCTTGTCTCTTTCTTGCTCACCAGAACTGTCTTATATTCTTTTAATGTTTAAGTTCAAAGATTCTGTTTAATTGATATATTTTTTGTACACTTTTTGACAAGGATTCAGATAGCATTCTTACTAAAACATGTTACAGAAAATATACGATAACTCTGATCCTTTCCCAAGCTATTTTAATTTGAGGTCAAATACACTCTTACTCATTTTACTTCCTAATAAAGATGAAAAAGAGGTTATAAAAAGTTTATGAGCTTTATCTTGAATAGGCTCATCAGTTCTCCTGGTGTATTTCCAGTCTTTACATAGAATATATAGCAAATATGAACATCTTTAAGGCTTCTAATTCACTAAAAACTTGTATACATGCTTTTTAAAATTTCTTAAGAGGGAATAAGATTACTTGCTAGAAGCAAATGAAATGAAAATGAAATACGTAAATGAAAGACGTGCTTTCTTCACATAATTTTCTCGAAAATAAGAATTCATATTTCCAGTATTTTATTGCATGTCATAATTATTTGGCTCCATATTGTTACTAGACTGAGATCAACATTATTGTTATGAATAAATTGGACTTGATAACAGTATGAACAAAAACTTTTTGTTTAATTAAAAATAATGATACAATTTAATAATTTAGTTATAGATAATTATATATGGAACTTATCATTTGCAATCATATAAAAGCTTTATAAGACTATGATATTTACTATTTTTATGGCAGTTTAACTCCTTCAAGCCATGGCAATTTTCCGTTTTTCCATTTTCATTTTTTCCTACCATTCTTCAAAGAGTCATATTTTTTTTTTATTTTTCCAGCAATATAGCCATATTAGTTCTTCATTTTTGATGGATGAGTTGCATTTTTGATTGGCACCATTGTTTCTGCCACATATTGTACTGGAAAACGGGGAAACAATTACAAGTACGGTGAAATTCCAAAAAAGTGCATTTCCAAAATAGTTTTTTAGGTTTTTTATTTACCATGTTCACTAAAAAGTAACACTGACCTAGCCATATAACTCTCCAGGTCAGTATGTGTATATTGATACCAAACATGTATAGTTTTTTTTTTTTAATTTAAAGGGGTTGTCCAGTCTAAAATGATATGTCTGCAGTCACTCTATGCATGTTCCTTGCCTGAACAAGTGTATTGAGCAAGGCCATGTCCACTAGATGACTGTACCTGCTAGTTTGACGTGCCCACTCCATAAACAAGTATTGAGTGCTGCTGCAGCCATTAGTCAGGTTCTGGTCAGGAACAGGCATATCGCACAATTGCAGTCACGTGACAGCCACTCCTGGCTCAGAAACCAGTGAATCATTGCAGAACACAGCGCCTGTGCTGGGAAGATTCATAAAGGCCGCTTTACGCGCTACGATATATCTAACGATATGTTGTCGGGGTCACATCGTTAGTGACGCACATTCAGCCTTGTTTGACATATCGTAGCATGTAACACAAATGAGCGACTGTGAATGAGCAAAAATACTCACCTTATCGTTGCTCGTTGACACGTCGCTCATTTTCAAAAAAATCGAACATCCTTCTGTGCTCCGGTTGTTCATCGTTCCCGAGGCAGCACACATTGCTCCGTTTGACACCCCGGGAACGATGAATTGCAGCTTACCTGTGGCCGCCGGCAACGTGGAAGGAAGGAGGTGGGCGAGATGTTTACGTCCCACTCATCTCCGCCTCTCCGCTTCTATTGGCCGGCCGCTGTGTGACGTCGCTGTGACGCCGAACTTCCCTCCCCCTTCAGGAAGAGGATGTTCGCCGCCCACAGCGACGTCGTTCGGAAGGTAAGTACATGTGACAGGGGTTACGAGTAGAGATGAGCGAACCGGCCCCGGTTCGGCTCGAGGCCGGTTCGCCGAACGGAGGTCCCGTTCGAGTTCGGCTCGTCGAACGTTCGACGAACTGAACTCGAACTGCATAGGAAACAATGGCAGGCAATCACAAACACAGAAAAACACCTAGAAAACACCCTCAAAGGTGTCCAAAAGGTGACAAACCACTCAAACACATGGGAAAGTGACAAGGACATATACTCATGCGAAAACAAAACAGCTGGACAAGGAAAAAGAGGAGGACACACAGATATATGAGTATATGCAAGGAAACATCGATTCCATTATTGTGCAACTTGAGCCCTGCTCATTTTAGACTTCCAATCTGGATAAATTGCCTGAGCTCGCCACGTACGCCTTGGGGATCTTGTCGTGTCCTGCAGCCAGCGTTCTCTCGGAACCTGTCTTCAGTGCTGCTGGGGGTCTGCTGGCAGATAAGCACACGTGTCTGTCCACTGACAATGTGGACATGGCTCTCAGAGGACTTTTCTTCCCCTGGGTCATCCAGGGGACGGGAAAGGCACGCGTATTTTTGAGAGTGCTTCCTGCAAAGCATCTGTTTCATTTTGAAAAGGGGGATCAAGTGATGCCAGTCAAGTGGGGTGTGTGTGGCCCAATTAGTGGAAACGAGGGAGACTGTGGTTGGAGTCCCCTCGCTTTTGAAAAAAGAACCAAGATAAACAAGTCATGGCTCTCAGAGGACTTTTCTTACCCTGGGTCATCCAGGGGACGGGAAAGGCACGCGTATTTTTGAGAGTGCTTCATGCAAAGCATCTTTTTCTTTTTCAAAAGGGGGCTCAACCGATGCCAGTCAAGTGGGGGGTGTGTGGCCCAGTTAGTGGAAACGAGGGAGACTGTGGTTGGAGTCCCCTCGCTGTGTTTCTAAAAGAACCAAAATGAACAAATCATGGCTCTCAGAGGACTTGTCTTCCCCTGGGTCAGCCAGGGGACGGGAAAGGCACGCGTATTTTTGAGAGTGCTTCATGCAAAGCATCTTTTTCTTTTTCAAAAGGGGGCTCAACCGATGCCAGTCAAGTGGGGTGTGTGTGGCCCAGTTAGTGGAAACGAGGGAGACTGTGGTTGGAGTCCCCTCGCTTTTGAAAAAAGAACCAAGATGAACAAGTCATGGCTCTCAGAGGACTTTTCTTACCCTGGGTCATCCAGGGGACGGGAAAGGCACGCGTATTTTTGAGAGTGCTTCATGCAAAGCATCTTTTTCTTTTTCAAAAGGGGGCTCAACCGATGCCAGTCAAGTGGGGTGTGTGTGGCCCAGTTAGTGGAAACGAGGGAGACTGTGGTTGGAGTCCCCTCGCTGTGTTTCTAAAAGAACCAAAATGAACAAATCATGGCTCTCAGAGGACTTGTCTTCCCCTGGGTCAGCCAGGGGACGGGAAAGGCACGCGTATTTTTGAGAGTGCTTCATGCAAAGCATCTTTTTCTTTTTCAAAAGGGGGCTCAACCGATGCCAGTCAAGTGGGGTGTGTGTGGCCCAGTTAGTGGAAACGAGGGAGACTGTGGTTGGAGTCCCCTCGCTGTGTTTCTAAAAGAACCAAAATGAACAAATCATGGCTCTCAGAGGACTTGTCTTCCCCTGGGTCAGCCAGGGGACGGGAAAGGCACGCGTATTTTTGAGAGTGCTTCATGCAAAGCATCTTTTTCTTTTTCAAAAGGGGGCTCAACCGATGCCAGTCAAGTGGGGTGTGTGTGGCCCAGTTAGTGGAAACGAGGGAGACTGTGGTTGGAGTCCCCTTGCTGTGTCTCTAAAAGAACCAAGATGAACAAGTCATGGCTCTCAGAGGACTTTTCTTCCCCTGGGTCAGCCAGGGGACGGGAAAGGCACGCGTATTTTTGAGAGTGCTTCATGCAAAGCATCTTTTTCTTTTTCAAAAGGGGGCTCAACCGATGCCAGTCAAGTGGGGGGTGTGTGGCCCAGTTAGTGGAAACGAGGGAGACTGTGGTTGGAGTCCCCTCGCTGTGTCTCTAAAAGAACCAAGATGAACAAGTCATGGCTCTCAGAGGACTTTTCTTCCCCTGGGTCAGCCAGGGGACGGGAAAGGCACGCGTATTTTTGAGAGTGCTTCATGCAAAGCATCTTTTTCTTTTTCAAAAGGGGGCTCAACCGATGCCAGTCAAGTGGGGGGTGTGTGGCCCAGTTAGTGGAAACGAGGGAGACTGTGGTTGGAGTCCCCTCGCTGTGTCTCTAAAAGAACCAAGATGAACAAGTCATGGCTCTCAGAGGACTTTTCTTCCCCTGGGTCAGCCAGGGGACGGGAAAGGCACGCGTATTTTTGAGAGTGCTTCATGCAAAGCATCTTTTTCTTTTTCAAAAGGGGGCTCAACCGATGCCAGTCAAGTGGGGGGGGTGTGGCCCAGTTAGTGGAAACGAGGGAGACTGTGGTTGGAGTCCCCTCGCTGTGTCTTTAAAAGAACCAAGATGAACAAGTCATGGCTCTCAGAGGACTTTTCTTCCCCTGGGTCAGCCAGGGGACGGGAAAGGCACGCGTATTTTTGAGAGTGCTTCATGCAAAGCATCTTTTTCTTTTTCAAAAGGGGGCTCAACCGATGCCAGTCAAGTGGGGTGTGTGTGGCCCAGTTAGTGGAAACGAGGGAGACTGTGGTTGGAGTCCCCTCGCTGTGTTTCTAAAAGAACCAAAATGAACAAATCATGGCTCTCAGAGGACTTGTCTTCCCCTGGGTCAGCCAGGGGACGGGAAAGGCACGCGTATTTTTGAGAGTGCTTCATGCAAAGCATCTTTTTCTTTTTCAAAAGGGGGCTCAACCGATGCCAGTCAAGTGGGGGGTGTGTGGCCCAGTTAGTGGAAACGAGGGAGACTGTGGTTGGAGTCCCCTCGCTGTGTTTCTAAAAGAACCAAAATGAACAAATCATGGCTCTCAGAGGACTTGTCTTCCCCTGGGTCAGCCAGGGGACGGGAAAGGCACGCGTATTTTTGAGAGTGCTTCATGCAAAGCATCTTTTTCTTTTTCAAAAGGGGGCTCAACCGATGCCAGTCAAGTGGGGGGTGTGTGGCCCAGTTAGTGGAAACGAGGGAGACTGTGGTTGGAGTCCCCTCGCTGTGTCTCTAAAAGAACCAAGATGAACAAGTCATGGCTCTCAGAGGACTTTTCTTCCCCTGGGTCAGCCAGGGGACGGGAAAGGCACGCGTATTTTTGAGAGTGCTTCATGCAAAGCATCTTTTTCTTTTTCAAAAGGGGGCTCAACCGATGCCAGTCAAGTGGGGGGTGTGTGGCCCAGTTAGTGGAAACGAGGGAGACTGTGGTTGGAGTCCCCTCGCTGTGTCTCTAAAAGAACCAAGATGAACAAGTCATGGCTCTCAGAGGACTTTTCTTCCCCTGGGTCAGCCAGGGGACGGGAAAGGCACGCGTATTTTTGAGAGTGCTTCATGCAAAGCATCTTTTTCTTTTTCAAAAGGGGGCTCAACCGATGCCAGTCAAGTGGGGGGGGTGTGGCCCAGTTAGTGGAAACGAGGGAGACTGTGGTTGGAGTCCCCTCGCTGTGTCTTTAAAAGAACCAAGATGAACAAGTCATGGCTCTCAGAGGACTTTTCTTCCCCTGGGTCAGCCAGGGGACGGGAAAGGCACGCGTATTTTTGAGAGTGCTTTATGCAAAGCATCTTTTTCTTTTTCAAAAGGGGGCTCAACCGATGCCAGTCAAGTGGGGGGTGTGTGGCCCAGTTAGTGGAAACGAGGGAGACTGTGGTTGGAGTCCCCTCGCTGTGTCTCTAAAAGAACCAAGATGAACAAGTCATGGCTCTCAGAGGACTTTTCTTCCCCTGGGTCAGCCAGGGGACGGGAAAGGCACGCGTATTTTTGAGAGTGCTTCATGCAAAGCATCTTTTTCTTTTTCAAAAGGGGGCTCAACCGATGCCAGTCAAGTGGGGTGTGTGTGGCCCAGTTAGTGGAAACGAGGGAGACTGTGGTTGGAGTCCCCTCGCTTTTGAAAAAAGAACCAAGATGAACAAGTCATGGCTCTCAGAGGACTTTTCTTACCCTGGGTCATCCAGGGGACGGGAAAGGCACGCGTATTTTTCAGAGTGCTTCATGCAAAGCATCTTTTTCTTTTTCAAAAGGGGGCTCAACCGATGCCAGTCAAGTGGGGGGTGTGTGGCCCAGTTAGTGGAAACGAGGGAGACTGTGGTTGGAGTCCCCTCGCTGTGTTTCTAAAAGAACCAAAATGAACAAATCATGGCTCTCAGAGGACTTGTCTTCCCCTGGGTCAGCCAGGGGACAAGAAAGGCACGCGTATTTTTGAGAGTGCTTCATGCAAAGCATCTTTTTCTTTTTCAAAAGGGGGCTCAACCGATGCCAGTCAAGTGGGGTGTGTGTGGCCCAGTTAGTGGAAACGAGGGAGACTGTGGTTGGAGTCCCCTCGCTGTGTTTTACATGCTTTTAGAAGGGCATGACATGGCTTGGAGGTTGACTTTCATCATCTGCAAACTGTTGGCTACCAAAATGCTGCCTTTCCAACAACTGTGGTTATAGACAATGAGGAACATACTGATGAAGATGAGACGCAGATACCCGATTGGGATGACAACTTAAATATTCGGTCAGGGCAAGAAGAGGCTCGGTCTGAGGGGGAGGGGAGTGCAAACACAACAATTGATGATGAAGTTCTAGATCCCACCTACTGTCAACCCACAGTCAGACACTCGAGGAGGTCAACAGAGACGATGGAGGAGGATGCAACCGACGACAAAGTAACCTTGCGTCTTCCTGGACACAGTCGGAGCACTGGTAGCACGTCTACAACTGCATCCTCAGCCACCACTCTGCCTCTGAGCATTATTCGGGGTGGATCAACAGGTCGAATGGCCTCTAAGCCTTGCCTAGCCTGGTCCTTTTTTGACATAAAAAAAGATCGCCCAAATTATGTGATCTGTAACATTTGGCATGGTTATCTTAGTAGAGGTCAAAACCTCAGCAGTTTGACAACTTCTTCCATGAATCGTCACATGAATAAATATCATATGGCCTGGTGGGAAGCTCACCGTGCTGCAATGCGGCCTATCGGAGCCAACCATCCACTGCCTGCCCCTTCCAGTGCATCCGCGCGCTCGTCATCTTCTAGGACTGTGGGGACAGCTGTCACACCTGTTTTTCCACCCACAACTTCCACCACTGTAACCGCAACAGGCAGTTTGCTTGGTAGGTCGTCAGTTGGTTTGGAAGGGGAAACAAGTGATTGTGTACAGCTCTCTCAAACATCGATAGCACCAACGTTGGATGAAGGCAACATCATGTCTCCGCCTGCACTTTACTCACAAACCTGCATTTTTCCAGGGACACCCTACTCAACACCGTCTACACACAGCAGCCAGATCTCTGTCCCTCAGATGTGGTCAAATAAAAGGCCACTTCCTGCGACCCATGACAAAGCTAAGAGGTTGACTCTATCCCTCTGTAAGCTGTTGGCTACCGAAATGCTGCCTTTCCGCCTAGTGGACACACAGGATTTTAGAGACCTTATGTCTGTCGCTGTGCCCCAGTACCAGATGCCCAATCACCACTGCTTCTCCAAGAAAAGCATGCCCGCGCTACACCAGCATGTCGCACACAACATCACCACTTCCTTGAGAAACTCTGTGTGCGACAGGGTGCATTTCAACACAGATACTTGGACCAATAAGCATAGACAGGGTCATTACATGTCGCTGACTGGCCACTGGGTAACTATGGTGATAGATGGTGAAGGGTCTGCTGCACAAGTCTTGCCGTCCCCACGACTTGTGTGTCAATCCTCTGTCTGTCCAAGTTCCGCCACTGCTTCTGCATCCTCCACCTCATCTGGGTCCTCCACCTCCGCCCCAAGCCTGCCTGGTCAGGCCACCAGCGTTCTCACTGCGCAGAAGGAATCACGCAACCCTCATTACTATGCTGGCAGCAGAGCGCAACGGCATCAGGCGGTCTTTAGCTTGACATGTCTTGGGAATAAGAGTCACACAGCTGAGGAGTTGTGGTCAGCTCTGCAGTCCGAGTTTAATAAATGGTTGTCTCCACTCAACCTGCAGCCTGGTAAGGCCGTGTGCGACAATGCTGCAAACCTGGGTGCGGCCCTTCGCCTGGGCAAGCTGGCACACGTGCCTTGTATGGCTCACGTGTTTAACCTTGTTGTCCAGCAATATTAACCCACTATCACGGCCTAGATGGGCTTCTGCACAGGGCATGGTCACTCTCTGCTCACTTCTGCCGTTCAAACGCCGCAGCTGACTTGACTTGCATTGCTCCAGAAGTCTTTCAGCCTGCCGGTTCATCACCTGAAATGCGATGTATCGACACGCTGGAATTCGACTCTCCACATGATACAGAGACAGCACCACCGAGCCCTGGTGCATTATGTCATGACGTATAGCCTAGGCCAATGAGATGCAGAGGTGGGGCAGATTACACTGCTAGAGTGGTCTCAGATCAAGGACCTATGCACCCTTCTGCACAGTTTCGACATGGCGACGAATATGTTTAGCGCTGACAAAGCCATTATCAGCATGACGATTCCAGTCATTTACATGCTGGAGCACACGCTAAACACTATTCGGAGTCAGGGGGTTGGACAACAGGAAGGGGAGGAACTACAGGAGGATTCATATGCACAAGACACAACAACATCACCAAGGTCCAGACGTTCATCATCACCAAGGCGCCAGGCATGGGACCATGGGGGACAGGGATCAACAAGGGCGCATGGTAGCAGGCGAGATGTTGAGGAAGGTGCAGGAGGACATGAAGATATGGATGACGAACTGTCCATGGACATGGAAGACTCAGCAGATGAGGGGGACCTTGGTCAAATTTCAGTTGAAAGAGGTTGGGGGGAGATGTCAGAGGAAGAAAGAACGGTTAGCACCTCTATGCCACAAACACAGCGTGGACTTGGTCCGCATGGCTGCGCAAGACACATGAGTGCCTTCTTGTTGCACTACCTCCAACATGACCCTCGTATTGTCAAAATTAGAAGTGATGATGACTACTGGCTTGCCACACTATTAGATCCCCGGTACAAGTCCAAATTTTGTGACATAATTCCAGCCATAGAAAGGGACGCACTTATGCAGGAGTATCAGCAGAAGCTATTACTCGATCTTAGATCCGCTTTTCCACCAAACAACCGTGCAGGTGCAGGGAGTGAATCTCCCAGTTGTAACTTGACAAACATGGGACGGTCTCGTCATCTTCAACAGTCTACACGTACCAGTAGGACCGTATCTGGTGCTGGTAACAGCAATTTAATGGAATCTTTTCATATTTTTTTTAGACCCTCCTTTGCAAAGCCACCAGAGACAACAAGTCTGACACATAGTCAACGGCTGGAGAGGATGATACAGGAGTATCTACAAATGAACGTCGATGCCATGACTTTGCAAATAGAGCCTTGCTCATTTTGGGCTTCAAATCTAGAAAAATGGCCAGAGCTATCCAGTTACGCCTTGGAGATTTTGTCGTGTCCAGCTGCCAGCGTTGTCTCTGAACGTGTCTTCAGTACTGCTGAGTGTGCGCTGACAGATAAGCGCACGCATCTGTCCAGTGACAATGTGGACAGACTGACGTTCATCAAAATTAACAAGTCATGGATCCACAAGGAATTTACTACCCCTGTGTCATCCTGGGGAGAGTAAATGCTTGTAGATTTGGAATGTGCTTGATGCAAATCTAGCTGTGAAGTGTACAACTATTTCACAACTGCTGCCACTGAATGGGTGGGTGTGTGTGGGGCACAATTTTTGGAAAAAAGGGAGGCTCCGCTTGGAGTAACCCTTGCTTACATTGTTTTTAAAAGGAGCCAAGATGACCAAGTCATGGTTCAGCAAAGACTT
Source organism: Anomaloglossus baeobatrachus (assembly GCF_048569485.1). Classification (NCBI taxonomy): domain Eukaryota; kingdom Metazoa; phylum Chordata; class Amphibia; order Anura; family Aromobatidae; genus Anomaloglossus; species Anomaloglossus baeobatrachus. The sequence goes on from NC_134354.1 coordinate 515,125,193, forward strand.
TATCTACCTACCCCGGTGTCATGCTGGGGACGGTTAATTATGGCGTATTTTTGAATGTGCTTGATGCAAATCAAAACATCCTGTTTGCAACTAGGGCACAAGTGCTGCCACTGATGGGGTGTCTGTGTGCCCAATTTTTGGAAAAAAGGGAGACTCCGCTTGGAGTAACTCTTGCTTGCTGTGTTTTTTAAAAATGATACAAGATGAACAGATCTGAAGGCAAGATGAAGGCAACATCATGTCTCCGCCTGCACTTTCCTCACAAAGCTGCATTTTTCCAGGGACACCCTACTCAACACCGTCTACAGACAGCAGCCAGATCTCTGTCCCTCAGATGTGGTCAAATAAAAGGCCACTTCCTGCGACCCATGACAAAGCTAAGTGGTTGACTCTATCCCTCTGTAAGCTGTTGGCTACCGAAATGCTGCCTTTCCGCCTAGTGGAAACACAGGATTTTAGAGACCTTATGTCTGTCGCTGTGCCCCAGTACCAGATGCCCAATCACCACTGCTTCTCCAAGAAAAGCATACTCGCGCTACACCAGCAAGTCACACACAACATTACCACTTCCTTGAGAAAATCTGTATGCGACAGGGTGCATTTCAACACAGATACTTGGACCAGTAAGCATAGACAGGGTCATTACATGTCACTGACTGGGCACTGGCAAACTAGGGTGAGAGATGGAGAAGGGTCTGCTGTACAAGTCTTGCCGTCCCCATGAGTTGTTTCAATCCTTCTTCTGTATGTAGAAGTTAATACACTGCTTCTGCCTCTTCAACCTCGTGTGGGTCCTCCACCTTGGCGCAAACCCTGTGTGGTCAGGCCACCCTTCCTTGCAACTGCGCACAAGGACTACCACACACCTCCTTACTATGCTGGCAGCAGAGCTCAATGCCATCAGGCGGTCAAAGTTTTACTTTGAAATGTATGGGAAATGTGAGTCACACCGCTATTCCAGAGAATAGTAGTCAGGCAGGGTCAAAACATTAATTGAGGAACAGGAACAGAATGGGACGGCCATGACTTAATCAGAAAACAAGCAGAGGTGAAATGCGGATTGGCCAACAAGGTACATAAACAGCAAGCAGGAAAAGTAGTCAGGTAACAAGCACACAAAATCATAAAACTGAACTGGGGGTAAAAATTAACCAGAGGTTCATAGCTATGTCTGGCAGTGGTCTGCAGACAGAATGGGCATAAAAAAGGGTGTGGTGTCTTCCCATTGGTTGTAGCTGAATGATGGTATTTCATCTGTGAGATACCCACCAGCTACATTCAGCCAGAGATTCTGCATCTGTCAAGGTAATGCAGCCCAGTGGGTGAGCATAACCTGCGTCCACCTGCGCCGCTGGCATCGACTACTCTCCCATCATCAGCACTATTCATGAAAGGAACACGTTGTCACCTGGCGACCGCAGTACAAATTGACAGAGCGGACTCCATTGGTGACTTAACAGTCGTGTGCGGCAATGATGCAAACCTGGCTGCAGGCCATCCTCAGGGCAATGTGACACACGTGCCTTGTATGGCTCACGTGTTGAACCGAATTCTCCAGCAATTTTTAAAACACCATCCCGGCCTACATGGCCTTGTGCAGCGGGCACGCTCGCTATGTGCTCACTTCCATCGTGCGCACACAGCAGCTCCACAACTTTCATCACTCCGGAAGTCTTAGGGTCTGGCAGTTAAACGCCGGAAATGCGATGTTCCGACACGCAGGAATTGGAATCTGCACATGTTGCAGCGTGTGTGGCAGCACCGCAGAGCCCTGCTGAAATACGGTATGACATATAGCCTGGGATAACTTGATCAAGAGGTGGTGCAGATCACGCTGCTGGAGTGGTGTCAGATCAAGGACCTATGCACCCTGCTACACAGTTCACAAATGTCGACGAAGATGTTTAGCACTGGCAATGTCATTCTCAGCGTGACAATTCTGGTCATCTACATGATGGAGCACACTGTAATTATTATTCGGAGTCAGGTGTTGGGACAAGAGGAAGGGGAGGAAGTACAGGAGGAGTCATATGCGGAAGGGATAACAAGATCTACGAGGTCCAGATGGTCAGCGGCACCTATGCGGCATTCATGGTGAGGGAGAGGGATTAACAAGGGCGCATAGTATCAGCAAAAAGTGTTGATGAAAGTGCAGGAGCCCATGAAGAAATGGAGGACGAACTGGCGATGGGCATGGAAGACTCAGCAGATGAGTGAGAGCTTGCTCACATTTCGGTTGTGCGAGGTTGTGGGGAGAGGGCAGAGGAAGGAGGCACGATTCTCACCTCTCTGCCACCAACACACCAAGGACTTGGTCCTCCTGGATGCACAAGACACATGAGCGCCTTCTTGCTGCACTACCTACATGACCCTCGGATTGTATGAATTTGAAGTAATCCTGAATACTGGGTTGCCACACTGTTAGATCCCCGGTACAAGACAAAATTTGGCGAACTAATTCCTGCCATAGAAATGGACGCACGTATACAGGAGTATCTGCAGAATGTGGTACGCAATCTTAGATCTGCTTTTCCACTAAACACCAGTGCTGCACAGAGTGAATCTCAACGCTTTGTCATGGATAGGAGGAAATGGTCTTTTACTTGTCCACATCTGAGGGACCGAGGGCTGGCTGCTGTGCTGAGATGGCGTTGAGTACGGTGTCCCTGCACAGTTGCACTTTTGGTCATATCCCAAAATGAGTTGAAAAAGGACAGATGCTGTTGGAAAGGGGAACAGGTGTGTTGGAAAGGGGAAAAAAGTTTATGTCCGTGGATTTGGTGGTTAAGCAACTGTAACATTTGCTGAAGAAACACCATCTGTTACAGTGGGACTGGCAGATTTGGATAAAGTGGTATATAATCTGTGACCGCTATATAATGAAAATTAATAAGAAAAGAAAGAGAAAGGTATATATCCCCATCAGCAGTCAGTGTCCACCGTGCTCCCAGTTGGAAAAGGAGAGGTTGGCAACTGGAAGGTTTGGTGGAGGATACAGAGCTGTGTGGCTATGAAACTAATAGTAGCCTGAACCGAGTTACACGCCATTCGGATCTGGAGACTGGGAGCCCTGTTAGCGTCACAGGGTCCACATGCCCACCCAGCCCAGGAACTCCCTGTTAACAATACAGGGGCCATTGAGTACGCTGACCGTGTGCGTAGGGGCACACCTGTGGACAGCAGGCGCATCAGCAGCAGCAGGCCTGTTAATGCCACTGTGCTGCACAAGCAGGACTGGTAGGACAGGAGCTGGTCTTAACCGTTCTGCGTTACCAACTGTGGTGGTGGCCTGCATCGACACCCTATCCCTGCCTACCTCTGGCCTAAAGCCGCAATGGGTTCAACACATGGAGGTGTGCTCTTTCGGAGCATAATAGAAGACTGCGCACCTCCTTGTTGGCTCCAGCCCCTTTTATAACCTGGGTCCGCCCCAAACCAGGGTGAACCACAATGCACCTCCTGGAGACAAAAGTAGAGTGACACGTCATCATGAGTGGCATAACTAGCGTCCTATTTGGAACCGCAACTTCAATGATGACCTCATGGCTGCCATGACCCAAACACCTCACCAGTCATCGTCTGACCATCAATAATGCGGTGACAAGTCATAGGTGTGGGCCTCTGCAAGCCATTTGGGAGGACACCTGATGCCCTGTGGTCTATATGGGACCCCCACATCAGGGCCAGGGCCAAAGAGTTCATTACCGGACCTAGTCTCTGATGCAGGAAGTGCCTGAGCATGCTCAGTAGCATGAAATACAGACTCTGAAAAAAGACTATCAGCTTTAGCATGGTGTCTAGGCACAAAACAGGACTTAGACCCGACACGGAATGCAAGCACCTGTGCAAAGAGGCTTTTCACACTTAGTGTGGGAGCATGCGCTGTATCCCGAAAAGAAGACTTAGCGTCAGGAATAACACAGTCAGGCTGAGCATACTCACTAGGCGAAACACTGTAATTAGGCTGCAGCTGGGGTACATCGGCACACGCATGCGCACTAGCTGCCTCTCCACACTTAGACGTGGAGGGGAAATTGCTCTTGGAGATGCTGTCTATGAACAGAAGGAAAAGCTAAAGGAAGCCTGACTTTCTATCCCTCCGAATTATGAAATGCAGCAATGAATTCCATGATTTTGCTATAACATTAGCGTAGCAAAATGTGCATGAGGGTGTCATGTGGAGGTGCTAGAAATAGCTTGTCACTAGTGGGGCACTAATAGAATACAACAGCCAGTTCTATGATGCCACTAAATGGCAGTATTTTGTGCTATCATTATAGCTTATTAAAAACAGAGCAGGAGGTTGTCATGCAGAGGTGCTGCACATAGATTTGCAGTAGTGTGAATAGACAAAAGTACAATAGCCACGTTTAGGATGCCACTAGGTACACTGACTGTTTGCTAGTATAATGGCTTAGTTAAAAAGAGTTGGAGTGTGCAATGCAGGCAGACGTGCTCTGCAAATGTCTTTGCACTAGTGGGACTATAGCAAAGTCCAATAGCCACGTTTAGGATGCCACTAGGTACACTGAGTGTTTGCTAGTAAAATGGCTTAGTTTAAAAAAGTTGGAGTGTGCAATGCAGGCAGACGTGCTGCAAATATATTTACAATAGTGTGAATAGACAAAAGTACAATAGCCACGTTTAGGATGCCAATAGGTACACTGAGTGTTTGCTAGTAAAATGGCTTAGTTTAAAAAAGTTGGAGTGTGCAATGCAGGCAGACGTGCTGCAAATATCATTACAATAGTGTGAATAGACAAAAGTACAATAGCCACGTTTAGGATGCCACTAGGTACACTGAGTGTTTGCTAGTAAAATGGCTTAGTTTAAAAAAGTTGGAGTGTGCAATGCAGGCAGACGTGCTGCAAATATTTTTACAATAGTGTGAATAGACAAAAGTACAATAGCCACCGTTTAGGATGCCACTAGGTACACTGATTGTTTGCTAGTATAATGGCTTAGTTTAAAAAAGTTGGAGTGTGCAATGCAGGCAGACGTGCTGCAAATATCGTTACAATAGTGTGAATAGACAAAAGTACAATAGCCACGTTTAGGATGCCACTAGGTACACTGACTGTTTGCTAGTATAATGGCTTAGTTAAAAAGAGTTGGAGTGTGCAATGCAGGCAGACGTGCTCTGCAAATGTCTTTGCACTAGTGGGACTATAGCAAAGTCCAATAGCCACGTTTAGGATGCCACTAGGTACACTGAGTGTTTGCTAGTATAATGGCTTAGTTTAAACAAGTTGGAGTGTGCAATGCAGGCAGACGTGCTCTGCAAATGTCTTTGCACTAGTGGGACTATAGCAAAGTCCAATAGCCACGTTTAGGATGCCACTAGGTACACTGAGTGTTTGCTAGTATAATGGCTTAGTTTAAAAAAGTTGGAGTGTGCAATGCAGGCAGACGTGCTCTGCAAATGTCTTTGCACTAGTGGGACTATAGCAAAGTCCAATAGCCACGTTTAGGATGCCACTAGGTACACTGACTGTTTGCTAGTATAATGGCTTAGTTAAAAAGAGTTGGAGTCTGCAATGCAGGCAGACGTGCTCTGCAAATGTCTTTGCACTAGTGGGACTATAGCAAAGTCCAATAGCCACGTTTAGGATGCCACTAGGTACACTGAGTGTTTGCTAGTATAATGGCTTAGTTATAATGAGTTGGAGTGTGCAGAGGAGAAGAGGGTACAGTGGCAGGATTGTGGGGCTCTGGGTGGAGGAATGGAAGCCTGCCTTTCTATTCCCTCCTAATGGTGAAATGCAGGGAGGAAATCCCTGACCTTGGCTACACAGACGCTGTTGCTGTTTGCAGGACCTGTCACCTATGGCTCTCTGACCCTGCCGGTTTGAGCCCTTAAAAGGACTGCTAGAAAGTGCTCTCCCTAAGCTGTCCAGCGCTGTGTATGGAGCGCATACAGCTGTATCGGCGATAGGACTCAGGAGGACGGAGCTGCGACAGTGATGTCTGACACCAAAGACGCAGAAGGCAGATAATGGCGTCCTGGAGGAAAATGTCCGTTTTTATAATGCAGGGACATGTGACATGGACATCCTATCACACATGCCGTTGCTTCTCTGGCTAAAAGTCCATTTAGCTGTGTGTGTGTCTGGGATTGGCTGACATGCTGGCCCGCCCCACAAGACGCGCGCGCTTAGGGAAGGAAGACAAGAAAAAAAAAAAAAAAATGGCGATCGCCATTATAGAAACAGCAGTGATCTGAAGGCGCTGTTCACGCACACTATACACTGAAATGTCATAATAGTGTGATTCACAGAGTGACTTACACTATTACAGCGGAAACCAATCTAGGATTTAGCTGGTTTTTGGCTGCTAGAACCGTTCTCGAACGTTTCTAGAACTATCGAGCTTTTGCAAAAAGCTCGAGTTCTAGTTCGATCTCAAACATGCCCCAAAATCACTCGAGCCTAGAACTGGAGAACCACGAACCACGAACCGCGCTCAACTCTAGTTACGAGTTTGTGCGACACAGGCAACAAATTGCCCGTATCGCACAAACGATGGGGGCGGATGCGATCGCACATGCGAACGCACAATAAATTGATACGTGTAAAGCAGCCTTAAGTCTGCGGTCGCAAAGAGTGACTGCAGACTTATCATTTTAGACTGGACATCCCCTTTAAGTAATAAAATCAACTTCAGAAATTGATAAGAACATTTTTTTTGCTTTTGTTGCCATTTTCTGAGACATGTAAGTAACATTTTGATTTTTGTAGATCTGGGGCTGCATGGTGGCTTTTTGTTTGCACCCTAAGTAGATGTTTCTAATTACTGTATACCATTCTTGAATAGATATGATGCTTTGATTACCTCTTATTGAATTTCATAGCAATGTTGCGGCAGCCAAAAAAACGTAATTGTAACATTTTATTTTTATTTTTTTAGTTACACTGTTTACTGATCAAATTAATTTATTTTATATTTTGATAGATCAGCCATTTATGAGTGCAGTGATACCAAATATATGTATTTTTTATCTTTTAAAATTGTTTTATTTTCTGTAGGGCAAAAAAGGTGTGATTTGAACATTTGTGTTTTCTGTACTTTTTTCATATTTTTAAACACTTTCTTCACTTTTTATTGTATTTACTAGTCCACTAAGGGGACTTGAAGCTGCAATTGTCTGATCGCTTGTGCTATGCAGAGCACTGCATCAGATCTGATATGTATACCAGAGATCTCGATTGTAATGATGGACACAAGTGTCATCAGTAGAGATGAGCGAACCGGCCGTGGTTTGGCTCGAGTTCGGGTCGCCGAAGCGAGGTCTGGTTCGAGTTCGGGTCCGTGAACCGCTCGAACCCCATAGGAAACAATGGAAGGCAATCACAAACACATCAAAACACATTATAAATGTACACATACAGTTAATAAACATTGCCATAACACTTACCTGTCCCCGTGATCCGTCCTGCACTCTGTCTCCTGTCGCTATTCCATCCGATGATCGCTGAATCTTCCCGGTAACCAGCACTGCCAGCAGTGATGCAGGACCTATCGTGATGTCAAAATAGCCATGTGACCAGTCACGTGTCTATTATCTCATTGGCTACAGACTGGTCACATGACTATGACGCCGACATGCTAGGACCTGTCATTGCATCTCTCTGTTACACTCCAGCGATCCCACCAGCAACCTGACCTGGCAGGGATCACTGGAGCGTCGCTACACGGGTTGATTGTGAGCTGTCACACAGGCAGATCTCACCAGCAACCAGTGACCAGCCCCCAGCCAACAGCGAAGCGTGGAAGCAATGCTGCGCGTGGTAACTAAGGTAAATATCGGGTAACCAACCCGATATTTACCTTGGTTACCAGCGCACACCACTTAGCGCTGGCTCCCTGCACTCCTAGCCAGAGTACACATAGGGTTAATTACCCGATGTGTAGTCTGGCTATGTGTGCAGGGAGCAGGGAGCCAGCACTGACAACGTAACAGCGGCGGACGCTGGTAACGAAGGTAAACATCGGGTAACCAAGGAAAGGGCTTCTTGGTTACCCAATGTTTACCGTGGTTACCAGCGTCCGCAGAAGCCGGCTACTGACCGGTGACACAGCCAGTCAATAACGGAGATCACCGTTGCCATAGCAACGCGCTTGGTAGCGGTGACGGGGATGTCCCGCTACCAGCATGCAGCGGCACCGGAATCACATGATCGGAGCACCGTTGCTATGGCAACCCGTGCCACTGCTTAGAGCCGGGAGCCTGTGGTCATTCTCACAGAGTGATTTCTGCACGAAGCACAGCGTCCTTCCTCCTATGCATTGCTGTCTGATGTAGCAGAGCTGCATGTGTTGAAGGAGAAAGAAGACAGAAGACCATGGATCGTGGAGGGATGACAGGGGGTAATAAAGATGGAGTCTCTAAGTGTGTCTGTGTATTTATTTCTATTAAAGTATTTTTTCTCTGTGTGGTGTTTTGTTTTAACCCTTTATTGGAGATTCTTAATGGCTGGGTCAAACGTGCCTGACATTAAGAATCTCTGGCTTAATACTAGCTAGTAAAACATAGCTAGTATTAACTCATTATTACCCAGCAAGCCACCCGGCTTCAGGGCTGCTGGAAGAGTTGGATACAGCGCCAGAAGATGGCGATTCTATGAGCGCACCATTTTCTGGGTTGGCTGCGGACTGCAAATCGCAGCAGAGGGGCCAAGAAACCTCGGGATAACCTGTGCTGTGGATCCAATCCCCAGCTGCCTAGTTGTACCCGGCTGGACACAAAAATGGGGCGAAGCCCACGTCGTTTTTTTTTTTTAATTATTTCATGAAATTCATGAAATAATTAAAAAAAAGGGCTTTCCTATATTTTTAGTTCACAGGCGGGTACAAATAGGCAGCTGGGGGTTGGGGGCAGCCCGTAGCTGTCTGCTGTACCTGGCTAGCATACAAAAATATGGCGAAGCCCACGTCATTTTTGTTTTAGTTTTTTGGCAAAAAAAATGCTTCCCTGGATTTTCCATTGCCAGTGAAGGTAACACCAAGCAGCAGGGGTTAGCAGCCAGTAGCTGCTCGGATTACCCTCAGCTAGCAATACAAAAAATGCAGCGGGAGCCCATATATATTTTTTTTTAATTATTTATTTAAATAACTAAAAAAAAAAAAGGGCTTCCCTGTATTTTGATTGCCTGACATGACAGTGCTGTAAAAATAAATCATTAAAAAAAAGACATAGCTCTCCGCGATATTTTTAATTCTCAGCGCAGATAAAGCAGACAGCTACGGGTTGCCACGCCTATCTGCCTGGCGTTAACTTGGCTGGCAATCAAAATACAGGGAAGCCCATTAATTGTTTTTATTTAAAAAAAAAGTTTAAAAAAAAATGTTGTGGGGTCTCCCCATTTTTGATAGCCAGCTAGGGTAAAGCAGAAGGCTGTAGGCTGAAAACCACAGCTGGCAGCTTTACCGTGGTTGGGGATTCAATGTGGAGGTCACCCCAGGCTCTTTTTTATAATTATTTTATAAATAATAATAATTACAAAAAAATAGGGTCCCCCCCAAATTGGATCACCAGCCAAGGTAAAGCGGACAGCTGTGGTCTGGTATTCTCAGGGTGGGAAGGTCCATAGTTATTGGTCCTTCACAGCCTAAAAATAGCAGGCCGCAGGCGCCCCAGAATTGGCGCATCCACTAGATGCGCCAATCCTGGCGCTTCACCCCAGCTCATCCCGTGCCCTGGTGCAGTGGCAAACGGGGTAATAAACGGGGTTGATACTAGCTGTAAAGTCTCCTGACATCAAGCCCAGCAGTTTGTGATGTCATGGTGTCTATCAGATACCCGACATCACAAACTGTCAGTACTAACAAAACAAATAGACGAAAAAAATTTTATTTGAAAAAGCACTCCCTAAACCATTCCCTCTTTAACCAATTTATTGTAAGTAAAAAAAAGTAAAGGGGTGCCATGATGACTCTGGACCGTCTAGAATATGGCGGGACACGCTCAGGGAACGTATCCCCCATTTTCTAGGAGTGCAGACCCTCCATGTGAGGAGTGTGGGTGCAATGAATCTGCACCCACTCTCCCCGGGTCCACAGCAGCAGAGTCCATGTCGTAACTGTTGCTACTAAAGCTGCAATGCCCTGCTCATGAGGTAAGGGCATGCCTAATCAGGAGAACTATTCTACATTTCCAAATATTGGTATTTGCTGATATTATTGCTATTCCACCTACTATATATTGGGGATAGGATCTTGGAGATGGAATACCCTTTTAAGTCCAGTTATCCAGCTGAATGAATGCTAAACAACAGAGCTCGCTATTTAGACATGTTTTCTTGTGGCGTATAATGGACTCTCATGTTTGGTAATCGTTCACCAGGGCAACTATAAAAGCAAATCCCTCCATTTGGAAATGTAGTATAGCTCTCCTGATAAACTATGTTCCTTACCTCATGAGCAGGGCATTGCAGTAGCTTGCAGATGCATGGTTACCACCACTCACTGTGTCTGAACACAGGAACTTGAGCTGACAGCCGCTCTGTGCATGCGGCAGCGTCTATTGTGACGGAGGGGGCCGCGGGGGATCAACGCTGCACAGGTACCGTGGGACACCGGGGAACACCGGTGGGGTTATAGGGGGTGACCTTGCAGGGCCGGGGGAGGAGTTTTCTGTCGCATGTGTTATGGCACATGCGACAGAAATCAGAGAAGTAGGGTGAATGCGGCCGGCGCGCTGCTGTGCGCGCGGCTATCTTGGATTTTCCGGGAGGGGGTCAGGGGGGGGCACTTTGGCTACACCGGGGGACCGGGGAGGAGATTTATCTCCCATCTGACATGTTTGTTCATGCCAGATGGGAGATAAATAATATTTTACCGGCGCTGTCATTTACTGTAACGTGATCACCGCTATACGGTGTCTACACGTGATCACGTGAGCGGGGACCGGACTAACCGACCTGAATCATGATCTCCAGGGTCTCAGCTACCCCTGAAACCCCGGAGATTTTCTGACACTGGGGGGCGCTATTCACTTATTTCTGCCTGCTGTTTATAAATGGCAGATTAGAATAAGGCTACATTTACACGAACAATCCGTTTTTGCGGTTTGCAAAAAACAGTCAGTTTTTTTCACGGGTGCATCCGTGTGGCATCCGTTTCCGTTCCGTATTGTTAGGTCCGGGTGGTGGATCCACTGGGCCGTGCACCCCACCGGAGGCCTGGGTGCACGTTAGCCGGAGCACTAGCATGGCAGGGACTGCGTCCCACAGGGGACGTGTAGAACAGTCACTGGGGCTTCAGAGTTCCTGGAGACAGTGCAGGAATCCGGCACAGGTGCCGGGTAGGAATGTCAGGCAATAGTATTGTCGCGGGCGGAGGAGGGGACGCTGCGCTCTCCCACTGCTCGGGTCCGGCTGCCGCTACTGCTGCGGCTGCTGCTGCTGCTCGGTGGTGGCTCGAGCGGTGGGCCGGATCCCGGGGACTTGAGCGGCGCTCCTCGCCCGTGAGTGAAAAGGGGCTGATTGGTTGTGGGGGTTTTGATTATGGATATTGTCCGTGACGCCACCCACGGTTGTGGTGATTTTGGTAACACCACCGCTGCTCTGGACGGGGATCCTGGGAGCGGTGACTGGGAGCAGCTTGGTTGTTAGTTCTCCCCTCCGTGGGTAGGGGGTTGGTTGTCCCGGGGCCCGGTGATGGGGTAGGGATGAATGGCAGGCAGGTTACGGGGCCTGGGGAGGTGCAGGGTCGCGGGGGCAGCGCTGTGCCGCACGGCATGGTGGTACTCACTCAGCCCAATGATGAGGACACAGTTCTCGGTAAAACACACGGCTGGATGGATGGCTCTCACAGACGGCTGCGGTGTTGTTGCTCCCAGCAGGTTGATGGTAACTGCCTTTCCCTGCACCTAAGATGTCTGTACGGTTCCAATGGGTTCCCACTGGTAACCCGCTCCCCGGCTTGGATATGGGCCGGAGGAGCCCCTTTTTGCCCGCAGGCGCTGGCCCTGAGGAACGGTTGCCTTGGCGGTGGCGGTGTCTCCCTCAGTTGGTTGGACTGTTGCCTTCTGTCGGGACTTGACTGTTTGGAAACCCAGGAGGTCCTCTTCACTAACAGATTTGGCAAATTCACGGCGACTCCTAGCCTTGCCGGGGTTCGAAAAGCCCCTGCCAGATGGTGCTGACTTCTCTTTGTGTACCGGTCCGGTACCGCCGGGCCACCGCCCATCCACGGTCGACTTACGGTAGACTCCAATCGGCCACTCCTGCAGACGGTCACCACCGTCTGCCAACCTTGCTGATCTCTCCGGGCCACACACCCGGACCAACTTCAGGCTGCTTAGCTGTCACTTTTCTCCTCTCTCACTTTAACTTCTCAACAGTCCTCACTCCTCTCCAAAACTAATCTGCCTGGTTTTCCCACCTCCAGGACTGTGAACTCCTCGGTGGGCGGGACCAACCGCCTGGCCCACCCCACTAGTGTGAACATCAGCCCCTGGAGGAAGGCAACAAGGGTTTTGTGTTCTGGCTTTGGTGTGCCTGCTGGGAGTGTGGGGTGTGTGGGTGTTGTGCTCTGTGGCCCCTGGCTTGTCCAGGGCGCCACAGTATGATCACAGGACACGGCACAAGGGGGACCTGAGCACCTAGCTTTCAAGACAAGGCTTACAAGACACGTTGATCAGGCCCCGCCCACATGGCAAGGCCAGTCTTATATACCCAGCACAGCCTCATGTCATATCCTGCTGCAGCAGTGCTGGGCCCATAAGACCTGATGAGTCAGATACACGAGACTGGGGACAGGACACAGGAAAGCACGAGCGGGAGTGGCAGCTGTGACCGGTGGACACATGGACCGGATCAGTGGGTAAGGAGCGGTGTCGGGACGGTGCGACAGGATCAGTGGGTAAGGAGCGGTGCCGAGGCATCAGGAGCGTGACACGTATACGGTCCGTATGTCATCTGTTTGTCATCCGTGTGCCTTCCGTTTTTTTGGCGTACTGCCAAAAAACTGAAGGAGGGAAAATACATAAATTTACCCAGGATCCATAGCTTCAACCTACATGAGGCGGTCACATGTTCACTCCAGTGCCATTTTCTACTGCTTTTCACAGCGTAGAGCGCTCTGGTGATTTTCTTGTGCTTGTACACTTCATATCAGTCTTTTCTGTCATTATAATGGCAGAAAGACACATAATGTCCCACTCTCTTGCATTTTGTAATTTTGCACCCTTTGGTGCCTTTCATGTGGCACTAAGGGGTGCTTAGCCTTGTATTTACCAAAATAAATAAATACATTTTAAAAAAAATGACGTGGGGTTCCCCCTATTTTTGTAGCCAGCTAGGGTAAAGCAGACGGCTGCAGACTGCAGACCACAGCTGACAGCTTTGGCTGGTAGTCCAAAACTGAGGGCACCCCATGCTGTTATTTTAAATTAAATAAATAATTAAAAAAAAAACACGTAGCGGTCCCCCCAAAATTGGACCACCAGCCAAGGTAAAGCAGACAGCTGGGGTCTGATATTCTCAGACTAGGGAGGTCCACTGTTATTGGACACTCTCCAGCCTAAAAATAGCAGGCCGCAGCCGCCCCAGAAGTGGCGCATCCATTAGATGCATCAATCCTGGTGCTTCGCCTCAGCTCATCCCGTGCCCTGGTGCGGTGGCAAACGGGGTAATATATGGGGTTAATACCAGATGTGAAATGTCACCTGGCATCAAGCCCTGGGGTTGGTGAGGTCAGGCGTCTATCAGATACCCGTCATCCCCAACCCAGTCAGTAATAAAAAGTAATAAAAAAAAAAACTAGACGACAAACACATTTTTATTTGAAAAAACACTGCCCAACACATTTCCTCTTTCACCAATTTATTAGAAAGAAAAACAAATCCAGGTCTGCTGTAATCCAAGGGGTTCCCATGACGATCCATACCATAGTCACTGTCCCAGTCAATGAAGAACAGAATGTTCCCCATTGGCTGGGAGAGCAATGCAGTGACCTGAGCTAACATCAGAAGGTCAGCCCAGGTCACTGCAGGGCATGACAAGTGCTGCTGTCAGGAGCGAGGTACATTACCTGCGCTGATCTCCTGCACTGCTGATACTGCACACTGACTTCAATCACCTTCACAGCCAAGTATCGCGAGCGGCCCGTGACATCACCGCTAGTGACAGTCTCGGGCCGCAGTGACAGATGTGGAGCGGCAGCCATGGAGGACAGTGTCAGCGCTGAGGTCAGGAGTGCAGGAATTCATCACCGCAGGTAAGCCAAGCAGGGCCATGTGTGCGGTGCGAGGTGGGCGGAGCCTAGCGAGGTAATGTGTGCGGGTGCGAGGTGGGCGGAGCCTAGCGGGGCCATGTGTGTGGTGTGAGGTGGGCGGAGCCTGGCGGGGTAATGTGTGCGCTGCGAGGTGGGCGGACCCTAGCGGAGCTATGTGTTCGGTGCGAGGTGGGTGGAGCCTAGCGGGGTAATGTGTGTGGTTGCGAGGTGGGCGGAGCCTAGCGGGGTAATGTGTGCGGGTGCGAGGTGGGCGGAGCCCAGCGTGCAGTGCGAGGTGGGCGGAGCCTAGCGGGGTAATGTGTGTGGGTGTCAGGTGGGCGGAGCCTAGTGAGGTAATGTGTGCGGGTGCGAGGTAGGCGGCGCCCAGTGGGGCCATGTGTGCGGGCAGCGGAGTGCGAAGTGGGTGGAGCCTAGCGGGGCCATGTGGCGCTGAGGACGTCAGTGCCGGGGACAGCATGGCTGGGGACAGGTGAGTGTGAGTGCGTGTGTGTGTGTGTGTGGTGTGTGTGTGTGTACATGCTGAGTGCAGGAGGGACGGAGCCTAGCGGGGAAGTGTCGGCTCCCTGCACGCGTAACCAGGGTAAATATCGGGTTACTAACCAAAGCGCTTTGCTTGGATACCCGATGTTTATCTTGGTTACCAGCTTCTGGCAGGCTGCCAGCGATGGCTCCCTGCAAACTGTAGCTGTAAAAAGCCACAATTTTGCTGCTAGAACCGTTCTCGAACGTAACTCAAACTGTCGAGCTTTTAGCAAAAAGCTCGAGTTCTAATTCGATCTAGAACACCCCCCAAAATCACTCGAACCGCGAACTGGAGAACCGCGAACCGTGAACCGCGCTCAACTCTAGTCATCAGCTGACTTATGGCTGTCATGACAATTCATCAGCACACCACGATCACATTATTGGTGCACCAAAGGGAGCAGGAAATGATGTGCTACCCACTGGTGCATTTTAAATCCCACTTTCAGAGATTGACAGTGGAATTTAACTGGTTAAGAGCTGCCAGCGGATCTCCGATCCACCTGCGGTTGCTAAAGGCACATGAGGGCTGATAAAATCAGGTATCATGTGCTGGCAAAGATTTTTGCTCAGAGGGTGAGCCCGTATCAAAGCAAGGGACACGACACATAACGGAAGTTTATGTCATATATGATGTAATCGATTAGCAAAAGTATGCATCTGAGCTGTCTTAAAAGAATAAAGACTCTGCCATAAACTGTGATTAGATGAGTTTTGGCTTGGTATTCATGGTAATGTTGGAAAGCTTGTTAAAATATCAAATATTAACTTATAGGTTAAGGTGCTTTCACATCAGCGGTATTTCGCCGCACTGCCGGATCTGTCAGAACTCCAGTGCAGTGCAATACAGTTCTATGGCATTGCGGTAAGCTCTGGTCACATGCTGTCATGTGACCGGAGCTTTTTGCAATGCCATTGAACTGTATTGCACTGTACTTGATTTATGATGGATCCGGCAGTGCGGCAAAATACCACTGATGTGAGAGCACCGTAAGTCACACCTCTTAGGGGAACATTTTAAAAATAGATTCTTTGAATATCTAATTTGCATAATCACATTTTAAAACTCTAGATTTCATGCTTTCTCCCTAATACTTATATATTTGCAATTCATACTGTATTTCTGGAAAAGGATATTACATAGAAACAAAAAATAAATTGTTAAAAGAATAAATAAAATTGACAATAAAATTGTTAAAAGAAAAGGATAAGCAATGCTACACGATGCTTTGGGTAATAACATTGTATTTTACAGATGAGAAGATCTTTTGAAATTCAAATGCACTGACTTCAAATTTTCTCTCAAAGTTCAATTTTCAGCAAAAAGATTTCAATCTCTGTTCTATAAAGCTAGGAATTGCTTAAAAAATACATGTTGGCAGCAGAAAGAGAAAGAGAGAACACTCCACTGATCAAAAGAACGTAAATGTCACAAAATGCTAGTGTATGCACTGGGGCTGGAGAGAATTCTGTACAGTGCACTTAGCAATTCAGTCACAAGAGGGCAGTAGAATAGTCAATGAGCCAGCAGCAAGAGATCAATTCAGATCACAAAAAGAATAAGCCAAGAGTTGTCAGATGGTTTGCCAAGGGACAAAGTTTGGGTCTCACGTAAGCAGGAGGGAGAGTCGGAGCTGAAGTCATGAATAAAGCAAGGTCAGAAGCCGGGCAGTCAGGTAACTTGCAAGGGTCAGGGTACACGGGACGGGACATAAACTGACTAATGAGATAGGGCAAATACACGGATTGGAACAAAGGGTCAGAGACAAGGCACGGATGAATGGAGAAGTAGAATACAGGTAAGGACAAGGTAGCAGGGAGGCAGGGCAGATCGGGTGCTCACGAGAGCCAGGAATGAGCACTGCAGAGCAGAAAGCATTACTGGTGCTAACCTGGAGGTGTGGCATCAAGATATAGTGCTCTGCAACTCGGAACGAGGCAGCAAGAAGTTAACCCCTCCCATACCCTGAACACTGAACAAATATCAGCGCTTGCTCAGCAGCAGCTGAGCCAGGCCTGAATCATGACAGTACACTTTTCAAACATGAGAGAGAACCCCTTTAACCATAAGAGTGTAAACTCTGCAAAGACAGAGGACCATACTGACCATACAAGCGTACAGTCTATTGGAGAATAAACGAGAGGATCATGCAGACCATTGGAGTTTACAATCAACATGAGAGAAATTTGCCTTGTGGTTCTGGAAATGGAAAGGAAGTATGCCGTGGAAATCAGTGACCTCAGATTCCAGAGGTATTGACTAGAGATGAGTGGTTCCGTCAAGGCTTGGTTCGTTGGCAGCAAACGAGCCTAGCTCCACAGGCTCAAGCTTGACCCGAACCCTGGATCAAGTTATTGATTGGCAGTTTGAGTCTCTGCCCAGATACAGTCAGACATCTATAAGCAGATCACTTGCACCTAAGCACAGCTTTGCTTGCGTGAGTTTTGTTCGTACATAAACCATCTGAACCCGAACCTAGATTTTAAAATTTGGTGTTCGGTTCGAAGACAGAACCTCAGGTTTGCTCATCTCTAGTATTGACCTCCCCTGAACAAGATGCTTCAGCAGGAATGGAAATTATGATAGAATTTTTTTTGCAAATCACAAATCAAACCTCAAATTGATTGAATTTGTGTAAAACGCCTAATTTCAACAAATTTGATTCACACTCATTCCTCGGCAGATCGATATGCTGTACTCATGACTGCGAGTTTCCAAACACTATTTGTGATGTTTTACAAGAATTAACTTAACAAATTTATTCTCCTGCTTTATATATGACATATTTCTTGCTATTGTGATGCCCTGGCCTATCAGGTCGTCACAGGATATTATGCAATCTGCCCTTCTGCACAGTATCCACTCCTCCTTGGTTATGGATCCTGGTCCTTTGGTGTTGCTAACAGCTTAGCCAGTCAAAATCCTAGGAACACTTTGCACCGAACCCACAAGACACACCATTGAGGGGCCTGAAGGGAATAGGGCCTTCCACATGGGGGTTGGTAGGGAAAAATGAGAAAGTGAGAGAGATGTGAAACAGGAGTAAAAGGAGTAGGAGGTGGAAGGTGACTCTCTGGGACAGAGAGATCACCGGTCCAGAGCAGGGCTCCTGAAGTTTACTAGGTGGCAGACATTGGTCTTGGCCTGGTAGGGGATAGCGTCAAAGGGCACGGACTGCCGAGTAGGGCAGCCGGCGGACTTGAGCCATTACCGGGCAGGGGCCAAGGCATGACGGGGTATGTGGACCCTAGGCTGGGAAGTAGCTTCATGCGTCCTGGTAATTTACCCGACGGGGGTGAAGACTTCAAGATTCATCCCCAATCCGCTCCAAAATCGGGGTACTAGCGCATGGATGGGATAGGACTTTCCCAAATTACAGCCCAAAGAAATCCTACGCGTGAATCCTGAGAGCAAACTCACTCCGTTAGCCATACAGGTGAGCGGGACCCAAAAAGTTTCAAGCTTGAGGGTCCAACTAGTGAGAAGGTGCCACGGAAAAGGCCACAGGCTAACAGAAACACCAAGGGCACGGATCCACACGTTCTCCCTTCATGCTGCAGCGGTGCTCAGAACTCTGGTTTACAAGCTTTCAGAGTTGTTATTCTTGGACTGAGTGAGTACGCTGAAAAGCCCCTTTTCCTCTACCCAACGGCACCCCAGTCACCAACACCCAACGCGCCCTGGGGTACAAACCCCCTACCCATGGAGGGGTTAAACATCCTGCTGCTACACCATCGCCACCGGGCTCCCCAACAGCAGCGGTCGTCTCCTACATTACCACGCACTGTGGGTGGCGTCACGAACTTACACATTCCCTGTACATACCTAGCCCCTCTCTTTTGAATTAGAGTGTCCGCACGGACCCCCAGGTCCGGAGACCACTTGAGCCACCGCGGTTCTGGATCAGAGCGGCTCGGCCGCTGGCATGGTAGCAATACACCTCAAAAAACCTGGAGTCACATTGGTTTTTCGAGGTGTACCACCCCCGTGCCAGCAGCACTGGGGTGCCGTTGGGTAGAGGAAAAGGGGCATTTCAGCGTACTCACTCAGTCCAAGAATAACAACTCCGACAGCTTTTAAACCAGAGTTCTGAGCACCGCTGCAGCATGGAGGGAGCACGTGTGGATCCGTGTCCTTGGTGTTGCTGTTAGCCTTTGGCCTTTTCCGTGGCACCTTCTCACTAGTTGGACCCTCAAGCTTGAAACGTTTTGGGTCCTGCTCACCCGTATGGCTAACAGAGTGAGCTTGCTCTCAGGACTCCCGCGTAGGATTTCTTTGGACTGTAATTTGGGAAATTCCTATCCCATCGGTGCGCTAGTACCCCGATTTTGGAGCGGGTTGGGGATAAATCTTGAAGTCTTCACCCCCGTTGGGTAAATTACCAGGACGCGTGAAGCTACTTCCCGGCCTAGGGTCCATGTCCCCCGTTGTGCCCTGGCCCCTGCCCGGTGATGGCTCAAGGCCGCCGACTGCCCTCCTCAGAAGTCCGTGCCCCTTGACGCGATCCCCTGCGACCGGGGTTCCAGCTCCTACCATGCCTAGTCCAACATCTGCCACCTAGTAAACTTCAAAGGCAGGAGAAAAGCGGGTTTAAATACTGCGCCATAACCACAGGAGTCCAGAGAATATAAGTAAATCTCTTTTATTTTCACAAGTCTACGCATTTCAGGGACATCCCCATCCCCTTCATCAGGACAATATACAGGGAATAATACAGCAAATAGGGAGCCACAGGCTCCTATATATGTCTAAAATAGCCACGTTTACACTTATTACGTCATCTTCTTCGTGACTCATAGGCACGTGAGGTAATCAATAAAGTTGCAAGAAAAAAGAACACAAAAAATGGGAAAATCGGAAGGAGCATATAAATAGCTATACTTCTTTGCCTGTTATTTGAACAATAAGCTGTATTGGTAGGGAAAAAAGGGGAGAAACAAATAAGAATGAAATGTTGGGGTAGTTTAATAAAACATAAAAAAAAAATTTTGGAAATAAAAATGAGAATAAACAACCGTGTTTTGTCTTTATTTATATTTATGTGTTAATATGGAAATGGAATAAAGGATGGAAAAACAAAAAAAACTGGAGTGATGAAAAAACAAAAAAAGATTGGTGCACTGGGATGATGGACCAACATAAATGTAAAAATAAATATAAATAATAAAAATTATCTAAAATTCATATGCTTTTTTGTATCTCAATTTATTTAATTACGTATATATAAGTGGGAACAGATATGATTACATTTAATCGCATTCAGTTTTTTTTCCCACGGTGTCAACCTTGAGTAACCCTTCACGCAGGCGCACTTCACTTGCATCCACAGCGCTTGTTCTGTACGAGCTCCATTTCCTTCCCCGCTATTAGTCTGGCCAGCCACTATTCACAGTGGATTTCATTTTTCTGAGAGAATTTTAATGAAGTTTTTTTCCTTTAAAAGATTAAATATAATCATATCTGTTCTAACTTATATATACATAATTAAATTGAGATAGAAAAAAACATATAAATGTATATAATTTTTATTCTTTATATTTATTTTTATATTTATGTTGGTCCATCATAACAGTGCACCAATCTTTTTTTGTTTTTTCATCACTCCATTTTTTTGTTTTTTCCATCCTTTATTCTATTTCCATAATAATACATAAATATAAATAAAGACAAAAGACGTTTGTTTATTCTCATTCTTATTTCCAATTTTTTTTTTATTAAACTACTCCAAGATTTCATTCTTATTTGTTTCTCCCCTTTTTTCCCCACCCATTCAACTTATAGTTCAAATAACAGGCAAAGAAGTATAGCTATTCATACGCTCCTTGCGATTTTCCCATTTTTTGTGTTCTCCTATTTTTCTCTCTCCTTTTCTCCTTTTTTTTTTCTTTTTTTTCTCTTTGTCAATTCTTGCAACTTTATTGATTACCTCACGTGCCTATGAGTCATGAAGAGGATGACGTAATAAGTGTATGCATTATTCCCTGTATATTGTCCTGATGAAGTGGACAGAGATGTCCCTGAAAAGCGTAGACTTGTGAAAATAAAAGGGATTTACTTATATTTTCTGGACTCATGTGGTTTTTGCGCGGTATTTAAACCCGCTTTTCTCCTGCCTTTGAAATAATCTTACCGCTGCGGGACCGCGGCCTTCCATGCTAATTCCATGCTTGTTAAGGGGTTGTGACTGGCACAACCTGATAAGGTAAGTGTTTTCCCACCATTCACCCATACCTGTTTACTGGATAAGACCCTATTTGCAGCTATTCCTTCCACAGTTTCCTTCTCTTACCTAGTAAACTTCAGGAGCCCTGCTCCGGACCGGTGACCTCTCTCTCCCAGAGAGTCACCTTCCACCTTCTACTCCTTTCACTCCTGTTTCACTTCTCTCTCACTTTCTCACTTTTCCCTACTAACCCCCATGTGGGCGGCCCTATTCCCTTCAGGCCCCCCAATGGTATGTCTTTTGGGTTCAGTGCAAAGTGTTCCTAGAATTTTGGCTGGCTATGCTGTTAGCAACAGCAAAGGACCAGGATCCGTAACCAAGGAGGAGTGGATACTGTGCAGAGGGGCAGATTGAACAATACCCTGTGATGACCTGATAGACCAGGGGATTCACATTCCACCTTGGTTAAACGTAGCTCGTCCCCAAGCTACAGAACACCAGAGTATTTTTTTTTTTAAACTGCAAAAGAGAAATATAAAAGGTTAACTCACTCTTTATTAACAGGTTCCATCCCTCACAGGGGAGGCACTTCACTTAAACGTTACTAAAATTATTAAGAGTTCGTCGCTCAACGGTGGGACACTACCGTTTTCTATAGTAACGGAGGCTTTACCTACTCCGTTGCAGCCCCTTCCTGTGACAGTCCAGACCCAACGTCCTGGATCCCAATAACCCGCCACCCAAACAACCTGACCCCCTGGAAACCTATCCGCCGGTCCGTGACCCGGTTAACGTACAGGGTGTTGTCTTTTAGACAACTCTGGTTGGGACAGGAGGTGCAACTATTATACAAAACACAAGTTTGTATTGGTCACGCCAGTCCTGTGACCGTGGTCCATATTTACGTATGTATAAATACTTAAACAAAGTCCATGTACCGGTTGTACACTTTTCAACAATTTTCTTGCAAATCTGGTAACTTTCACTCTTTTCATTAAAACTGGTTGATTAGGCACTTATTTACTTACATTTTCTATATGGAAAATAACAAACTATGAAAAATAACAAAATGAAAGCATCAATACCTAAGAATTCTATAGCATCGCAACTACTGGTACTGTAAAATTTTTCTAGTAATAGACTGTCGGGTCCCGCAGCCATGCTTCCTTGTGACTATGTGCTACCGACGCCGACACTTACCCTTCCTCAAACATCACATGCTTAGTTACCTCCAGGGCATACCGGCCCCGCTTCCGCAATGTCGGGTATGGGTAACCATCTCTTCCGGCTGAAGATTACGCTCCGGGTGGCCCCAAGGAAGGTGCTGCGCCACATCTCGTCGGGACACATACACCCTTGCTGTGAGGCCCGCTTTGCAGATAAACCCCCTTCCTTGCTCGGGGTCAAACCGCTCCAGAAGGCCACAGCACCGTGGCCCTTTAACTTGAGAAGTAGCGCTCCTTATCTGCTCCTTCTCTGCCCGATCACGGGTGGTAAGCTCCCGTCATTGCAGGTCTTGGGTTGCAATCTCCATCTGCAGTTGGCACTGTTGTCATTCCCAGTAGAAGGCATCAGCGTCCGGCCTCAGATCCCTATCTGGCTCTGGCTTTACTTGGACTCTGGTGGCCCCAACAGCCGTCGGGATGCCGCGTGGTAGCAGAACGGGTGGAGATCTTGGTTCCGCTCCCGCAGGTGCAAACTGATGAACTGACTGCTCAGCAGCTGGGGTTGCAGGGTCCGGATGCTCCGCCTCTGAGGACGGGCCCGGTGATGCAGCCGGGTCTGGTCTGGCCGGTGTCTGGATGATCGCTGCCATGACTGGAATGAGGGTTGTGGTCTGGATCTCTGCGGCTGGAGCTTCTTGTAGATACACTGAAAGTTCTGCTACCGGAGTTAGTGGGGGCAGCTCGGCGTCCGCCGAGGATGGGGTGGTTGATGGTGGAATGCTCACCACGAGCAGGGACGGTCCGGATCCCTCAGCCACTGTGGCCGTATTTGGGCAATCAATAGGGACTGGGTAACCGCTTACCCTCTCTTCACGTGGGATTTCAATCTCACGAGCTCGCACCGCCACCGCCAGGCTCCTCATCTCTTTCCTCCAGTGATTCAGAATGAACAGGAACTGCTTCCACATTCTCCTGCACAGCTGCTCTGTTTCCTCCTTATCCATGTCGCGGTCCCAGGGACAGCACGTTCTGGGGACCAGTCTCGCTCTGCCATCTTGCCACTGCGTCTTACAGGAACGTTGTCGCAGAGTCCTGGCATCCCTGCTCCACTTCCACCAGTAACAAATTCTAGCTCGTCCCCTCGGTCTTTTCGCAGCATTCTCTCGCTGACTGTGGCACTCTGGGAACTTCAGGTTCTGGCCTCACAAGGAAGACGAAGGGCGGGGCTTAGGCTTCGAGCGCTTTCTCGATGAAGACAACGTTTTGGAGTGAAAAGATGGCGGAATTGGCGGGAAAAGGACTCTGGACCTGAAGTCTTCGGCTTTCAAGGCGCACGTCATCCAGGTAAGTGGGTCCAGCTCGTATCCTGTTCGTGATGCCAGGATTTTCAAGGTGCACCGTCCCTATGCCAGCAGCCGAGCCGCTCAGATTTTGAGCCGTGGTGGCTTGAGGGGTCTCCGGACCCGGGGCTCCATGCGGACACTCGAATTCAAAAAAGAGAGGATAGGTATGTGCAGGGGATGTGTAAGTTCGTGACGCCACCCACAGTGCATGGTAATGTAGGAGCCCACCTCTGCTGTTGGGGAGCCCGGTGGCGATGGCGTAGCAGCAGGATGTTTAACCCCTCCATGGGTAGTGGGTTTGTGCCCCGGGGCCCGTTGGGTGTTGGTGACTGGGGTGCCATTGGGTAGAGGAAAAGGGGCTTTTCAGCGTACTCAGTCCAACAATAGTAACTCCGAAAGCTTGTAAACCAGAGTTCTGAGCACCACTGCAGCATGGAGGGAGAACGTGTGGATCCGTGCCGTTGGTGTTTCTGTTAGCCTGTGGCCTTTTCCGTGGCACCTTTTCACTAGTTGGACCCTCAAGCTTGAAACTTTTTGGCTACCGCTCACCCATATGGCTAACGGAGTGAGCTTGCTCTCAGGATTCACGCGTAGGATTTCTTTGGACTGTAATTTGGGAAAGTCCTATCCCATCGGTGCACTAGTACCCCAATTTTGGAGATGGTTGGGGATGAATCTTGACGTCTTCACCCCCGTCGGGTAAATTACTGGGACGCGTGAAGCTACTTCCCGACCTAGGGTTCACGTACCTCGTCATGCCTTGGCCCCTTCCCGGTGATGGCTCAAGGCCACCGGCTGCCCTCCTCAGCAGTCCGTGCCCATTGACGCGATCCCCTGCGACGGGGTTCCAGCTCCTACCAGGCCGAGACCAATGTCTGCCACCTAGTAAACTTCAGGAGCCCTGCTCCGGACCAGTGACCTCTCTCTCCCAGAGAGTCACCTTCCACCTCCTACTCTTTTCACTCCTGTTTCACATCTCTCTCACTTTTCCCTACCAACCCCCATGTGGACTGCCCTATTCCCTTCAGGCCCCTCAATAGTGTTTCTGGTGAGTTTGGTGCAAAGTGTTCCTAGGATTTTGACTGGTTAAGCTGTTAGCAACACCAAAAGATCAGGATCCGTAACCAAGGAGGATTGGATACTGTGCAGAAGGGCAGATTGCATAATACCCTGTGACGACCTGATAGGCGAGGGCGTCACACTATTATATATATATATATATATATATATACATATATATATATATATATATTAAAAAGATGATCAAATGTTTTGAAATTCAAACTTATTGGTTTAACAATCGTTTTTTAATTTGCAGCAAATTGATTCAAAGGGAATATCCAATCTGTAAAGTATCTACTTGCCAAAAAAAGACATTCTGAGGTCTATTAAGACTGTATTAAACAACTTTTCAGCTTTTGGCACAAACATGTCTTGGTATTTTCCAAGTGAACTCCTCAACATATATGGCCATGGGTAAATTATATGGCCATGGGTAAATAGTCAGTAATGTGTTGTAACCAACAACCTGTTTCCAAACACACTGAAACAGACATTTGTTTTTTGCTTCTTAAACTTCTAAAATTGTCAAAAGTGGTCCCTCTTAAGTTCCAATCATCATTTCCACTTTTTATATCTTGTCGTATTTGCTGACTTTTTTTGCAGGAAATTTATCAAAATGGTGCAAACTGTTAATGAATTAGTGGTTGGTAAGAAATATAATTTTTCTTTAGTTTTTTAGTCATTTTGCAACATTTTAGCTCAAAAGTCATATGTTTTTCAATGTCACAAAAATTGCTGAAAAATTTCTGGTGTACATAAAATCACTCCAAGTGGGGACTTAAGCCTGCTTTACACGTTGCAATTTCGCATACGATATCGTATGCGATTTGCAACGCCCCATCGTATGTGTGGCACGTTCAATTTATTGAACGTGCCGCACAAACGATTAACCCCTGTCACACGTACTTACCCGTCCATACGACCTCACTGTGGGTGGCGAACGTCCACTTCCTGAAGTGGGAGGGACGTTCGGCGTCACAGCGACGTCACGCAGCAGCCGGCCAATATCACGCAGCAGCCGGCCAATAGAAGTGGAGGGGCGGAGCTGAGCGGGACGTAAATATCCCGCCCACCTCCTTCCTTCCGCATTGCTGGCCGGGAGCCGCAGGACACAGGTAAGATCTGTTCATCGTTCCCGGGGTGTCACACACTGCGATGTGTGCTACCCCAGGTACGATGAACAATCTGACGTTCAATTCTAGAGAAATGAACGATGTGCGTGCGATGAACGTTTTACCGTTCAATCGCAATCGCACGTACCTGCAATGTACTTTACGATGCCGGATGTGCGTCACTTACGACGTTACCCCGCCGACACATCGTAAGATACATTGCAGCATGTAAAGCGGGCTTTAAGCATATTTGCAACAAATTTTACAACTTTTTGAAAAGGATAACATCTGGAATCCCTATCCTCCATCTGTAGTGGCAAACTGAAAAAAAGAAAGATTCAAACATACAGTATGTATAACATATTTTTAAAAAGGCACTAATGGAAAGATGAATTTTATGTAAACATAAAAAAGATGCAAAATATTAAAAATGCAAAAAAAAAACCACTTGCAAATGCAATAATAAATTGGTCCCCTAGTCTTTTGGGATTAAAAAATTTATTTTGTCATTGTCTATAAGTTCATGAGAAAGACTCACATTTTTTGCACGACAAAGGAGAATTCACCTAGGCATGTGGTCTATCCTAAGCCTGATTGATTATGTATTTTGTAAACTATGCAAGCAGATTCCTGAACTTGACAGTCATCCATTCCTTTGCATCAACTTTCTACCTGTACCTTTCCTGCCAAGTTTGCATAACTTTTTTCCGTGTGTAACATGGTGTCCAAAGCACAGAAAACAAAGAATCAGGGGTATATTCCTAAAGTGATAACCCTCTCCATCCATGTAATTCAATGTCAACAAGAGACATTGCTGAAATAAGAGTATTGTGGAATTGTGATGTAGTAGCTGAAGAATTGGCAATAGTTACATCATCAGAAAATTAGTATTTTCCAATGTAAACTAAATTCTGAATGTGAAACCCTTGAATGATTCATACTTTCTCAAAATAACTGTTTAATATTATCATATTTTGAAAATGTATCCAGCATTGATCCATCTGTCTCTCAGGCTTCCTTATCATTTATTTTTACTGGGCTCAGGCCTATGCAGATTTCTACTGGTGAATTTCCCTCGACCCCAAAAATCAAATTCTATATAAAAATTGAGAATTTAGTTAAAGAAAATGACATTAGTTTATTAACTTTGTTTGCATAATTTCAATATGTTTTCATTTTGTGCCTAGGCCCAATCTTGTTCAGAGTTCTATCAGTGGAATTTACAGCAGTTTGTGTCCCTAAAATTAGTTTCACTAAAATGAGGAAAAAACTGAAACTAAAGAAAATTGATAGTCACAGAAGTGCAAAATTGTATTTTAATAACATTTTTTCCCTTTCTGCCTAGACCTGAAAGAAATTCTTAATCCTGTGCAAGGTGTTACCCAGGGAATTTCTCCCAAATGCTATCCACCAAAAAATTGTTTAACTAAAAATAATAAGAATATATAGGCACCCTAAAAATTTGAGCTGTGGAAGACAAATAATTTTACTTTTAAAAAGTTGCCTTTATAACCAATGTTTTTGTCATTCCAGTTTTTGCCAATATACAGTAACACTTGCTTACCCCAAGCATGGATGAAAATAGTAATTGAAGCACATACATTTTGTATGAAAAAAGGAGGAGTACTGTAAGTATCCCTCCAACTGGGGAAATTTAGGCCAATGAAAGCATGAAAACTACCTCAAATGTAACAAAATTGCAGATGATGGTATTATTAATGATTTAAGCAATGGCTTTTGATAAAAAGCACATTTTTTTTTAGGCAGCACCGCAATAACATTCCTAAAATGTTGAACTATCTTGAACAACAAAGCTAAAACAAAACTCCAAAATTCTTGGTATAAAGTACAGTAATAACTAGGGATGAGCGAGTAGTGAAATACTAGGACTCGCTATACTCATAACGAGTAGGTTCTAATACTCGGGTACTCGTTAAGAGTAGCGAGTCTAATGCAAGTCAATGGAAAGTGCGAGTAATTGTCTGGGTGCTGTAAAAGGCTGTGGGGAGGCTGTAAAATAAAGAATACAGTTAATAATAAACATTGTTATTATACTTACAGGTTCCACGACGCGTCCTGCACTCTGTCTCCCGCCGCTTCTGCTTCCGAGTCTGTTCATTGCTCTGCTGCACGGTAAACAAAGGACCTTCCGTGACGTCATAGCATGTGACCAGTCATGTGTGAATGTTCTATGATCTCATTGGCTACAGACTGGTCACATGACTATGACGTCATCTAAGTTCCTGTAGTGTCAGCATGCTCACAGGTACTTGGGGCTCGCCCAAGCATCTCCGTACTCTCGGTATACTCGACTAGCGCCGTGTACCAGCGAGATGCTCTAGCATATGCTCGGCTCCTCGTCCCTGCATGTCAGAGTCAGCCCACAGGCAGGGATTGGCTGCCACAGCCAGTGAATAACGGTGCCAGGGATCAGGTGATCGGAGATCACCATTGCTATAGTAAAACACTCTTTAGGTTACTATGGCAACGGTGGCAGCGGTGACGTCACCGCTTACCAACCCGCAGCCTTTTCTCACTCATTGAGTTATTAGACTTCATGGGGAGGAGCAGCGTCTTCCTCCCCATAAATTCTGATATAGCAGAGCTAGATGGATTAAAGAAGACAGAAGACCAGGATCGTGGAGAGGTGAGAGGGAGTAATAAACATGGAGTCCCTAAGTGTGTCTGTGCAAAATAGTTTTTCTCTGTGTGGTGTCTTTTTTAACCCTTTAATGGAGATTCTTAATGGCCAGGTCAAACTTGGCATGACGTTAAGAATCTCGGGCTTTATACCAGCTGCGAAACAAAGCTGGTATTAACTCCTTATTACTCAGCATGCCACCCGGCACCGTGTCCGCTGGAGATGTTGGTAACAGCACCCAAAGGTAGTGCTTTTATGAAAGCACCATTCTCTGGGGCGGCTGTGGACTGCAATTTACAGGGGGAGGGGGGAAAGCTTGGGCCACCCTGTGCTGTGGATTCCAGTCCCCAGCTGCCTATTTGTACCTGGCTGGACACAAAAATTGGGCGAAGCCCATGTTGTTTTTTTTTAATTATTTCATGAAATAATTAAAAAAGGGCTTTCCTATATTTTTGGCTCCCAGCTGGGTACAAATAGACAGCTGGGGGTTGGGGGCAGCCCATACCCGTCTGCTGCACCTGGCTAGCACACAAAAATATATTGTGAAGCCCACGTCATTTTTTTTAGCTTTTTGGCAAAAATTCCATATTGCATATGGAAAATTCCATATTCAAGCTGTTCCACTTTATGATATTGTCAGGTAAAAAATGGTGACGGTGAAGTGACTTTTTGCTTCCCAAAGATTTTGGTATAAGTCTGCCATGGACAAAAAAATCAGCATATAAGCCATAGCTCCTGTATTTCTATGATTCTGCAGATCTGGAAATCTTTGAAGATAAATGAGTAAGTTTGTAGGTCTTGTCTAGTTGCGAAAAGTGTATAATGATAACAGAAGGAGACTGGACAGCTACCAAAAGTCAGAAAGAGAGCAGAGACTGGTAAAGAGAACATTCAAATTGATGCTGACTGTCATGATCCAGGTCTGTATTGGCTGGTTTGGTTTGATTATTTCACCCAGCTCCGGCATGGTCATGTCAGTATACACTATATCCTGGTGCTGCACCTCCGGTTCAGTGCCAGTGATAGTTTATGCTCTGCAGCGCATGTTGCTGGCTCTGGTGAGTTACCTGATCTGTCCTGCATCTCAGCTACCTTGTTCTGACCCGTACTCTCCTCGTTCGTCCATCTATCCCGGTCCCTGACTACCCACTCCTGTCTACTGTGTACCCTTACCCTGTCTGTCTTATCCCAGTCCTGACTTGTTTGTCTTCTTTCCTTGTTAGTACTTGGAAATCATGGCATCTGACCTGTATCCTCGTTTCTAACTTTGGCTCCGTCTCTCCCCTCTGTTGCATTCATGACTTTGCAGCTTCCGACCCTCGGCTATCATCTGACTATAATTTGATTAACCCTGTGCTGTTGACGAAATCTCCGGCTGCTGACCTGGTTTACTGACTACTCTACTGCCCTCTGGTGGTTTGCCAGCTAACTGCACTATGAAGCTACACTGTAGCTTCAGCATCTAGCTAAGTACAGTGTGACACTGACTTTATTAGAGGATTAGAACACACAGAAATAAATTAATAAAATAATAAATTAATAAAATAATGTTGCTGTGTAGATTTAAAATGGGTGAAAAATATTAAAATATACATAGAAAAAAGCAGAATTTAAGTATACACCACTAGATGTATACTACTTTTACTATACTCAAATACAGTTAGGTCCAGAAATATTTGGACAGTGACACAATTTTCGCGAGTTGGGCTCTGCATGCCACCACATTGGATTTGAAATGAAACCTCTACAACAGAATTCAAGTGCAGATTGTAACGTTTAATTTGAAGGTTTGAACAAAAATATCTGATAGAAATTGTAGGAATTGTACACATTTCTTTACAAACACTCCACATTTTAGAAGGTCAAAAGTAATTGGACAAATAAACCAAACCCAAACAAAATATTTTTATTTTCAATATTTTGTTGCGAATCCTTTGGAGGCAATCACTGCCTTAAGTCTGGAACCCATGGACATCACCAAACGCTGGGTTTCCTCCTTCTTAAAGCTTTGCCAGGCCTTTACAGCCGCAGCCTTCAGGTCTTGCTTGTTTGTGGGTCTTTCC
Organism: Anomaloglossus baeobatrachus; assembly: GCF_048569485.1. Taxonomy (NCBI): domain Eukaryota; kingdom Metazoa; phylum Chordata; class Amphibia; order Anura; family Aromobatidae; genus Anomaloglossus; species Anomaloglossus baeobatrachus. Next base: position 515,155,504 of record NC_134354.1, read on the forward strand.
GTCTTAAGTCTGGATTTGAGCAAGTGAAATGCATGCTCAATTGGGTTAAGATCTGGTGATTGACTTGGCCATTGCAGAATGTTCCACTTTTTTGCACTCATGAACTCCTGGGTAGCTTTGGCTGTATGCTTGGGGTCATTGTCCATCTGTACTATGAAGCGCCGTCCGATCAACTTTGCGGCATTTGGCTGAATCTGGGCTGAAAGTATATCCCGGTACACTTCAGAATTCATCCGGCTACTCTTGTCTGCTGTTATGTCATCAATAAACACAAGTGACCCAGTGCCATTGAAAGCCATGCATGCCCATGCCATCATGTTGCCTCCACGAGGATGTTGTGTGCCTTGGATCATGTGCCGTTCCCTTTCTTCTCCAAACTTTTTTCTTCCCATCATTCTGGTACAGGTTGATCTTTGTCTCATCTGTCCATAGAATACTTTTCCAGAACTGAGCTGGCTTCATGAGGTGTTTTTCAGCAAATTTAACTCTGGCCTGTCTATTTTTGGAATTGATGAATGGTTTGCATTAGATGTGAACCCTTTGTATTTACTTTCATGGAGTCTTTTCTTTACTGTTGACTTAGAGACAGATACACCTACTTCACTGAGAGTGTTCTGGACTTCAGTTGATGCTGTGAACGGGTTCTTCTTCACCAAAGAAAGTATGCGGCGATCATCCACCACTGTTGTCATCCGTGGACGCCCAGGCCTTTTTGAGTTCCCAAGCTCACCAGTCAATTCCTTTTTTCTCAGAATGTACCCGACTGTTGATTTTGCTACTCCAAGCATGTCTGCTATCTCTCTGATGGATTTTTTCTTTTTTTTCAGCCTCAGGATGTTCTGCTTCACCTCAATTGAGAGTTTCTTAGACTGCATGTTGTCTGGTCACAGCAACAGCTTCCAAATGCAAAACCACACACCTGTAATCAACCCCAGACCTTTTAACTACTTCATTGATTACAGGTTAATGAGGGAGACGCCTTCAGAGTTAATTGCAGCCCTTAGAGTCCCTTGTCCAATTACTTTTGGTCCCTTTAAAAAGAGGAGGCTATGCATTACAGAGCTATGATTCTTAAACCCTTTCTCCGATTTGGATGTGAAAACTCTCATATTGCAGCTGGGAGTGTGCACTTTCAGCCCATATTATATATATAATTGTATTTCGGAACATGTTTTTGTAAACAGCTAAAATAACAAAACTTGTGTCACTGTCCAAATATTTTTGGACCTAACTGTATAAAGGTGAAACTGAACTTGCTGGAACTGCATCTCTCAAGTTATTTAGCAATTACTGTAAGTACAGGCTAATAGAATTGCTAGTGCTCATGTTAGTAGAATTATCCAAGTTAATCTCAGTGTGGGTCCTAAGGGGTCACTTTTGCTTTAATATACATTTGTTCTTATCAGGTCATCTCTGAATTTTAATGGATACTGTACATCATTCTGAGATAAGAAATGTTAGAGCTTAGAGCAAGATGAAAGGAGGAAAGATGAACAGAAGGATGAAGGAAAGAACAAGTATTTGACTAAACCAAGGTTAATGAAAAATCTTGCACTGATTACAATTATATAACACCTCATTTTGCACTTTGTAAGTACTAGTAAAAGTTAGAAGTTTTAAAGTTTTCTTTAAATGTACACATTCAAGTTACACCATGCTGTTTGCTTTGCATCCTTTTATTAAAGATATTATCTGCTCCACATGAGATCAGGAATAGAATATAGTTAAATTCTGTTTTTAAATGCTAAAAAGGTTTGAATATTCTAATGGAACAGAAAAGACCTTATAACTGTACTATGAAGTGAGAACTAAAGTTTGCATATGACTGATTGCCCTTATGGGATATGCATAAGCAGATATGCTCACAATCACTGTACAATTCTTCTAGCTGATTTAAGACTGAACATGCAGTATATAACATATGGCAACCTTTTCCTCAAGTCTGGAGCACAGTCAAACTTATGAATTTGAATATGATCCAATGACAAAGTCTCCGTAGAAATTTATACTCATAAGTAGTGGGATAAAGTAATCAATAACTTAACAAATAATGGCATATAAAGCTTAGAATACAAAGGAGTATTCTATCTATCTATCTATCTATCTATCTATCTATCTATCTATCTATCTAGCTACAGTATCTATCTACAAAAAAAAAAAAGGTAAAGAAGCAGTCCGAATGACAAAAAGGTATGAAATTTTATTGGCCTGACAGTAACAAAGTTTCAGTTAGACTCTTGTACTCTGTTCACACTATATAGATCAACCATTTGAAAGCAATGAGTTATTGATCAACCATATGAAATCCAAGCACAGTGCTTGGCTATTTCCAATTATCCCATAGACAATGAATGGACAATGAATGGACCAAAGGTCAAGCTTGCACATCCATGAGCTATTCAACGTGAGAATCTTCAGAGCTGAGTTCCTGGATTTAAAGAACCCATTCTCTGGATCATTAGGGGTCTCAGCAGCCAGATCCATATAGGTCACTAATTAATTTATTTATTTCCTATGCATTGGCTGTTACCGCACAGCCTTGACGGTTAATATACATATATGTTTAAAGTTTTTTCTTATGCCAGTTGTGTATAATATTTTTTCTGTATTTAATAAAGTTTACATTTTTTTTATAAATATGTAGTATAATATATATTGGATTTATGTCTTTAGTTGTAAGTTATTATATTGTATGTTATTCTTTAATTATATGTACCGTATTTTTTGGACTATAAGACGCATCGGACCATAAGACGCAGCATGGTTTTAGAGGAGGAAAATAGGAAAATAAAATTTTAAGCAAAAAATGTGGTCATCACACACACTTATGAGTCGAGGATCTGCTGCTGACACTGTTATGGGGGTAATGCCCCCAAATTCTCTACTAAGGTACCCCATCCTGGTAATGATCCTCTTGCCTTATATATGATCCACATCCTTGTATATATGTACCCCATCCTAGTATATATTCCCATCCTGCTATATACCGCCATCATGGTATATATTCCCATCCTGCTATATACCGCCATCATGGTATAGCCCCCATCCTGCTACATAGTGCCATCCTGGTATGTGCCATTATCCTGCTATATACCCCCATCTTGCTATATACTCCCATCCTGTTATATACCCCATCCTGCTATATACCCTCATCCATCCTGCTATATACCCCCATCCATCCTGCTATATACTCCCATCCATCCTGCTATATACCCCCATCCCGCTATATAACCCCATCCTGCTATATACCCCCATCCATCCTGCTATATACCCCCATCCATACTGCTATATACCCCCATACATCCTGCTTTATACCCCCATCCATCCTGATATATACCCCCATCCATCCTGGTATATGGCCACATCCTGGTATATGGCCTCATCCTGGTATATAGCCTGTATCCTGTGGCACACAAAAAAATAAACGTTTATACTAACCTTTGCTTGCTCAATGCAGCATTGCTCCTCCTCCTGTCAGTGATGGCAGCAGCGCCACTGGAGTGTGGACTCGTCACCATTGTCTACAGCATCGCTCGTCCTCCTGTCTGCCTGTCAGCTGACCTGTGTAGAGACTAGCTGTGAGCACAGCGATGCTGCAAGAAACGGTGATGGGTGAGTATACTTATTCACTGCCCCCCCGTGCTGATGATGATGCGTGAGGGCAATGAATATAGCCGCACATGATCACTCCAGGCTGTAGTTTCCAGGGGTGATCATGCGGTCTGGCTGTTAATTATGCCCACATGCACTGCCCATCATCACACCCACATGTCAGTGCCGGCTTCAGCGCTGAGGGAAGATGGGCGGGAGGTGGGCAAGCATATGAAATGACCCACATGGTCACAGCAGGCTTCTACAGCCTGCTCATGCCACCGATGACCCGCTCCACCGCAATACCCTCATTCCCCACAGCCACATTCAGACTATAAGATGCACTCCCCACTTTCCCCCAACATTTGTGGGAGAAAAGTGCGTCTTATATTTCGAAAAACATGGTATTCCTTAATTCTTTTTATTTGATGTTAGGAATTGATTATGGGTAGGGATGAGCAAACTTAAACTGTAACGTTTGAGGTTCATACCGGACACCGGGTTTCTGGGTCTTGGACTTGAACATGGACTTTTAAAAAAAGCCTGTATGTCAGTTCAGTTTTCAAGTACTGTTCATATATTAATAAAGTAAAGTCTGTCAAAAGGTTGCAGAGCAGCCAATCAATAAGTTTTATTGCATGCAAAAGATCACTATATGCTGTTGTAAACAATAAAGATAAAAAAATGAAGTGTGCTCCCACCCATATTTGATAAACAGTGCATGGAAAACTGATAGCTAAAGGCTTCAACATAGTTACATAGTTACATAGTTACTTAGGTTGAAAAAAGACCTAGGTCCATCTAGTTCAACCTTCCTCCACCAGTTCTACATTTAGTCACTAAGTCATTTATAACCAACAATGTTTTGTGTACTGAGGAAATCATCCAGCCCTTTTTTAAAAGCTGTTATAGTATCTGCCATTACTACCTCTTGTGGTAGGGCATCCACAGTCTGACTGCTCTAACTGTAAAGAACCCTTTCCTATTTAGCTGTTGGAATCGCTTTTCTTCCACTCGCAGTGAGTGCCCCCTGGTACTTAGTACTGTCTTTGGAAGAAATAAGTCATGTGCCAGTCCTTTATATTGACCACACATGTATTTATACATATAAATGAGATCTCCTCTGAGACGTCTTTTTTCTAAGCTAAACATATCTAACTTTTTCAACCTGTCATCATATGGGAGGCCTTCCATTCCTTGTAATAGTCTAGTTGCCCGCCTTTGAACTGACTCTAACTTCTGGATGTCCTTTTTAAAATATGGAGCCCAAAACTGGATCCCGTATTCCAGATGTGGCCTTACAAGTGATTTATATCCCTTAGCAATCTGCTTTACTTTGGTTGGTTATCAAAAAGGAGGGAATTCCTAGACGTTCTAATATAATACCAGACCCCAATTGTATGCTTTTTGTTGGCTGGTTATCAAAAATAGGACAGAGCCCAAGTCTTTTTTTAAATTATTTAAAATTAAAAAACGCCATATTCTATTTTTGATAACCAGCTAAGGGAAAACAGACAGCTGAGGGTTGAAGCCCATGGCTGTCTGTTTTATCTGAGCTGGTTATTAAAAATAGATGGAAGCCTAAGCCAATATTCTTTTTTCTATTTATTCAAAATACATAGTTGCAGGTCAATTGCCCCAGTTTTGCTTTCTTTTTGCAGCTTACTACAACCACTTTACAGCACAGAAGTTCAGATCCTCATTGAAGTATATGAGGATCGGGATCCGAGGTCAAGTTCTGCTCAAGTCCAGGTTCTAAACCTAACTTTTAACCTAAGTCCAGCCAAAGCAGGCAAACCCAGTCTTCCACGAGTCTGCTCATCTCTAATTATGGTTTTTTTCGTACATTTTCATTACTCTTTAAGAATTACCCTTGAAAAATATATAATATGCCTTAAATTAGACACACTTTTTCCCCTAAAATGCCAAAATGGGATTTTAAAACCAATCCATGTAAGCTGTACTGTTGAAATCCCAGGTAAATCAACAATATATGAACATACCATTCAGATTTTATATAATAACTTCATTACTTGATTTATTTACATACAGTGTCTTGCAAAAGTATCACACCCCCCAAAGATTCTCAATGGAATTTAATACATATGAACATGAATGTGCTTTGATCCTTTCCATTGTAGCTCAGGTAGTATGCTTAGGGTTGATATTCCTGCTTGCCCCAGTCTAAAGTCTCTTGCAGTCTCTAATATATTTTCCTCCTGGATTTAGCTCCATCTACCTTTCATCCATTATGACCAGCTTCCTCCCTGTCTCTGCTGAAGAAATGCATCCCCACAGCACGATGCTGCCACCATCACATTTGACTGTGGGATGATGTAAGTTTTTTGCTACAGATGACTTTCAATCGCGTTGAGAATGAAAACCGCATAGACACCCTGATAGCAAATATTGAACATTTTACTATAAATATCAAAATAGCAGCTAATATCACCCACTTTCTCTACTCTATTGCCTACCACACTGGATCCTCCAACAATGTTACATAGTTACATAGTTACATATAGTTACATAGTTACTTAGGTTGAAAAAAGACCTAGGTCCATCTAGTTCAACCTTCCTCCACCAATTCTACATTTTGTCCCTAAGTCACTTATAACCAACAATGTTGGGGATGTAGCAGCTGGAACATTTCTATTCAAAGACATAACTAGGGTTTTGGTCACATAACCCAAAAGATGAGCAGCATCACTTTCTGACGTATAATTACTGGATTATTGGATAAAATCCTATTGCACTTGAATTTTCCCCCAGAATAATACACCAATTTAAGAGATAGGGAAAATCTAGAGCTGTAGAGTCTATGTGACTGTGAATTGATTGATTTTATATACTGTAGCACTGGGCCTTTATTTTCATATTTTTACTCTTGATAGACTACAGAAGAGGGCAGTTTATACTGCTAGATATTGGTGCATCATCCTTTCTGTGTAGGTATTTTACCAACCAATATAGCATGCTTGGTTACTAAATTTTTTGGGGAGGGTTAAAACAGTGTTCAAAATTTTTATACCAAAATAAAAAAAATTGTAAACATGAATTCATTTTGCCCACTTATTTTACTAAGCCAGTTTGGCAACGTTAAATCCAACAAATGTGGACTATGTCCACTTTGGAAGCTATCTAGATACCTTACATTTGTTACATCATCCTTTTTGGGCAGTGGCATTTTTTATTTAGCAAAAAAGTTAAAGAATATTACACTAAATAATGACATTGAACTGTACGTGTCTCTTTTGGCATACATGTTTCATTTTGCCAATTGAGACACATAAATGCCACACAGAAAATACAGGACATTACATTGTGGAAATCCCATGTACTCTCCCTAGCAATTCTGGTTGATTCGCAAAGATTTCCAGGGTTGGATCATGTGGTTAAACTTTTCCTGTAAATATTAAAATTATTCTTATCCAAAACATAGTAAGCAACAAAATGGCACAGGCAATGAATGTGGTATCGAATGGAAAGAAAAACAACACATACCAAGCCACAAAATAAGAAAATTAGTGGTTTAATCACTATCGCATTAGGTTAAATATTAAAATCAAATAAGTGGGCATATTAAATTCTAACAAATGTCAAGAGACTGTCTGTACAATGGATCTCTTGCAAGTGTCCCATAGTTGGGAGAAAGCAACCCTTATACTGTGGTGTTCCGGTTGGTAGAGTGCACAGTAACCTCGAGTATACAGTTTGGAAGATACCAGGGGATGTCACTCACTGTATGTATAGTGGTCTGGACAAACCAAAACTTGTGCCTTTTCGAAAAGAACTCTTTACTTTGTCAAGGCATAAGACCAAATAGTTTTATCCTACTTATATTGAGCCTGCAAAAGCAGCATTCAAGGACTGGAGTACATCCATATTTTAAATATTCATGACATTTGCAACAATAGATGGCAATATATTAACAATACTTTAATTCAAAAAGTAAAAAAGAAACCTAAGAAATACTAAAACAGGTAACTGCACATCACCATCTATTGCACATTTTACTTATACTAAAAAAAATAAAATAAACAAATAAAATTGCTTTATTGATAATATTTAATTTTATTTAAAATTAAGAGTGCCTACCGTATTTTTCGGACTATAAGACGCACCGGACTATAAGACGCACCCTGGTTTTAGAGGAGGAAAATAGGAAAATAAAACTTTAAGAAAAAAAATGTGGTCATGACACACTGTTATGGGGCGAGGATCTGCTGCTGACACTGTTATGGGGGGTAATGTCCCCAAATTCTCTACTAAGGTACCCCATCCTGGTAATGATCCTCCTGCCTTGTATATGATCCTGCTCATATACCCCCATCCTGCTCATATACCCCCATCCTGCTCATATACCCCCATCCTATTGATATACCCTCCATCCATCCTGCTCATATACCCTCCATCCATCCTGCTCATATACCCCCATCCTGGTCATATACCCCCATCCTGTTCATATACCCTCATCCTTTTCATATACCCCCATCCTGTTCATATACTCCCATCCTGTTCATATACCCCCCATCCATCCTGCTCATATACTCCCATCCTATTCATATACCCCCATCCTGTTCATATACCCCCCATCCATCCTGCTCATATACTCCCATCCTGTTCATATACCCCCCCATCCATCCTGCTCATATACTCCCATCCTGTTCATATACCCCCCATCCTGTTCATATACCCCCATCCTGTTCATATACCCCCATCCTGTTCATATACCCCCATCCTGTTCATATACCCCCCATCCATCCTGCTCATATACTCCCATCCTGCTATATGCCCCCATCGTGCTCATATACCATCCTGGTATATGGCCTGTATCCTATAGCACAGAGAAAAAAAAAAACGTTTATACTCACCTTTTCCTCACTCCCTGCAGCACCGATCATCTTCCTCTCTGCACCACTGACCTGTGTGTGTTGAGCCGTTCCTCTGCAGCACGCGATGTCTTCCTGTCTGTGCCGATCAGCTGATCAGCTGACCGGCACAGACAGGAAGACATCGCGTGCTGCAGGGGAATAGATCCACACACGGGGACGGGTGAGTGCACTGATTCACTGAACCCCGCGCTGATGATGACGCGCGGGGGGCAGTGAATACAGCCGCACATGATCACTCCAGGCTGTAATTGCCATGGGTGATCATGTGGACCGGCTCTTTACTATGCGCGTGTCCCCGCTCGTCCTCCCGCCCACCTGTTAGAGCCGGCTTCTGCGCTGAGAGATGGGCGGGATGAATGGGCGTGCATATGTAATGAGCGGGCGCACATGGTCAGAGCAGGCTGCTACAGCCTGCTCGTGCCCCTGATAACCCGCTCCACGGCACCACCTCATTCCCCGCAGCCACAGTCAGACCATAAGACACACCCCCAACTTTCCCCCAACATTTGGGGAAAAAAAGTGCGTCTCATGGTCTGAAAAATACGGTATATTGGTGAACTACCATATAAGAATTATTTCATTAATTGGAAGAAAACATAGACAAAAATACTAATATACAATTGAAACAAAGCTCAGTCTCATGTTTAGTCCATTTGATGCCAAATTATTGAGGTTAAAGATCCAGTTTGGTTTAATCCTAGCAATTTTATTTATATATCTATATATATAAATATATCTATATCTCTATAATTCATATATACTAGTTGTATACAAAAAACCCATTATCCAAAGTGACATTTGCTATGGAATTCTGCATAGCGATAAGATAGGGGATAACCTTTTTAGACTATTTTAAAATTATTACAGTGTTCTCTAATCTTTGTTCCATGGGATCATTTAGGGAAGACCCACATATAACATTGCAGAGCAACATATCGCATAAAGGAACCCTTTAGAGGAACATATAATGTGTTGCTAATTTTAAAGACTTTAGAATGATAGAAGTTTTAAATACTAACCCCTTCACCCGAAGCCTGTTTCTACCTTTCGGACTAGGCCAAATTTTCCAATTCTGAGCAGTATTAATTTATAATAAAATAACTCTGGAACGCTTCAATGATTCCCAGTGATTCTGAAACTGTTTTACCATGACGCATTGTACGTTACATTAGTGGTAAATTTAGGTTGATATTTTTTCCACTTATTTACGAAATTATTGGAATTTTGATGAAAATTTTGAAAATGATGCTGTTTTCCAATTTTAAATTTTTATGCCCTTAAAACAGATAATTATGGCACACAAAATTGTTATCAAAAACATTTACCACATGTTCACTTTACATCAATGTCATTTTTGAGGCATAATTTATTATGTTAGAAAGTTAGAATGGATAAACGTTTGTCAGCAATTTCTTATTTTATGAACAAAATTTACAAAACCATTTTTTCAAGGAACCACATCATGTTTCAAGTGACTTCGATGGGCCTATGGGACAGAAAATATTGACTGTGGTTGTATCCTGAAGCCACCTGACCTTGAAATACGTAGATAATAAAAAATGCATATTTTTTTAATACCCTACAGTTTTCCTGTGGCTGTTTATCAGCAGCAGAGTAGAATCACTTAATCTCTCCCTTTGGTGTCTATGGTTTTCCAACCCTTGAGTATGCAGCAGCTGATTAATTCCAATTTCATTATATTGTTGTGAACTACACAACTATATCCAGTGAGCAAGTTTTTATACTATACTGCAGCTTACCACAAGATAAGACTCTTTTGCGCATTATTTGCTCCATAATTCTCTTGCTATTCACTTGAGTTAATTTCGTATTTATTTTGCTTCACCAACAGGCGATTTTCTGTTTTTCATTTTAGTTATTTCCTCTACTTTTTCCAAAAGCCATAACTTTTTTTATTTTTCTGTCAATCTAGCCGTGTATGTGAGGGCTTGTTTTTTGCAGGATTAGTTGTACGTTTGAGCAAAGTTATTCGCTCTGCCCCATATTGTTCTGGAAAACGGGAAAAAAATTCCAAGTGCAGTAAAATTGCAAATAACGTGCAATTGATTGCGCAATAGTTTTGTTTTTTTTGAAAAATGTACCTGTTATTATGATTTCCCAGGTCAGAACGAGTTTGTCGATACCAAAATATGTATAGTTTTCCTTTTATCTAAGTGATAACAAAAAATTATGAAGTTTATAGAAAAAAAATTGCGCTTTTGTCACCATTTTCCAAAACTCATAGCGTTCTCATTTTTTAGCATTTGGGACTCAGTAATGGCTTATTTTTTGCATCTTGACCTGGCAATTTTTATTATAGCATGTTTGCATAGATGTGCTGTTTTTGATCGCCTGATATTACATTTTAATGCAATGTTGCAGCTATCAAAAAAATGTAATTTTGTCATTTAGAGTTTTAATTTGCTTTACCGTACCCAAATAGATTAAGTGATTTTATATTTTGATAGATCAGGCATTTCTGAACACAGTGATACCAATTATGTGTATTTTTTTAATATTATTGTTGTTTTTTATTAATGGTGCAAATGGGGGGGTGGTTTGAACTTTAGGTTTTTGGGAGTTTTTTATAGTTTTTAAAACTTTTTAATTTTTTTTTTCATTCATTTTACCAGTTTTCCTAGGTGCTTTATGGCTGCATACTCCGATCACTTCTCCTGATCAGAGCGATGCTTCAGCATCACTCTGATCAGAAGAAATGCTGTGATACTGTGAAAGACAATGCTCTGCCGTCTTTCACAGGAAATGCATCATGTCAGTGACAAGGGTCATCATCTGACCGCACGCTGCCATGCCAACCCATGGGTGCCCTGCGGCTTCCAATGGTGGCAGGGAACCGCGCTATCTCTGCTGGAACTCTTTAGATCGTGCTGTCAAAGTTTGACAGCATGAACTAAGGGGTTAACAGGAGCAAGTGGATGAGAGATCAGATCAGCAGACATGTGCATTGAATATTGTGGGCTCACCACTTGAGACTGCATTAAATGGACAGACATGGCCAAGGATGTAGCAGTACCTCCTTGGTCATGAGGGGATTATAGGTAATCTGTCGTCAGGTTTTTCCCACCTAATCTAAGAGCAGCATAACATAGGGGCAGAGATTCTGATTCCAGCAGTCTTTCACTTACTGGGCTGCTTAGTGTAGTTTTGATAATTTAATTAAAAGTAGATTATCATTAGAAGACTACTTTACCTACTATCAGATAGTCCAGCATATTTATGAGCTCAGTATAACAGCCATATATGCAGCAGAGAAAATGTTGATTTTCTCAAAATGACAGCAAACAGATCAGTAAGTGACATATCGCTGGATTCAGGGTCTCTGTCGCTACATTATGCTGCTCTCAGATGGGGTAGCAAAAACCTGGTGATAGATTCCATTTAAGATTGACGGTAGACTTAGGTCCATTGAGTTCAACCCACAACCTAACATGTTGACCAGAGGAAGGAAAAAATCCCATGAGGCAGACAGTAAGCTCCATAGTTCCCTTGATCAATGCCCAATCACAGAATCTTGTGTACATAACCACTAATATATTTTTCAAGAAAGGCATACATTTTACTAATGAATCAACCATTACTACATTATGTGGCAGTGAGTTCCTTAGTCTCACTGCTCTTACAGTAAAGAATCTACATCTGTGCCTATGATTAAGCTTTCTTTCCGCTAGACAAAATGGATGCCCCCTTTTCCCCGTTTCAAGCCCTGGTGTAAAAAGATTAGAAAGAACTCTGTACTGTTCCTTCATATAGTTGTACAGTGTAATAAGATCACCCTTAAGCCTTTGTTTTTTCAAACTGAATAACCCCAAGTTTAATAACCTATCTTGCCATTGCAATCCACCCATTCCCTTAATACCCTTGATTGCTCTTCACTGCACCCACGCTAATTCAGCCATATCTTTCTTATACACCGGAGACCAAAATTGTACACAGTATGTTAAGTGTGGTCACACTAGTGACTTGTATTGGGGTAAACTATGTTCTCATGAGAATCAATGCCTCTTCTAATCTATCCCATTAACTTATTAACCTTAGCAGCAGCTGCCCTACACAGATCAGTAAAGTTGAGTTCGTTGTCCAACTATACACCCACGTCTTTTTAGTGACAGTCTTACCTAGTGCTTTAAAATTAATTAAATAATTGTAAATTTTATATCCTCTGCTCAAGTGCATGACCTTACATTTATCCACATTAAACTTCAATTGCCATTTCTCAGCCCAAGCCTTCAGCTTACATAAATCTTTCCGTTATATTAAATTATCCTCCTCTGTATTTATTACCTTGCAGCGTTTAGTATCATCTGCAAATATTGAAATTCTACTCTCTATGGCCCCCTACAAGGTCATTAATAAATATGATGTAAAATAAGAGGACCCAATACTGAACCCTGTGGTTCCCCACTGGTAACTGTGACCCAGTTTGAGTGTGTTCATTAATAAACAACATTTGTTTCCTATCGCTGAGCCAGTTCTTAACTCAGTTACACATATTTTCCCCTTTTCCCCATTATTTTCATTTTATGAGTCAACCATTTGTGTGGCACTGTATCAAAAGCCTTTTAAAAATCCATATAAACAACATTCACTGCATTTCCCTGGTCCAGTCTGGAATTTACTTGCTTATAGTAGCTGATCATTACCGATCCAGCGATTTATTTATACTATTGTTATAACGACCTATTGTAAGGACCGGGTGATCTGGGGTACTACTGTCTAACAATAGCACTTTCTCATATATTACTTTTAAATAGGATGGGTGTAGATACATATTAGCAATCATATATATACGAAATATTGTAAATTTCGAACCTAAAGCACACATTGGCTTTCCTTGTCTTTCTCTTAATCTAAACAATTAAAGGGGCGTGTGTGGTGAACTAGTATGCTAACTCCTCTGGAGTAGGATGAAAAGGCTGCGTGAAAGCTCCATGACCCTCAGTCAGGTTCAATTAAATCTACTCTTTTTATGGTCATATGTTTTCCTGTAGGCAGAGTATCATTGGTTGAAATGTTTTAACTATTTCAAAGACGGTCTTAAGCTTTTTCAATTCACCCACACCCTTGACATTTTAGGACAGTATGTTAATTGACCTACCCTTTATTAATGAACCTAGGTATGTTGCATACAAATAACAGAAGATCTTGAAGCATATATCTGGGATATCTGAGATGGATGCATGTCAACAATAGAGTGTTAAAAGCCATAACAATGAACAATCATATTGCACCTTTATCCTTTGGCGATCCAGCCTTACTAAACTCTCACAAAGAGACTAGGGCATAGGATAAGCTCCCTTGTTCTAATATATGGAGTGCCCAAGAAAAATGTGCTAGATAAATACACCGTGTGCAGAATTATTAGGCAAGTTGTATTTTAGAGGATTTTTTTTATTATTAATCAACAACTATGTTCTCAATCAACCCAAAAGACTCATAAATATCAAAGCTTAATATTTTTGGCAGTTGGAGTGGGATTTTTTTTTAGATTTGGCTATCTTAGGAGGATATCTGTTTGTGCAGGTAACTATTGCTGTGCAGAATTAACTTAATAAAACTTAATAAAAACCAGATATATTCCAATCTCACTTGTTTATTTTCACCAGATAAACCAATACAACTGCACACAATTTAGAAATAAACATTTCTGACATGCAAAAACAAAACCCCAAGAAATTAGTGACCAATATAGCCACCTTTCTTTATGATGAAACTCAATAGCCTACCATCCATAGATTCTGTCAGTTGCTTGATCTGCTAACGATCAACATTGTGTGCAACAGCCGCCACAGCCTCCCAGACACTGTTCTGAGAGGTATACTGTTTTCCCTCCCTGTAGATCTTACCTTTTATGAAGGACCACAGGTTCTTTATGAGGTTCAGATCAGGTGAACAAGGGGGCCATGTTATTATTTTTTCATCTTTTAGACCTCTACTCTCCAGCCACACTGTGGAGTAGTTAGATGCATGTTATGGAGCATTGTCCTGCATGAAAATCATGTTTATCTTGAACGATATCGACTTCTTCCTGTACCATGGCTTGAATAAGTTATCTTTCAGAAACTGGCAGTAGGTCTGGGAGTTGAGCTTCACTCCATCCTCAACCCAAAAAGGTCCCACAAGTTCATCTTTGATGATACCAGCTCATACCAGCACCCCACCTCCTCCTTGCTGGCATCTGAGTCAGAGTGAAGCTCTCTGCCCTTCACTGATCCAACCTCTGGCCCATCCGTTTGGCCCATCAATAGTCACTCTCATTTCATCAGTCCATAAAACCTTTGAAAAATCAGTCTTAAGATATTTCTTGGCCCAGTCTTGACATTTTATCTTCTGTTTCTTCTTCAAAGATGCTTGTTTTGCAGCCTTCCTTACCTTGGCCATGTCCCTGAGTATGGCACACCTTGTGCTTTTTGATACTCCAGTAACGTTGCAGCTCTGAAATATGGCCATACTGAAGGCAAATGGCATCTTGGCAGCTTTACGCTTGATTTTCCTCAATTCATGGGCAGTTATTTTGCGCCTTTTTTGCTCAACTTGCTTCTTGCGACCCTGTTGGCTATTTGCCATTAAACGCTTGATTGTTCGGTGATCACGCTTCAAACGTTTGGTAATTTCAAGACTTCTGCTTCCCTCTGCAAGACATCTCACAATTTTGGACTTTTCAGAGCCAGTCAAATCTCTCTTTTGACCCATTTTGCCAAAGGAAAGGAAGTTGTCTAATAATTAAGCACACCTTATATAAGGTGTTGATGTCATTACACCACATCTCTCCTCATTACAGAGATGCACATCACCTGATTTACTTAATTGGTAGTTGGCTCTCAAGCCTATACAGCTTGGATTAGGACAACATGTATAAAAAGTATCATGTGGTCAAAATACTCATTTGCCTAATAATTCTGCCCACAGTGTATACTAACTCTGCACCTCGTAAGGTACAGTGTAAAACTTTAGAAGAGTATCTCCTTAAACCAAATAACAGTTGAGTTTTCTAAAAGGGCTATAGAAACCTCAGTTAAAAATGAGAATAGTTGGAGAAAGAAATACAGGTAGGGATGGGGAAAGATGGGGGAAATGAAAGAAGGGAGGAAAGAAAAAAAAAGGATAGTGGAGGTGGGGTAAGAGATGAGATAAGAAGGTTAATAGAAAACGGTACATTCTATTCTCCTAATATCTAAGTGACTGAGGAAACATGAATCATAAAGATGTCAGCCATGTTTGTATAGAACACTTTTCCTCTCCTACATAGTCTCAAGAAACCAGGTCTGTGAAACAATTCTTCCTTGTAGTACAATGTTAAGTGTCAGGCATTGCTGCTGCCTGCTTGGATTTTCTTCTCATTCAAATCGCATCAAAGAGGGCATCTTTTGGTGTTTAAAATAAATGTTTAGATTTCAGTGCCACTACAGGTCTAGCTGTATAGAGCATGGAGTACTCAATTTCAAGGGTGTGCAGACTCTTTTTAATCTCAATGAACAGCATCCTTCCTTTTTGGATGTCTGAGAATATGGAAATTCTCCTGCCATCCACACTCAGATCTGGGTGGTCTCTGACCATCCTGAAGATTATGTGCCAATCTCTGTAATGTAATAGTTTTTCCAGGACAGTGTGGGGTGGGCTGCCTAGTGTAAGTGGCTTGTTTTGTACACGGTGTGCTCTCTCCACCACAAACAAGGCGGTCAGAGTTTCCTTGCCACATATTTTGACCAGCCAGGATTCAAAGAACTCCATAGCACTAGAGTTCTCAATTTTTTTCTGGAATACCCACTATCCTGATGTTTTCTTCTCCACAGATGCTTTTAAGTATTGATTCCAGCAGTTTAGTATGCTGAAACACGTCTCGTCTCATGGCAGTTCACTCCTTTCCTCCAAAGCTGTAGTTTTCTCAGAGACATCGCGTATATCTTGCCTCAGATTAAACATAACATCTCTTGTATCCTACTTTCAGTGAAAGGAAATTTAGCGATTTTGTGCAGCTCTCTATGGCAGACATTATATCCTTCACTTCACAGTGGGCTCAGCATTTGTTTGCTCTCCTTCTACAATAGAGGATGTAATAAGTTACTTCTCATAATGTTGTTCCTCCTCTGCCTGAGGCTTAGGTGAAAACAGTGAGAAGAGGATAAAATCTGCCAGGATCTCTTGCTATACTGAAGCAGTAGAGGTCAGTGGAATCTCTCTAGCAAATCTCTCCAACCTTGTGGTGGCCTTTCTCTGCCTCTCTCTCGCATGTTCTGGCCGCTCATCTCTGCCCATCCTCTGCTATTCTGCGGCCGCTTAGTGACGCCGCAGTGACGTTGCTATGACACTGAACGCACCTCCCCCTTGAAGGAGGGATTATTTGGCGGTCACAGCGACGTCGCTGAAAAGGTATGTGAGTGTGATACTGCCGTAGCAATAATGTTCACTACGGCAGCGATCACTAAATGTTGCATGAATGACGGGGACGGGTGCTATCGCGCACGATATCGCTAGCTATTGCTAGTGATATTGCAGCGTGTAAAGCACCCTTAAATCCCATTGAGAAGCTGTGGAAGACTTGAAAACTGCTGTTCACAAACGGCTCCATCCAATCTCTGAGCTAGAGCTATTTTGAAAAGAAGAATGGGAAAAAATCTCAACGTCTAGGTGTGCAAAGCTGGTAAAGACATTCCTTAAAAGACTTAAGGGTGCTTTACACGCTGCGACATTGCTAGCGTTCGTGCGACATTTGGTGCTCGCTGCCATAACTAACATTATTGCTACGGCACCGTCACAAGCACATACCTTGTCAGCAACGTCGCTGTAACCGCCAAACAATTCCTCCCTCAAGGGGAATGTGCGTTCGGCGTAATAGCGACGTCACTCTGGCGTCACTAAGCGTCCAGCCAATAGAAGCGGAGGGGCGGAGATGAGCGGGACGTAACATCCCGCCCACCTCCTTCATTCCGCATTGCCGGTGGATGCAGGAGATGTTTGTCGCTCCGGCGGTGTCACACATAGCGATGTGTGGTGCCGCTGGAATGACGAACAACATCGTACCTGTGGCAGCAGCAATATTAAGGAAAGGTGCGACATGTCAACGATAACCGTTTTTGAACGATTTTTTGATCGTTGATCATCGCTCCTTGGTGACACACGCTGCGATGTCACTACCGGCACCAGATGTGCGTCACTAACGACGTGACCCCGACGATATATCGGTAGCGATGTCTCAGCGTGTAAAGCACCCTTTCCAGTAGTAACTGTAGTGAATGGTGGTTCTGGGAATTACTGACTCATTGAGGCTGAATGCAATGCTCGTTCGAATTTTCAGATTTATATTTTTAAAATATTTAGAAAACCATGCATCATTTCCTTTACACTTCACAAATACTTGCTACTATGTATTGATATAGCTCATAAAATCCTCAAAAAATGTATTTAAGTTTGTGGTTGTAATATAAAAAGATAGGGAAACGTTCTCTGGGTATGACTACTTTTTAAAGGCAGAATTTTTTTTGCTAAATATTTAATAAATAAAATTTCCCATATCTCTACTTTACATCAGCCTTATTTTTCAAATATCCTCGTATTTTGCTAGTATGTTAGAAGTGTTAATATTTTGCAGCAATTTTTCTTTTTTTTCATGAAATTTACAAATACTTTTTTTCACAGACCTATCCAAGATTCAATTATTTTGATGCGCCTATGTGTTGGAAAACCCCTAGAAGCAATACTAAAAGCTGCACCCCCAAAGTTATTCTAAATTGCTGTTAGGAAATTTGTTAACCCTTCAGGTGCTATATAGGAAATTTGAATGAAAAATTGAGAAATTAAATTTAGTCCACAAAAATATAAATTTAGCTGGATGATTTTCATTTTTGCAAGGATTAATAGGATTAAGTGTACACCAACCTTATTATACAATTTCTATTGAACATAGCAAGGGCTGGAAAAGTCAAAGTATATTTGGTATTTCTAGCATAAATTTGGCCCCTGTGGTAACAAAACAGCAGAAACACTTAAGGCCCCGTTACATGCAACGACATCGCTAACGATATATCGTTTGGGTCACGGAATTCGTGATGCACATCCGGCCTCGTTAGCGACATCATTGCATGTGACATGTACGAGCGACCACTAACGATCAAAAATACTCACCTAATCGTTGATCGTTGACACATCGTTCAAATCCCAAATATCGTTGATGGTGCAGGACGCAGGTTGTTCGTCGTTACTGAGGCAGCACACATCGCTACATGTGACACCCCAGGAATGATGAACAACACCGTACCTGCGTCCTCCGGCAACATGGTGGGCGTGACTTTCATGCGGCTGCTCTCCGCCCCTTCGCTTCTATTGGACGACTGCAGTGTAACGTCCCTATGACGCCGCACGAACCGCCCCCTTAGAAAAGAGGCTGTTCACAGCCCACAGCGACGTTGCTAGGAAGGTAAGTTGGTGTGATGGGTAGTAGCAATATTGTGCGCCACGGGCAGTGATTTGCCCGTGACGCACAAACGACAGGGGCGGGTGCTTTCACTAGCGACATCGCTAGCGATGTCGCTGCGTGTAAAGCCCCCTTTAATAATGTCAATTGAGAAACTAAAATTCAGAAGTGCCTAGACAATGGGTAATATATTTTTAAGTTTAACATACAAAAAAATATTAATATTTTAAAAATGTCCTATGCTTTTTATCATAATTTTCATGTGGCTTAGAATTAATGTTTGTCTTTCTTGACTTAGCTACTAAACCATTATATGCTAGTATGCAGTATTTTCATGTTCAAATAGACAAAATTTTGATTTTTCAGCGTTTGCTCTTTCTGCTCAGCAATTTTAGTAGCATACTGTGAAGGCATTTTTGTGCATGCTGCTGTTTCTTTGCTTAGACGTCTGTTTTTGCAGCAGATATTTCTGAGTAAATAACAGTATCAACAACCAAGCTCATTATTTTACTTTTGCACTTTCTGTTTTCTATTCAGCCAAGTTATTGATGTCTTTTCTAGGAAGTATTTGTAGCACACACGTGTGATGCATACAATATTCTTGCCTCATTTGTCTCATCTGCAGGAGGATACACTGGAAAGCATCTTTGCAGTGGCATTTATTATAAGAATATATGCAATTTTAACTAAAAGAGATTTTAAGGGGAACCTGCCATGTAAAAAACGTGATTAACCTGCAGAAATAGATTTCATCTGAGGTTATTAGCATTCTGAAACCATATGGCCACCGAAATAAGATCCCCGCTGCTGGCTTTCAGTCATAGGGAAGTGGCTGGTGAAGTTTCAGTCACTACACTGTGCATAGTGAATGGTGGCTGTATCCTGAGCCCAACTGGCGACTGGAATCATAACATTGTTTTACCATTCATTGATCTGTATTATGTCATATTATACAAATGTCACTAAGTATTGGTTTAAACTCTAGTTTTCAAAAACAATTCATAAAATAAACACTTGTTTTACTGAAGGTTTATGCACATGATTGTCCATGTAGCAAATCATTAATATAGCAGAGCACAGATTTTATTTTTTTTTAAGTTTTAATAATGAATATTATTGCACTTTTGCAGTCTACAGCTTATAGAGAGTATGTCACTCCCCAAACTCAAATTAAACATGAGATGAATCAATTATCACTATTTTATGAATGCTTTCATGTTTGTGTACCCTAAATAGAGGTCACTTGCCAGCAGCAGTTCAGTATAGCTTCACAACACACTGGACAACTGAAGAAAAGTGTGTGAGCATCTAACGGAGTGGTAAAAGAGTGTACAATATAAAGGTGCAGGCAATGAAATATCTGGCAGCATGGGGTCTGTAAAGCCCTGGCAGAAGCAATTGAATATAGCACTATAAAACAAAGTGTGCAGCCAGAATATATGTGGCTGACAGAGCTGTGTAGCCACACTGATACTATCAAAAGGCATGGTAGAAATACTTGAAAAGACAGACAAGGAAATGTCTAGCAGTAAAAAGCTAAATGGGACAGCCAAGACAGCAACTGTACAGTATAGCATAATAAAATACAAACAGCTACCAATAGATGTTTGCATAGCGTCTATGTGCAGTGGCATTGGCGGAAGCTGCATTTTTGAAAAATATTATGAGGCATACAAGGAAATTCTGGCAATGAAGGGCAAGCTCTAATAGTGTAGTGCCCTACAGGGCAGGTGCATTAACCTACTCGTCGCCGAGCCGTCGACTGTCGCGGTCACGGGTGGCCTAGCTCGGCTCTGTTGCCCCGGGGCATACAAAAGATGGCAGGGAAGAGATAATGGGGGTAGTAGTGAGGTGTTTGTCATGACGCCACCTGTTGTATGTGGCCAGGGAATGGGCCGCCGCTGCTGTCGCTGTCCTCCGGGGCAGATGGTAGTAGCAGCCAGGGATGGTATCTCTCTCCACAGGTAGAGCGGGCCCTGGGGAGGATGATCAGGGAAGTAGTAATGGCGGCGGGGAGCAGGAGTTCGGGTAATAAAGAGTCAGAGTCTATGGCCGCGGTTCCAGGTTGTTTTCTCACTTTTGTACGATGCCGTAATACCAGTCACTTACTATGATGGGCTCCGTCGAACCCAAATCCCTTTAGATGTCAGCCCTGTTTTGGTGTTTGGTGGGTTTCTCCTTGTAATGCCTGTCTGTGGATCCCCTGACTTGAAGCTACGAGGGGACCCTGGGTTTCACGAGATGTACTCTTGTCCGTATATGCAGGTGCTGTGGTTCTGATGTGGAGTCCGGCTTGAAGCGAGGCCCTGGATCCTATATGGCACTGTGCTGTCGGGCGCTGTGTGGTTAGGGAAGCTTGAAACTTTCCCCGTCCAGGCAGATTCTGGAAAACCAACATGAAGTATGATCTTCCCTAGGGTCCTGCTGCCCTGTGTGACATCAGTTCCGTTTGGAGCAGAGATCCCTTTCCCCATGGCAACCGTTGTGAACTTCTCCTCCTTCCCACTGGAGCACCTGTAGATGTGACTGCTCCACTGCTCTCCTGCTGGAGAACTCTCTAACTGTTGTGTTGGCTCCAAACTCGGCCTGCTGGCTGCACCTCCCCCTCCCAGGTCCTAAGCTAGTGGGACTGGGGCCCCTGTTGAGGGCATTCTATAAATGCTTCTTTTGTCGGCGACCCCTACATTAACCGACCCTAGCCCAGTCCCCAGTGGGAACAAGGCAACCTGGTGTGTGTTTGGTGTGTATTGTGGTGAAACCGAGACTGACCTCCTCAGGAACTGGGTTTAGCATTACACCCAATGTTGGGTGCAATACTCTGTGGCGACTGAAGCCTCAGGGGTTCCACAATAGCCCTGGCAACAGCATATATCTATGGCACTGGAAAACACTATGGGCAACCAGGAGATGTGTGGCTGGCATATCTGTACAGTGAAAGGTGAAGAAGCTGCATTTTAGGACAATATAACGAGGCAGGCAATCAGATGTCTGGCATTGTAGGGCTAGCAATAGCAGCCATTGCAGCAGCAATGTAATAGAACAACATAATTCACAGGGAGTAAATACCTGGCTTGGCATAGGCCATCGGCACTGTGGGCAACAAAGCTGTTTACAAAACAGTGGTCAGGCAAGAAGGTATATAGATTGACCTATGTAATCAATGGCAATGGGTAAATGACAGTCTGCATTAATCCATGCCTGGTGCATTTTGACAAATGAAAAGTTGTTCAAGCATGTGAAGAATAATCTAGTCTGCTTTGGAGAAAACCATCGGCTACAATGAATATCCTGACAGTACACTGGAGGATAAATATGACAGAGCACCCATAGTAGCCGTGCCAGATCTTGCCACTGGTCCAATTTGCTGACCTGGTCTATGAGATAATGTCTCAGGGTAACTTCTGGGGAAATATCAAATTATTGGTATAAACATTAGCTATGTGTTTAGCAGAGAGGGGTCTTCTAATCAGCCATTTGGTCAGCAGGAATCTGCTCAATGAAAGCTTTGTTAAAAATGAAACACAGCTATTGATAGTATTATGCTTATTAAACTTTTTTGTTTAGTGTCAAACAATCTCAACTTTTTTTAAAGTTCAGAGAAAAAAATAGAAATGTACCCCTGCACCACTGGATTTTACCTTGCGGGGGTCTCACAAGTAAGTGGAATAGCACCTGGGCTCCAAACATCCACAGCTGGGGAGTGGTCGTCCTACAAGGTGGCAGACGTCCAGATAGTGTTCATATAGAATGTAGAAAAAAAGGACCGCACAATCCGATAGCCAAGTGAAACTTCTTTATTCCGTAAGGTGCAGCATAAAAAGCAGGGAGGGAGCTGGGTGCAGGCTCCTCAATGGAACGACGGCCGTTTCGCATCTGTGTACGCTTCGACTGGTCCACAGGGAGAAAGGCGGGAAGCGGCTCCTTAAAAGGAGTGCACGCAGCCCACATCACTACCGTTAAAAGCAAGGAAAATGCAATATACTCAAGAAACATTCTATACAAATAAAATGTCCAAAATAATTATTCTCAGACTAATTAAAAAATTCATTACAATGAACACAAATTAGAGGATACGGATGTAAGGTCATGGGTTCTTAAAAATACAGACAGGTCATTTCTGTCGTTTACTATAAATGCATACAGTCGCACACTGAAAAAGCAAAAATGTACAAGGGAAAATATGGCACTGCATTACTGCAAAAGAGAGATATTTAGTTTATGTATTGGCCAATGCATGTAAGCCCTGACACCAATGACAAGGTATATCTCTGTAATCCGGGACCTAACTTAAATGCCACTCTCTGGGTTAAAATCATCCGTATCTGGGCAAAATGCCACCACCTGGACTACAAACCTCCATGTATGGGCAGCTAGGCCCCTGCCAGAATGGTTATGAACACAGCCAGGTTCAGGGCGGAGTGCTCAGTCAGAAAAAGACTCACTAGAAATATCAAAAAACTGACCCGCACATCCAACAAATGTGA
Source organism: Anomaloglossus baeobatrachus (assembly GCF_048569485.1). Taxonomy (NCBI): domain Eukaryota; kingdom Metazoa; phylum Chordata; class Amphibia; order Anura; family Aromobatidae; genus Anomaloglossus; species Anomaloglossus baeobatrachus. Next base: position 515,178,903 of record NC_134354.1, read on the forward strand.
ACAGGTGCTAACTGAAAAAACATAGTAACTATAAATGCATAGTCACACACTGAAAAAGCCAAAAATTTACAAGGGAAAATATGGCACTGCATTACTGAAAAAGAGAGATATTTAGTTTATATATTGGCCAATGCATGTAAGCCCGGACACCAACGGCAAGGTATATCTCTTTAATCCGGGAACCTAAATTAAATGCCACTCTCAGGGTTAAAATCATCCGTATCTGGGCAAAATGCCACCACCTGGACTACAAACCTCCATGTATGGGCAGCTAGGCCCCTGCCACAATGATTATGAACACAGCCAGGTTCAGAGTCTTTTTCTGACTGGGCACTCTGCCCTGAACCTGGCTGTGTTCATAACCATTGTGGCAGGGGCCTAGCTGCCCATACATGAAGGTTTGTAGTCCAGGTGGTGGCATTTTGCCCAGATACGGATGATTTTAACCCTGAGAGTGGCATTTAAGTTAGGTTCCCGGATTACAGAGATATACCTTGCCGTTGGTGCTGGGCTTACATGCATTGGCCAATACATAAACTAAATATCTCTCTTTTGCAGTAATGCAGTGCCATATTTTCCCTTGTACATTTTTGGCTTTTTCAGTGTGCGACTATATGCATTTATAGTTACTATGTTTTTTAAGTTAGCACCTGTTCACATTTGTTGGATGTGCGGGTCAGTTTTTTGATATTTCTAGTGAGTCTTTTTCTGACTGGGCACTCCACCCTGAACCTGGCTGTGTTCATAACCATTGTGGCAGGGGCCTAGCTGCCCATACATGGAGGTTTGTAGTCCAGGTGGTAGCATTTTGCCCAGATACGGATGATTTTAACCCAGAGAGTGGCATTTAAGTTAGGTTACTGGATTACAGAGATATACATTGCCGTTGGTGTCCGGGCTTACATGCATTGGCCAATACATAAACTAAATATCTCTCTTTTGCAGTAATTCAGTGCCATATTTTCCCTTGTACATTTTTGACTTTTTCAGTGTGCGACTGTATGTATTTATAGTTACTATGTTTTTTCAGTTAGCACCTGTTCACATTTGTTGGATGTGCGGGTCAGTTTTTTGATATTTCTGTCGTTTAGACCCAAATCGCCCTGAGCTCTAAACTTTATAATTGGACGTGCCTCAGTCTGCAACATTAGTCTGTGCAAGTTGCCACCCTGGGGAGGAAGACTAACCCTTTGTAAACCGGCAAAACGTAAAGTTTCAGGATTGCCCCCATGACAAGCCCTAATGTGTTAAATTAACAGTGGGGAACCTTTGCCTGTCAAAACGAAGTTAAAATGCTCCTTAAAACATATGTAAAGAAACCGTATGGTTTTGCCGATATAGAACCATCCACATGGGCAATAAATGATATAAACTACGAACTTTGCTCTGCAGGTAATGAACTGTTTGACAGAGTGTGAATACTGGCCAATCTGAAGAGGGTCGCAGGTTAGATGCAAATTGCAAAATTTACAATTCCCACAACGGTGATTACCTGTTGGGAAAAATTTATCCAGCCACGTACTAGGGCTGTTCAATCTGCCTCTAACCAACATATCTTTCAGGTTATTACACCTCCGATAGGTCAAAAGATAAATCTAACAACTGTAAACAGAAACCTTATATAAAGAACAAACGCATGAGCGGTGCTGGCAGGGGGTACTGGACAACAGACTCCAAATCCAGTGGGTCGGAAGATGTGACTCCAGGCCCCTCGACTAGCACATCTAGTAATGCACATTCTCCTGTCCCTTTAGGAAACGAACTAGACGGGGGGGCAGGAAGAGGCACAAGAGGGAAAGGCCACAAAAGGAAGTTTGTGTGGTGGAGGAGGTAGAGTCCGATTTAAATTCAGAAGTTTTTCCATGCACTATCATCAAACTTTCTAACCATGTGTTGTCCAACGATATGATTTCTATGTTGTCAAGAGGTCTGAAATTTTGTGTCCCAGAGGAGTTCAATTTCGTGGATTTCAGGATTGATTTGTATAAAGCAGTCAGAAAAATACATCTTTATAAGCATTTTCATTCAATACCTCTAAGTACAGGTGTGATTCCAGAAGGTCAGTTGCCTTGCACTGCTAGTACCAGTACCTTTGATTGCACGGGAGCTTTTGATTTAGCTCTGCAACATGATTCAGAACTTCTGCTCAGCATCAAAGAGCCCCATGGCAAGCAAGAGGCGTCTCCATCTATAGGTGTACCAGAACAAGAGAGATTCGAAAAGGGAATTAAATCTAATTTTTGTCCACCTGCAGTGCAGGGCAACTTATTTGACCTTTTTCAGGATACCATCCTCAAGGATATTGAGGCTTTGCTGTATCCTAGCCTTCCATCTAACTTAACTAAGGGGGAATATGCTGCGGTCCAGATTATGCGCAAGTGGGATGATACAGTATTCCGTGAGGCGGACAAAGAAGGTAACGTGGTCCTCCTCACACGTGAATACTATATACAAGAATCCCTTAGACAACTCAGGGACGAATCCACTTATACACCCCTGTTGTCGGACCCAACCTATTCCTTCAAAAAACAACTTGTACGACTGCTTGACAAATATGTGAATCTGAATTTCCTTTCTCGTAGCCAGGCAGATAAACTCATTCCTTTCTATCCCACGAAACCTTATTGGTATTGCATACCTAAAATACATAAAAACAAGGAAAAACCTCCAGGCCGCCCCATAGTGGCAGGTATAGGCTCACTTACTGAGCCTCTATCCCACTATGTGGACTGGTTATTGCGGCCACTTTTGGTTAATATCCTGTTGTATGTAAAAGATAGTAATGAGTTTATCTCCTTATTGAAAGGTATTACCTGGCAAGAAGGGTTTATGCTGGCATCGATAGACTTTGAAAGTCTATATACCCGCATACCTCAGAAACTCGGCATTGAAGCAATTAAGGAAATACTAATGAATAGTGGGAGAAGCAATCGGTTTTGTGAATTTATAGGGAAGCGTTAGAATTTATTTTAACCAAAAATGCATTCACCTTTCTGGACAAATGGAATTTACAGTGCGGGGGTACCGCAATGGGTACCCCCGTATCTTGTGCCATGGCAATTTTTTTTCTCGGTATTTTTGAGAGCTGGTATATTTTTGCAAACACTAATCCATTTTTGAAGTTTATTAAATACTACCTGAGATATGTGGACGATATATTTATCGTGTGGGACGGATCGGAAGAAAATTTCTCTGAGTTCGTTTCCCATTTAAACAACAACACGATGAATATGATCTTCACATCTCTTTTTGGGGGAAAGTCTCTTAGTTTTTTGGATGTTCATGTTCATGTCCGGGATGGAAACATATTCACAAAGGTTTTCAGGAAACCGAAGGCTTCGAACTCTTTATTGCATTTTCAATGTGCTCACCATATGCATACAAAAACTGCTCTACCATATGGCCAGTTTCTGAGGCTTCGCAGAGTTATTAATGACACCAATACTTTTATTGAACAAGCCGTTGATTTAAAACTAAGATTAAAAAATAGAGGGTATCCGGCTTCTGTTATTGATGCCGCTTATGATAAAGCTATTTCCAGATCTTCCTGTCCAGCTTCTGCGATTCCTAAGAAAGAATCTGGGAAGAAATGTATCTTCAATATCAAATTTGGCCCCCTTGAAGACACTATAAAAAAGGTGCTTTATAAAAACTGGCACATTTTGGAAAGGGATACTGACCTGAGTGCCATGACAGTTTTAAAACCTATGGTCACCTATCAGAAGTGTAATAACCTGAAAGATATGTTGGTTAGAGGCAGATTGAGCAGCCCTAGTACGTGGCTGGATAAATTTTGCCCAACAGGTAATCACCGTTGTGGGAATTGTAAATTTTGCAATCTGCATCTAACCTGCGACCCTCTTCAGATTGGCCAGTATTCACACTCTGTCAAACAGTTCATTACCTGCAGAGCAAAGTTCGTAGTTTATATCATTTATTGCCCATGTGGATGGTTCTATATCGGCAAAACCATACGGTTTCTTTACATATGTTTTAAGGAGCATTTTAACTTCGTTTTGACAGGCAAAGGTTCCTCCCGGTTAATTGAGCACATTAGGGCTTGTCTGGGGGGCAATCCTGAAACTTTACATTTTGCCGGTTTACAAAGGGTTAGTCTTCCTCCACAGGGCTGCAACTTGCACAGACTATTGTTGCAGACTGAGGCACGTCCAATTATAAAGTTTAGAGCTCAGGGCGATTTGGGTCTAAACGACAGAAATGACCTATCTGTATTTTTATTAACCCAAGTCCTTACCTCCGTATCCTCTAATTTGTGTTCATTGTAATGAATTTTTTAATGAGTCTGAGAATAATTATTTTGGACATTTTATTTGTATATAATGTTTCTTGAGTATATTGCATTTTCCTTGCTTTTAACGGTAGTGATGTGGGTTGGTTACACTCCTTTTAAGGAGCCGATTCCCGTCTCTCCCTGTGGACCAGTCGAAGCGTACACAGACGCGAAACGGCCGTCGTCCCTTTGAGGAGCCTGCACTCAGCTCCCTCCCTGCTTTTTATGCTGCACCTTGCGGAATAAAGAAGTTTCACTTGGCTATCGGATTGTGCGTCCTTTTCTTCTACATTCTATATGAACACTTTCTGGATGTCTGCCACCAGGAGAGAGAGGAGAGAGAGAGAGAGTGAAAAAAAGAGAAAGAAAGAGAGAGAGAGAAAAAGAGAGAGAAAAAGATAGAAAGACAGAGAGAGAAAAAGAGAGAGAGACAGAGACAGAGAGATGTAAACTGCAATCTGGATATGCAAACTAAGGCGGGCTTTGCACACTACGTGACGGTCCATTGTTGTTCCTCGCTCCTGCGGCAGCACACATAGCTGTGTGCGAAGACGCAGGAGCGAGGAACATCTCCTACCGGCGTCACCGCGGCTTCCGTAGGTTATGCGGAAGGAAGCAGGTGGGCGGGATGTTTACATCCTGCTCATCTCCGCCCCTCCGCTCCTATTGGCCGCCTGCCGTGTGACGTCGCAGTGACGCCGCATGACCTGCCCCCTTAATAAGGAGGCGGGTCGCTGGCCAGAGCGACGGTCGCAGGGCAGGTGAGTGCATGTGAAGCCGGCGTAGCGATAATTTTCGCTACGCCAGCTTTCACAAGATATTGTACCTGCGACGGGGGCGGCGACTATCGTGTGCGACATCGCAGCATCGGCTTGCGATGTCGCAACGTGCGAAGCCCGCCTAAGTCTAGAAAGCATTATGGAAATGTGGGCACTGCGAACTTGGATTTTTGACTGCATACAAATATACAAGGTATGAAAATCCTATAGGTATCACAACTGTAGGGAATTGTGGAGAAGCAAGCACAGCCACACAATATTACATAAGCATTTTTTCATGGAAGCATGGGTTTCATGAAATTCAGCTCAAACTTGATCCTATGTGAATTGTTCTGCTCATCTCTTTCCTGCTGTTCATCCGTACAATAAATTAACTGGAAGAGGTTGTCATTAGGAACTGAGGGGCACAACTAAGGACCCTTACAGAAATGTGTCATTGATATTATTAAATCATAGAATCATAGACTGGTAGAGATGGAGGGACCTCAAAGGCCATCATGTCCAACCCCCTGCAGGTTTTCTCAAATCATCCCAGCCATATGTTTATCCAGCTTCCGCTTGAAGATTTCTATTGATGGAGAGCTCACTACCTCCTGCAGTAGCTTGTTCCACTCTCTGACTGCCCTGTCAGAAAGTTTTTCCTAATGTCTAATGTGAATCTCCTTCCTTTTAGTTTCATCCCATTGCTTACTTCCTTGTGCTAATGAGAATAGGGTAGTTCCCTCTGCACTGTGACTTCCTTTCAGATATTTGTAGACCGCTATTAAGTCTCCTCTCTGCCTTATCTTTTGCAAACTAAACATCCCTAGTTCTTTTAGCCGGTCTTCATAGGACATGGATTGCAGACCTTCCACCATCTTAGTTGCTCTTCTCTGGACTTGCTCCAATATATCAATGTCTTTCTTAAATTGGGGCACCAAGAACTGCACATATTATTCCAGGTGGGGTGTGACCAGAACACACAAACCAAGGAAAGAAATAAATTCGAGTCAAATAAGCTGGGGAAAAAATCACCAAACATATTATGAATACACAAAAATGTGAAAATTCACACAAAACAAAATATACCTCTTTATTGTACAGTGGAATAAAATGACATAAAAAATGACAGTAAAAAGGGCTACAGGATACAACCAACCATAGAAATGTATAGGCTAAGGCACATATAAATTAAATATAAGTATGGAACATGCAAATATAAATACTAGTCGCAAAAAAAAAAAAAAAAGTTACAAAGATTATTTAACCATAACAGTATTAGTAAGAGAAAATCCAATCACACCAACCAAAACGTATAATTATAGTGCCATCAGGTAATCATTAATACAACACAATAGGTAAGGGGACCATACCTATAATGGAACATAAATTGCCCCAAGACTTAAGGCCCAGTCACACACAACAACTTACCAGCGATCCCAAAAACGATGCGACCTGATAGGGATCGCTGGTAAGTCGCTGGGAGGTCGCTGGTGAGATGTCACACAGTCAGACCTTACCAACGATGCAGGAACGATACAGGTCGCAGTAGCGACCTGCATAACAATCTCAGCAGTCACTGTAACCCTGCCACACAGTGTCAAACACAGCGATGTGTCCTGCCCAGCAGGACATCGCCTTTGAAGAATATGGCCTGGAACATTCTGCAATGACTAGAGATCTCACAGCAGGGGCCTGATCGCTGGTAGATGTCACACATAACAAGATCGCTAACGGGATTGCTACTGCTTCACAGAAACCGTGACTCAGCAGAGATGTCGTTAGCGATCTCGTTATGTGTGACGGTACCTTTAGACATATATTTCGCATTGAGCTTTATCAAGGAGTGATAAAGCTAATAGTTTGAATAATAGCACACACACTGATATCAGAGGCATAGTTGCTTTTTTAACCCCGATTATCATACTGCCACAGCTTACCTAGCAAAAACCTGTTGACAGATTCCCTTTAAGTCTGAATCTACAAGATGTACACTCCAATTATAACCAGATGATGAAGTGCAGAAGATGTGTGCAAGAAACAGTGTGATTGTATAATAACAAAATACATCAGCACAGTTCAATTAATAGATACAAAATTTCTACTTCATCTACACATGAAAATGTGAGGTATTTCGTTAAGAATAATTTTTAACAAAAATGTAAAACCATCCCCAGTGACAAGATGTGCTTCATGGATAAATATAAATATAAAATATGAAAGCCTTCATACTGTATATATATTACTTTGCTGAACAATATCGCTTTTTAGAAGTACACTTGCACATAGTTTTCTAAGAACTTGGTGTGATGACTTCAGAGTCAATAAGGAAGAGCTGGACACTTCTGATAGATGATTTATTCTCAATTATGGCAGACATACAGTTCATTTGTTTGGTGAGTCAAGGGACATAGGCCATTGTTTCATATGGGACTGTCCTTTTTGCATGCTATCTTGTGGAATGCTGACTGACTGTAGATTGCATAAGTCTTCTGTGGTGTACCAATCTAGAGGACATTTAAACTAGCAAACAATGAAGGAACACCCATGATGATCTTTAGAGATGAGCCAGCCTCTAAAGGCTCGAGTTTGGTTTGGTTTGTCGAACTGAGGCCCCGTTCGAGTTTAATTCGGCAAACCGTTCGACGAAAATCTCTAACCCCATTGAAAACAATGGGAGGCAAACACAAACACATAAAAACACACTATAAATGTACACATACAGTTAATAAACATTGCCATTACACTTACAGGTCCCTGCGACGCATCCTGCTCTGTCTCAGGCCGCTTTTCCTTCCGATAATCGCTGCGTCCTCCCGGTAACCAGTACTGATGATAGGACCTTCCGTGACGTCAAAAAAAGCATGTGACCAGTCACGTGTCTATTATCTCATTGGCAACAGACTGGTCACATGGCTAGACGTCATTGCTAGGTCCTGTCAGTACATCTCTCCGGTACGTGCTGCACGTTTGTGCATCCCCGTGTACCGGCGAGATGCTCTGGCACATGGTCGGCTCCCCGTTCTGCTTCCCCGTTCCGTTATTCACTGGCTGCCACAGCCAGTCAATAATGGAGATCACCGTTGCTATAGCAACGCGCCTGTCAGTGGTGACGTCACTGCTTACAGCCTGCAGCCTCTGCTACTCACTGAGTGATATAGACTGCACAGGAAGCAGCAGTGTCTTCCTCCCATGCAGCGCTGTCTGATATAGCAGAGCTGCATGGGTTGAAGGAGCAAGAAGACAGAAGACCATGGATTGTGGAGGAATGCGAGGAAGTAATGAACATGGAGTCTCTAAGTGTGTCTGTGTATTTATTTCTATTAAAGTATTTTTTCTCTATGTGGTGTCTCTTTTTTTTTTAACCCTTTTTTTGGAGATTCTTAATGGCCGGGTCAAACTTGCCTGACATTAAGAATCTCTGACTTAATACTAGCTAGTAAAACAAAGCTAGTATTAACTCATTATTACCCAGCAAGCCACTCGTCACCAGGGCAGCTGGAAGAGTTGGATACAGTGCCAGATGATGGCGCTTCTATGAAAGCTCCATTTTTTGGGGCGGCTGCGGACTGCAATTTTCAGCAGAGGGGCCCAGAAAGCTCGGGCTAACCTGTGCTGCGGATTCCAATCCCCAGCTGCCTAGTTGTACCTGGCTGGACACAAAAATGGGGCGAAGCTCATGTTGTTTTTTTTTTTAATTATTTCATGAAATTCATGAAATAATTAAAAAGAGGGCTTCCCTATTTTTTTGTTCCCAGACGGGTACAAATAGGCAGCTGGGTGTTGGGGGCAGCCGTACCTGCCTGCTGTACCTGGCTAGCATACAAAAATATGGCGGAGCCCACGTCATTTCTTTGTTGGACAAAAAACTCCTGCATACAGTCCTGGATGGAGTATGCTGAGCCTTGTAGTTCTGCAAATTCTTTACCGGGAACGGGACTAGAATGCGTAAAGTTATGCATCTTAAGCGAGCGCTGTATCCACTGCGCTACTGCCTTTAATGATAAAGATAGACAGATTTGGTAATCTTGACGTCTGCATTGCAGAGTGAAGTCTCTGGTGACAGCGCGATTCCCTTCATTGCTAATGGAGAGGACACAGCGCGATCGTGTTCTACGGTGCTGCTGCATCCTCATGTAGTAGAACGGACAGTGTCATATGGATTACATCGGACCTTGGATGTGTATTTGGTGATTAATAAACTGGTAAAAGAGGGTGTTTTTTTGTCTTTTATTCCAAATAAAGGATTTTTCGCTGTGTGTGTTTATTTACTTTCACTTACAGTTTAATCATGGAAGGTGTCTCGGGGAGACGCCTGGCAAGATTAAACTCATTATTACCCCGATTGCCACCGCACCACGGCAATTCGGAATGAGCTGGGTGGAGTCCCGGGACTGTCGCATCTAATGGGTGCGGCAATTCCGGGCCGGCTGCTGGGTGATGTTGTTAGGCTGGAGGGCTCCCCATAACGTGGCGCTCCCTATCCTGACAATACCAGCCTCCAGCCATGTGGCTTTATCCTGGCTGGTATCAAATATGGGGGGAAACCGCATTTTTTTTATTTTTTTATTATTTATTTATTTACTTTACTGTACGATATAGACCCGCCCGCCGGCGGCTGTGAGTGGTTGCAGTGAGACAGCTGTCACTCATCGTGGGGGCGTGTCTGACTGCAACCAATCATGGGCGCCGGTGTGCAGGGAAAGCACGGAATACTTGATTGAATAATGAAGCAGCAGCCATTTTCTAAAGAGGAAAAGACGCCACAGATTTGTGACAGCCGGGCAGCGAGACGCCCGTGATCGGTGAGTAGGAAAGAGAGAGGGATTGTGCTGGGAATGCAGGATGCATGCAGATAGCAACGTGTGCACATAGCCTTACTCTGAAAAGCCACGTTTTTGTTGATCGAACTCTTCTTGAACCTAACTCGAACTGTCGAGCTTTTAGCACAAAGCTCAAGTTCGAGCTCGAGCTTGAACACCCCCCCAAAATCACTCGAACAGGAAATTGGCGAACATCGAACATCGCTCAACTCTAATTATCTTCCCCCAATCACATGAGGCACAATGCCCTGACATGGAAGCTGAGGGATATAAAAAGGGGTCTGCTCTGATCATGGGTTATTCTACAGGACTTTAGTTTAGGGACCATGGTTCTAATTTGTGGATTGCAGAACTGCTCCACTACCAAACACTGGGTCCATGTTTTAATTTAAAGAACCTAGGTGGGACTATCCGGTCACCTGTCCAGATACCTTGCAGTGCTCAGTTGGTGCTTCCTAAGCTTGCTACTATCTCCTCTCAATGGTGCTCATCAAACAAGGGGTGCTACTGACTGGGGTGGTCGCCCTGGATTCCCCGAAGTTACAAAATTTCCAATAAGTGCTGAGTCATTAGAAGGTTGAGACTCTGTTACTTGCTGGGAATATAATAAATACTTTTGTCTGTTAGGAACCCTATAAATTCTTACTAGAGTGCAGAAACTTCACCTCCTACTGTCAGAGTAGTGTTCTGCCCACAGGGAAGGAGTACGGGCATTCAGTGGATGAGCCTTGGAAATTGCTGTCTTTCTAAAGACAGCCAGGCCAACAGATGAAAAGGCGGAAAGGTTGTTTCAAACTTCATGGAAGATTTGCAGCCAGCAACAAAATCATTCACATGGAAACAAGGCAGAGTTACTCAAATGTGCATAAAACATAGGAAATGATGTACAATGTCATAACAACAGAGGCTGTGGACTAAGGATATGAAGTTTCAGATAAGCTTATGGCTGAAACTGTTGACACCCTTGATATTGTTCCAGAAAATGAAGTATTTCTCCCAGAAAATTATTGCAATTGCATATTTTGTGTGGAACAGCACACCAAAAATTGGGAAAAAAGGCAAATTTGCATAATTTCACACAAAACCCTCAAAATGAGCAACACAAAATTATTGGAACCTTTCCAAAATTGTGTCTGTAAGGAAAGTGAAGAATGATGGATAGTGGTGGGCAAACTCAAACTGCAAAGTTTTGAGTTTGTACTGGACACTACTGTCTTTGCACAGACCCCAAACACGGATTCCTCAGGGAAGTCCATGTTTCTGTTTGGGTTTGGCCACCCAGATAAAAATAAAAATTAAAAAAAGGAAAAAGAACCAAAATGGAGATTAAAGCAGGACATAACATGTTTCAAGCAGCTGTCATGCTGTTTCCAGGTCTACTCACTAAATCTTATTAATATTCACTGCTTCCTCTGCCCAAACTCTTTGACAGCATCTGCGATTGCTTGCAGTCAGACTGCGCCCCCACACTGTGTGCTGGCATCTGTGATTGGTTGCCCTTACACTAGCTGTTTGGGTCCCTGAAGTAAAGTGTAAAAATTAATAAGTATTTGAAAAAAATGGCATGAGGTCCCCAGTATTGTGATACCGAATGTAGATAAAGCATACAGCTGGAGGATTACAAATAAAAGTTTTTTTCTGATTTTATGGCAGATAGTTAAAAAAACATGTATATGTGTCTTTTTAGATAGTGTACATACATTTCTCTTTTCAACTGTAAAAAAACACAATTTTTTCCAATTTATTAACCCCCACATCACCCATGCAAGTCTGATTTAATCTACACTACAACGTCCTAGGATAATCTCTGTACTACTACATCCAAAGGTTACAGTGTGTGATCACATTGAAAAATAGGACTCATCACTGCGGCCTGTGGGTCACACTGATGGAGCCGTAGATGTGAGAGTGATGATGTCAGTGAGTTCACCTGAAGTCATAGCTGTTTGTTTCCACAGAACCTGAGCTGCAACCTCGGGAGAATTCACCTCAGGTGAGCTCATTAAACTCAGTGAACTCCCCTCAGGTGAACTCATTAAACTCTAATGGGCATCAAACTGTAAGGACATTGCCTGAATACCAAATGTGGACTTGGTGCTACAGCTGTTAGATTCACTGCACCGTCAATGTGTTATTAAGTACATGTCATTAACTATTTTAAGTTTGCTTTTATGAACATATGTTATCAACTCCAGTTGTAGCCATATTCTGGTGCTAAAATCTGCTTTACTCAGCACAGGGGGCTCACGCACTTTGATTTTATCTATATGTCCCTGGAAGGATTTTTAATGTTGATGTAGTACCCAGGGGACAGGGGGTGGTCCAGCACGGGTCTTGTATCTGCTTTACTCGTCGCCGCTGTGGTGGTCTGGGATGTCATGGTGGCCTGCCCGGCTTCGTGCCCCAAGGTGTACACCAATAAGGAGGGAGGATAATGGAAGTTGTAATAAGATGTTTGTCATGATGCCAACTGTGGTACGCGACCAGAGATCAGCTGCTGTTGCTGTCCTCTGGGGTGGATGGTAATAGCGATCGAAGATGGTATGACTCCCCACAGGTGGAGCGGGCGCCAGGGAGGATGAGGAGAGCAGTAGTAATTGTGAAGGCCTTTGACGCTAAGGCGTCGGGTGGCGACGCTGGTAATAAGAATCCGAGTCAAATGCTACGGTTCCAGATGTCTTTACTCACTCTTTGAGCCGCTCACCCGGGTAGTACTGGTCACTCGCTAGGATGTGGCCTGTCAGCCTTGGATAAGTTAGAAGCAGTCTTTTCAATCTACATTAGACCTACATTTTGATACAAGTATATCAAAGTGACAAAATAAATCCAAAAATTACAACTTTATTAGCATGATACAAAAAACATCATTAAATGTATCACATGATTAGAGATGGGTATCAATAAACACACAGTTAAAAATTAACCCCTTAAAAACACAGCCCTAATCGGACTGAGGAAAACTTGCAGCATGCTGCGATTACCAGAGAGTCTCAGCTCACTCACACCTATACAAGTCTGTGAGTGAATGTAAAACATCAGATTGCACTCAGATGACATCAGAATGCAGTGCAATATATGAAGAGAAGATAGAAAGATTAGTATCTCCCTCTTCCTTGCACCTGTGATACGATCAGTTGCATGTAAAATGGCTCACACTGGCAGCAGAGCCTAAGCCAAGTATCATTACCATATTGCATCGACGCTCTCACATTGGTTGCATGCGCTAATGTGACTCCAGCCTTATGCAGATAAGACAACATTGATAGCAACAAGCTTAGATGGAATTAAGGACTTATTTTAGAGCATCAAGACAGAAACCTCAAACATTGGAATTCTTCTGAATAAAAAGAAGGCAAAGATATTGACTACAGCTAGGTACAACCTGGACACAATTGAGATGTTAAAAAATTGGAAGTTGTAAAGCACTTCAATCTACTCAAATCAAGATGCAGCAACATCCATGACATACAAAGCCATACACAACTTGTCTCCTCCTTACAACAGTGACCTAGTCTCCTGGTACCTACCTGAATACAACTTCAGATCCTCACAAGATCTCCTTCTCTACTCCTCTCGTATCTCTTCTTCCCACAATCGCATACAAGATTTCTCCCACGCCTCCCCCATACTCTGGAACAGTCTACCCCAACATATCTGACTCTTGCCTACCGCGGAAAGCTTCAATGGAACCTGAAGACCCACCTCTTACGACAAGCCTACAACCTACAATAACCCTCATTCCAGTACAACACTGTGCAACCAGCTCTGTCCTCACCTATTTTACCCTCACCCATTCCCTGTAGCTTGTGAGCCCTCCCAGGCAGGGTCCTCTCACCCCCTGTACCAGTCTGTTTTTGTAATGTTCATGATTGTTGTTCTTGTTTTTTATGTCCAGTGGAACTTTGGTTTAAGAGTAACTTGGTTTGAGAGCGTTTTGCAAGACAAGCAAAGCTTTTTAAAAATTTGTAACCTGGTTTAAGAGCAATGCTTTGCAAGAAGAGCAAATACTCACCGTGCACACTTCCGGTTCCGTCCTTTCACCACGTTCTGACCCGCACTGGAGGTAACTTTCTGTACATATGTACTGTATACTGTACACAGTATACCTGTGTACAGAACAGTATATACTATACAGCATGTCTATAAATTTGCATTTGTGGATATAGTAATGTATTGTTTCTGCTAACCAGTATAGCACACTGCTTATACTGTACCTCTCGTACACCAACAATTCTATTGTAAGCTAAAGTGCAGTTTAATTTTTTTTATGTTTTTTACTGTACTCTATAGTATTTTGTATTAGTGCACTGTAATAATTTTATATGAATACAGTACATTATTTTGTATTACTGTAATAAGTTTGCATAAATACAGCAAATATTTTTGGGTTGTGGAACGAATTGTCTGCGTTTCAATTATTTCCTATGGGAAAATTCGCTTTGATATAAGAGTAACTTGGTTTAAGAGCTCACTCTTAGAACCAATTATGCTCGTAATCCAAGGTTCTACTGTATACCCTTTTCACTTGTAAAGTGCCATAGAATAAATGGTGCTATAATAATAAATAATAATAATAATAATAATAACAACACCAGAAGTCAATAGGAGAATAGCTTTAGACTAATCAACAATGATGTCACTGGACAAGGTCTTCAAATCAAGGAACATTACACTGGCAGCAAAGACACGGCTCGTACATAGTTTGGTCTTTTCTATAGTAACATTTGGATGCCAAACAAGATGAAGAAACAAGACAGGAAAATAAATTCCTTCAAAATGTGGTGCTTGAGAAGGATATCATCAATACCGTGGATGGCAATAAAACAAAGAAATCCATTTTGGAGCAAATCAAGCCAGACATGTCACTTGAAGCAATGATCACAACGCTACGACTTAACTATTTTGGACATATATGAGGAGAGTAATCACTGGAGAAGGACATAATAATTGGAAGAATAGAAGGAACAAGGTGAAGAGGAAAACAAGCAACCCAATGGCTTTAATCAATCAAGATAATGGTGGAGAAAACCCTGGTGCACCTTTCCAGGCCTGCACAAGATCGATTTTCCCAAAGAGCGTTCATCCATGAAGTCACATGGCTCAAGATTGAGCTGAAGGCCTTTAAATAGTAATAATAATAATAATAATAATAATAATACCCAAGATGATTGTTTATAAAATAATAGTAAACTCAAGTTTGAAGCTTTAAAACATGAGGAACTTGAGTCAGTATCAGAATGTACCTATTTATTAATTGATAATACATACAAAGAAAACAACTTTCAAGAAATATTAAAATATTGTGTTTGATATCATTTGTAATCAGATCCCAGTCAAAACAAGGCTAATCCGTGGGGTTCATTACCGAGTAAAAGGACTAGATGTCGCTGTGTTTAAATGGGCATAGAAGAAAAAGGTAGTCGTGAGTAGAGAGGAAAAAAGTAACTTTTGGGTTATAAATATTAATCCTCTCCTATAATGTATTATATTGTATTATCATACATAGTTTACCCAGTACAGGAGACAAGCATCCCGGTGGGCACCGCAGAAAGAGGGGCACACTGCTGCCTCAATCATAAATCACTACAAACAGATTACAGCCCTAGAAATATAAATTAGTAAATATACAGATAATCTTATATCCCTCCTAATATTTTTTCTCATCAGGCAGCAGTCTAAAATTGTTACACCTTATTCCAAGAAAAGTTTTTCTTTTTTTCGGCGGTGTCCACCAAGGATTTATTCAAACCATATACATCAAGAGAAAGCATGCTTTATCAAAAAACTGCTCACTCAAGTTTGTTTGTAAAATTGTTTCTTTCATATTTATTTCATTTGAATTCATTTTCCTGAATCAGGTGGAGCGGTGGCTTTATGAAAACTATACAAAAACCGTAAAATTAAGGCCTTATAGGCTGCCCAATAAT
Organism: Anomaloglossus baeobatrachus; assembly: GCF_048569485.1. NCBI lineage: Eukaryota > Metazoa > Chordata > Amphibia > Anura > Aromobatidae > Anomaloglossus > Anomaloglossus baeobatrachus. The sequence continues at coordinate 515,194,702 of NC_134354.1, forward strand.
TTGAGCCGGCAAGAGTTAATTTAACCACAGCCCCGCTGAGTCAGAAAACAGTTCCCTGAAGTTCCTCTCTCACGTTACCACCTAATATAGTTATACTCAAAGGTGGTTGCTATACATTATATTGCTGCTCACCACAGGCGTATGGGGAGAAATATCCTCGTGTGTCTGGGGTAATGAAATAACAGCCCGTACAGCCAGTTGTTAGATTCACCATCAATCTCTGCCCATCAATGCACAATAACACACATGTCCATACAATCCTAAAGTAACAACGTTAAATACATCTTAATAATTACCCATAATGAAGGTGAACCACCCGGACAGCTCTCCGACACGTGTTTCGCAACTCGCTTCTTCAAGGGGGCGTGGTTAGTTACCGTCACCTCCGTGCTTTAAATGCGGTGCCGATCAACACCACGTGGCATCTCCCAAACAATCCCGTACGTTCCATCACAGTTGTACGGTGATTAGAACTAGATGTACGTTCCCATGTGTATATCATTTGATGGGAGAAGCCACGCGGTAATGAGGTCACAAGCCTACCCGGCTTCAAAGTGTGGAATATATTATTTTGCCAACCACGCCAACCAGAACATGCGCGAAAGCAAATGTATTTTATCAAGCCGCTTCATGGTCTGGGGGTGTGGCTATATGATAGTCGCTATTTGAAGTATCCATTTCCCATCAATATGGTTGGTTAGATCTGGATGCGCCTCACAGACCGGACATCGGCTATATATGGCAGAGCAGCAGGCGCCTTGCTACTCCACCGCATACCCCGATAAGCCGGCCCTAGGGGGAGCAAACAAAGCAACCATCTCAGGGCAAGTAGCGCATAAAAAATGACCTGGCAAAACCGCATCCAAACACATGTTGCATTGACTGTCAAATTGCAATACTTTGTACCATATAAATTGCAAGGTCTATCTATTTTAAATTTACAAGAGAGAAATATAATACTAGTATCAATTAATAATAAATGATAAAGTAAGAAGGAGGAGTAAAAGGAAAAGTGAAAAAAAGAAAAGAAAAGGGGGGTTTAGTTTTATATTTAGGAGGGATAACAATGTCAGAGAATCACTATAATAGTATATAATATACACCTTATTCATATAGTTATACATCCGTACCCTGTACAAAAAACAGTATTACAAAGTCCCCTACTACCCTGACTTTGTAACCATATGATGCCACACATGGAGGGGGAATAAACGGGGGACCAATATTCCTTTACATAAACTATATCGGCAAACGATGTTATTGTAGCCGAAAAATAGATTTATCAATTGAATTTTATCCTACGTATCATTTCCACATTAATTCGGGGCTATTCCCAACCATAATCACTCATAGACCGCAATATCTAGACACGCATAAGGATGGCAGGCACCATGCCAATCCCCTACATGACCGGGCAAGCGACCACAGGGTGCATCATGGAGGGAACCCCAAATCCATGAGAAGATGTACATATAAATGAATAAATAATATGGAGCATACATAAGGAACAGACAGGAGTTCCCAATTCCATAGAAACAAACTTTCTGATCATCCTATTGAAATATCGATCCAAGATCCCACTTTTATAAAGCTTGTAAGTATCAACTCCTCCATGTATGCAGTCATATACCAACATCCCTATACAAAATTATTTCTCATTAATCATCTCAAACATTTCACAAATATATAAATTAAATCAATATTTCATCGGTTGTTTGATCACCCAAAACAGTTGCTAACAGAATGTCCGAATATATATAATACATTTTCTTATTAATCTGGTTACTTTTTTTCTCTCTTTTTTTCTCCTTTCTTTCTCTTTTCCTCTTTTTTTCTTCTTTTTTTCTTTTTTTCTTTTCCTCCTTCCCTTCCCCCTTCTGCTTTTATATTAGGCTCCAAAGTATAAATTCACTTTATTTCTTTATAACACTCATATTGTGAGTAGGTCATCTTCATTACTCATTCCCATAGAGATTAATCCAAATTTTTCCTTTTTATTCTCTTATTTGGATGAAACCAAGACAGATGGATGAACAAAGGGGACATCATTATAACAATAAGGGAAAAAATACATCATGTTAAAAACCACAATAATTAAAAACAAATTAAAAACTGCCTTAGGAGGGAGGGAGAAAAAGAGACACAAGAGACTTTTTCACACATGGTAAATCACAGGTATGAGGCAAACCCTAGTGATTCATTCAAACCCTGGGGTTTCATAGTTCCCAGAATTGAAATCCATCTACATTCCTTTTGTGCTAAAATTTTCATAATATTGCCTCCACGGCTGCCCAAGCTTATATGATCAATGTCCCGCACTGAAAATGTCGCTGGATCTGAATTATGTTTTTGTTTGAAATGTCGAGGGATTGCCTTTAATTGTGCCACATCTGTTGCTGTTTTTCCAGCTATTATGTCGCGGACATGTTCACGCACCCTGATTCTTAACTGTCGTGACGTAAGGCCTACATATATCCTTGGGCAGCCGCATGTAGCGTAGTAAATTACTTGAGTTGTACTGCATGAAATATGGTGATTGATTTTATAAATGTTTTTGCCATCTGCTGAGGAAAATTCTTTTGCACTACATATGTTTTTATTTTTACAGGATATACAGTCTCCACATGGAAAACATCCATGTGGGGGGCCTGTCATGGTAAATATGTTTTTCCTAGGAGGTTCATAATAACTTTTGACAAGTATGTCTCTTAGGTTCCTGCTTCTACGCGACGTCATGAGAGGGAGGTCAGGCAAATGTTTAGACAAGGTTGGTTCAGTTTTCAATATATTCCAATGCTTTTGTAGAATAGGTCTCATCGTCAACCATTCAGTGTTTTACGTCGAGATATATCTCAATTGGTTCCCTGTCTCACATCCCCTCATCCCCGTTTGTAAACGTTTTTCACGTAAAATGGACCTGGCCCGGCCATATCCCCTCCCTATACACCTGTTACTGTATCCACGGTCCCTGAAGCGTTGCTTCAGGTCGGCGGACTGATGAAAAAAGGCTTCCTCTGATGAACAGATCCGTCTCGCTCTAAGGAACTGACCAACTGGGATGGCGTTTATTGCAGAAAAAGGGTGGGCAGATGTAGCATGTAATAAAGTATTTGCAGAGGTGGGCTTCCGGTATATATCCGTCTGCAACACCATACTTGCATCGGTCCAAATCTTAATATCTAAAAAATCTATTGACACATTACTGCATACGTAAGTTAATTTGATGTTGAAATTATTTTCATTTAATTGTATCATAAACTGTTGTAAGTCCCTTTCGGACCCTTGCCACATGATGAGCAGATCGTCTATATACCTAAGCCAGCACTGCACATGATCCACGGCCCGACACCCCCCGTCGCCAAACACCTCTCTTTCCCAAAATCCAAGGTGCCTGCCATCCTTATGCGTGTCTGGATATTGCGGTCTATGAGTGATTATGGTTGGGAATAGCCCCGAATTAATGTGGAAATGATACGTAGGATAAAATTCAATTGATAAATCTATTTTTCGGCTACAATAACATCGTTTGCCGATATAGTTTATGTAAAGGAATATTGGTCCCCCGTTTATTCCCCCTCCATGTGTGGCATCATATGGTTACAAAGTCAGGGTAGTAGGGGACTTTGTAATACTGTTTTTTGTACAGGGTACGGATGTATAACTATATGAATAAGGTGTATATTATATACTATTATAGTGATTCTCTGACATTGTTATCCCTCCTAAATATAAAACTAAACCCCCCTTTTCTTTTCTTTTCTTTTTTTCACTTTTCCTTTTACTCCTCCTTCTTACTTTATCATTTATTATTAATTGATACTAGTATTATATTTCTCTCTTGTAAATTTAAAATAGATAGACCTTGCAATTTATACGGTACAAAGTATTGCAATTTGACAGTCGATGCAACATGTGTTTGGATGCGGTTTTGCCAGGTCATTTTTTATGCGCTACTTGCCCTGAGATGGTTGCTTTGTTTGCTCCCCCTAGGGCTGGCTTATCGGGGTATGCGGTGGAGTAGCAAGGCGCCTGCTGCTCTGCCATATATAGCCGATGTCCGGTCTGTGAGGCGCATCCAGATCTAACCAACCATATTGATGGGAAATGGATACTTTAAATAGTGACTATCGTATAGCCACACCCCCAGATCATGAAGCGGCTTGATAAAATACATTTGCTTTCGCGCATGTTCTGGTTGGCGTGGTTGGCAAAATAATATATTCCACACTTTGAAGCCGGGTAGGCTTGTGACCTCATTACCGCGTGGCTTCTCCCATCAAATGAAATACACATGGGAACGTACGTCTAGTTCTAATCACCGTGCAACTGTAATGGAACGTACGGGATTGTTTGGGAGGTGCCACGTGGTGTTGATCGGCACCGCATTTAAAGCACGGAGGTGACGGTAACTAACCACGCCCCCTTGAAGAAGCGAGTTGCGAAACACGTGTCGGGGAGCTGTCCGGGTGGTTCACCTTCATTATGGGTAATTATTAAGATGTATTTAACGTTGTTACTTTAGGATTGTATGGACATGTGTGTTATTGTGCATTGATGGGCAGAGATTGATAGTGAATCTAACAACTGGCTGTACGGGCTGTTATTTCATTACCCCAAACACACGGGGATATTTTCCCCGTACGCCTGTGGTGAGCAGCAATAAAATATATAGCAACCACCTTTGAGTATAACTATATTAGGTGGTAACGTGAGAGAGGAACTTCAGGGAACTGTTTTCTGACTCAGCGTGGCTGTGGTTAAATTAACTCTTGCCGGCTCAAATTATTGGGCAGCCTATAAGGCCTTAATTTTACGGTTTTTGTATAGTTTTCATAAAGCCACCACTCCACCTGATTCAGGAAAATGAATTCAAATGAAATAAATATGAAAGAAACAATTTTACAAACAAACTTGAGTGAGCAGTTTTTTGATAAAGCATGCTTTCTCTTGATGTATATGGTTTGAATAAATCCTTGGTGGACACCGCCGAAAAAAAGAAAAACTTTTCTTGGAATAAGGTGTAACAATTTTAGACTGCTGCCTGATGAGAAAAAATATTAGGAGGGATATAAGATTATCTGTATATTTACTAATTTATATTTCTAGGGCAGTAATCTGTTTGTAGTGATTTATGATTGAGGCAGCAGTGTGCCCCTCTTTCTGCGGTGCCCACCGGGATGCTTGTCTCCTGTACTGGGTAAACTATGTATGATAATACAATATAATACATTATAGGAGAGGAATAATATTTATAACCCAAAAGTTACTTTTTTCCTCTCTACTCACGACTACCTTTTTCTTCTATGCCCATTTAAACACAGCGACATCTAGTCCTTTTACTCGGTAATGGACCCCACGGATTAGCCTTCTTTTGACTGGGATCTGATTACAAATGATATCAAGCACAATATTTTAATATTTCTTGAAAGTTGTTTTCTTTGTATGTATTATCAATTAATAAATATGTATATTCTGATACTGACTCAAGTTCCTCATGTTTTAAAGTTATTGTTAGAGTCATAAGGTATCCTAAAGATGAGTGGTCTGAGCTTTTTTGTCGCATCAAGTTTGAAGCTGTAGTGTATGGTGAGATATTTAGTGTGTAGATAGATAGATAGATAGATACACCGCATGTAGAATTATTAGGCAAGATGTATTTTAGAGGATTTTTTTTTATTATTGATCAACAACTATGTTCTCAATCAACCCAAAAGACTCATAAATATCAATGCTTAATATTTTTGGAAGTTTGAGTGGGGTTTGTTTACATTTGGCTATCTTAGGAGGATATCTGTTTGTGCAGGTAACTATTACTGTGCAGAAATATTAGGCAACTTAATAAAAAACAAATATATTCCCATCTCACTTGTTTATTTTCACCAGGTAAACCAAGATAACTGCACAAAATTTATAAATAAACATTTCTGTCATGCAAAAACAAAACCCCAAAAAATTAGTGACCAATATAGCCACCTTTCTTTATGATGAAACTCAACAGCCTACCATCCATAGAGTCTGTCAGTTGCTTGATCTGTTTACGATCAATTTTGCGTGCAGCAGCCACCTCAGCCTCCCAGACACTGTTCTGAGAGGTGTACTGTTTTCCCTCCCTGTAGATCTTACATTTTATGAGGGACCACAGGTTCTCTATGGGGTTCAGATCAGGTGAACAAGGGGGCCATGTCATTATTTTTTCATCTTTTAGACCTTTACTGGCCAGCCATACAGTGGAGTAGTTGGATGCATGTGATGGAGCATTGCCCTGCATAAATCATGTTTTTCTTGAACGATACCGACTTCTTCCTGTACCATTGCTTGAAGAAGTTGTCTTCCAGAAACTGGCAGTAGGTCTGGGAGTTGAGCTTTACTCCATCCTCAACCCGAAAAGGTCCCACAAGTTCATCTTTGATGATACCAGCCCATATCAATACCCTACCCCACCTCCACCTTGCTGGAGTCTGAGTCAGAGTGGAGCTCTCTGCCCTTTACTGATCCAGCCTCTGGCCCATCCATGTAGCCCATCAAGAGTCACTCATTTCATTAGTCCATAAAACCTTTGAAAAATCAGTCTTAAGATATTTCTTGGTCCAGTCTTGACGTTTTATCTTATGTTTCTTGTTCAAAGGTGGTCGTTTTTCAGCCTTCCTTACCTTGGCAATGTCCCTGAGTATGGCACACCTTGTGCTTTTTGATACTCCAGTAATGTTGTAGCTCTGAAATATGGCCAAACTGGTGGCAAATAGCATCTTGGCAGCTTCACGCTTGATTTTCCTCAATTCATGGGCAGTTATTTTGCACCTTTTTTGCCCAACACGCTTCTTGCGACCCTGTTGGTTATTTGCCATGAAACGCTTGATTGTTCGGTGATCACGATTCAAAAATTTGGCAATTTCAAGACTGCTGCATCCCTCTGCAAGACATCTCACAATTTTGGACTTTTCAAAGCCCGTCAAATCTCTCTTCTGACTCATTTTGCCAGAGGAAAGTAAGTTGCCTAATAATTAAGCACACCTTATATAGGGTGTTGATGTCATTACATTACACCCCTCCTCATTACAGAGATGCACATCACCTGATTTACTTAATTGTTTGTTGGCTCTCAAGCCTATACAGCTTGGAGTAGGACAATATGTATAAAAATTATCATGTGATCAAAATACTCATTTGCCTAATAATTCTGCACACAGTGTAGATAGATAGATACAGTGCCTACAAGTAGTATTCAACCCCCTGCAGGTTTAGCAGGTTTGATAAGATGCAAATAAGTTAGAGCCTGCAAACTTCAAACAAGAGCAGGATTTATTAACAGATGCATAAATCTTACAAACCAACAAGTTATGTTGCTCAGTTAAATTTTAAAAAATTTTCAACATAAAAGTGTGGGTCAATTATTATTCAACCCCTAGGTTTAATATTTTGTGGAATAACCCTTGTTTGCAATTACAGCTAATAATCGTCTTTTATAAGACCTGATCAGGCCGGCACAGGTCTCTGGAGTTATCTTGGCCCATTCCTCCATGCAGATCTTCTCCAAGTTATCTAGGTTCTTTGGGTGTCTCATGTGGACTTTAATCTTGAGCTCCTTCCACAAGTTTTCAATTGGGTTAAGGTCAGGAGACTAGGCCACTGCAACACCTTGATTTTTTCCCTCTTGAACCAGGCCTTGGTTTTCTTGGCTGTGTGCTTTGGGTCGTTGTCTTGTTGGAAGATGAAATGACGACCCATCTTAAGATCCTTGATGGAGGAGCGGAGGTTCTTGGCCAAAATCTCCAGGTAGGCCGTGCTATCCATCTTCCCATGGATGCGGACTAGATGGCCAGGCCCCTTGGCTGAGAAACAGCCCCACAGCATGATGCTGCCACCACCATGCTTGACTGTAGGGATGGTATTCTTGGGGTCGTATGCAGTTCCATCCAGTCCCCAAACGTCACGTGTGTGGTTGGCACCAAAGATCTCAATCTTGGTCTCATCAGACCAGAGAACCTTGAACCAGTCTGTCTCAGAATCCTCCAAGTGATCATGAGCAAACTGTAGACGAGCCTTGACATGACGCTTTGAAAGTAAAGGTACCTTACGGGCTCGTCTGGAACGGAGACCATTGCGGTGGAGTACGTTACTTATGGTATTGACTGAAACCAATGTCCCCACTGCCATGAGATCTTCCCGGAGCTCCTTCCTTGTTGTCCTTGGGTTAGCCTTGACTCTTCGGACAAGCCTGGCCTTGGCACGGGAGGAAACTTTCAAAGGCTGTCCAGGCCGTGGAAGGCTAACAGTAGTTCCATAAGCCTTCCACTTCCGGATGATGCTCCCAACAGTGGAGACAGGTAGGCCCAACTCCTTGGAAAGGGTTTTGTACCCCTTGCCAGCCTTGTGACCCTCCACGATCTTGTCTCTGATGGCCTTGGAGTGCTCCTTTGTCTTTCCCATGTTGACCATGTATGAGTGCTGTTCACAAGTTTGGGGAGGGTCTTAATTAGTCAGAAAAGGCTGGAAAAAGAGATAATTAATCCAAACATGTGAAGCTCATTGTTCTTTGTGCCTGAAATACTTCTTAATAATTTAGGGGAACCAAACAGAATTCTGGTGGTTTGAGGGGTTGAATAATAAATGACCCTCTGAATAAACTTTTCTCAATTTAAAAAAAAAAGAAATAACATTCTTTTTTGCTGCAGTGCATTTCACACTTCCAGGCTGATCTACAGTCCAAATGTCACAATGCCAAGTTAATTCCGGATGTGTAAACCTGCTAAATCTGCAGGGGGTTGAATACTACTTGTAGGCACTGTAGATATGCATAGGCATTTGTTTGTCTTGTTTATCTTTAGAACTAATTTAGATTAGTTCGAAAGGAAAAGATACACTATTTTTTCATGAGAATGCTGTATACAAAATGTGATTTGTTACATTTGCTGGAAGAAAGATATATTCTCCAGCTTTTAGTTGGCCTACCTTATATCAGTAATATAGAGTTAGGTCCAGAAATATTTGGACAGTGACACAATTTTCGCGAGTTGGGCTCTGCATGCCACCACATTGGATTTGAAATGAAACCTCTACAACAGAATTCAAGTGCAGATTGTAACGTTTAATTTGAAGGTTTGAACAAAAATATCTGATAGAAATTGTAGGAATTGTACACATTTCTTTACAAACACTCCACATTTTAGAAGGTCAAAAGTAATTGGACAAATAAACCAAACCCAAACAAAATATTTTTATTTTCAATATTTTGTTGCGAATCCTTTGGAGGCAATCACTAGAGTTGAGCGCGGTTCGTGGTTCGTGGTTCTCCAGTTCTAGGCTCGAGTGATTTTGGGGCATGTTCTAGATCGAACTAGAACTCGAGCTTTTTTGCAAAAGCTTGATAGTTCTAGAAACGTTCGAGAACGGTTCTAGCAGCAAAAAAACAGCTAATTCCTAGCTTGGTTTCTGCTGTAATAGTGTAAGTCACTCTGTGAATCACAATATTATGACATTTCAGTGTATAGTGTGCGTGAACAGCGCCTTCAGATCACTGCTGTTTCTATAATGGCGATCGCCATTTTTTTTTTTTTTCTTGTCTTCCTTCCCTAAGCGCGCGCGTCTTGTGGGGCGGGCCAGCATGTCAGCCAATCCCAGACACACACACAGCTAAGTGGACTTTTAGCCAGAGAAGCAACGGCATGTGTGATAGGATGTCCATGTCACATGTCCCTGCATTATAAAAACGGACATTTTCCTCCAGAACGCCATTATCTCTTCTGCGTCTTTGGTGTCAGACATCACTGTCGCAGCTCCGTCTTGAGTCCTATCGCTGATACAGCTGTATGCGCTCCATACACAGCGCTGGACAGCATAGGGATAGCACTTTCTAGCAGTCCTTTTAAGGGCTCAAACCGGCAGGGTCAGAGTTAAGGTGACAGGTCCTGAAAACAGCGACAGCGTCTGTGTAGCCACTGTCAGGGATTTCCTCCCTGCATTTCCCTATTAGGAGGGATAGAAAGGCAGGCTTCCATTCCTCTACCCAGAGCCCCAAAATCCTGGCACTGTACCCTCCTGTCCTCTGCATACTCCAACTCATTATAACTAAGCCATTATACTAGCAAACACTCAGTGTACCTAGTGGCATCCTATACGTGGCTATTGGACTTTGCTATAGTCACACTAGTGCAAAGACATTTGCAGAGCGCCTCTGCCTGCATTGCACACTCCAACTCATTATAACTAAGCCATTATACTAGCAAACACTCAGTGTACCTAGTGGCATCCTATACGTGGCTGTTGGACTTTGCTATAGTCACACTAGTGCAAAGACATTTGCAGAGCGCCTCTGCCTGCATTGCACACTCCAACTCATTATAACTAAGCCATTATACCAGCAAACACTCAGTGTACCTAGTGGCATCCTATACTTGGCTATTGGACTTTGCTATAGTCACACTAGTGCAAAGACATTTGCAGAGCGCCTCTGCCTGCATTGCACACTCCAACTCATTATAACTAAGCCATTACACTATCAAACACTCAGTGTACCTAGTGGCATCCTATACGTGGCTATTGGACTTTGCTATAGTCACACTAGTGCAAAGACATTTGCAGAGCGCCTCTGCCTGCATTGCACACTCCAACTCATTATAACTAAGCCATTATACTAGCAAACACTCAGTGTACCTAGTGGCATCCTATACGTGGCTATTGGACTTTGCTATAGTCACACTAGTGCAAAGACATTTGCAGAGCGCCTCTGCCTGCATTGCACACTCCAACTCATTATAACTAAGCCATTATACTAGCAAACACTCAGTGTACCTAGTGGCATCCTATACGTGGCTATTGGACTTTGCTATAGTCACACTAGTGCAAAGACATTTGCAGAGCGCCTCTGCCTGCATTGCACACTCCAACTCATTATAACTAAGCCATTATACTAGCAAACACTCAGTGTACCTAGTGGCATCCTATACGTGGCTATTGGACTTTGCTATAGTCACACTAGTGCAAAGACATTTGCAGAGCGCCTCTGCCTGCATTGCACACTCCAACTCATTATAACTAAGCCATTATACTAGCAAACACTCAGTGTACCTAGTGGCATCCTATACGTGGCTATTGGACTTTGCTATAGTCACACTAGTGCAAAGACATTTGCAGAGCGCGTCTGCCTGCATTGCACACTCCAACTCATTATAACTAAGCCATTATACTAGCAAACACTCAGTGTACCTAGTGGCATCCTATACGTGGCTATTGGACTTTGCTATAGTCACACTAGTGCAAAGACATTTGCAGAGCGCCTCTGCCTGCATTGCACACTCCAACTCATTATAACTAAGCCATTATACTAGCAAACACTCAGTGTACCTAGTGGCATCCTATACGTGGCTATTGGACTTTGCTATAGTCACACTAGTGCAAAGACATTTGCAGAGCGCGTCTGCCTGCATTGCACACTCCAACTCATTATAACTAAGCCATTATACTAGCAAACACTCAGTGTACCTAGTGGCATCCTATACGTGGCTATTGGACTTTGCTATAGTCACACTAGTGCAAAGACATTTGCAGAGCGCCTCTGCCTGCATTGCACACTCCAACTCATTATAACTAAGCCATTATACTAGCAATTTTTGCTGCCAGTTTAAGGGCCGTAGTTGCATTGTCAGGGATATTTATTCTTTATTATTCTGCTGTTAATAAAGCTAGACCACCACTGCAATCTACACCACCTCTCAATTTTTACTACCACATTTTCAGTCCACAATCTTGTCGCAATCAACATGAGTGGCAAAATGACAGATGCTGGTGGAAAGGGGAAGAGGCGTGGTGGAAAAGGCAAAAAAGGTTTTGTCCGTGGGGAAGGTGGCAAAGCTCCATTATCATCTGCTGAAGATAGACCATCTACCAGCAAAAGTAAGATGTCTACTACTTACCGTGGACAATCCGATGTGCTCCCTTTTTTACGGACACGAACAACAGGAAGAAAGGTAGATGATGGGCAAAAAAGGAAAATGCTTGAATGGATCTCAAGTGGTCCAACAAGTGCCCTCTCAGCCACTTCAAGTACCGCATCCAAAAAACACCAGTCCTCTGAGTTGTCATCCCAATCAAACTTGCTTTCTCCCAGCTCTGAAGTCTCCATCAGTCCTGCACAGTATGGTGGAACTGAGATGGCTGAGTCTGCAGAGCTGTTCAGTCACACTATAGTCTGGGAATCAGAGGTCTGCTCCCAAGCTACAGTGAGTACAGAACAGGAAATGGTCTGCAGTGATGCCCAGAACCTTTGTGACTCTGATTCAGGCCGTGAGGACCAAGTTTCTGAGCATAATGTTGACCCTTTGTCACAAACTGTAACACCTGTGGTTATAGACACTGAGGAACATACTGATGAAGATGAGACGCAGATACCCGATTGGGATGACAACTTAAATATTCGGTCAGGGCAAGAAGAGGCTCGGTCTGAGGGGGAGGGGAGTGCAAACACAACAATTGATGATGAAGTTCTAGATCCCACCTACTGTCAACCCCCAGTCAGGCACTCGAGGAGGTCAACAGAGGCAGTGGAGGAGGATGCAACCGACGACGAAGTTACCTTGCGCCTTCCTGGACAGAGTCGGAGCACTGGTAGCACGTCTACAACTGCATCCTCAGCCACCACTCTGCCTATGAGCATTATTCGGGGTGGATCAACAGGTCGCATGGCCTCTAAGCCTTGCCTAGCCTGGTCCTTTTTTGACATAGAAAAAGATCGCCCAAATTATGTGATCTGTAAACTTTGTCATGATTCTCTTAGTAGAGGTCAAAACCTCAGCAGTTTGACAACTTCTTCCATGAATCGTCACATGAATAAATATCATAGGTCCCGGTGGGAAGCTCACCGTGCTGCAATGCGGCCTAGCGGAGCGAACCATCCACCACCTGCCCCTTCCAGTGCATCCACGCGCTCTTCATCTTCTAGGACTGTGGGGACAGCTGTCACACCTGTTTTTCCACGCACAACTTCCACCACTGTAACCGCAACAGGCAGTTTGCTTGGTAGGTCGTCAGTTGGTTTGGAAGGGGAAACAAGTGAGTGTGTACAGCTCTCTCAGACATCGATAGCACCAACGTTGGATGAAGGCAACATCATGTCTCCGCCTGCACTTTCCTCACAAACCTGCATTTTTCCAGGGACACCCTACTCAACACCGTCTACACACAGCAGCCAGATCTCTGTCCCTCAGATGTGGTCAAATAAAAGGCCACTTCCTGCGACCCATGACAAAGCTAAGAGGTTGACTCTATCCCTCTGTAAGCTGTTGGCTACCGAAATGCTGCCTTTCCGCCTAGTGGACACACAGGATTTTAGAGAACTTATGTCTGTCGCTGTGCCCCAGTACCAGATGCCTAGTCGCCACTACTTCTCTAAGAAAGGTGTGCCCGCGCTACACCAGCATGTCGCACACAACATCACCGCTTCCTTGAGAAACTCTGTGTGTGAACGGGTGCATTTCACCACCGATACTTGGACCAGTAAGCATGGACAGGGACGTTACATGTCGCTGACTGGGCACTGGGTAACTATGGTGATAGATGGTGAAGGGTCTGCTGCACAAGTCTTGCCGTCCCCACGACTTGTGTGTCAATCCTCTGTCTGTCCAAGTTCCGCCACTGCTTCTGCATCCTCCACCTCATCTGGGTCCTCCACCTCCGCCCCAAGCCTGCCTGGTCAGGCCACCAGCGTTCTCACTGCGCAGAAGGAATCACGCACCCCTCATTACTATGCTGGCAGCAGAGCGCAATGGCATCAGGCGATCTTTAGCTTGACATGTCTTGGGAAAAAGAGTCACACAGCTGAGGAGTTGTGGTCAGCTCTGCGGTCCGAGTTTAATAAATGGTTGTCTCCACTCAACCTGCAGCCTGGTAAGGCCGTGTGCGACAATGCTGCAAACCTGGTTGCGGCCCTTCGCCTGGGCAAGGTGACACACGTACCTTGAACCTTGTCGTCCAGCAATTTTTAACACACTATCCCGGCCTAGATGGCCTTCTGAACAGGGCACGAAAACTGTCTGCTCACTTCCGCCGTTCAAGCGCCGCAGCAGAGCGACTTGCATCGCTCCAGAAGTCTTTCGGCCTGCCGGTTCATCACCTGAAATGCGATGTGGCGACACGCTGGAATTCAACTCTCCACATGTTACAGCGACTGTGGCAGCACCGCAGAGCCCTGGTGCAATACGTCATGACGTATAGCCTGGGCCAACGAGATGCAGAGGTGGGGCAGATCACCCTGATGGAGTGGTCTCAGATCAAGGACCTATGCACCCTTCTGCACAGTTTCGACATGGTGACGAATATGTTTAGCGCTGACAATGCCATTATCAGCATGACGATTCCAGTCATTTACATGCTGGAGCACACGCTAAACACTATTCGGAGTCAGGGGGTGGGACAACATGAAGGTGAGGAACTACAGGAGGATTCATATGCGCAAGGGACAACAACATCACCAAGGTCCAGACGTTCATCATCACCAACGCAGCAGGCATGGGACCATGGGGGACAGGGATTGACAAGGGTGCATAGTAGCAGGCGAAATGTTGAGCAAGGTGCAGGAGAACATGAAGAAATGGAGGACGAACTGTCCATGGACATGGAAGACTCAGCGGATGAGGGAGACCTTGGTCAAATTTCAGTTGAAAGAGGTTGGGGGGAGATGTCAGAGGAAGAAAGAACGGGTAGCACCTCTATGCCACAAACACAGCGTGGACTTGGTCCGCATGGCTGCGCAAGACACATGAGTGCCTTTTTGTTGCACTACCTCCAACATGACAGTCGTATTGTCAAAATTAGAAGTGATGATGACTACTGGATTGCCACACTATTAGATCCCCGGTACAAGTCCAAATTTTGTGACATAATTCCAGCCATAGAAAGGGACGCACGTATGCAGGAGTATCAGCAGAAGCTGTTACTCGATCTTAGCTCAGCTTTTCCACCAAACAACCGTGCAGGTGCAGGGAGGGAATCTCCCAGTTGTAACTTGACAAACATGGGACGGTCTCGTCATCTTCAACAGTCTACCCGTACCAGTAGGACCGTATCTGGTACTGGTAACAGCAATTTTATGGAATCTTTTCATAATTTTTTTAGACCCTCTTTTGCAAGGCCACCAGAGACAACAAGTCTGACACATAGTCAACGGCTCGAGAGGATGATACAGGAGTATCTCCAAATGAACATCGATGCCATGACTTTGCCAATGGAGCCTTGCTCCTTTTGGGCTTCAAACCTAGAAAAATGGCCAGAGCTCGCAACTTACGCCTTGGAGATTTTGTCGTGTCCAGCTGCCAGCGTTGTCTCTGAACGTGTTTTCAGTGCTGCTGGGTGTGTGCTGACAGATAAGCGCACGCGTCTGTCCAGTGACAATGTGGACAGACTGACGTTCATCAAAATGAACAAGTCATGGATCCAAAAGGAATTTACTACCCCTGTGTCATCCTGGGGAGAGTAAATGCTTGTGGATTTGGAATGTGCTTGATGCAAATCTAGCTGTGAAGTGTACAACTAGGGCACAAGTGCTGCCACTGAATGGGTGGGTGTGTGTGTGGGGCACAATTTTTGGAAAAAAAGAGAGACTCCGCTTGGAGTAACCCTTGCTTGATGTGTTTTTAAAAGAAGCCAAGATGAACAAGTCATGGTTCAGCAAAGACTTTATCTACCTACCCCGGTGTCATGCTGGGGACGGTTAATTATGGCGTATTTTTGAATGTGCTTGATGCAAATCTAGCTGTGAAGTGTACAACTAGGGCACAAGTGCTGCCACTGAATGGGTGGGTGTGTGTGGGGCACAATTTTTGGAAAAAAAGGGAGACTCCGCTTGGAGTAACCCTTGCTTACATTGTTTTTAAAAGAAGCCAAGATGAACAGTGCTGGGATCAGGAAAGACTTTGCTACCTACCCCGGTGTCATCCTGGGGATGGTTAATTATGGCGTATTTTTGAATGTGCTTGATGCAAATCTAGCTGTGAAGTGTACAACTAGGGCACAAGTGCTGCCACTGAAGGGGTGGGTGTGTGTGGGGCACAATTTTTGGAAAAAAGGGAGACTTCGCTTGGAGTAACCCTTGCTTACATTGTTTTTAAAAGAAGCCAAGATGAACAAGTCATGGTTCAGCAAAGACTTTATCTACCTACCCCGGTGTCATGCTGGGGACGGTTAATTATGGCGTATTTTTGAATGTGCTTGATGCAAATCTAGCTGTGAAGTGTACAACTGGGGCACAACTGCTGCCACTGAAGGGGTGGGTGTGTGTGGGGCCCAATTTTTGGAAAAAAGGGAGACTCCGCTTGGAGTAAGCCTTGCTTGATGTGTTTTTAAAAGAAGCCAAGATGAACAGAGCTGGGATCAGGAAAGACTTTGCTACCTACCCCGGTGTCATCCTGGGGACGGATAAGAATGGCGTATTTTTGAATGTGCTTGATGCAAATCTAGCTGTGAAGTGTACAACTGGGGCACAACTGCTGCCACTGAAGGGGTGGGTGTGTGTGGGGCCCAATTTTTGGAAAAAAGGGAGACTCCGCTTGGAGTAACCCTTGCTTGATGTGTTTTTAAAAGAAGCCAAGATGAACAGAGCTGGGATCAGGAAAGACTTTGCTACCTACCCCGGTGTCATCCTGGGGACGGATAAGAATGGCGTATTTTTGAATGTGCTTGATGCAAATCTAGCTGTGAAGTGTACAACTGGGGCACAACTGCTGCCACTGAAGGGGTGGGTGTGTGTGGGGCCCAATTTTTGGAAAAAAAGGAGACTCCGCTTGGAGTAACCCTTGCTTGATGTGTTTTTAAAAGAAGCCAAGATGAACACAGCTGGGATCAGGAAAGACTTTGCTACCTACCCCGGTGTCATCCTGGGGACGGATAAGAATGGCGTATTTTTGAATGTGCTTGATGCAAATCTAGCTGTGAAGTGTACAACTGGGGCAAAACTGCTGCCACTGAAGGGGTGGGTGTGTGTGGGGCCCAATTTTTGGAAAAAAGGGAGACTCCGCTTGGAGTAACCCTTGCTTGATGTGTTTTTAAAAGAAGCCAAGATGAACAGAGCTGGGATCAGGAAAGACTTTGCTACCTACCCCGGTGTCATCCTGGGGACGGATAAGAATGGCGTATTTTTGAATGTGCTTGATGCAAATCTAGCTGTGAAGTGTACAACTGGGGCACAACTGCTGCCACTGAAGGGGTGGGTGTGTGTGGGGCCCAATTTTTGGAAAAAAGGGAGACTCCGCTTGGAGTAACCCTTGCTTGATGTGTTTTTAAAAGAAGCCAAGATGAACAGAGCTGGGATCAGGAAAGACTTTGCTACCTACCCCGGTGTCATCCTGGGGACGGATAAGAATGGCGTATTTTTGAATGTGCTTGATGCAAATCTAGCTGTGAAGTGTACAACTGGGGCACAAATGCTGCCACTGAAGGGGTGGGTGTGTGTGGGGCCCAATTTTTGGAAAAAAGGGAGACTCCGCTTGGAGTAACCCTTGCTTGATGTGTTTTTAAAAGAAGCCAAGATGAACAGAGTTGGGATCAGGAAAGACTTTGCTACCTACCCCGGTGTCATCCTGGGGACGGATAAGAATGGCGTATTTTTGAATGTGCTTGATGCAAATCTAGCTGTGAAGTGTACAACTGGGGCACAACTGCTGCCACTGAAAGGGTGGGTGTGTGTGGGGCCCAATTTTTGGAAAAAAGGGAGACTCCGCTTGGAGTAACCCTTGCTTGATGTGTTTTTAAAAGAAGCCAAGATGAACAAGTCATGGTTCAGCAAAGACTTTATCTACCTACCCCGGTGTCATGCTGGGGACGGTTAATTATGGCGTATTTTTGAATGTGCTTGATGAAAATCTAGCTGTGAAGTGTACAACTAGGGCACAAGTGCTGCCACTGAAGGGGTGGGTGTGTGTGGGGCACAATTTTTGGAAAAAAGGGAGACTTCACTTGGAGTAACCCTTGCTTACATTGTTTTTAAAAGAAGCCAAGATGAACAAGTCATGGTTCAGCAAAGACTTTATCTACCTACCACGGTTTCATGCTGGGGACGGTTAATTATGGCATATTTTTGAATGTGCTTGATGCAAATCTAGCTGTGAAGTGTACAACTGGGGCACAACTGCTGCCACTGAAGGGGTGGGTGTGTGGGGCCCAATTTTTGGAAGAAAGGGAGACTCCGCTTGGATTAATCCTTGCTTGATGTGTTTTTAAAAGAAGCCAAGATGAACAAGTCATGGTTCAGCAAAGACTTTATCTACCTACCCCGGTGTCATCCTGGGGACGGTTAATTATGGCGTATTTTTGAATGTGCTTGATGCAAATCTAGCTGTGAAGTGTACAACTGGGGCACAACTGCTGCCACTGAAGGGGTGGGTGTGTGTGGGGCCCAATTTTTGGAAAAAAGGGAGACTCCGCTTGGAGTAACCCTTGCTTGATGTGTTTTTAAAAGAAGCCAAGATGAACAGAGCTGGGATCAGGAAAGACTTTGCTACCTACCCCGGTGTCATCCTGGGGACGGATAAGAATGGCGTATTTTTGAATGTGCTTGATGCAAATCTAGCTGTGAAGTGTACAACTGGGGCACAACTGCTGCCACTGAAGGGGTGGGTGTGTGTGGGGCCCAATTTTTGGAAAAAAAGGAGACTCCGCTTGGAGTAACCCTTGCTTGATGTGTTTTTAAAAGAAGCCAAGATGAACAGAGCTGGGATCAGGAAAGACTTTGCTACCTACCCCGGTGTCATCCTGGGGACGGATAAGAATGGCGCATTTTTGAATGTGCTTGATGCAAATCTAGCTGTGAAGTGTACAACTGGGGCACAACTGCTGCCACTGAAGGGGTGGGTGTGTGTGGGGCCCAATTTTTGCAAAAAAGGGAGACTCCGCTTGGAGTAACCCTTGCTTGATGTGTTTTTAAAAGAAGCCAAGATGAACAGAGCTGGGATCAGGAAAGACTTTGCTACCTACCCCGGTGTCATCTTGGGGACGGATAAGAATGTCATATTTTTGAATGTGCTTGATGCAAATCTAGCTGTGAAGTGCACAACTGGGGCACAACTGCTGCCACTGAAGGGGTGGGTGTGTGTGGGGCCCAATTTTTGGAAAAAAGGGAGACTCCGCTTGGAGTAACCCTTGCTTGATGTGTGTTTAAAAGAAGCCAAAATGAACAAGTCATGGTTCAGCAAAGACTTTATCTACCTACCCCGGTGTCATGCTGGGGTCGGTTAATTATGGCGTATTTTTGAATGTGCTTGATGAAAATCTAGCTGTGAAGTGTACAACTAGGGCACAAGTGCTGCCACTGAATGGGTGGGTGTGTGTGGGGCACAATTTTTGGAAAAAAGGGAGACTCCGCTTGGAGTAACCCTTGCTTGATGTGTTTTTAAAAGAAGCCAAGATGAACAGAGCTGGGATCAGGAAAGACTTTGCTACCTACCCCGGTGTCATCCTGGGGACGGATAAGAATGGCGTATTTTTGAATGTGCTTGATGCAAATCTAGCTGTGAAGTGTACAACTGGGGCACAACTGCTGCCACTGAAGGGGTGGGTGTGTGTGGGGCCCAATTTTTGGAAAAAAGGGAGACTCCGCTTGGAGTAACCCTTGCTTGATGTGTGTTTAAAAGAAGCCAAGATGAACAGAGCTGGGATCAGGAAAGACTTTGCTACCTACCCCGGTGTCATCCTGGGGACGGATAAGAATGGCGTATTTTTGAATGTGCTTGATGCAAATCTAGCTGTGAAGTGTACAACTGGGGCACAACTGCTGCCACTGAAGGGGTGGGTGTGTGTGGGGCCCAATTTTTGGAAAAAAGGGAGACTCCGCTTGGAGTAACCCTTGCTTGATGTGTTTTT
The DNA here is from genome assembly GCF_048569485.1 of Anomaloglossus baeobatrachus. Classification (NCBI taxonomy): domain Eukaryota; kingdom Metazoa; phylum Chordata; class Amphibia; order Anura; family Aromobatidae; genus Anomaloglossus; species Anomaloglossus baeobatrachus. The sequence goes on from NC_134354.1 coordinate 515,214,544, forward strand.
AAAAGAAGCCAAGATGAACAAGTCATGGTTCAGCAAAGACTTTATCTACCTACCCCGGTGTCATGCTGGGGACGGTTAATTATGGCCTATTTTTGAATGTGCTTGATGCAAATCTAGCTGTGAAGTGTACAACTAGGGCACAAGTGCTGCCACTGAATGGGTGGATGTGTGTGGGGCACAATTTTTGGAAAAAAAGGGAGACTCCGCTTGGAGTAACCCTTGCTTACATTGTTTTTAAAAGAAGCCAAGATGAACAGAGCTGGGATCAGGAAAGACTTTGCTACCTACCCCGGTGTCATCCTGGGGACGGTTAATTATGGCGTATTTTTGAATGTGCTTGATGCAAATCTAGCTGTGAAGTGTACAACTAGGGCACAAGTGCTGCCACTGAAAGGGTGGGTGTGTGTGGGGCACAATTTTTGGAAAAAAGGGAGACTTCGCTTGGAGTAACCCTTGCTTACATTGTTTTTAAAAGAAGCCAAGATGAACAAGTCATGGTTCAGCAAAGACTTTATCTACCTACCACGGTGTCATGCTGGGGACGGTTAATTATGGCGTATTTTTGAATGTGCTTGATGCAAATCTAGCTGTGAAGTGTACAACTGGGGCACAACTGCTGCCACTGAAGGGGTGGGTGTGTGTGGGGCCCAATTTTTGGAAAAAAGGGAGACTCCGCTTGGAGTAACCCTTGCTTGATGTGTTTTTAAAAGAAGCCAAGATGAACAAGTCATGGTTCAGCAAAGACTTTATCTACCTACCCCGGTGTCATGCTGGAGACGGTTAATTATGGCGTATTTTTGAATGTGCTTGATGCAAATCTAGCTGTGAAGTGTACAACTAGGGCACAAGTGCTGCCACTGAATGGGTGGGTGTGTGTGGGGCACAATTTTTGGAAAAAAAGGGAGACTCCGCTTGGAGTAACCCTTGCTTACATTGTTTTTAAAAGAAGCCAAGATGAACAGAGCTGGGATCAGGAAAGACTTTGCTACCTACCCCGGTGTCATCCTGGGGACGGTTAATTATGGCGTATTTTTGAATGTGCTTGATGCAAATCTAGTTGTGAAGTGTACAACTAGGGCACAAGTGCTGCCACTGAAGGGGTGGGTGTGTGTGGGGCACAATTTTTGGAAAAAAGGGAGACTTCGCTTGGAGTAACCCTTGCTTACATTGTTTTTAAAAGAAGCCAAGAAGAACAAGTCATGGTTCAGCAAAGACTTTATCTACCTACCCCGGTGTCATGCTGGGGATGGTTAATTATGGCGTATTTTTGAATGTGCTTGATGCAAATCTAGCTGTGAAGTGTACAACTGGGGCACAACTGCTGCCACTGAAGGGGTGGGTGTGTGTGGGGCCCAATTTTTGGAAAAAAGGGAGACTCCGCTTGGAGTAACCCTTGCTTGATGTGTTTTTAAAAGAAGCCAAGATGAACAGAGCTGGGATCAGGAAAGACTTTGCTACCTACCCCGGTGTCATCCTAGGGACGGATAAGAATGGCGTATTTTTGAATGTGCTTGATGCAAATCTAGCTGTGAAGTGTACAACTGGGGCACAACTGCTGCCACTGAAGGGGTGGGTGTGTGTGGGGCCCAATTTTTGGAAAAAAGGGAGACTCCGCTTGGAGTCACCTTGCGGTGTTTTACATGACTTTAGAAGGGCGTGCCATGCCTATATCTGTGTGTCCTCCTCTTTTTCCTTGTCCAGCTGTTTTGTTTTCGCATGAGTATATGTCCTTGTCACTTTCCCATGTGTTTGTGTTGTGTTGTGAGTTGTTTGTCACCTTTTGGACACCTTTGAGGGTGTTTTCTAGGTGTTTTTCTGTGTTTGTGATTGCCTGCCATTGTTTCCTATTGGCTCGAGTTCGGTTCGTCAAACGTTCGACGAACCGAACTCGAACGGGACCTCCGTTCGGCGAACCGACCTCGAGCCGAACCGGGACCGGTTCGCTTATCTCTAGCAATCACTGCCTTAAGTCTGGAACCCATGGACATCCCCAAACGCTGGGTTTCCTCCTTCTTAATGCTTTGCCAGGCCTTTACAGCCGCAGCCTTCAGGTCTTGCTTGTTTGTGGGTCTTTCCGTCTTAAGTCTGGATTTAAGCAAGTGAAATGCATGAAAGTATATCCCGGTACACTTCAGAATTCATCCGGCTACTCTTGTCTGCTGTTATGTCATCAAGAAACACAAGTGACCCAGTGCCATTGAAAGCCATGCATGCCCATGCCATCACGTTGCCTCCACCATGTTTTACAGAGGATGTGGTGTGCCTTGGATCATGTGCCGTTCCCTTTCTTCTCCAAACTTTTTTCTTCCCATTATTCTGGTACAGGTTGATCTTTGCCTCATCTGTCCATAGAATACTTTTCCAGAACTGAGCTGGCTTCATGAAGTGTTTTTCAGCAAATTTAACTCTGGCCTGTCTATTTTTGGAATTGATGAATGGTTTGCATCTAGATGTGAACCCTTTGTATTTACTTTCATGGAGTCTTCTCTTTACAGTTGACTTAGAGACAGATACAACTACTTCACTAAGAGTGTTCTGGACTTCAGTTGATGTTGTGAACGGGTTCTTCTTCACCAAAGAAAGTATGCGGCGATCATCCACCACTGTTGTCATCTGTGGACGCCCAGGCCTTTTTGAGTTCCCAAGCTCACCAGTCAATTCCTTTTTTCTCAGAATGTACCCAACTGTTGATTTTGCTACTCCAAGCATGTCTGCTATCTCTTTGATGGATTTTTTTCTTTTTTTTCAGCCTCAGGATGTTCTGCTTCACCTCAATTGAGAGTTCCTTAGACCGCATGTTGTCTGGTCACAGCAACAGCTTCCAAATGCAAAACCACACACCTGTAATCAACCCCAGACCTTTTAACTACTTCATTGATTACAGGTTAACGAGGGAGACGCCTTCAGAGTTAATTGCAGCCCTTAGAGTCCCTTGTCCAATTACTTTTGGTCCCTTGAAAAATAGGAGGCTATGCATTACAGAGCTATGATTCCTAAACCCTTTCTCCGATTTGGATGTGAAAACTCTCATATTGCAGCTGGGAATGTGCACTTTCAGCCCATATTATATAGATAATTGTATTTCTGAACATGTTTTTGTAAACAGCTAAAATAACAAAACTTGTGTCACTGTCCAAATATTTCTGGACCTAACTGTATGTCTAAAGTAAGTATATTTCATTAATAAATATTTCCCCCCACTTTTATAGACTTACAAATGTTTAGTGAGCTTAGTAATGCAAATCCATTTGTATTTTACCAGATTTCTGGCACTACAAATGCATATGTGAATAATAGTGTATGGTATATAGTTTATAATATTCAAAATAGTAAAAACCTTAACATTTATAGTAATTCTCTGAGATTCTTGTATATGTCTGCAATGAAATAATTTAAACTGTAAAACAAAAATAAATTGTTCAAATACAATTCTTAGCTTTCAGCTTCAAAGATTCAGGAATTTGCATTTTTTTAAGATATAGTAGTTTAATCGATGAATAGCAAAGATTTGGCCATCTGTTGTATGCCATAATTACAAATCTAAAAAGAACATAATTCACAATTGAATCATAAAAAATGATGCAAGTGATTTCAAATGAATGTGCATGTTCATTACTCAATGCAGATTCCATCTGCTGTGTGGTTTGCCTTTTTTAGCTATTAATCAGTCCACAAGCATCTCTTTAGTGATAAAGGCAAATTACCCTGATATAACATCTTGTGTTTTCAGACATTTTGCCAATCTACTGTACAGTAACATTCTATATATTCTGGATATTACCTGTGTTATAGGAATCAATGTTCTTGTTAGTGTTATTGCAGGAAAATTGCCCTAAATAACGCTAATCCTAAAGGTTATTCATACAGGGCATCTGTTTGGGTTTTCTCTGATGCATTAAGCCACCAACCAGATGTTATACGTAACTCAATTGGGAAATTTAAAATTCACACTAATGCAACATGTTCATGCATTCTCTAACATTGAGCATAGAATCTTTTCTTTAAAATTACATAATTCCACATTAGTGATGCATAAGTTCCTGGCTAAATAGAAAACATTCAACGTAAAATGTAGCATTGAGGCTTGGAAAATGCTGTGGGAAATATCAGCATGGATATTGGTGCTTAAGTAATGCTCACATTTCTCACTATTAAAGTAATTTGAGCATTTCTCAAATTAAAGAACTTGTCCATTTAAACCTAAAATGAGTTTGATGACAACACTTATGTTAAATGTTTAATGATTTTTTTCACATCTGCAGTGTCTCATAAAGGATTAGCCTGATGCTGTAATCCTCATCCATGTTTTATTCTTTTGAAGCTTTTCCTTTTTAGATGGATGATTTTGATTGGTAGAAATTGAAATATTTCAAAATCGTACAATCCTTGGCAAGATCGGTTCGGGATCTGATATCCGGACATTTGCTCCAAAAGTCGATGATATTCAGTTTGATCGGTACATATTCATGGCTTTTATAAAACTTTAATATTACTTTGGCTACTGTAGTGTTGCTCTATGATGAGGGGGAACGTGTTTGATGAGGGGAGGGGGTGGGGAGAGATCAGAGGAGTGGTGGATTTTTTTTTCTTAACTTTATGTGTGGATGTTCCCTGCAGACAATCAGGGTTGTGTGGTCCTATTTGTGATAACCAGCGCAGGTTAAGTTGAGAGCTGGATGCTGCAACCCCCAGGTATGTGCTTTATCTTGGCAGGTTATCAGAAATAGAGGCTCTCCCAAACAGTTTTAATTTTTAATTATTTAAATAAATAATAAAAAATTGACGTTGTCCACTGTCCATTTTTGATAACCATTTCAGATAAAGACAGCTGGGGATTGGTATTCTCACTCTGGGAAGGTCCATTGTTATTGGGTCTTCACCCAGCATCATAGAAATAGGAACCCTCATCCACCCCACAATTGGTGCATCCATGCATCCATTAGATGATTGTGGCACTTTTTCCCAGCACATCTTGATTGCCCTGGTGTGATGGCAATTGGGGTAATATATAAGGTTGATGTCAGCTCTGATTTGTCAAAAATAACAGATGCCATCAAGCCCTGGGTTGGTAATGGAGAGGTGTCTATGAGACCCCACATTACCAACCATGTAAGTAAAAATAAGAATAAAACACAATCACACCAAAATCCTTTATTTAAAAAGCACAAAACACTCCATCTTAAACCATTTTTTTATCCCCCAAAACACCCCTAGAGGTCCAACATAATTCACAAGCTGTCCCACGATGCTTCATCCGGAGGCCACAATGAGTAGTGAGATTAGAACACATAATCCCCACACTACAGCCTCTGGGACACACTGAGAGTAGCGTGAGAGATGCCAGAAGTGACCTCAAGTGAGGTCTGTGCCTGACTTTCTGACTGCAAGTCACAATAGCAGTGTAGTCTGAACATTTGGCACTGAGTTCATCTGAGGTCACTTCTAACAGTTCTCATGGTACCCTCTGTGTGAGCTGCCAGCTGTGACAGACTGCCAAGGTGTCCCAACGGCTGGGAACTCCAGGACAGTTTAAGGCTTCCTTAAAGGTTTTCGGGCCTCATAGCTACCAGACAGTCAGACTGCGCTGCCACCATGTCATGCAGTCCGATATTCTGGCACTGAGTTTACCTAAGGTCACAGCTTGAGGTCACACAAGGGGTACCGTGAAAACTTGCAGAAGTGACCTCAGGTGAATTCAGTACCGGACTGTCTGTCTGTGCTGCTGCAACGTCTCACAGTCCGACAGTCCGACACTGAGGTCATCTAAAGTTACAGCTGGCAGCTCACACAGAGTACTATGAGAACCGGCAGAAGTTACCTCAGGTGAACGCAGTGCTGGACTGTCGGACTGTGCTGCCACTGTGTCACACAGCCTGACAGTTCAGCACTGAGGACACCTGAGGTCACTTCTTCTGGTTTTCACAGTATCCTCTGTGTAAACCACCATCTGTGACCTCAGACAAACTCAGTGCTGAACTGTTGGACTGCACTGTCTGCTTTATCTCTGATGGTTATCACATATAGGAGGGGGATCGTTCGATATTTTTTTTAACTGCACCTGACAATCACAGTAATGTTAGTATCAAAGATGGTTATGGAATTTCTGTGTTTTGACAAGCAATCCCAAGATTTTTAGTGGCTTAATATCATAAGCTAATCAAGCGGGTCGGAAACTCATGAGGCAAATACCAAAATAATCAATGAGTAACATATATCCTGAATACCTTAATATTCATGCAAGTAACAAATAGTGATGAATATGTTCCCTCATTACTAATTAAGACCAGTGTAAAAATAATTTAAAATTATATTTATGTTTTACTGAATTTCTTTGGACAGATTTATCTTTTCTCTGCTATTAAAATCATGAATTACTACTTTTTTTTAGAATCCAGCATAGTACAAGGGCCTGTACATCTGACCATCATGCTGGCAGGAGCTCAAGTTTAAATTTTGCACTGGGGCCCATAAGGCTATGTGTGTACTTTGTGTTTTTACCTGCATTTCAGCTGCGTTTTGAACTGCAGCGTTTTCATGCCAAAATGCATGCGTTTTGATTTTCAAGCAAAGTCTAAAGGAAATGGGGATTTCTTGTGCACACTTTGCTGTTCAAAATGCAGCGTTTAATTTGCATATTTTTTGGCAAATACTCAGCTTTCAAAGAAGCAGCATGTCAATTGTTTTTGCCATTTGGGCTGCATTGTGCTAACATTGAAGTCAATGAGAAGTTGCAAAAAGCAACCAACATCAAAATTCCAGCGTTTTACATGCTTTTTAGCTGCAGAAAACATGTCTTGGACTACATAAACACATGCGTTTATGACATGAAAATAATGGAATGATATGTCCCTTTACACACACACATAGTTCGACAATTAAATTAATGAAAAATATTAATTTATTGTTATTTTAGCCATAAAACCGCTATAATTATATTAAATATAACTATTTTTGTTATGATTTAAATAATTATATTTGTTTTCTTTTTTTCCCTTTTTCATAGTGTTTGACTGTTTAAATTTTATTTAGCAGTGTCTTTATGTTCAAAACGCATCTGTCTTTATGCAATGGAAAAGCATGTAAAAAGCGCTAAAAACGCGGCTAAAACGCGTTTCTGTGGTCAAAAGCAACTTTGGCAAAAACCATTTCTGCCAGATGATGCATTTAGAACTGCAACTACCTTGACGCAAAGTGCGCACATAGCCTAAGGCGGGCTTTACACGTTGCGACATCGCTAGCAATTGCTAGCGATGTCGAGCGCGATAGCACCCGCCCCCGCCGTAGCAAGCCGGGGAGCGGACTACCGTTGCTTAGGCATAGGAGTCAAACATTCATATAAAAAGGTGCAGGAGAAAGGTGGAAACCACCAACCCATTAAGGGAGAAGCTGCAGCCGGCTGCGGGCCCCGTTCATCATCCTGTTTGTTTTACCAGAGACTCCAGTGTATTGTGTCATAGTGAGTACACCAGTGCCTTCGCACCGTGCACCGCGCCTCACAGCACCAGCATACGCCCGCACCCGCTCCCACGCCTCAGCACCTCGCTCGGGTCCCCAGGACCATCACTCCCCTATCCATGGAGGGGTCAACATCAAGCTGCGCAACACCATCCCCGGGAGGCCTAGTTAACGGCAGCGGTGGTGTCCATCTATTCACCACAACCCATGGGTGGTGTCACGAACTTACACCCCTATCAAACCACCGCAGCCCCAGCCATGGAACTTCCCCCCCACCGAAGTCGCTGCATGTAGCGCCAACCTCCTTGCAGAGCGACGTGACCCCCGGGTCAGTGAGGAGCTCGAGCCACCACCCACCGTACGAGCACGGATCCGAGCGGCTCGGCGGTCACAGCCGAGCCCGCGGGGCGGTACACTTCCGGGTCACATGACATTGGATCGGCTGATCGGTGATGCGACAGCGGCTGAGCGTCTCAAGGCTGCCATTATGATGTGCGCATCATTGTGTGTGCTACATGCTGATTGGCGCCCAGGAGTATTTAAACCTCCTTACATGTCCCAACATGTTGTTTCCAAAACATACATCCGAATGTCGGCCTCTGGCCCCGCCTTTCCACGTCACCACAACAGCAGTTCCTATCCACGTAAGTTCACCTTGGATTGGCACTCTATAAAGTGGGTATATGGATAATTAGCAATTCATCATGAAAAAATTAATAATGTATTTTTTCAAAAAAGGAGAATACAAAGTCCAAATCACATAAAAATAATATTTATTACAAAAAAATGACAGAGAATAACACCAACACCAATAAAAAGAGATGTATGCAGAGTATCAATATAATAACAGGACTAGCAGCATTCAAAAAATGGCAGATAGAAAATTTTCATGGGTGGCGGGCCCGTTGCTCGTCTCATTGTAGCTATGGTTTTTGGAACCTTTCTGCCTTTTATAGTGGGATATGTGCAATTGAATGCACTGCATATACTTTATATTTATGAAATGGTTTGTTTTGTATCCATAGTAGCCCTGATTGAGCTCCAGGCACATGTCACTTTATTTGTGTGGTAATGAAAATTTTCTATCTGCCATTTTTTGAATGCTGCTAGTCCTGTTATTATATTGATACTCTGCATACATCTCTTTTTATTGGTGTTGGTGTTATTCTCTGTCATTTTTTGTAATAATTATTATTTTTGATGTGACTTGGACTTTGTATTCTCCTTTTTTGAAAAAATACATTATTAATTTTTTCATGATGAATTGCATATTGTCATGGGAGTGTCCTTATATTGATTGACCTCTTTCTAAGTTGATATACTTTGCTGTTCTGTTTTATTACAGATTGGTCCTACAGAATTATGGACTTTGAGGCCAAGATTACAGCCTGGCAGTCTAAAGCCTCTGGTATTTTTAAACGAGATGTGGCAGGTCAAGTTAATACTGACGGTACACATAAGGAGTTGGCGAGGAGGTATAGAAATATGCTTCACAAAAAACAAAATTGTGGTGGACCCGCATGTCTTTGGATAGCTATTTAGAGCAGAAGATCGTCCCGAGGTAACTTCGGATACAGGTTTATCCTGCTTTTGATTTGGAGGAAGAAAATTTAATACAAAGGTGGATGTCGGTTGCAACCACATGTTCTCTTTAATTCTTCCGCATCATCATAGAAAAAAATTCAATGACTCTGAATTCAATGGAAAAAGAAATTGAGGCTATTCAACTGACCCTCAAGAAAGAAATGAATGATGAAGTGTTTCAAAATTTATTAACCCTGCTTAAAAAAGACTTTGAGAAGTGGGAGAAAGACATAAGTACTGACAAACAGAAGAAATATTTGCGCGATGTAGGGGATTTTGAGAACAACAAAATTTTTCGATGGCAGATGAAGAAAATGGAGCAAGGGTCCCATCGGTCTAGGAGTTCTTCTGTTCAATCCCTTTCATCAAGTGTGGCGAGCAGCAGTACCTCAGTTGAACAAGGTCACACATTTAATACACGTTCAAAGAATAAGTATAAGCCAGGGAAGCGTGCCTATATCTTCAATAAGGATAATGTTGGTGGCCAGCAGCAATTGAAGGTAATTAACCTGTCTAAACATGACTTATCTGAATCACATGTGTCTTTGTTAAGTAAAGGGTTGTCTTTCTCCCCTTCATGTCCAGCAGATGCATTCACGTCCATAAAAGATCTTTATTTATTCTCAAGAAAGTTATTTTTTAAGAGATTATACAGCAAATCTGAATGTGTTGCGGATTTTAATTCCACACAAGAGAGGGAAGCTTTGGCTATACTCCAATCACTAGAGGAGGAAAATGAATCCCTATCGGTGAGTGATTTCCCTCATTCTCTGTTAAAAAAGTCTACAAAATTTCCCTCGTTTAATTCATGCCCGGCTATCGAGAATTTTACGAGAATGGTATCCCAGGAGTTTCAGCAGCAGTTTTCTCTTACAACTGGCCCCATGAATCTCACGAAGTGGGAAAAAACAGCATTGAAGGATTTACAATCATGGGAAGACATGCTGTTTAAGCCAGCCGACAAAGGCGGGAACATGGTTATTTAGCCAATCACCATGTATGAATGACAGGCCTATAAATTATTAAATGTACGCCAATGTTACAAAAAATTGATCTGTAACACCTTACCTGCCTTTCAGGATGAACTTCTTTCTATCCTTTAGGCGGCCTTTGAAAAGGGAATTATACCTAAGAAATTAATGGAGTGCATCAAAAATCTACATCCTCGGTTGGCTACATTCTACCTTATTCCAAAAGTGCATAAAAACTTAACGGATCCCCCCGGAAGACCCATAGTGCCAGGTAATGGCGGTTTATGTGAAGTCATCTGCAATGTTATTGACCATTATTTACAACCATTGGTCATGGAGTTGCCATCATATATCAAAGACACAATATCAGCCCTACGTAGATTGGACAATATTCAACTGAATCCAAATATGGTTCTGGTTACGGCCGATGTCGAGTCCTTATATACTTCAATCAAACATGCTGATGGTCTCCGGGCTGTATCCTTCTTCCTTCGTAATAGCACTATTGATGGGGATATGGTTGAGCTACTGCTCCTCCTGCTTGAATTTGTGTTGACTCACAACGTCTTCACGTTCGACAAAACATTTTTTTTGCAAGTCTAGGGCACAGCAATGGGGGCGGCTTGTGCACCCTCATATGCAAATTTATTTCTGGGTGCCTGGGAGCGTGACATCTTCTTGGGGGAGGCCATCCCTCGTTGTAGTAGCATCCACAATTGGATGTGCTACATTGATGACATTCTGTTCATCTAGGATGGCACCCCCAATGAGCTTCAGGAGGTCATGCAGATGTTGAATAACAATGACCAGAACATAAGATTGACTTTCAAGCAAGGTAGAGAACTGGACTTTTTGGACATTTTTGTAAAAACTCTTGATAATGTTTTTTTGTCTACATCCATTTTTAGGAAGAGCACCGCTACCAATAGCCTTCTGCATGCATCCTCCTCTCATCCTAAGTCAGTTATTACAGGAATACCAACGGGACAGTTTTTACGGACTAAGAGAATTTGCTCGGATTTTGAAACATTTGAAATACAATCTGGTGAACTGGCGCAACGGTTTTTGGATAGAGGGTACAGCAAAAGGGTCATCAGGAAAGTTTTCCATCGGGCTAAAAAAAACCCCAGAAGTTCGTTGTTGTTCTCCAATGTTAATGTGCCCGTAAACCAGAGTGGCAATAAGAAGGAACAAGCCGAACAGGTACGATTTATCACCACATACCACAATCGTTGGGGAGAAATGAGGGACATCATTTCTAAATACTGGGGGATATTGCGTTCGGACCCAGTTCTGAAAAGGGTGTTGCCTGAAAAACCTCTTATTACAGCTAGGAGGTCGAGAAATTTAAAAGATACATTGGTGCACAGTCACTTTGACCCACAGTTGAAGGACAAGAAGATGGTGCCTGTGTCTGACCAAGGTTTCTTCCCATGTGGCTTGTGCAAAGCCTGCGCCAATTTAATAAAATCGAAAAGTTTTGAAAATTTTGATGGGTCCCATAAATTCATAATTAGGAAACATCTTACGTGCTCCTCTAAGGGAGTCATTTATCTAGGAGAATGCCCGTTTAAAAAATTGTACGTAGGCCTTACCACTCGTGAATTAAAGATACGGGTACGAGAGCATTGTAGGGACATAGCTAAGGCCAAAACTGTGGAAGACACCACACAATTGAAAACACTTCCACAGCATTTTAAGTAGTTTCATGGCTGTAATCCCCACTCCTTAAAAGTCAAGGCCATCGATCAGGTTGTTCTTGGCATTAGGGGAGGAGACTTGGGGAAAATACTTGCCAGAATTGAAAGCTGTTGGATATTCCGGTTGGGTACCCTTAGCCCTCAAGGTCTCAATGAGACATTGGGCTTTGGGGCCTTTTTGTGAGGCTTTTTCCGTATTCATTCGCCAACTCCTGTGTTTTTAATGGTGTTTTTAAATATTTTTAATTTTCATTATGCAGTGTGTCTGGTATAGAGGGAATTTGGGATAGGATTCATGCTTTAATTTTGTGGCGCCAGTTTAATCATTTATTCTTCTCCTGCTTCATAGATATTCCATGTTTCCTATGTCCAGCGATGGAGGAGTAACTTCCTGACTATGTGTGGGAGTTTGGAGGAAGTAGAATTTATCGGCAAATCGTGACCATTCAGATGTTCTGTATATATCTGCCCCAAATATTAGTGGATCCAGGTATATTATTATCTTGGCAATATGGCTTTGACCATATTGGCCTTACGGAATTATGGACTTTGTGGCCAAGTTTACAGCCTGGCAGCCTAGAAGCCTCCGATATTTTCCTGTCCTCCATGTCCAGCGATGGAGGATCAGTTCACTGACAACATGTGTACGTTTGGAAGAGGCGGGATTTATCGGCAAGCTGTGCTCATTCAGATTTTTTGTGAACATTTGCTTTAAATACTTTTGGATATATGTATATTATTATTCTGGCAATATGATATTGACTATGAATACAATGTTTTGTATTAAGAATAAGCTGACATACATTTATATATATATATATATATATATATATATATATATATATATATATATATCCTGTTGATATTCTATTTTTCCCATTGTGTTACTGCTTGCCCCGTAACATTCAGCAATTTGTTAATAGTTTGGAGCTAAGAATATGTAATTTTTCATTATGCGTTATGCTGATATATACTTTGGTAGAGATCATGGATTAAAATCAATATCAATTCACGGCATCCATTCAACTTAATAAAAAAATGCATCATGAACACGTAACACCCAGTTGTACCGTTGGGGGTATGCGCTGGTGCGGCCACAATCCTCCCGGAACTAAATGAAGGGTGCATATTATGGGACCAACCTGCGTTGCTGCACAAGTTCCGATGCTTGACACGCAGGTTGCGTTCCAAGGCCGCCCGACAAGAAGTATTTTTGATGAGGGCGGAGAAGGGCTGATGCGAGCGCTACAATTCCCCCGATTGGTTGGGTGTAGATATTTAACTCCCGTGTTTCCTCTTGGCCGGCACGCCCCCTGTTGAAGCCGGGTGCGAAAAGCGCGTCGGGTCGTTCAGGACAGCAGCACGTGGGTACTCTTTCCACCCAGGTAATTTACTATTCATTATTCTATTTATACTTACTGCGGTGCACGGCATAATTGACACGTCTTTATAATAACATCCTTTACGTTGTGCCAATGTTATGCATCGCGGTAAGTGTTCATTTGCATTAATTACCACACAGTAGTGTGAATGCCTTTTTTACCGGGTGGTGGCATGTAATATCTTCAGACCCCCAGGGGTGGCGTTGCTCGTCTCATTGTAGCTACGGTTTTTGGAACCTTTCTGCCTTTTCTAGTGGGATATGTGCAATTGAATGCACTGCATACACTTTATATTTATGAAATGGTTTGTTTTGTATCCATAGTAGCCCTGATTGAGTTTCAGGCACATGTCACTTTATTTGTGTGGTAATGAAAATTTTCTATGTGCCATTTTTTGAATGCTGCTAGTCCTGTTATAGTATTGATACTCTGCATACATCTCTTTTTATTCTCCTTTTTTGAAAAAAATACATTATTAATTTTTTCATGATGAATTGCATAGTCATGGGAGTGTCCTTATATTGATTGACCTCTTTCTAAGTTGATATGGATAATTAGGTAGCCTTTGGCTCCTTTCTTTATATATACTTTTATGGTCTTTGGAGTGCCTATCCTAACGTTGGATATTTGGTGACCTCTTGTGGTGGGACTATGTATAACAATTAGTCTATTATTATACTAGTATGTTTCCATAGATAGCTGGGCCCAGATTCCTGTTTTAAAGACATCTGCTTGTTTGTGCACCTCCACCTGATTCTTGTCATTTTGTATATTTGTTAATAAAACTAATTGCAGTAATCGGGCCTGTTGATCAATTTTTCTTTTTTTCTTCTCTTTGTATTCCTTGCAGCTTCCTTCTAATGTTAGATATTAAGATGTTCTATTCATCAGTCACCTGACCTTTGTTGCCAATCAATGGCCTCAGAGATCTTATGGCCTACAATGAAATATCACTGCTCAGGGCAGTGCTTGACTGCAGCAGTCAGGTGCCTGAAGCAATGGATGTCGTTACTTCCATTACCAGTGGGGACCACAAAGCAGCAGGTGTGCAATTCACTAGGTTTAAGCTTAATATGATTATTTCTTTATTTTAGTTCTTTTACAACTCCTTGGCAAGTTTTCGATTTTTTTTTAAATTGTGCCATCATATTGCTAACCATACAAAAGGCATCAGATTGCAGATTTTTTCCCCTGTCATCCAATGAATGGGTTGAGCAAACCTTATCCATGTGTACTCAATTTACTGAATTATCATAGTGATGATCAATCAGGAGATAAATGTTTACCCAATATTCACAGCCTACCCCCACCAAATTAAAATGTAAAAGATCTAAATCCTTTATAGCTTTAGGTTATGTGCCCACGATCAGGACTTGCTGTGTCCAGAATGCAGTGAGTCCTGACCGGGGGGGTCGCATGTCTCCTCCGCAGGAGACCGCAGCTGCTTGTACCCATGATCAGGATTCAGTGCGCTGCAGCCTCCTGCTTGTGTTCTCTCTACGGAGGATGCATGCGAATCCGCAGAAAACAATTGACATGCTGCGGTCTGGAAAGACGCTCCGCAGGTCAGTGTTTGCTGTGGAAAAAACAAGCATAGTGGGCACGAGATTTCTAGAAATCCAATCCACTATGCTTGTTCTGTACAACGCAGCGTTTTGTACACAGCTGAGGTAGGCTGCATCCAAAGCGCTGTAAATACTGATCGTGGGCACGCACCCTTAGATAAACTGTATTAGTGAACTTTGTGATACACTGAAATAGCATATTTTCATGGAGTAGTTCTCCTCTTGTACTGAAATTATGTAACGTTAAGTCATCCATCTAAAATTAATGTACATACGAGTATAATGCTGCCTTCTTATTGGGCTGTTTTAGTGTCAAGCAATATATAGCTTTAAATGAAAAAGTATATTTGAGAGTGGCTTAATAAAAGCCGTTTTGTTTTCCTGTTTTTGACTTCCTACTCTTGTCACTGTGGTAGTGTTCTGTTAGGCTTTGCGAGATGACAGCTTTTGCGGAGGAGAATCAGATTACTGTAGATAATGAGTGTACTGAGAGGACACATAAGAACCAAGTCACAATAGCACAACAGGCACAGAACAGAGGTACAAATCTGATGTGATCGATCATGCAAGGTACAAAAACATTAGACCTTAAATGGAATGATGCTCTTTAGTTTCAAAATCATTTTCAGCAAAACACAAATGTCCTCTTCTGTGTTTGCGAGTCACATTAACCCGCTGTGTGATATGATGTGCATGCATTATTATACGTTCTGGTTTCACACGGTCTGCCTTCTAATTTGTGTCACTTTTAGTGCATCGGATATAGTTTGTCTTTTGTCTTTAGCTTACGTGTTGATTCTGACTCATTTTAATTAGTGTAACCTTTTGTATTTATAGCTTTGTATTGTTGTTTTTTCATTGTTTAGTTTTTTATGTTAAAATGTAGAGAAAAAACAATTACTATTGGGATGAGGAAACTACAGAAATGCAGATGCTATCAAACGGCTTTCTTTAGAATCCATGTGTGCTAGGTTTTAGTTGTGTTATTATTATTTAGATTATTTCTGGTACAATGCAAATACTTTTAAAACCACCTTTAAGATTTATGGAATTTACTTAACTTGTGTATTGCTATGTTATAACTTCTTTAATGGGGCATTGTTACAAATCAAAGTTATCCCCTGTCCATACAATTGGGCAAGGCAATTGCCAGTAATCTCATAAACAATGAATGAAGTAAAGATTTGGCACACAAAAATTATGGGAAATAGGGCACAGCTTGACCATAAATACACTGGAAATCCAGCATTTAAATGTACGACAGCAAGACGCTTGCTGTATGCAAACAATGAACAAGTTTAATAAGTGCAGTACATTAAAGCACCATTAAAAAATGGGAAGGACTCACAAAAAGAAAGAAAAAGGAGTCTCCCATATATCAAAGGGTACATACACACCAATACTTCAATAACTAAGAGTAAAGGCCGCTTTACACACTACGATTTATCTGACGATCTCATTAGCGATGTGACACGCCCAGATCATAGTTACAATTTGCCGAGATTGCACATAGGTCGTTTATTAGCGATCACACGTAACGATCTCACAAGTGATGCAAAATCGTTCAGCGATATATTGTTTGCCCAAGGCGGTCGTGTGGATGCTTTTCATTGTTTGCAGGGTGTCAAACATACCAATATGTCTGCTGCATTCCAAACGATGAACAATATTTTGAAAGTGAACGATGTGTCAACGATCAACGATTTTCAACCTATTTATGATCGTTCGGAGTCGCACGTAGGTGTCACACACAATGACATCGATAACGATGACGAATGTGCATCACGGAATCCGTGACCCAGACGACATATCAAATAAATCGTAGCGTGTAACGCCGCCTTAAGCAATACAGGCTATCAACCATATACAGCCAAAAAGTGCAGATACATAGTAATATATGTTACAATCATGTTAGAAAGGTACAGACCAAAGAAAGCCTGCAATACAATACCATGGTCTGAATTGTAAAAGCGGTAATGTGGATGCACCTTCCCGCCCAAAGTAAAGCTTTAGCAAGCAAACATTCACTCCATTCAAAATGGGGCTCCACAGTTGTTGAGATTCAGAACCCCGTTCTCTGAATCACAAGTGCTCAATCCAAAGCAATCAATAACAATTTAATTAATTGAACTCTAGAAATACATGATGTTATTTGTATAAGATTGCCTAAAATGGCAAAATAAACTGATACGGATAAGCAATCTCTTTCGAGTGGAATTGAATTCTACTTGAATATATAAAACATCCATATTTTTGAGAAAGTGTGGATTCAGGAAAATGGCCACATAATTTGGTGAATTTTGGCAGATTTGCTTATCTCTAGTAATTGAATCACGGATTAATTAAATTTGCCATAGTCATGGAAAAAAGTTTTGGATCCAAATGATAACGCTCTTTTTCAAGATTTTCAGTTACAACTGTATTCACTATTACATTATTCATTGACATGTAAAATTACCATGTAAAAATGTTCTGCTTCAATATTGGAGAGGCTTTTGTTTACGAGCACTTGTACAAATCTGAATAAGCAAGTGCTCCTTTCCAAGCATAACAAGTTCTACTTACCAGAGGAAATTTCCCTTTTTATGAAGTAATTAAATAGTGCCTCACATGGAGGTAATGAATTTACCTTACCCATGGATCAACACTGAAAGAACAAACAATTCTGTTATTGAGCTTGTGTATTTTCACATCCTTTCAAGCTCTCATTGTGATCTGCACCAGTATGGGATTTAAATAATATGAGCCTGTAGGTTCAGGTAGTCTGGTGCCTTAACCCCTTAACCCTTGGGCAATTTTCCATTTTTTTTGTTTATTTATTTGCTCTCCTTCTTCCGAGAGCTGTATTTTTTTTTATTTTTCCATCAATCTTGCCATATGAGGGCTTCTTTTTTGTGAGACGAGTTTGACTTTTAAATGAATCCATACATTTTACCATATAATGTACTGTAAAACGGTAAAAAAAATTCCAAGTGCAGAAAAATTGCAAAAAAAGTGCGATTGCATGATTGTTTTGGGGATATGTTCACTATATGGTAAAACTGATGTGTCGGTTTGATGCCTCAAGTCAGTATGAGTTCATATGCAAAACAAGAATGCTGTGGAGATACCATCACATGTTTCTCAACTCTGGAAGAAAACTGGCCAGGTCTTTCACCGGGTAGGAACAACCACGGGAAGGGCAGGCTCCAGTCAAGGAATCCATCTATGCGAAAACATGTTATCTATCCAAAGACAGCTGTTTCGGGGTATTTGCCCCTTATCAGTTTGGAGTAGGAAATTGGCTAGTGGGAGCAATGCCTAGTGGAAGACTACATAGGTAAGGATGGTTGACCTCGGGGAGATTAACATCCACATCCAACACCGCGGAGACACCATCACGTGTTTCTCAATGCAGTGACACTAGAACAAGGCCCCCTGGGAAAATATGCAAAACAAGAATGCCGCGGAGAAAACATCACATGTTTCTCAACACTGGCAGAAAACTAGCCAGGTCTTGCACCGGAAGGAACAACCACGGGAAGGACGCTCCAGTCAAGGAAACCGCCTATGCCAAAACATATTGTGTTGGATGTTGATCTCCTCGAGGTCAACCATCCTTATAATATAAAAATAGTCTTCTACTAGGCACTGCTCCCACTATCCAGTTTCCTACTCCACACTGATGAGGGGCAAATACCCCGAAACAGCTGTCTGTGGATGGATACCATGTTTTGGCATAGGCGGTTTCCTTGACTGGAGACTGCCATTCCCGTGGTTGTTCCTTCCCGGTGAAAGACCTGGCTAGTTTTCTGCCAGTGTTGAGAAACATGTGGTGGTGTTTTAGCAGCATTTTTGTTTTGCATATTTTCCCAGGGGGCCTTGTTCTCGTGTCACTGCGTTGAGAAACATGTGATGGTGTCTCCGCGATGTTGGATGTTGATCTCCCTGAGATAAACCATCCCTACCTATGTAGTATGAGTTCATAGACACCAAAGATATATAGGTCTACTTTTATCTAAGAGGTTAAAAAAATTCAGAAGTGTCCAAAAAAGTGGCACACTTTTTGTGCCATTTTTTGCAACCTGTAGCAGTCTCCTTTTTGGGATATGGGGCTTAGTGACCGCTTATCTTTTACATCTCAAGCTGACATTTTTAATGGTACTATTTTTATGCAGATGGTAATTTGTGATCGCCTGTTATTGGATTTTGCGCAAAATGTGCAACAACCAAAACATTTTATTTTGACATTTGGAATTTTTTTGCCGCTACGTGATTTTATATTTTGATTGATTGCATTTTTAAACGCAGCAATACAAAATGTATGCAGATTTTTTATTTGCTTAAAGGAGTTGTCCGACATAAACTCCAAAAAAAAAAAAAGTTAATCTGTGCTGTATTGTCATATAAAACACCCCCTACATTATTTTTTTGTTTTCTAACTTTTATTTCTCTTGATTTTTCACTTTATTCTTTGCAGCTCCTTGTTTACATTCATCACAACCTAACATGACATGTTTGACTGCCAAACCCACAGTCACAGCTGTCACCGCCCCCGGCCTCAGTGTCCAGCCACACCCTCTGCCCGCCCTCTGCACACACACATTCCCTCCTGTCAGTATACTGCCCCAGCACCTGTAGATAAATGAATACTATGTAATGAAAATTATATATAGCCCCTAATGTGAGTCTATAGGCGACAACACACACACACACACACACACACACACCTAGAGTTATATAATATATTATACATAATCCCCCCTCATGCACTCTCTTTTCTCCTACTGCACTGTCTCCTCTGCCCCCCAGCACTCCCCTGTCTCTCACACCCATGAACTCTCTTCTCTGCCCCCCACTCTGTCAGCCGTACACGCTCTTCTCTGCCCCCTCCCCCCTGCTTGCTCTCCCTTCTCACCCATGCAGCATGCTTTCTCTTCTCCATGCTGTGATGATTGCAGTGTCCTATACATAGCTCAGTGCTGTTGTTCGCTGGTGTCAGGTGACATCCCTGCTTCTGACTGTATTCAGAAGCAAGGAGCATGGGAGGCTGCATTCATCACAGAGACAGCGCACGGGGGAGGGGGGTCACAGTTGCCCAGACACCATACAACATAATGAGCTGAGGACACTGTTGGGAAAACAGCGCTACGGTGTCCTAGACAGAGAGGGCAACCCTGTGTTTGCCCAACACATACAGGGAAGAGATAGCAGCGAACAGGGAGGGGGCGGGGCTCATCGCACTGTACCCGCCCAGCAGGGCGGCAATATGCAGTGGCAGATTTGCATGTCAACATGGTCCTGCCCATGTTGACATGAAATGACCGGAAGTAGCAAAATCACAGCAGGAGCAGTCACATGACCCCTTTGAACCTGAAGAGAGGGGCTGACAGCAGGGCAGGTAAGTGCTCACTATCTACTTACCTGCCCCAATGTAGCCCAATAGTGTAAATAACAAAAAAAGCAAAATAAGCCGGATAACCCCTTTAACCCTTTAATTTTCAATGGGGCAAATGGGGGGTGATTTGAACTTTTAGGCTATGGTCACACAAGGTATCTGAACTGCATCTTGACTGCCTCTTTTTCCTGTGGTCTCAGAAAATGCAGCTTGTGGCCCAGCAAAGCATGATGTTTTGCCGCGTTTTTGACGTGTTTTTGTTAATGCATCTTTTAAAGGAGAAACAAAACATAATAGGATAGGATAATTGATAGATAGCTAGAACAGATATATAGAGAATAGATAGATAATTGATAATAAACAGATAATACATAGATAACAGATAATAGATAATAGAAAGAACAGATACAATAGGTATAAAGAGATAACAGAATAGCTCTATAGAAGGGTAGCAAGCTTGGCCAGCTGTTTTTATAATTTTTTAATGTTAAAAAATGATGTGAGGTTCCCCCATTTTTCAGATCCAACACAGGAACAGCAGCATCTGCAGGCTGCAATTTTCAGCTGTGTGCTGTACTTTGACTGGTTATGAAAACTTGAGGGGATCCCATTCTTTTTTTTAATTATTTGATTTAAAAAAAATGACGTGGGATCCCTCCAATTTTTTTAAATCACCCAACGTACAGTAGACAACTGGGGGCTGATAATATTAGGGTAGGAACGGCCATCGTTATTTGGCCCTTCCCAGCCTAACAATAGCAGCCCACAGCCGCCCCAGAAATGGCACATCCATAAGATGTGCTAATTCTGGTTCTTGGCCCAGCTCTTTCTGTTGCCTGGGTGCAGTGACAGTTGGGATAATAAGGAGTTAATAACAGCCCACAGCTGCAACTAAGCCCTAGCTTAGTGATGACAGGTGTCTATGAGACCCCCCCATCACTATTCTGTAAGTGAACGTAAATAAACACAAACACCCAAAAAATCCTTTGTTTGAAATATAAGACAACAAAGCACTCTTTCACCACTTTATTAATCCCCCCAAAAACCCCTCCAGGTCTGACGTAATCCATACGAACTCCCACGATGCTTCCAGCTTTGCTACTTTGGACAATCACAGCGAGTGGCCATGGAACAAGACTATCTGCTGTGAACTCCACGCAGCAACTGAACTGAGTGGCACGATAAGCGATGACATCACTCAGGTTACCCGCGGCCACACCTGTGACAGCAAATCACCCGAGTGACTGAAGTGAGCCACGTTATCAGTGGAACTTCACTCAGGTGATTTGCTGGCACAGGTGTAGGCCTTGGCTAACCTGAGTGACATCACCACTGCTGAGCACGTGCTTCATTTCGTTGTGACCTGAACTTCACAGCGGTCAGTTCTGTTCTATGGCGCTTGCAGTGACCTTCAGGTATGTAGCAGTGCTGGAAGCATTATTTCAGTGTTTGTGTTTATTTCATTTCCCTTACAGATTAGTGATGGGTTGGCTCTCATAGACACCTCCCATGACTAATCTAGAACTTAATGGCAGCTATGGGCTGCTATTAACTCCTAATTACCCAAATTGCCATAGCATCATGGCAAACGGGATGAGCCGGGTAAAGTCCCGGGACTGTCGCATCTAATGGATGCAGCAATTCCGAGCAGCTGCTAGCTGATATTTTTAGGCTGGGGGGCTCCCAATAATGTGGGTCTCCCCAGCCTGAGAATACCAGCTTTCATCTGTGATGCTTTATCTTGGCTGGGTATCAAAATTGGGGAGGACTGCACGTCTTTTTTTTCAATCATTTATTTATTGTACTACATAATATAGACCCGCCCACCGGCGGCTGTGATTGGTTGCAGTCTGATGCGCCCCCATTCTGAGTGACAGCTGTCTGACTGCAACTAATCACAACCGCCGGTGGGTGGGGGATGCAGTGCATATTCAATGAAGGTAATGCGTGGCTCGGGAAGTGAATGACCAGCAGCGGGAGCAGTGTGACAGCCGCACTGGTGATTTGATAAGTATGAAGCACTTGCTCCTATCCCATTGCGCCAGATTCTGGGCTCTATTGACTCTATGGGAACCGGCATCTAGCCAGATACCAGTGATCAATTCCCCACCGACCTTGAGTCAGCGGGGGATTGATCTGCTAGCCCTCCGAAACGCACAGACAAGACGCAAAAATAATTGGCATGCTGCATCTTGGCTGTATCTTCAAAAATGCAGCCAAGATGCAGCCAAAAAAAGATGCACTGTGCGGACAGCAAAATAGAAATCCCATAGATATTTGTGGGAGAAGGAAACACATGCATTTCTTGAGGAGCCTGCACACGGCATCGCTGCTGCTTTTTTAATACATACCTTTTCATAAAATAAAGCCGAAGTTTTTTTATGGACACTGGAGTGGAGCCGCTCATTTTTCTCTTCTTCAAATGTGAAAACACATGCATTTAGGTGCATTTTTATGACGTCAAAAATGCACCAAAAATGCAGTAAAAGATGTCGCATGTAAACATAGCCTTAGTTTTTTTTATAAACTTTTTTTTTACTTTTTTTTATTTTACTAGTTCCCCTAGGGGGCTATAAGAATCAGCAGTCTGATCACTTATTAATTTATCCTGATCAGAGCTGCACAGCTCAGATCAGCAGAAATACTTGTCTTCTGTTACAGCCATCTCTCTGCCGGCTGTAACAGGAAGTGAGTCATAATAGCGACAGGAGTCATCACATGACCCTGTGCTACCATGGCTCCTTGAGATCATGTCACCGGGCCTTCGATAATGGCAGGTTACCCACTGTGGGCATTTTAATCGTGCTGTCACATTTTGAAGGAGTGATTTAAGGGATTAACAGGCTGGATCATGGATCTACCTGTGCCTGTAATGCACATATGTCTGCTGTACAAATCAGCAGACATGTGCGGGGATCTTAGCTGTCTCACTGCAGCAGCTAGCGGTGATTACCCCTTCATGATTTGAAACGTATTGTAACGTCCTCAGTTGTAAAGGGGTTAAATATCAAGTAGGCCACACCATAAAGATTTTTAAGTAAGCTCTCACTGGAGTATTTTGTCTATATGTAAGGAGTTTGTTTAGATAGATCAATAAACAGAAAAAAATGATTGTTCCTAGGAGGTGAAAATACACTTACATTAACATATACTGTGCCATATATAATAAAATACATATAATATGACAATAATTTGTAAATGTTTTCTTTAGCCTATAGATAAATTCAACCAGTGCAAGTTATTAAATTAAAATGTTCTCAGTTTTCTTCCTCTGACTGTTATTGCCTTGCTGTACACAGAAAAAAATGGAAAATCTTAAAAATTGTTATAGAAATCACAAGGTAATTATGCCTGAAACCCACCTCAACAACTGCAGAAAAAATATAGTGTTGTCACTTAAATAAAAAACATGACTTGCAACTTGCGACACGAGAACAATCTAAGGTCCTACAAACTAAGCCAAAGTTCAAAATTGTTTCAACTTTATATTCCACTACAGTGTGATGCTGGAGAGGAGTGGGAAGGGTTTGTGACAAGGCTCACTGCACTGGCCTGCAGCCTAGCACAAAGAATTATGGGAAATATAGTCAGAAGGGAGCAAAGGAATATGAAGAGGAAGTAATGGTCATAGCAGAGCTGAAGCCAGGGCAATGGAAGCAAAGCAAAAATATATAAAACAGCATATATAATGGCATCTATAGGGGCATTATCCTTAAGCATTATTGACACCACTACTAACTGAGTTAATAACATACAGTGATTCTTTACTGTAAGAGAAGGGAGATAACAGGACATGATGCAATGGTTGAGTCACAGAAAAAGTTCATGGGTTAAGATGAACAAACCTTTGGAAGTTCGGCTTGGAGGGTATACCTCCACTTTAATAAAGTTTGGTTTCTGACACAGACTTGACCCAAACCTCAATAGAAGTCAGTAATTGTCAGTTCGTGTCTTCACCCACATGCATCCAGCCATAAGCAGAACACTTCCAGGGGAAAGTGGGCGGAGTTTTTCAATTTACTTGTCTGTGCACACTATATCTGATCACGCCTATTTTATCCTCAGTGTGACCCTTTTGAACACTGCACACAGCTTGCCAGGGCTAAGCATCAATCATACCCAAGCACAGCGCTGCTCGCTTGAGTGGTTTGTACTCGTAACTTACACAAATTTCAAACCCAAACTCTGTTTTTTGTAGTCAGTTTTCGAACCTGAACTTTGAACATTGAACTTTAGGTTCACTCTTCTCTTGTTATGGGTACTAGATTGTGAGATGGGAAGATGATCGGGGAACTGGTTTGGTTGTTGTATGTGGCGTTGGAAGGGAATATCACCGGTATTATAGGACAATGTTCATCTACCTCATCAGGTTGTGGCTCTTTGAACTTTGAAGATCCATTTGTGGACTATAGCCAGAGACCAAACTAGTTTGACTTCACCCATGGTCATTACATTTCA
Organism: Anomaloglossus baeobatrachus; assembly: GCF_048569485.1. Classification (NCBI taxonomy): domain Eukaryota; kingdom Metazoa; phylum Chordata; class Amphibia; order Anura; family Aromobatidae; genus Anomaloglossus; species Anomaloglossus baeobatrachus. Next base: position 515,239,036 of record NC_134354.1, read on the forward strand.
GCACTGCTGCAGGTGATTGACAACTCCCACCCTATGGTGTAGCAAAAGAACTAGATCTCACCTGTAGCCATGCATGGAAGAAGTATCTGTTGGTTAAGCTGGGCTGGTGTCTTTTCTGGCTATAGTCCTCTGCCAGATCCTTAAAGAGGATAACTGTAATGCTCATGGGGCAAGCAAGGGGTTAGTTGATCTACTGCACCAAAGGTACCGATTACCGACCTGGAGGAGTGAACTAGAATGACTACCAAGATGTCACTAATACCACAGGAGGTGGCAATAGATACATATGCTGGTAGGTAGCTAACAGAGGACAGCCTTAGGGGATCAATGGTACCTAGGCAGCTGGCACCATGGACACAAACAGTCTCTAATTGTAGAAGTAGCAGCAGTGGATCATGTAGGAGCAGCTGGTGTAGATAGTTGCGGTAGCAGCAATTTTCATTGGAGAGGCCAGTTTAGATTGTTCCGGTAGTGTGACGCCCTGGACTAATCAGGTAGTCATAGATAGACCCCCGCACTACACCTGTCCCCCAATAAGATTGTCATCAGTCAAACTTTAAACCCTAGTCAACTCTCTCAAAGCTTGATGGACACACCAGAAGGCAGACCACACCCACCGAGGAGTTCAGAGATCTTGAGGCAGGAAAACAGTGCAGATTAGTTGACAGGAGTACAGGAGAGTGGAAGCAGGCCTTGCCCAGGTCTACAGCAGTCTGACAGGTGCCAGGGTTGGAGCCCGGGCACCTTTGGCTAGGAGGCATACGATGGCCTCAGCCTACAGGAGCTGGGAAGACGGCTCGGTGGAACCGTGGTGGACCGAGACAGGGTAGTGGCCCGCCAGCACCGACTCGGGGAACCGACTCAGAAAACGGAGCACAAAGGGGGGTACTCAGACCCTGAAACGAGGTCCAGAATCCACTGGACTGAGTTAATTAACTGATTGCGGTCTTGACCATAGGTCCTTTCCCACCCAAGTCCCGACTGAAGACAACCGTCCACCGAGGGGGATAGAAAGCCACCGCACAGGCAGAGAGATCCCACGGGCCAGTGTCTGCGGGCAAAAGGGCTCTCCCAACATCTACCAAGCCAGGGAGCAGACTCCTGATGCTGAAGCGCAGGCAGCCCAAGTACACAAAATGGTGCAGGAGAAAGGCCAAGACCACCGAACCGGGTGGAGGACCAGACGCAGCTGGCTGCGGGCACCGACCACCATTAACTTGGTTTACCAGAGACTTGTGTGTGTCAATAACTGTGAGTACAACAGTGCCATCGGGCCGCGCACCACCCTGCACCGCCCAGATATACCCAACGGGTCCCGGGGCCATCATCCTCACCCACGGAGGGGTTAACATCTTGCTGCACTATTATCTCCCCCGGGTGCCCAGTAATCGCAGCAGTTGTGTCCAACTTCACCACAACCCGTGGGTGGCGTCACGAACTCAAACACGGCTACGGCGGTACAGTAGCAGCAGATATCGTAAGAGCAGTTGGGGATGATACTTGCAGCAGCGGCAGTGGATATTGTAGTACCGTCCAATGTTGTCAGTTGTACTAGCAGCAGACTTGATATGCACATAAACATAGACAGGAATCAGCTACAGCACAGTGTCAGCAGGTGAAGCACAAGGGACCTGAGAACTAGCAATGTGTAGAACTTTCTGGCAAGGCACATCCCTTAAGCGGAAGGTACCTTAAAGACATACTGCCACTCAACCATGCTGAGAAGCACTTCTGGGTCAGGGCATACTGGCCCTTCAAGAAAAGAAGTGTGGCTTTCACACCCAAAGGGCATTCCGGGAAAGCCTGTGCGGTATCTGCAGGTCCTGGGAAACAGCAGCAGGGACTGTTGATTGAGGATACACCACTGGGCGGTTGGGAAGGTCAGGGAAGGTCAGCGTGGGGACGCCGGTATGGGCATTAAATTACCCCTCCCTTAGTAAGGATATCTGACCCTGAGGAAGCTGCACATTAGCAGGGTCTGGGTTCATTACCACCACAACTCCCGTGTTACCAGGAACCTTCTAGCCTCCACCAGGCTGGTATTGTATTTATTTTAACAAGCTGTCTACCTTTGTGACAGCCTTGTTTTTTACTGCCTTTCTCTATTGAGCTGTTATACTTTGCTTGCCTGGGGATTATTGTTGACCTACCAGGATACTCACTTCAGTTGCTGCGTCGAGCTCACAGTGAGCAGTCTTGTTCTATAGCGCTCGCTGTGAATGTCAGATATAGCAAAGTTGTAAGCATCATGGGACCTCCTGTGGATTACGTTGGACCTGTAGGGGTGTTTGGGGGGTTAATAAAGTGGTGAAAGAATGTGGCTTTTTTTGTCTTTTTTTTCAAATAAAGGATTTTTTTGTGTTCGTGTTTTATTTGCTTTAACTCACAGATTAGTGATGAGAGAGTGTCTCATAGACGCCTGCCATCACTAAGCTGGGACTATTGAAGAGCGCTTTACAAGCAGCGACATCTCTAGCGATGTCGCTCGTGAAAGCATCCGCCCTCGTCATTTGTGCGTCACGGGCAAATTGCTGCCCGTGGCGCACAATATCGCTAACACCTGTTACATGTACTTACCTTCCTAGTGACGTCGCTGTGGGCGGCAAACAACATCTTCGCTAAGGGGGAGGTTCGTGTGCCATCACAGCGACATCACACAGCGGCCGAAACAATAGAAGCGGAGGGGCGGAGACCAGCCGCATTAACGACACACCCACCTCGTTGCCGGAGGACGCGGGTAAGCTGTTGTTCTTTGTTCCTGGGGTGTCACACGAAGCGATGTGTGCTGCCTCAGGAACGATGAACAACCTACGTCCACAACGACTAATGAGATTTTGAAAATGAACGACCTGTCAACGATCAACGGGATAAGAGGGACACCATTTTTAGAGATAAGCGGACCCGTGGACGTTTGAGCTCTGTAGGTTGAGCAGAACTTTAAATAAAGTTCTGTTCTAGACCTGAACTTGACCCGAACCTCACTGGAATTCACTGATTGGGCAATTCAGCTCTCTGCCCACATACAGACTGTCACGCTCCCCGTGTCCCAGCACCACTCCTTACCCACTGATCCAATCCATGTGTCCACCAGTCATGGCTGCCGCTCCCGCTCCTGCTCCCCTGAGTCCTGCTCCTGGTCTCAGGAGTCTGACTTTGAGTATTGGCCTCAGGATTCTGTATAGGACCGGGCCGCGCCCACTCTCCTGGTCTTATAGGCCCAGCACACCTGCAGCAGGAAATGACATGAGGCTGTGCTGGGTATATAAGACTTGCCTTTCCATAGGGGCGGGGCCTGATCAACGTGTCCTTTAGCTTGTCTTTAGAGCTAGATGCTCAGGTCCCCTTGTGCTCTCTCCTGTGACTGTTTGTTTGTTGCTACCGGGTACCTGTGCCTGTTTCCTGCATTATCCCATAGAACTCCGTGATCCTGCTGACCCGGTTATAACCGTCTCGGCCACGTCAGTGCTCCGGCTGCCGTGTACTCTGCCACCTGGTGGCGTACTCGGTCCAGTGGATCCACCTCCTGGGCCCACCAGTCCTCCCGGCCGTGACAGATTGATCAGGCCATGGATCCCGCTGGAGCACAGACATCTGAGCTGGCCGAACTACGCCAGGAACTGGTGCAACAGCGTGACACCTTACACCGCATACTAAAGTTCCTGACGTCTGTGGACCACCGGTTGTACACATTACAGACTGCCGCCTCGTCTCGGTCCACGCAGCAAACGGTGTCCGGATCTGAACCTGCTGTCTCCGCAACCTCGCAACTTCGCCTCGCTGCTCCGCCTCGCTATGCTGGGGACCCCAAGAACTGCCGGGGGTTTTTGAACCAGTGCTCCCTGCATTTCAAGTTACTTCCTCATTTGTTTGTCTCAGACCAGGCTAAAGTGGCATTCCTGATGTCACACTTGGAAGGCGAAGCTCTAGCCTGGATTAACCCCCTGTGGGAGAATGAGGATCCAATGACCACTAACATCCGGGACTTCTTGCACGCATTCCGAAGTACATTCGATGAACCCGGACGTACCACCACAGTGACTTCTTCGCTCCTCCGGCTACGCCAAGGGACCCTGACCGTCGGCCAATACGCCATCCAGTTCCGCACGCTCGCCTCTGAGCTGGGCTGGAACAATGAGGCCTTGACGGCGGCCTTTTGGGAAGGACTCTCTGGCCGCGTCAAAGACGAGCTTGCTGGCCGTGACGTTCCACGCACCTTGGACGCCTTAATATCTTTAGCCACCCGGATTGACCTCCGTTTCCAGGAGCGAACCAAAGAGGTATTCCGGGAGAAGCTACCACCCCGTCACGCCTTGTCCCCGCAGAGGCCTACCGCCCCTTTGCCCCTGCCCTCCTGTGACATGTTCCCGGAACCCATGCAAATAGACCGGCTGAGCCAAGCCGAGCAACGCCGCGCAGAGCGACTCGCCCGGGGCCTGTGTTTCTACTGCGGAAGCGGTTCTCATCTGCTCCGCTCTTGCCCGGAGAGACCAGGTAGACCCCAAGTCCAAGGGATGGTGGGAACCGCCACCCTTGGTACCGGAATACCTTCAGTCCCGGTTACACAGACTGTCCAGGTCACGACCGAGAAGACCCAGTTCACGGCGGAGGCTCACATTGATTCGGGAGCAGCGGCTAATTTCATCCGACAAGCTACCGTGGATCGTTATCGGATACCGGTCATCCCGCTTGCAAAACCCCTCTGGTTCGCCTCCGTGGACGGAAAACAATTATACGAACCTGTCCGGTACACCACCGAACCCGTGAGACTTTGTATTGGTACCCAGCACACTGAGACTATTGCGTTCTACGTCATCCCGAGAATGACTCCTGCGCTCCTGCTGGGTCTGCCCTGGCTGCGACTACATGACCCTGACATCAGTTGGCGCTCTGGGGCAATCTCTCGCTGGAGTCCCTCGTGCCATGATACCTGCCTACAGCCTGTTCCTCGGTCCCTGTCACCTGACCCTATCATGGCACAAGAAGAGGAGAATCTGACGCAATCCAGCGTTGTACCACAGCCCCTGGCACCTGACCCTATCATGGCACATGAACAGGGGAATATGACGCAGTCCTGCGGTGTACCACAGCTCCTGGCACTTGTGCCTGTGGTGCCACCAGAACCGGAAGTGACGACGCTCTCCAGCGTCGTTCCACCGTCCTTGACGATTGAGACTCTGATGCCAACGGCTGCCGGGGATGAGTCCCTGTCCTGTGTCCGGTCCGAGACGCCCGGGCCGGTTGTCCACGCTGCCAGTCCTGTTTCTGACGGTCCTCCTCTTCCCGTTGCCCCCGTTGCCACTGCTGGGAGATCGGCTAAGCGCCGTGCAGCTAAGAAGGCGGTACGGGGTCAGCGGTCCTTCCCCGCCTTTGCGTTGGGTCCCGATCCGGTGTCTCGATCCGGGGTGCCCCTGGGGTTCTGTGCTCGGAGGGGGGGGCTTAGAGGGGGGGGTACTGTCACGCTCCCCGTGTCCCAGCACCACTCCTTACCCACTGATCCAATCCATGTGTCCACCAGTCATGGCTGCCGCTCCCGCTCCTGCTCCCCTGAGTCCTGCTCCTGGTCTCAGGAGTCTGACTTTGAGTATTGGCCTCAGGATTCTGTATAGGACCGGGCCGCGCCCACTCTCCTGGTCTTATAGGCCCAGCACACCTGCAGCAGGAAATGACATGAGGCTGTGCTGGGTATATAAGACTTGCCTTTCCATAGGGGCGGGGCCTGATCAACGTGTCCTTTAGCTTGTCTTTAGAGCTAGATGCTCAGGTCCCCTTGTGCTCTCTCCTGTGACTGTTTGTTTGTTGCTACCGGGTACCTGTGCCTGTTTCCTGCATTATCCCATAGAACTCCGTGATCCTGCTGACCCGGTTATAACCGTCCCGGCCACGTCAGTGCTCCGGCTGCCGTGTACTCTGCCACCTGGTGGCGTACTCGGTCCAGTGGATCCACCTCCTGGGCCCACCAGTCCTCCCGGCCGTGACACAGACAACCATAAACAAAGCACTTCCGGGGGTGGGAAAGCGATATATATATTTTTTTTCTACACACTACATCCGATCATGCTGATTTTACCCAAAGTGTTAGTGATTTAAACACTGCAAGCGGCTCACTCTCGGATGAGCACCAAACGTACCCAAGCACAGTGATGCTCGCTCAAGTGGTTTGCATACATACAGCACTCAAACTCCAAACTCACACATGGATTTTTTGCAAAGTCTGTTTATTATTAACACTGAACTTTAACCCTTTCACGACCGGCCGATTTTTCGTTTTCCGTTTTTTTTTTTCGCCATTCTTTTTCTGAGAGACGTAACTTTTTTATTTTTCAGTCAATATGGTCATGTGAGGGCTCATTTTTTGCGGAACGAGCTGTACTTTTAAATGAAACCATCAGTTTTACCATATTGTGTACTAGAAAATGGCAAAAAAATTCCAAATGCTGAAAAATTGCAAAAAAAGTGCGATAGCACTATGGTTTTTGAGATATTTTATTCACTGTGTTCACTATATGGTAAAACTGATGTGTGGGTGTGATGCCTCAGGTCAGTGCGAGTTCGTAGACACCAAACATGTATAGGTTTACTTTTATATAAGGGGTTAAAAAAAAATCGGAAGTTTGTCCGAAAAAAGTGGCGCACGTTTTACGCCATATTCCGTGACCCGTAGCGTTCTCATTTTTCGGGATCTTAGGCTCAATGACGGCTTATTTTTTGCATCTCGAGCTGACGTTTTTAACGGTACCATTGTTGCGCAGATGCTACGTTTTGATCGCCTCTTATTGCATTTTGCGCAAAAGTTGTGGCGACAAAAAAACGTCGTTTTGGCGTTTGGAATTTTTTTGCCGCTACGCCGTTTACTGATCAGATTAATTGATTTTATATTTTGATAGATCGGGCGTTTCTGAACGCGGCGATACCAAATGTGTGTATATTTTTTATTTTTTTAACCCTTTAATTTTCAATGGGGCGAATGGGGGGTGATTTGAACTTTTAGGTTTTTTTGTTTTTTTTTAATTTTTTAAAACTTATTTTTTTACTTTTTTTTTTTATTTTACTAGTCCCCCTAGGGGGCTATTGCGATCAGCATTCCGATCGCTCTGCAGTATCTGCTGATCACAGCTGGAAGGCTGTAAACAGCAGATACGCTGTCTTTCTCTTTTGCTGTGCCCCGGGCACAGCGAAAGTGAAACCAATTCATGTGTAGTACAGGAGTCATCACATGACCCTGTACTACCATGACAACTATCGGGAGTCACGTGATCGCGTCACGTGACTTCCGGTTTCGGCGGTAAGTAAAACTTTACCGCGATTGCGCTTATAATGGCGCTGTCATGTATTGACAGCGCCATATAAGGGGTTAATCGGCACGAGCAGATAACGATTCTGCTCGTGCCTAGCAGGCACACATCTCAGCTGTGAAAATCAGCTGAGATGTGTGCCGATCGCGGCATGCTGCGCCGGAGGACCGCGGGCAGTAAGATTATGTCATTTAGGACGTAATTTCGGGTCTACTCATCTTTAGCCATTTGATCTAATTTATGAACAAATCCTTTAAAGTTTATGTTCTCTGAAGTGACAAAGTGTTTCAGAGAAGAATGTTCTTATCTTCACTCAGGATCTGATTCATGCTGCTTAAAATAAATGGACAAATTGTGTATCTTTCCTGAATCACATAAGATTTGATGTTTTTTTTTTTGTGAAAAATGTACTTATGGTGAAGCACTTAAAGGGATGGTCCAAAGTCAAACTAAATTCCCATCTAAATCACTATCTATTTAATGCCACAATGTAAGTTTATTTCTAATATACTTGCATTAAAAATTATCTACTATCCCCTAACTAAACGATTCAACTTCTTTCCTATTTTTTCCTATTTCATGTGTGAAAACACTTCATTTAAAAATCACAGTGCATGCTGGAAAACTCAAGCAAAGTATTATGAGAGAAGGAAGCAGAAGCTACCGCTTGTTTCAGGTGCTGTACTTCTCTCTGCATGGTCCCTGCTGTGTCCCTCCCTGTGAGCTATGCAGTGTATAATCTACACAGTGACCACATCTGCTCTGTTATCAGCTCTGATCAGTAACAATCAGCCAGCAACAAAGTGTTGTGAGAATAACCGGCATGAAGGAGATTATTGCTGCCCCTGTTATTAACTAGTGATGAGCGAGTACCAAAAAGCTCGGGTGCTCGAGGCTCGGGCCGAGCATTCCAAGCTACTCGTGTACTCGGCCCGAGCACCGAGCCCAATGTTATAATATGGGAGACCCGAGTATTTTTCTGAAATGACCCCCGGCAGCATGTAGAAACCCTAAAAATGTCACAAAAGTCTCAGAAGAGTGCTCAAATGACATGGCAACAGCATGGGGAAGACCCCTTGAAGCATTTATCACTCAAAAGTCACAGCTGTAAACAATTTTGTCCGAGTTTTACGCCATTTTTACAGACTCACAAGAAAACCTTCCAAAATGACACCAAAATGAATTTTCATGGCGGAAATGTTAAGGGCACATACCCAATAGTGAGATAGAGCTGGTGTATGTTACTTTTTGAGATTATTACATGAAAGATTTTACGTAAAAACATTGTGTGGCACTCCGATGTCCAAAACGCACGTTTTGTGCTTTTTACTAGCGATGTCGGTCATTTTTTTTTTCATTCTATCTCCCGTCGGTCGGTCTCGCTCTGTCTGTCTCTCTCTGTCTTGTCTGTCCCCCTCTCACAGTCTGTCGGTCATTCTCCCCCCTCTCTCTTACTTACCTTTCCCCGATCACTGCTGCGGCGCTGCACAGCTGTTCACTAAACTCCGGCGGCTTTTCCTCTTTTGAAAAAGCCGGCCGCTCATTAATCAATCTCGTATTCACTGCTTTCCTGCTTGGCGGCGCCTATGATTGGTTGCAGTGAGACATGCCCCCACACTGAGTGACAGGTGTCTCACTGCACCCAAACACAGCAGCCGGTGGGTGTGTGTATACTGTGCAGTGAAATAAATAATTAAATAATTAAAAAACATGGCGTGCGGTCCCCCCAATTTTAATACCAGCCAGATAAAGCCATACGGCTGAAGGCTGGTATTCTCAGGATGGGGAGCTCCACGTTATGGGGAACCCCCCAGCCTAACAATATCAGTCAGCAGCCGCCCAGAATTGCCGCATACATTATATGCGACAGGTCTGGGACTGTACCCGGCTCTTCCCGATTTTCACTAGTGCGTTTGCAAATCGGGGTAATATGGAGTTAATGGCAGCCCATAGCTAACACTAAATCCTAGATTAATCATGACAGGTGTCTCCCCGAGATTCCTTCCATGATTAATCTATAAATTACAGTTAAAAAACACACACACACGAAAAATCCTTTATTAGAAATAAAAAACACTAACAAAGTCCCTCATCACCAATTTATTAACCCCGACAAACCCTCCATGTCCGGCATACTCCACAGTCCTCCAGCGTCGCATCCAGCGGTGCTGCATGCAGGTGACAGGAGCTGCAGAATACACCGCTGCTCCTGACAGCTTCACACAGCAACTGAAGACAGCCGCGCGATCAGCTGAGCTGTCACTGAGGTTACCTGGATCCAGCGGTGGATGCAGCGGTGGCCACGGGTAACCTCAGTGACAGCTCATCTGATCGCGCTACTCACCGCCGCACCGGTCAGCTCCACGCAGCAACTGAGGTGAGTATCGCGATCAGCTGAGCTGTCACTAAGGTTAATCGCGGCCACCGCTGGATCCAGCGGTGGCCGTGAGTTACCTGACTGACAGCAGCTGATCGCGATACTCACCTCAGTTGCTGTGTGAAACTGACAGGAGCGGCGGTGTATTCTGCAGCTCCTGTCACCTGCATGCAGCAGAGCTGGACGTGACGCTGGAGGTCCGTGGATTACGCCGAACATGGAGGCCTTTGTCGGGGTTAATAAATTGGTGATGAGGGACTTTGTTATTGTTTTTTATTTATAATAAAGGATTTTTCGGGTGTGTGTGTTTTTTAACTGTAATTTACAGATTAATCATGGAAGGTATATCGGGGAGACGCCTGACATGATTAATCTAGGATTTAGTGGCAGCTATGGGCTGCCATTAACTCCTTATTACCCCGATTGGCCAACGCACTAGGGTAAATCGGGAAGAGCCGGGTACAGTCCCAGAACTGTCGCATCTAATGTATGCGGCAATTCTGGGCGGCTGCTGACTGATATTGTTAGGCTGGGGGGCTCCCCATAACGTGGAGCTCCCCATCCTGAGAATACCAGCCTTCAGCTGTATGGCTTTATCTGGCTGGAATTAAAATTGGGGGGACCGCACGCCGTTTTTTTTAATTATTTATTTATTTATTTTACTGCACAGTATAGACACGCCCACTGGCTGCTGTGATTGGGTGCAGTGAGACACCTGTCACTCAGCGTGGGGGTGTATCTCACTGCAACCGATCATAGGCGCCTGTGGGCGGGGAAAGCAGGGAATATGAGATGGCTGTGTGCAGAGCACAGCGCGCCCGCCGGTATAAAGGCTCGGTCACGCTGTGCGGGCCAGCCAATCACTGCAATTCCACAACTAACAGGGCTGTGGCATTGCAGTGGTCTGCCAGCCAATCCCTGCATGAGAGCTGGCTCTCAAAAGAGCGCCAACATGCAGGGATGAAGACCACGAGTACAGCACGAGTATCGCGAAATTACTCGGTACCCGCCGAGTAGCCCGAGTACAGTGATACTCGTGCGAGTACCGAGTAGTGACAAGCATACTCGCTCATCACTATTAATAACGTCACTAATCTCCTGCATCAGGGGTGTATCCAGAGGAGTTGAGTGGAGCATTTGCCTCGGCCACAGACTACAGGGGGGTGCTTATGGACAAATTGATATAGTGGTTCGAGGTGTCTCTCTGATGGCTGCATTTTGTGCCCCTTGCCCATAGTAGGTGTCACCCATTCTCTGAGGCAGCTGTCAAGCTGACATCAAGCTCAGAGAAAGTGCAGCATGCCAGCTTCCTTTGATCAATTGTACTTGCACCACCGGCCACTTCTAGGTCAAGGAAATATCAGCAGCATCATTAGGTCTGCTGATCACACTGCTTAAGTCACTCCTTGGCGCTGCAGAGGCAGCTGACAGTGCTGCTAGGAAGTGCTCCAGTGAAGCTGAAGAAATCAGAGATTTATTGTAATTAGGAAAAGGGAGACAGAAATTTGAAGAACAAGTGTGGGGAGAGAGGCTGGGAAAATGTATAAAGACATAGTATGCAAAGCGAGGGGAAATGTATAAACAAATTTTATAGGGAGCAAGTGGTAGTTCATTTAGATATAGCATGGGGAGCAAAAGGGAGGAAGAAATTTTGAGGATACAGTATGGGGAGGGAGGGGGGAATTTGAGGACTGTATAGAGATTGAGGGGATAAGTTTGAGGATACAGTATTGGGAGAAAGAGTTCAGGATGAGTAGTGACACAGTTTGAGGAACAAAAGGGAAAATGTATGAGGAGTAGAGTTGAGTGATGTTCGAGGTTCGCCAATTTCTTGTTCGAGTGATTTTGGGGGGTGTTCGAGTTGTTTGACGAACTCGAACGATTTGCTAAATGTTCAGCAGTTCGAGTTAAGTTTGAGAACAGTTTAATCACCAAAAGCGTGGCTTTTCACAGTAGGTATGTGCGCACGTTGCATATCTGCATGCGTCCTGCGTCCCCAGCACAATCCCTCTCTCAGCACAGGTTGGCCCGAGCTTTCTGGGCCCCTCTGCTGCGAATTGCAGTCCACAGCCACCCCAGAAAATGGCGCTTTCATAGAAGTGCCATCATCAGGCGCTGTATCCAACTCTTCCAGCAGCCCTGAAGCCGAGTGGCTTGCTGGGTAATAATGAGTTAATACTAGCTTTGTTTTACTAGCTAGTATTAAGCCAGAGATTCTTAATGTCAGGCAAGTTTGACCCGGCCATTAAGAATTTACAATAAAGGGTTAAAATAAAGACCCCACCCAGAGAAAAAATACTTTAATAGAAATAAATACACAGACACACTTAGAGACTCCATGTTTATTACTCCCTCTCATCCCTCCACGATCCTGGTCTTCTGTCTTCTTTCTCCTTCAACCCATGCAGCTCTGCTACATCAGACAGCACTGCATGGGAGGAAGACGCTGCTGCTCCCCGTGCAGTCTAATCACTCAGTGAGAGTGAGCAGAGGCTGCGGGCTGTAAGCGGTGATGTCACCGCTGCCACCGTTGCTAAAATAATCTGACAGGCGGTTACCATAGCAACGGTGCTCCGATCACGCCATTCCCCGTGCCGCAATTCACCAGCTGTGGCAGCCAGTCCTTGCATGTGGGCTGACTCTGTAAAGAGCACCCACATGCAGGAACGGGGAAGCCGACCATGTGCCAGAGCATCTCGCCGGTACACGGATATGCACAAATGAGCACCGCGTACCGGAGAGATGCACTGACAGGACCTAGCATGACGTCTAGCCATGTGACCAGTCTGTAGCCAATGAGGTAATAGACACGTGACTGGTCACATGCAATTTTGACGTCACGGAAGGTCCTATCATCAGTGCTGGTTACCGGGAGGACGCAGCGATTATCGGAAGGAAAAGCGGCGGGAGACAGAGTGCAGGACGCATCGCGGGGACCTGTAAGTGTAATGGCAATGTTTATTAACTGTATGTGTCCATGTTTAATGTGTTTTTATGTGTTTGTGTATGCCTGCCATTGGTTTCAATGGGGTTCGAGTTGGTTCGTCAAACGTTCGTCGAACGTTCGACGAACTTGTCCTCCGTTCGACGAACCGAACTCGAACTCTAGGGGGATGGCTCATCTCTAATGAGGAGTGAGAAGGGAAATGTATGTGGACACATTATTGGAAGCAAAAGGGGGGAATGTAGGTGGACATGGTATGAAGACTTGAGGGGAAATGTTTGTAGATACAGTATGAAGAGTGAGAAGGGGAATGTATACTGACCCATGAAGAATAAGGGGTCAAATGTATGGGGACACATCATGGGGAGAAAAAAGGGGAATGTATACATAGTATGGAGAGCAAAGGGGAATGTATGTGGACACATTATTAGAAGTGATGAAGGAAGGGCATGAACACGATATGTGGAGCAAGGGGGCCTGGGCACAAACATAGTATAAGGAGTGAGGGGCAATGTATGTGGACACAGTATGGGGAGCAAAGTGGGACTTTATGTGGATACAGTATGAAGTCTAGGAGGGGAATGAATGAAGACACAGCATGAAGACAGGGAGGATGGGTGCAGACATAGTATGGGGAGTGAGGGGGGATGGGTGCAGACTCACTTTGAGTAGTGAGGGGTTTAATGTATGCAGACACAGTATGGAGAGTGAGAGGTAATATGTGTGGATACAGTATGAAGACTTAAGAGGGATGGTATGTGGACACAGTATGGGGAGCAAGGGGGGATGTATGCAAACACAGTAAAGGGAGCAAGGGGGAATGTTTTTAGACACAGCATGAAGACTTAGGGGCAAATGTATGGACATATTTTGGGGATTGAAGTGGATAATGTATGCAGACAGTATCCCGAGTGATGGGGGAATGCATGTGGACACTATATGAGAAGTGAGGGGAAATCTATGCGGACATAGTATGGAGAGGGAGGGGCAAATGTATGCAGACATAGTATGAGGAATTAGGGGGTATGTATGTGGACACAGTATGGAGAACAAGTGGGGAATGTTGGCAGAAACAGTATGGAGAGCAAGGAGGGGAATGTATGTGGACATAGTATGAAGATTGAGGGGTTTGAGTGCTGCAGTAGAGAGGAGAAAATATGGGTTCATAGAAATGTGAGATGGCAAAGAATAGAGACTGAATAGTGTCTGGGAGTTAGTATGGAGAGGGTGCAGAATAGAAGGACAAAGTGAGGCATAATCTAATGATGAATGCTAGCAACAACTCATAGTATCTCCTTACCATTGTTAAGGACGTACTGGCAGTTGTAGGTTCCTGCATTACAAATGTATGTGGGTCTGACCTGACAGTACAATGTATGAATCATATACTCTTGTGATTCTGTTTATGTATTCCTATGCGAGTTATGCGAGTTTTAATGATGTGTTTCTGTACTGATAGGGGTTATATGGATGTATTGATATATTACTGTACTGCTGTTGGTTCTGATGACTCATTTTTTTACTGCTGGTGGTTCTGATGATTAATTTCTGGACCAATTAGGGTTGTGAAGCAGTGTTTCTGTACTGATTGGGGTTCTAGTTATGTATTTCTGTGCTTCTGACAGTCCTGATAAATAATTTCTGTACTGATCAGTGTTGTGATTAGAGATGAGCGAACCGGTCGCGGTTCGGCTCGAGTTCAGTTCGCCGAATGGGGGTCTCGTTCGAGTTCGGTTCGGCGAACCGGTTCGGCAAACCACTCGAACCACATAGGAAATAATGGGAGGCAATCACAAACACATAAAAACACCTAGAAAACACCCTCAAAGGTGTTCAAAAGGTGATAAACAACTCACAACACAACACAAACACATGGGAAAGTGATAAAGACATATACTCATGCGAAAACAAAAGAGCTGGACAAGGAAAAAGAGGAGGAGACACAGATATAGACATGGCATGCCCTTCTAAAATCATGTAAAACACCGCAAGGTTACTCCAAGCGGAGTCTCCCTTTTTTCCAAAAATTGGGCAACACACACACCCCCACCCCTTCAGTGGCAGCACTTGTGCCCCAGTTGTACACTTCACAGCTAGATTTGCATCAAGCACATTCAAAAATACGCCATCCTTAACCGTCCCCAAGATGACACCGGGGTAGGTAGCTAAGTCTTTCCTGATCCCAGCTCTGTTCATCTTGGATCATTTTTAAAAACAATGTAAGCAAGGGTTACTCCAAGCAGAGTCTCCCTTTTTTCCAAAAATTGGGCCCCACACACACCCACCCCATCAGTGGCAGCACTTGTGCCCCAGTTGTACACTTCACAGGTAGATTTGCATCAAGCACATTCAAAAAATACGCCATAATTAACCGTCCCCAGGATGACACCGGGGTAGGTAGCTAAGTCTTTCCTGATCCCAGCTCTGTTAATCTTGGATCATTTTTAAAAACAATGTAATCAAGGGTTACTCCAAGCGGAGTCTCCCTTTTTTCCAAAAATTGGGCCCCACACACACCCACCCCTTCATTGGCAGCACTTGTGCCCTAGTTGTACACTTCACAGGTAGATTTGCATCAAGCACATTCAAAAATACGCCAACCTTAACCGTCCCCAGGATGACACCGGGGTAGGTAGCTAAGTCTTTCCTGATCCCAGCTCTGTTCATCTTGGATCATTTTTAGAAATACTGCAAGCAAGGGTTACTCCAAGCGGAGTCTCCCTTTTTTCCAAAAATTGGGCCACACAGACACCCATCCCTTCAGTGGCAGCACTTGTGCCCCAGTTGTACACTTCACAGCTAGATTTGCATCAAGCACATTCAAAATCCACAAGCATTTACTCTCACCAGGATGATACAGGGGTAGTAAATTCCTTGTGGATCCATGACTTGTTCATTTTAATGAACGTTAGTTTGTCCACATTGTCACTGGACAGACGCGTGTGCTTATCTGTCAGCACACACCCAGCAGCACTGAAGACACGTTCAGAGACAACACTGGCAGCTGGACACGACAAAATCTCCAAGGCGTAAGTGGAGAGCTCTGGCCATTTTTCAAGATTTGAAGCCCAAAATGTGCAAGGCTCCATTTGCAAAGTCATGGCATCAATGTTCATTTGGAGATACTCCTGTATCATCCTCTCCAGCCGTTGACTATGTGTCAGACTTGTTGTCTCTGGTGGCCTTGCAAAGGATGGTCTAAAAAATTATGAAAAGATTCAATAAAATTGCTGTTACGTTATTGTGGTACGGGTAGACTGTTGAAGATGACGAGATCGTCCCATGTTTGTCAAGTTACATCTGGGAGATTCACTCCCTGCACCACGGTTGTTTGGTGGAAAAGCCGAGCTAAGATTGAGTAACAGCTTCTGCTGATACTCCTGCATACGTGCGTCCCTTTCTATGGCTGGAATTATGTCACAAAATTTGGACTTGTACCGGGGATCTAATAGTGTGTCAAGCCAGTATCCGCTGAGTCTTCCATGTCCATGGACAGTTCGTCCTCCATTTCTTCATGTTCTCCTGCACCTTCCTCAATATTTCACCTGCTACTATGCACCCTTGTTGATCCCTGTCCCCCATGGTCCCATGCCTGCCGCGTTGGTGATGATGAACGTCTGGACCTTGGTGATGTTGTTGTGTCTTGCACATATGAATCCTCCTGTAGTTCCTCCCCTTCCTGTTGTCCTACCCCCTGACTCTGAATAATGTTTAGCGTGTGCTCCAGCATGTAAATGACTGGAATTGTCATGCTGATAATGGCATTGTCAGCGCTAAACATATTCGTCGCCATGTCGAAACTGTGCAGAAGGGTGCATAGGTCCTTGATCTGAGACCACTCCATCAGGGTGATCTGCCCCACCTCTGCATCTCATTGGCCCAGGCTATACATCATGACGTATTGCACCAGGGCTCGACGGTGCTGCCACAGTCGCTGTAACATGTGGAGAGTCGAATTCCAGCGTGTCGGCACATCGCATTTCAGGCGATGAACCGGCAGGCCGAAAGACTTCTGGAGCTATGCAAGTCACTCAGCAGCGGTGGTTGAACGGCAGAAGTGAGCAGACAGTTTTCGTGCCCTGTTCAGAAGGCCATCTAGGCTGGGATAGTGTGTTAAAAATTGCTGGACAACAAGGTTCAACACGTGAGCCATACAAGGCACGTGTGTCACCTTGCCCAGGCGAAGGGCCGCACCCAGTTTTGCAGCATTGTCGCACATGGCCTTACCAGGCTGCAGGTTGAGTGGAGACAACCATTTATTAAACTCAGTCTCCAGAGCTGCCCACAACTCAACCGCTGTGTGACTCTTGTTTCCAAGACATTTCAAGCTAAAGACCGCCTGATGCCATTGCGCTCTGCTGCCAGCATAGTAATGAGGGGTGCGTGATTCCTTCTGCGCAGTTAGAACGCTGGTGACCTTACCAGGCAGGCTTGGGACGGAGGTGGAGGACCCAGACGAGGTGGAGGAGGCAGAAGCAGTGGCGGAACTTGGACAGACAGAGGATTGACACACAATTTGTGGGGATGGCAAGACTTGTGCAGCAGACCCTTCACCATCTATCACCATAGACATGCTGGTGTAGCGCAGGCACAGCTTTCTTAGAGAAGTAGTGGCGACTGGGCATCTGGTACTGGGGCACAGCGACAGACATAAGGTCTCTAAAATCCTCTGTGTCCACCAGGTGGAAAGGCAGCATTTTGGTAGCCAAGAGCTTACAGAGGGATAAAGTCAACCTCTTAGCTTTGTCATGGGTCGTAGGAAATGGCCTTTTATTTGTCCACATCTGAGAGACAGAGTGGGGAGTAGGGTGTCCTTGAAAAAATGCAGGTTTGTGAGGAAAGTGCAGGCGTAGACATGATGTTGCCTTCATCCAACGTTGATGCTATCGATGTCTGAGAGAGCTGTGCACACGCACTTGTTTCCCCTTCCAAACCAAATGACGACCTACCAAGCAAACTGCCTGTTGCGGTTACAGTGGTGGAAGTTGTGCATGGAAAACCAGGTGTGACAGCTGTCCCCACAGTCCTAGGAGATGAAGAGCGCGCGGATGCACTTGAAGGGGCAGGCGGTGGATGTTTCGCTCCGCTAGGCCGCATTGCAGCACGGTGAGCTCCCACAGGGACATATGATATTTATTCATGTGACGATTCATGGAAAAAGTTGTCAAACTCCTGAGGTTTTGCCCTCTACTAACAGAATCACGACAAATTTTACATATCACATGATTTGGGCGATCTTTTTCTATGTCAAAAAAGGTCCAGGCTAGGCAAGGCTTAGAGGGCATGCGACCTGCTGAGCCCCCCCGACTAGTGCTCAGAGGCACAGTGGTTGCTGAGGATTCAGTTGTAGACATGCTACCAGTACTACTCCTCTGTCCTTGAAGGCGAAAGGTAACTTCGTCGTCAGTAGCATCCTCCTCCACCGCCTCTGTTGACCTCCTCGAGTGCCTGACTGTGGGTTGACAGTAGGTGAGATCCAGAACTTCTTCATCAATTGTTGTGTTTGCACTCCCCTCACCCTCAGACTGAGCCTCTTCTTGCCCTGACCGAATATTTAAGTTGTCATTCCAATCTGGTATCTGCGTCTCATCATCATCAGTATATTCTTTATTGTCTATAACAACAGGTGTTACAGTTTGTGAATAAGGGTCAACATTATGCTCAGAAACTAGGTCCTCACGGCCTGAATCAGAGTCACAAAGGTTCTGGGCATCACTGCAGACTATTTCCTGGTCTGTACTCACTGTAGCTTGGGAACAGACCTCTGATTCCCAGGCTATAGTGTGACTGAAAAGCTCTGGAGACTCAGCCATCTCAGTTCCACGATACTGTGCAGGGCGGATTGAGACTTCAGAGCTGGGAGAAAGCAAGTGTGATTGGGATGACAACTCAGAGGACTGGTGTTTTTTGGATGCGGTAGTTGAGGTGGCGGAGAGGGCACTTGTTGGACCACTTGAGATCCATTCAAGCATTTTCTTTTTTTGGCCATCATCTACCTTTGTTCCAGTTGTTCGTGTCCGTAAAAAAGGGAGCACATCGGATTGTCCACGGTAAGTAGTAGACATCTTACTTTTGCTGGAAGATGGTCTATCTTCAGCAGATGTTAAGGGAGCTTTGCCACCTTCCCCACGGACAAACCCTTTTTTCCTTTTCCAACACACCTCTTCCCCTTTCCACTAGCATCTGTCATTTTGCCACTCATTTTGATTGCGACAAGATTGTGCACTTAAAATGTATTAGTACAAATTGAGAGGTGGTGTAGATTGCAGCGGTGGTCTATCTTTATTAACAGCAGAATAAACAACAATAACTATCCCTGACAATGCAACTACGGCCCTTAAACTGGCAGCATAGTTTGCTAGTATAATGGCTTAGTAACAATGAGCTTGAGTGTGCAATGCAGTGGTGCTGCAAATAGCTTTGCACCAGTTGGACACTAATGGAAATCCAACAGCCACTTTTAGGATGCCACTGAGTTTACTCAGTGTTTGCTAGTATAATGGCTTAGTAACAATGAGCTTGAGTGTGCAATGCGGAGGTGCTGCAAATAGATTTGCACTAGTGGGACACTAATGAAAGCCCAACAGCCACTTTTAGGATGCCACTAAGTTTACTCAGTGTTTGCTAGTATAATGGCTTAGTAACAATGAGCTTGAGTGTGCAATGCAGAGGTGCTGCAAATAGATTTGCACTAGTGGGACACTAATGGAAGTCCAACAGCCACTTTTAGGATGCCACTAAGTTTACTCAGTGTTTGCAAGTATAATGGCTCAGTAACAATGAGTTTGAGTGTGCAATGCAGTGGTGCTGCAAATAGATTTGCACTAGTGGGACACTAATGGAAGTCCAACAGCCACTTTTAGGATGCAACTAAGTTTACACAGTGTTTGCTATTATAATGGCTTAGTAACAATGAGCTTGAGTGTGCAATGCAGAGGTGCTGCAAATAGACTTGCACCAGTGGGACACTAATGGAAGTCCAACAGCCACTTTTAGGATGCCACTAAGTTTACTCAGTGTTTGCTAGTATAATGGCCTAGTAACAATGAGTTTGAGTGTGCAATGCAGTGGTGCTGCAAATAAATTTGCACCAGTGGGACACTAATGGAAGTCCAACAACCACTTTTAGGATGCCACTGAGTTTCCTCAGTGTTTGCTAGTATAATGGCTTAGTAACAATGAGTTTGAGTGCGCAATGCAGTGGTGCTGCAAATAGCTTTGCACCAGTGGGACACTAATGGAAGTTTAACAGCCACTTTTAGGATGCCACTAAGTTTACTCAGTGTTTGCTAGTATAATGGCTTAGTAACAATGAGTTTGAGTGTGCAATGCAGTGGTGCTGCAAATAGATTTGCACTAGTGGGACACTAATGGAAGTCCAACAGCCACTTTTAGGATGCAACTAAGTTTACACAGTGTTTGCTATTATAATGGCTTAGTAACAATGAGCTTGAGTGTGCAATTCAGAGGTGCTGCAAATAGACTTGCACCAGTGGGACACTAATGGAAGTCCAACAGCCACTTTTAGGATGCCACTAAGTTTACTCAGTGTTTGCTAGTATAATGGCCTAGTAACAATGAGTTTGAGTGTGCAATGCAGTGGTGCTGCAAATAAATTTGCACCAGTGGGACACTAATGGAAGTCCAACAACCACTTTTAGGATGCCACTGAGTTTCCTCAGTGTTTGCTAGTATAATGGCTTAGTAACAATGAGTTTGAGTGCGCAATGCAGTGGTGCTGCAAATAGCTTTGCACCAGTGGGACACTAATGGAAGTTTAACAGCCACTTTTAGGATGCCACTAAGTTTACTCAGTGTTTGCTAGTATAATGGCTTAGTAACAATGAGTTTGAGTGTGCAATGCAGAGGTGCTGCAAATAGATTTGCACTAGTGGGACACTAATGGAAGTTTAACAGCCACTTTTAGGATGCCACTAAGTTTACTCAGTGTTTGCAAGTATAATGGCTTAGTAACAATGAGCTTGAGTGTGCAAAGAGCAGGAGGGTACAGTGGCAGAGTTGTGGGTCAGTGTACAGGAAAGGAAGCCTCACTTTCTATCCCTCCTAATCGGAAAATGCAGCAAGGAAGTCCCTGATCTTAGCTACACAGACGCTGTTATCTTCTTTTGCTGTTAAAATCTGTTTCCACGGATCTGACTGTCACCTATGGCTCTGAGCCTGCTGTTATTAGCCCTTACAAGGGCTAATAGAAACTTCTTTCCCTATTCTGTATAGCGCTGTGTGTAGAGCGTACACAGCAGTATCGGAGACAGGAGCTACGCCAGCGGTGACTGACACCCAGACGCAGAAGAGATAATGGCGTCTGGACGGGCAGATACCCGTTTTTATAATGCAGGGACATGTGACATGGACATCCTATCACACATGCCGTTGCTTCTCTCGCTAAAAGTCCACTTAGCTGTGTGTGTGTCTGGGATTGGCTGACATGCCTGCCCCACTACACGTGCGCGCTTAGGGAAGGAAGACAAGGAAAAAAAAAAAAATGGCGATCGCCATTATCCCAGCAGCAGTGATCTGAATGCACTGTTCCCGCACACTATACGCTGAAATTTCATAATAGTGTGAGTCCCAGAGTGACTTACACTATTACAGCGGAAAGCCAGCTAGTAATTAGCTTGGCTTTTTGCTGCTAGAACCGTTCTCGAACGTTACTAGAACTATCGAGCTTTAGCAAAAAGCTCGAGTTCTAGTTCGATCTAGAACAGCCCCCAAAATCACCCGATTCGCGAACTGGAGAACCATGAACCACGAACCGTGCTCAACTCTAGTGTTGATGCTGTGCTTCTGTACTAATATTGAAGTTCTATTTATATATTGTTGTACCTTTGGTGGTATTGGTGATTTATTTCTGTGCTGTTATTAGTTCTGATCCTTTAAATGTAACATTTCATAACTTATAAGATTATGTGTTACATGGTTATGTTAATATAGTATTGCGACGTCTGACAAGTTAATGGTTACTATGTTTCTATTTATGTTAGGAGCATTAAAGGGGTAGTCCCAGTTTGTGATGAATCTGCATCACTTTATGTGACTGCAGACTTCTGAATTCTTATAGCGCTCACACTTCACACTGTGAGAATTCTCTAGTGCTGGCGGTGATAGTAGGCGGTCACAAAACTGCAAGTATGCAATTTTCATACATGCAGTCACATGCTGTCTAGATATGGAATGCGTCGCAATAAAAATGAATTGAGTGAGACTGGACATGTCCAGTCGGAATGTGGCCAGAAATGTACAAATTGTATTCTTGCGTTCAAATAATCATCCACTCTCGCCACTGGCAAGGGAGAACCCTAAAAGTGGGCAGTAGGCTCTGTGAGAATTCTAAAGCCTGCAGTCACCTAGAGTGACTACAGACTTTCATCTCAAACCTGGACAACCCCTTTAATTATAAAATTAAGCACTGTAGCATCTCAAGTTCTAGCATCTTGTAATATACTCACTGTCAGGATCAACCTCTGCTTGTTGGTTCCAGCATACATCACATGGCCGCTTCACTCATATGCATTTCATAATTATAGTCATGAGACACCCGGCTTTTGTTCCTGGTTCTCTCAGTTTTTCACTAACCATTGAGAGAATTAAGAAAGGCTGCTCAAGTAAGTTTACAGTAAGTTTACAAATCCATATGTTTGATTAGTCACATGATTACTACTCAAACCATTGGAGGGGGCCAAACTAAATTCTTACCCTGGGTGCCGGAAGCATAGAAACAGCTCTGTCCTGCATGCTGGGTAGTCTGACACCACACTGTTGCAGACTGATTATTACTAATCTTAAGCGGGCTTTACACGCTATGATTTCGCTACAGCGATCTCGTTGGGGTCACGGATTTTGTGACGCACATCCGGTCGCTGTAGTG
This sequence comes from Anomaloglossus baeobatrachus, assembly GCF_048569485.1. NCBI lineage: Eukaryota > Metazoa > Chordata > Amphibia > Anura > Aromobatidae > Anomaloglossus > Anomaloglossus baeobatrachus. Next base: position 515,261,535 of record NC_134354.1, read on the forward strand.
ATCTCGTTCTGTGTGACTTCTAGGAGCGATTTTGGATCGTTGCAAAAACGTCCAAAATCGCTCCTCGTTGACATCCCAATTATCGCGTGGGCGAAGTTGATCCTCGCTCCTGCGGCAGCACACATCGCTACATGTGACACCGCAGGAATGAGAAACCTCTCCTTACCTGCCACACGCCAGCAATGAGGAAGGAAGAAGGTGGGCGGGATGTTCGTCCCGCTCATCTCCATTCCTCTGCTTTGATTGGGCGGCCGCTAAGTGACATCGCTGTGACGCCGAGCGAACCGCCCCCTTATAAAGGAGGCGTTTCGCCAGTCACAGCGATGTTGCCGAGCAGGTAAGTACATGTGACGCTGCCATAGCGATAATGTTCGCTACGGCAGTGATCTTAACATATCGCCATAACGATAGGGACGGGTGCTATCACGCTCGCCATCGCTAGCATCTGCTAGCGATGTCGCAGCGTGTAAAGCCACCCTAAGCCAAATACAGAGTGATTTATGTCTTGGTGTAGATTGCACAGGCCTCAGTGCAGGGAAGTAAACAGAAGGGATGAGCACAGGCCCTGAATCGAGCGTCACTGATGATGCTTCATTTCAGGGAGGGGCAGATGCTGTGGTCTCTGCCCCCTGCTCTGATGATGATTTGTGTGAAAATCCCAGTTGGGATTCTAATACAAATCCTCGCCACACAGGAAATTGGAAAAAAATTGCAGTTAGAGTAGTATATTCAAAATAAATTAGATTATGGAACTAAATAAAGTGGGATTTTGATGGAAATTTCATCTGACTTAGGACCACTCCTTTAACAAAAAGGTTGGACAAATATGTAGTATATTATTACATAAGTTAGTAGAACCGCTTTTAGGGCTATGAAAAGCTATATACTTTGCATGTCTCTAAATTATTCATTCAATGACAAAATATGAACGTTTGTGGTGGTTTCTAGATGTAGTTTGCAAGAGATATCATTGTTTCATTTCTAAGAACATTCTAAATTGCAGTATTAAAACACATACAGTTTACTAATATTTCTTTAATAAATAAGGTTTAATAAGATAACTGTCTGCTACAGGATACCCCTGCCTCCTCCAAACGCTCTTTATTCTCAGCTATTAAGGAAGAGTTTTCTTTTCCTGAGTTTCATTAAGATGTTATTGCATTGGATAGTAAATAACATGTGTTTTTTATGTATTTATTGCTTACATAACAGCACAATGAAATTAAGCAATACTTTATTAACAGTTGTTATCAAATCAACAAATATATAGACTATTATAAATCCAAAAAAAAAAATTGCCGGTATTCCTTAAAATCCCATTTATTTCAAATTCATAAAAACATCTTTACAGGTCAGGTAGAGCAGTCCATATTGACACGTTCTGATCTGACGATCTTAAAGATAACATGACTACCCCACATGACTACCCCTGTGGGCGGGATATCATGGAGTCACATGAGCGACGTCACCGTCGCTCATTCTATCCTGCGTGCATTGCGGCAGGCTTTGTTTCCGGGTGTTCACGTGCCGGCTTCAGACGCACACTGCGCATGCGCAGTGCGCTTCTGAAACTGACAAGTAGAACCCAGAAGAGAAGCCTGCCACAATAGTAAGTGTAAACGTGCTCAGGATAGAATGAGCGACGGTGACATCGCTCATGTGACTCCATGGTATCACGCTCACAGGGGCGTGATACCACGGAAAGTATGCAGGACAAGGCGCCGCCCTTGTGACCATATTCCCTGCTATTTACATAGGAAATTTGAAGGTAATAAAATGTATTTTATTACTTTCATATTATATAATTTTATAACACAGGGATGGGTAGGGAGGTGTAATTATGGCACACATTCGTCTGCTGATAGGTCAGACCGCATATTTTAGGTGACAGGTTCCCTTTAAACACATTCATTGACTGGTTGTCATTTATGTAAACTATGAAAGGTTCACTAGAGAAAGAGTAAACCCCATTATGGTGTCCAGAGATTGCATCAAGCAAGTTCTCATGTTATATGAGGAGCAAAATGCTCTTAAAGCATGCAAAATTGGCTGGAATCATAAGTGGATGCCATGTCACGTTTGAAGAGCCCCTAATGTACCTAAACAGTGGAAACCCTCCAGAAGTCACCCCATTTTGGAAACTAGACCACTCAAGGAATTTATCTAGATGTGTGGGGAGCACCTTGAACCACCTGGTGCTTCACAGACTTTTATAATGTTGAAATGTGAAAATGAAAAATCACTTTTTTAACCACAAAAAATGTTGTGTTAGTTCCAAATTTAGCAATTTCAAAAGAGTAAAGGCCCCATCACACGCAGCGATATCGCTAGCAATATCGCTAGCGAGCTTACCCGCCCCTGTCGTTTGTGCGTCACAGGCAAACCGCTGCCCGTGGCGCACAATATCGTTTGGAGCCGTCACACGGACTTACCTGCCTAGCAACGTCGCTGTGGCCGGTGAACCGCCTCCTTTCTAAGGGGGCGGTTTGTGCGGAGTCAAAGCGGTGTTACTAAGCAGCCGCCCAATAGAAGCGGAGGGGCGGAGATGCGCAGCCGTAACATCCCGCCCACCTCCTTCCTTCCTCTTTGCTGGTGGCCGCAGGTAAGCTGTAGTTCGTCGTTCATGAGGTGTCACATGTAGCGATGTGTGCTGCCTCAGGAATGACGAGCAACCTGCGTCCTCAACAATCAACAATTTTTTGAAAATGAATGACGTGTCAACGATGGACGATTTAGTGAGTATTTTCCATCGTTAACGGTCGCTCGTTGGTGTCACACGCAACGACGTCGTTTGATACGTCGTTGCATGTAACGGGGCCTTTACAGTGGAAATGGCACCATATAATGAGTTGAGCAAGATCTCTTGTGTATGGAGATATCCCATATGTGATGACAAACTTCTGTTTGGGCACAAAGCAGGACTGGGAAGAGAAAGAGCATCATTAGACTTTTGGAAATTAAAAATTGTCTGGAATTGTTGAGGATGCCATGCCATTGAAGAGTCCCTGTTGTGCCTAAACAGTTGAAAGCCCATACAACTGACACTATTTGGAAAAATAGACTCCTAAAGGATTTTATCTAGATGTCTGGTGAGCACTTTGAACCTTCAGGTGGTTCACAGAATTTTATAATGTTGAGCCATGAAAATTAAAAAAAAAGAAAATTCTAATAAAAAAAGCCAGTAACATGGAAATCCCCTATATTTCTGTTAGGAGATGATGTACCTGGGTGATGAATTGTTTTTTGTGTATTGACTAGAAGTTTTATTGGTGGTATTTTTGGGGTACAGAAAAATTTGGATCAATTTACATTTATCCTTTGCTATACTCTGAGTGCTTACATCGGGGTTTCCATCTAAGTCTACAAATTCAGATAAAACCACTGTTTGATCAATTCACTAATCAGGCAGCAGAGTTACTTTGGACTCTTTGCGGCTTCTGTTCAGCTATGTCTGGCTTTACAGATATGTACAATAGAGGAGGTCAACCACACTTTTATGCATGCCTGAAATGACGGGCATGGATGGATCAAAAGACAGGCAGCATTTCTTTTGGGGAGTCACTAAGTGATTATCTATATACGATGTCATCTAGAGGATGATAAAATGTGGTACTTGTGGCTTGTTAAACTGGTTTTTCCCTGTATTCTTACAGGATTTTGGTTACCACTACTTCAAATGGACTTTAAAACTAAGGAAGCAGTTTGGCGCAGTAGGGCGGCGGATCTTTTTAAGTGCGATTCCTCCTTCCTTTTACAGCAGACGTCTCCTGACAACAAGGAGCTGTGTACTAGATATAGGGATTGTGTCCACAAAAGAATGAAAATCTGTTGGACTAATTTATCTCTGGAGAATTACCTATCTAATAACATTATTCCGAGAGGTCTGAGAATTCAAACATAACTCTCTTCCTCAAAAGGAAAGGATGGGTATGTCAACAGATGGGAGGAGGCAGCAACAACATGCTCAAAGGCTTTTTTACAGATAATAATTGATAAAAACAAGGTGGCTATGGCTACACTGGACACTGAGATGATGGAACTAATCAATAATCTACAAAAAGATCTCCCTTCTGATACGGTTAAAAAATTCTTTGAGGAAGTAGAGAAGGATATGCAGAAGTGGGAGAAAGAGATTAGTATGACCAAATCTAAGAAATACCAACATGATGTGTCAGATTATGCGAACAAAAAAATCTTCAGATGGCAGTTCAGAACAGGGCCATCTAAGAGGGGTAGGATGCAAACAGGATCATTTTCATCGATAACCACCGCTAGTGAAGCTGAACAATCAGAGGATGAACTACCATCAGTCAGCAGTATTAATACTAGATCAGGTGGTGTCAGGAGAACCGCCCCGCTTTTTCAGGCAGTAAAGGAAAGGACAGACCAATTCAAGGTAATCAACCTTTCTGATCATCTACTGTCTGATGTCCATATCCAGCTGCTTGAGAGGGGTCTGTCATTCGCCCCTACCATGCAGTTGGATACTTTCACGGCCATCAAAGATGTACATTTGTTCGCCCGAAAATTGCTTTTTAAACGCATCTTTGCCCAAACCACTGTAAGTGGGCCCACCGAAGTGGAAAGGGAGGAAGAGGCGGTAGAAGCATTAGAGGCCCTACCTGAGGAGTCTTCAGGAGCATGAATAAGTAAGTTTCCAGTCTACCTTTATTCCAGGTCTAAAAAGTTTCCTTCTCTCAGTTTGTGTCCTGCACTGAACATTTTTGTTAAAATGGTCGCTAAGGATATTGAGGGGTTGAATGAAAAGCCCAACAGGTTTTCTAATTTGAGCTTGCAGGAAAGTGGAGCCCTGGAAGAAATGAAGGAGTTGACTGACGTCCAGTTTAGGCCAACTGACAAGGGTGGCAACCTTGTCATCTGGCCAAATACCATGTATGAGAGAGAGGCCAATAAGCTGCTGGGTAATCAAATCTGTTATAAGAAACTGTATACTGACCCAACACAGGAGTTTCAGGTTCAATTGGTGGGGATCCTGGAGTAGGCTTGTGTAAATGGGATAATTCCCAAAAAATTATATGATTGCTTGCTGACCAAGCACCCCAGGATGCCCACCTTCTACCTGATTCCCAAGCTGCACAAAAGTCAATCCAATCCTCCTGGACGCCCCATAGTGTCGGGTATGGATGGACTTTGTGAGGGGGTGTGCCAGATGCTGGATTTATATCTGAAGCCTCTGGCCGCCTCCCTTCCATCATACATAAAAGACACTATGGAGGCCCTCAGGAGGATAATGTCACTCTGGATGCAGGGACCATCATGGTGACCACAGATGTGGAAAGTTTGTACACATCGATAGGTCACCATTATGGTCTCAAAGCAGTGGCCTACTTTCTAGACTCCAGTAATCTTGACAGGGCACTGGTAGAACTGCTTCTTACCCTGTTAGAATACGTATTAACACACAACGTATTCACTTTTGGGGGGTCTGTCTATATCCAGAGGCGTGGCACCGCTATGGGTGCGGCTTGTGCCCCGGCCTATGCAAATCTCTTTTTGGGGGCCTGGGAGAGACAGATTTTCCTCACGGAACCAGATGTCGATATCGGTAAAGTATACAATTGGATGAGATATATCGATGACATCTGGTTCCTGTGGGAGGGGTCCCCCAATGAGTTAACTGGGTTTATAGACAGACTAAACCAAAATACGATTAACATCTTCCTTACATATAAATATGGCCATGAAATGGACTTTCTGGACATCAAAATTAGAGTTAGGGATCAGGGTATACTTGATACTGAAATATATCGAAAACCCACGGCTACAAATGCCCTTCTCCATGTAAAATCCTCTCATACCTCGGCAACTATCAGGGGCATTCCAGTGGCGCAGTTCTTGAGGGCCAGGAGAATCTGCTCCACTGAGAAGGCCTTTTCTGAACAAGCCAATGATTTAACTGAAAGGTTTGTTTTTCGGGGTTACAGCAAGAGGATGGTAAAGCGTGGTTTTGATCGGGCAAAATCATGTACCAGAGAGTCACTCCATTATCCCAATTACTCTGAATTAAAACCATGTAAGGGAAATGATGTGCGACTGATTACCACCGACAATAATCGCTGGAGAGATATAGGCGGGATTCTCAGGAAACATTGGGGCATTTTAAAAACAGATCCGATTTTTGGGTAGAAATTTATCAACGTACCCTCTTATGACTGCGCGTAGAGCCAGAAATATCAAAGATCATCTGGTGCGCAGCCATTATGGAGTAAGGAATAGTGGACGGACCAAAACAGGTATTGTGGGCTTCTTCCCTTGTGGATTATGTAAGGCGTGTGCAAACATGCGCAAAGCCAAAACGTTCAGGGGCGCCAGGGATGACAAGGAGTACGACATTAGGTTACATCTTAGCTGTACTTCTAAAGCAGTTGTCTATCAGGCCTCATGCCTGTGTAATTTACTGTATATTGGCATGACCACCCGGGAACTTAAGACCCGGGTAGGGGAACATGTCCGAGATATTAAGAACTCTAAGGAGGCCTTGGACAACGAAAAACTAAAAACTATTCCCCGCCACTTTAGAGAGTTTCATAACTCTGATTCCAGACTCCTCTTGGTTAAAGCAATTGACCAAATCAGAGTGGACACACGTGGCGGGGATATAGGAAAATCCCTGGCTCGGCTTGTAAGCCGATGGATATACTGGTTGGGTACGGTATCTCCGGATGGCCTAAATGAAATTTTTGGCTTTAACGCCTTCCTCTAGATCTGGTACTTGCTCTTGGTTGGAGACGCCTGCATTTATTGGTATTAATATTTTAATTTTAGCAATGGCGGATTATTTATAATTACATCTGATTGCTAAGGGGCTAATAATTGTTTCTGTGAGGTGTACTAACATCACCCTTTCTTCTCTATTGAGTTTTTAGAGCATATACTTTTGATATTCTTATGGAGAGGAAGAGGTGTTTACTATGGCTATCTACAAGGTCCGTTGCTAATTGGATGAATCAACTAACAACCCGTACATATAGGAAGTGGATATATGGGATATCTGGAAGCAATTTTGGAGGATAACAATCAACACTCTTTTGCATATTGGTCGATTTGGACTATATAATATTGCTTTAATGTAATGCTAAAAAATACAGATGTGCCTATTTAGCCTATATATGACCTATATGGGGTATAATATCAATGTTATGTGTGGAAGTATGGGAATTGTTTTACCTATATTCATTATATGTTGCTATCTATGGGACTGGAGTTTTTGAGGTGAAGATGCGGATCTGTCTTCTTTCCTGTCATTGTTAAAACACTTTTTGGTTGATAAATATTCCTATTTATTATGGAGTTACTAACTAATGAAGTGTTGGATTGTTGGTAGAACCTGCATCTTTGCTGCATATACTGTTATTTTAATATGGGCAGCACTATATAACGGTTAATGTGAAGGCCCCATTGGATATTGTAGCGCTACACATGCTGTGCGCGGCCAAGCCTGACACTGGATTTCCAGCGCTCTAGTACGGTAAGGCGGTGGGGAGCTGCGCATGCGCGGCGGCCGTGGCATCGCGTTGCCATGGTCTCCGTGACTGACAGCTCTGCGCCGCAACCGGAACAAAGCGCTGGGTCACCTCCGCTATCCAGGTGTCATGGCGGCGCCCGCGCCGAAGAAAACATGTGTTTGCTGCACATCACCTGCCCCTGATACTCATTAGATATGGGTATAAAAAGACCTCTGGACATCATGTAAGTACACCTGCCTCCAGAAGAAGCAGCTAGTGAAACGCGTCGAGGCGGCTGCGGGCATACTCTACTTATCGGTCAGGTCTGTGCACTATCATAATATTGGTCATATGGTTTCATTAACCCTGTGTGTGTGGCAGAGCTGGGTTGTCCTTGGGGAGGAACGCTTGCAATATGATGCCATATGGGCTGATGTTTATTAAGTGGATTTATGATCGCGTTACCTCCCATGTAGTCTGAAGGATTGAGTTTAGGGAATTAACCCTTAGGTATTAGTGAGACTGGGCCTGGTAGGGGGTAGACGCCCCAAGTACTGTACCACTTTGGGAATGTACTATGGATTAATATAGGGGTAGTACTCTCCCATCAGGCCCACCTTGACCTATATTGCTCTGTTACAGATGTATGGATTATGATCTTCTATTTGTATAGTTAAATCTGTTGGGAAAATGGACCATGACTGTTTGTGTCCGGTACTGCTGTGCTGGTAATCCATAGTCGGAATACTATAACTAATACTCTTTGTTCCAATTCATTTGGTTAAACGGACTGTGTGATTGACAGCATAGCAGTGCGGGGATGCTTTACTCTTAAATTGTCCTGTACTGATTTTTTGGTGTGCCCGCACTCACCCCTTCTCTGTTAGGAGGGGTTTGCACTTGTGATTTTCACTGCCCTTTTTTGTGCTAAACATATACTGTCATTGATTTTAATTGTTATAATAAAATGAGGTTTTAGGACATATTGACATCTCAGTGGTTTCTTTTGGGGAGTCACTAAGTGATTAAGTTTTATTGGTGATATTTTTGGGGTACAGAAAATTTTGGATCAATTTACATTTATCCTTTGCTATACTCTGAGTGCTTACATCGGGGTTTCCATCTAAGTCTACAAATTCAGATAAAACCACTGTTTGATCAATTCACTAATCAGGCAGCAGAGTTACTTTGGACTCTTTGCGGCTTCTGTTCAGCGATGTCTGGCTTTAAAGATATGTACAATAGAGGAGGTCAACCACACTTTTATGCATGCCTGAAATGACGGGCATGGATGGATCGAAAGACAGGCAGCATCCACTGTGTCTCCATCTTCCTTATTATAGGGAATATTCCATCAGGAATTCTGTCTAAATCAAGCATTTCAGAGATTGACACAGAAACCTTTGTGCACGCTTTCAGCATAGAGTGCAGTATAAATGTAAAGCAAGCCTTAGGGCTCATGCGCACGTAACTGCAGAATATTCTGCAGCGATTTGACAGTACATGTGCACGTCATATCGCTGCAGAAAGACTGCATAATAGATGCAAATTTTTTGTTAAAAAAAGCTGATTTCATGTGCTACGGCTGCTGCCCCCACCATAGACAGAGTGGGAGCTGCATCCAGAATGCAGAAATAATTGACATGCTGCTTTTAAGAACGCACGGATTAGGGTCAAAATTTTAGCACCCAAATCGCTTCGTTCATAAAAGCAACGTGCGCACGTGTCATGCACAATCTACATAGATTGTGCTGTGGATGCAGAACGCATGCATTTACGCTGCAGTGCAATACGCAGCGTAAATGCATGTGAGTACGCAACGTGCGCATGAACCCTTACTGTGATCTTTGGGAGGCAGAATGAATAAATCAACAGCTTTTTTGCCTTTCATCCAGTGATAAAATAGGTTTACCTTCAGGTCAGTGCGATTGCAGCGATAACAGATTTCTGTTTTTTATGTTCAACTACTAGCACAGTTCAAAAAATGCTTTTTTTAAAAGAAAAAAAATGTTTTTGCATCATCATGTTTTCAGAGCTATAATTTGTCTATATTTTTGCAGACAGGGTCATATAAGGGCTAAGAGTTGCCATTTTTATTATTGCATTTTGGGGCACATAAAGTTTTTTTGTTCACTTTTTATTCCAATTTTTGGGATGCAGAATGAACAAAACCCCCACAACTCAGAATTTAGGTTTTTTTGGAAGTTTTTTTATGCCATTCATCTTGTAAAAGTGATGACAACTTTTAGTCTTTGGATCAGTACGGTTACAGTGATACCACATTTACATCTTTTTTTATAGTTTGCCACTTTTACAGACTAAAAACAATTCTATAGCAAAACTATTGTTTTTGCATGACTGTATTCTGAGAGCTATAGCTTTTTTATTTTACCACTGATGGAGCTGTGTGGTAGCTTGTTATTTCGCGGGATTAGATGCCATTTTCAGCAATCTCATTTTTATTTACATCTGTCTTTTTGATTGCATTTTATTCTTATTCTATTTCATAGGTGTAATGAAAAAGCATTGTTTCTTGCTACATTTTTCTATTTATCTTTTTACAGTCTTCATTCTAGGGGTTAAATTGTGGAACAGATAAAAAGATTGGATTCTTTCAGAAACAGTGATAAAAAATATGTGTAACTTTTAACCTTTTAATAACTGGTCTCATGTATTGCAATAGAGATGCATTGCAATACATGAGACCTGTCAGATTACACTGACAGAATGCCTGTCAGTATAATCTGGTGTAATAGTCCTCCATACCTGGCACACCAGGAGGTCATTATTTGCCGATGGAGGTCAGAGATGGAACCCCCTCCCTCCCATTCGCTATCGATTCAAGCATATAGAGGGTTAATCAGCCAGGGGCAGTGCATAAGCAGACCCTGGTTTTTGCTGCAGGAGCTTGGCTGTCAGCTGTGCTGAGTTTCTGCAGTAATTGTGTGGGAGATGCTGATATTCTGAGTGTGATGACCACTGACATCGGTCCCTGTATGTCTTCCTGTGCTGGTCAACTGTCAGTAACAGCTGTTGGCATGGAATGGCATGGCATGTTTTCACACAGTGACAGTTTAAAGCCATAACATACATAGCCAATCATGATGTGAGAACTGACAGCTGCTCATTATGTGCTATGCAAGTCATTGGTCATTAAAAGGTGAAGACAGGTGAACAAATCACCAGTCTTAATGAATCAGGCCCAATAACTTTATGCTTGTTGTTGTGCAATGTTTACTTAAGGCCGGAGTCACACTAGCGAGTGAATCACGTGTAATATCCACGAGTCTCGCATCACATCACCAGGCACGGCTGCACACTCTTCTGACAGGAGCAGGTTGGCTGCATGTATTTCTAGGCAGCCAAGATGCTCCTGTCCGGAGAGTGTGTGGCCATGCTGGGAGATGCGATGCGAGACTCCTGCATATTACACGTGAGTAACTCGCAAGTGACACTCCAGCCTAAACATGTTCATTGAGTATTTTTTGTGTCAAAAGTTCAAAAAATAATAAATCACATCAAGATATCCAGATTTAGAATTATTAGGTCCTTAGGTTACACCTGGAACAAGAATTGGAAATGAATTTTGAGATGCCTGCCATCTTTTTAACATTGTACATGTGGTTACAATTTTTACTTTTGACAGATGTATACAATATTTTGGAGGCAAAATGAAGAGAAAAGTATTATTCTTAGTTTAACCAATTGTTTACTTCTTTTTCCTTTCCAAAATTCGCAATATGTCAGCATCTCATGCAGTTACATTGAGTTTTATGTGTAGATTTTCCCCTTAGGTTGGAGTCACACTTGCGTATTACTTGTGCAAGTGCAATATGAGAAAATCTTGCATTGGCCTCGAACTAATGTTAATTAATGAGGCAGCTTCGATCTACGTTTTTTTTCTCGGCTCCAGTCGGACTGAGGAAGAAAAAAAAAAAATCGCAGCATGCTGCGATTGCAAGGGTATCTCCCGCGAGACTTACCAATGCAAATCTATGGGTGCGAGAAAAAAAAAGGGATTGCACATGGATCACTCATCATACATCTGTGTGCTGTCAAGAAAAACACGTCCAAATACAAAAAAACCCCAGGAAATTACATCAGATGCCACAGGAAGTGTTGCTTGGAGTTGTGTGTGCTGCCAATAAAAAACGAGTTGAACACCTCCGCGGAGTGCAGGCTCACCATGGCATGGCATATTAATATTGAGATGATCATTATGATGCTGCATCGCCTCCTTGTAGTAGCATCTGGGTAAGTCTTGCCAAACCTGCGGGATAAAACACAGTGCAGCTCCATGATGTTCAAGGTCAAATGTGATGACATGTTTGGAATGAACAGAAAAACTTAACAAAATAGATCTGCTAAGCATATAGTTGTCCAAACTCATCCCAAATGGATTTACTTCCATTGAGGAGCGTGGGGGACAGCCCTTAAATAGATATTGGCTTCAAATAAACTATGATTTGCCTTTAAATCGAGGCAAGAAAATGACGTCACATACAGATTACATATGGATTGCTCATGAACAACATTTTTCAAAAAAAATGCAGACTCGCATTGCACATGGATTACCACTCAGACAACTCTCCGGCATGAGAATTGAACCAATTTGTCATACGCAATTGTGTCTCCAGCCTTAAACTTGAATTAGATGGTAACAAGTGCACGTGTGTTTTTAATGCATGTCCGCTGAGGAAATGCACAAAAACACATGTATTATGCACATGAAATCCAAATATCATGAAGCATCAAAAACAAAGGAGCTTTATTTAAAGCATGACATACCAAAAAGAGACAAAAATTGCTTTGTCAAAGATCTGTCAAAACACATGTAAATAAAGAACACATTAAAAAAAACTAAATTAAAACCTTTACCCGGGTGATTTTCCATTGTTACTTTTTATTTTAAACTCCCCTTCTTCCAAAAGCCTTATCTTTTTATTTTTCCATATTAATTAATTTTAAATTTTAATAGATCAGGCATTTCTGAACTCGACAATGGCAAATATGTGTATTTTTTATTGCTTTATTTATAATGCGGCAATGTGATTTGAACTTTTAGTTTTTTTAAAACTTTTTTTTACATTTTTTTACTGATTTTTCTGGAATCCCTATGGGATTTTATGACTAAACACTGCAATTGCTTCTCCTGATTACAGTGATGCTGCAGCATTGGTCTGATCAGGAAAAATGCTGTTCCTGCGAGTTCCGATGCTCTGCCGACTCCCACAGTAAGTGACTCATGACAGCATCAGGGGTCATCATCCAAGCGCTGTCTTGGAACACATCGGCGACCCGTGATCATTTCACAGTGTTGCTGATAGTGGCTGGGAACAGCACGATCCCAGCCGTGACTTTTTAAAGCATGCTGTCAGAGTTTGACAGCATGATATAAAGGGTTAACAGGCGTGGGTGAATCTCCACGGTAACCAGAGGGACACGGCCAATGACTTACTAGTACATTATTCGTCTTGAAAGGGATAACCTAATTTACATAATTGTTGTAGAAATGGTGCAGAAATTCTACAACTTTAAAAGACTAAGATTCTGTGCCCATGATAAGTTTTTGGTGAGCTTTTGAGGCTGTATATTTTTACTGCATCAAACACAGACTCTTACAGTTAAAGCAAAGTGTAAAATGACCTCTGGTGTGTGTTTCAACATGTCAATTTCTCTTGCAGATACACTGAGTTTTATGTGTTGATTTTCCCCATAGAATTGTATTAGATGCGGGAAAAAAATGTCAAAAGTATAAAAAAGTACCAAAAACACATTGTCATGCTAGATACAGGGAAATACCAAGCGAACAGCAAAAGGGAAGGTGAGGAAACCCTTTGTCTAGGGAGGAGGGAGATGGTGATCCCTGACCAAACCTAATGCTAGTCCCAGGGGTTCCTCACCACCCTAGATTTGTTCCACACCTATGCACCAAGCCGGATACCTGACCCTAGGTATTCCTTTTGCTGGGCCCTAAATAATGAATGGATGGGATGAGCTCTTTGTCAACCCCACTAAACACTATAGATGACACACAGGAGGAAATTGCAAAAACTACTTATCTATAGATGACATAGGTAGAAGTTCAGCAAAGTTTTCAGCAATGACACCATAGAGGACTACAAGCCACTTACTTGCAACCAAGGCTTGAATAGACTGAAAATATCCCCAGCACCAGTCCAAGGAAGGAAGGGGAAATAAAGAACCAAGATAATGCTGATGATCAGCAGCTGGGTGAAAGTTGAGCGCCTGCTGTGTCCAAAAAGGGGTAGAGATGAATCCAGCAGGAAAGCTACCCATACCAATGAATACTGATAGATTGAATAACCGAAAGTGTCAGGAAGCATTCTACGCAGCCAAACACAGTGACCTTCTATGGCCAGAAACCACATGACTGTCTGTCACCAATGGCACACCCATGATACAAATGTAATGTGCACAAGACTATATCAATAAAGTTTTGTCTAGGCCAAATACCAAGCTGTATAAAAGACAAAACAGCTTTATTTAAAACATGACACACCAGCAAGAGACCACAGCATCAAAAACATGATCATTTAATGTAAAAAAACACAATAAAACACAATGAAAAAATGCAAAGTAACCTAATTTACATAAAAGGTGCAGAAATGCTGCAAACGTTCTGCAATATCAAAAATAACCAAAAGCTCAAAGGGGGATTGTAGCTGTAAGTGCATTTTTTATCACGTTTTGACCCTGCGATTTTTGTGCCTTTTTAGTATGTCATGTTTAAATACAGCTGCTTTTGTTTCTAAGGCTATGTGCGCACTTTGCTTTTTACCTGCTTTTTTGCTGCTTTTTCAACTGCAGTGTTTAATGCCAAAATGGATGTGTTCTTCTATTCAAGCAAAGTTTATGGGAATTTGGTTTTCTTGAACCCACTTTGCAGTTCAAAAATGTGCCTTTTTGTTGCAGAACTTTGGTCAAAAACTCAGCTTTGCAGTGCAAAACCCAAATGGCAAAAACAATTGACATGTCAATTGTTTTTGCCATTTGCGTTTAGAACTTTCAAAGCTGAGTTTTTGACCAAAGTTCTGCAACAAAAAGGCACCTTTTTGAACTGCAAAGTGCGTTCAAGAAAACCAAATTCCCATAGACTTTGCTTGAAAAGCAGAACACAACCATTTTGGCATTAAACACTGCAGTTGAAAAAGCAGCAAAAAAGCAGGTAAAAAGCAAAGTGGGGCCCTAGCCTAATACTTTCTGCTATTTGAATTTGATTACATTATACTGATGCAGTCATATGCAGATTACATAAGGTTTTAGTGTATTTCCACAGAATAAATGCACTAAATATTCATGTGCATTTTTACCGGCAGAGTTTCTTCATCTAAAGAAACTGAATGGGAAAAATTCACAGATATAGCTCAGCGTATCGGCAACAGAAATGAACATGTTGAGGTAATCAAACACCCACCACAGGTCAGTTTAAATTGAAAAAAAAACACAGTGGGCAGGAGATTTCTAAAGGCCTTGGTTCCATTTGCGCATAGCTTATGACGCAAAAGCATCAGAAGCAATACGCTAATGACTCTCTGCTGAAAGTGTGAGCCGAGGGTTATGTTTCTGTGATATGATCTTGCGATCGTATCACAGCTGCAGAGAAGGGGGAGGGAGCACTTTCTCACTCTCCTTTGCTGCCTGTCTCTGTGTATATGTGATGCCCTTGCAAAACCCATTAGTCACACATTAGGCCCCCGCATAATACCTTCCCTCACCTAGGTTATATACAGCTGACCTGAAACCCTAGTCACCCCCCTCAGGGCAAGACAGGTACACCAGTGGGCGGGACCAGGTGGTTGGGAAACGCCCACCTAGGGGTCTAGACAGCCCGGGGCAGGAAAACAAGAAAAAGGAAGCTGTAGTTCAAGCTGAGTGGAGTGTGGGCTAGAGCTAGATGTAGCTCCAGCGGAGGAGAAGTTCAAGTTGAATGGTGCCAGGGTTGGAGCCCTGGTGCCTTGGCTAGGTGGCAGACAGTGATCTCCATCAGCAGGAGACGGGAAGATGGCTCGGCAGACCCGAGGAGGACCGGAGCAGGTTGGAGCCCGCCGGTACCGACACCGGAGACCCGACCGGAAACCTTGCACAGACGGGGTACTCGGACCCTGAAACCAGGACTGGGACCAACAGCCTAGCTAATTCACCGATTGAGGGCAGGATCATATGTCCTGTCCCAACCTAAGTCCCGAAAAGTAGACAACCACCCACAGAGAGGGATAGGGCCACCACCAGGGCCTGTAGATCCCACGGGTCAGCGTCAGACGGGCACGGCTCCTCAGGCACACAACAAGTCGGGAGCAGACTCCTGTGTTCCATACTGGGAAGTCCAACAAAAGCAAACACAGTGCAGTAGAAAAAGATGGTGACCACCAGCCCGCGTGGGGGACCAGAGTACAACCGGCCGCAGAGGCCGGCCACCAACACATTGGTTTACCAAAAGACTCGTGTGATTTATTTAAGTGTGACTAACCAAACATCCCCTGATACGTCCGGGCACGCGAGCCCTTGCCATCGCCATACCCTGCACAGAGACACTGGGCCCCAGGGCAACCATCCCTACCCACGGAGGGGTTAACATCCGGCTGCCATTACATCTCCCCCGGGTATCCCACAACAGCAGCGGTGGTGTCCCACTTCACCACACACCGTGGGTGGCGTCACGAACCAAATACGGTCAAGGCCGTACAACTACGTCCCCTTTTTTATTCGGCATGTCCGCGTGACCCCCGGGTTCGGAGGATCCCTCGAGCCACACAGTGGGTCCGGATCCGTGCAGCGCCGGCTGCTGGCACGGGGGCTGCACATATATTTCACTGAGGTCGGATGACATGGAAGTGCAGTGCGATGTTTCACACGAACCCATAGACTTGTATGGGTGTGTGAGCCAAGACTCACTGCCAAACGCAGCATGCTGCCATTCATTGCTCATGTCAATATGACATGAGAAATCAATCACAGATGGACATTGCCCCATAGTTTTCTACTGGTGTGAGTGCAATCTAATGTTTTATCGGATTGCACTTAGCTATATTAATCGCAAGTGGAACTGAGCCATTTATCCCATCCACAGTACTGGAACTTTCAGGCCGTGTGCCCAAAAGTAATTTTTAATAGATAAGGGGCTGTGGAAGAGAAAGCGCAATAGGGTCTTACCCAGGTGATGGGAGGGTGAAAGAAAGTGTTACACTCACCTATAATGGTTGTGCCAGTCACAACCACTATGCACGCATATGAGAATCCAAGTCCGGCAGCAGTCCCAGGATTGGCTGATAACAGAGAGTGGACGAGGAAAAGGGTTGTAATCCGCGCCAAGGACTCAGAAGATTCAATGGAGATTTATGCTTCTTTTATTGGCATGCACATGTCTACGCGTTTCAGGAGTCACAGCTCCCTTCGTCAGGACAGCAAGCCTGCTGGCTTGCTGTCTTGAC
This sequence comes from Anomaloglossus baeobatrachus, assembly GCF_048569485.1. NCBI lineage: Eukaryota > Metazoa > Chordata > Amphibia > Anura > Aromobatidae > Anomaloglossus > Anomaloglossus baeobatrachus. Next base: position 515,278,453 of record NC_134354.1, read on the forward strand.
GAAGGGAGCTGTGACTCCTGAAACGCGTAGACATGTGCATGCCAATAAAAGAAGCATAAATCTCCATTGAATCTTCTGAGTCCTTGGCACGGATTACAACCCTTTTCCTCGTCCACTCTCTGTTATCAAAAGTAATTTTTGTGAATTTTTTATGCTGCGTATTTCCACTGAGTTAAAATTCCAGCATCTTACAGTTTTGGCAAAGTGGATGGGATTTATAGAAATCTCCTGCCCACTGTGCTTTTTTTGTACTCACTATAAACTGCCCTGCGGTCAAAGTTACAGATCTGTAGTATGTCAATTTTTCTTGTAGTTATGCTGATTTTATGTGCCGATTTTTTTCGTAGACTTGCATTAAATTATAAAAATCCATAGTTAAAAAATGCACCCACTTATTAGTGCCTTTCCAGGGTGTAAGTGAATAAAAAATGAATTTAATTTGAATATGACTATATCAATAGATTTTACTAAATGTAAATTCCAGGAAATATCAAAAACAAAGCAGCTTTATTTAAACATGATGCACCAAAGAGAAACAAAACCTGCAGGGTCAAAAATGTGACAAAAATGTATGTAAAAGTCAAGTAACCTAATTTTCTTAATAGGTGCAGAAATACTTAAAAAACTTACCAAATGCTCATAGTCAGAGTGTCCCCTAAAACTAGGCATTTTTTGTGCAATGAAAATACACAGCATCAAAATCTCACCAAAACTTAACCTGAGGCCTCTTTCACTTATTAGTGAAAATCACAGACATTTTTCACTGACGTGTTAAAGGTACGTATGTCATTTTGTGTGCCATGATTTTGACACATGCGTGATCTCCATGTGCTATCCGTGACAACACACGGACATCTCCTCCCCTGTCCACGTTCCTGCTCTCCGTGGTGCTGATATCTCCTGCTCTCCTGTGTCCGGCCGCTGTGTCTCTCATCGCTGCAGCTACTTCCGGGTCAGCTGTGCAGATCATGAGACTAATTAGCAGGCCTAGAAGCAGGAGAGCAGCAGCCGGAGACAGCGTCACTGGAAAAGGTGTGTATAAAAAGCTTTATATTTTAAATGTCCGTGTTTTTCTGGTATGTGTTTCATGGATCACACTATAGTGTAGTCCGTGGGACATCAGTGATACCAGAATAAATGGACTTGTCTCCGTTTGGAGCACACGGACATGCGTGTATGCTGCACGGAAACACGTCAGTGAAAAATCACTAATGTGTGCGCAGACGCATTGATTTTAATGGGTCTGCGTATGTCTGTGATTCTGGTACATGAAAAAATAGTAACATACGTACCAGAATCACTGACGTGTGAAGGGGCCTAAGATAACTCAAGCTGTTGATCCAGGAGGTTTAAGCAGTTTAGATAATATCTTCTCTAAGCTGACCCGCTTGGATTTGCGATTTGTACCCCTACTTGATGAACCTTTTTATGAATAGCAGAATATTAGGGATTTGCTAATTATAGCATGGTTTTATATTTAAGGCTGGAAACACATCTATGGGAGTAAAATCGGTTCGAGTTGGCTGAAAAAAACTTGGCTGATTTTAGTTCACATTAGGTCACAGTGCAATGCAACTGCACTGCGATCCTGAGATTTTTCTCATGATTGCAGTGCGTGTGCAATGCGTGTGTGATCCGTGTGTGATCCTTTTCTTTCTCAGCAGTTGTCATCTGCCATTCAGCTCTGCTACATGGCCGCTGACAGCAGCCACAGACAGCCATGTAGCAGAGCTGAATAGCAGATGACAGCAGACACAGACAGAGCCGCACGATCAGAATGAACTCGGGTGAACTTCACCCGACTTCATTGTCATACCGCGGCTCTGTCTGTGTCGCGTCCTGATTAGCGGTCACCAGTAAAGGACTCACCGGTGACCGCTAATCCCCAGAGTGACTGCAGTGAGCTGCGCAATTAGTGCTGCTGTCACTCAGGTTACGCGCGGCCAGCTGGATCCTCTCCCCATGACTGCAACTCACCTGTGACTTCATTGCTGTCACTCGGGTGACTTGCTGTCACTGTTGGAGGATCCAGCGGTGGCCGCGAGTAACCTGACTGACATCAGCTGAGTGCGATACTCACCTCAGTTGCTGCGTGGAGGTGACAGGAGCGGTGGTGCCTTCTGCAGCTCCTGTCAACTTCATGTAGCAGAGCTGGAAGCGACGAGAGACCTCCGTGGATTACGTCAGACAAGGATGGGTTTTTTGGGTACTTAAAAAAGTGGTGAACGAGGGTCTTTGTTATTGTTTATTATTTGAAATAAAGGATTTTTACACTGTGTGTGTTTATTAACTTTAATTTAGAGGTTAGATGCCTGCAATGATTAATCTAAGATTTAGTGGCAGCTATGGGCTGCCATTAACTCCTTATTACCCCGATTGCCAACGCACCAGAGCAAATCGGGGAGAGCCGGGTACAGTCCCAGAACAGTCGCAACTATTGTAGGCCGCAATTCTGGGCGGCTTCTGACTGATATTGTTAGGCTGGGGGGGCTCCCCATAACGTGGAGCTCCCCATCCTGAGAATACCAGCACTCAGCCGTATGGCTTTATCTGGCTGGTATTAAAATTGGTGGGGACCGCACGCCATTTTTTTAAATTATTTATTTATTTTAATGCACAGCATAGACACGCCCACCGGCTGCTGTGATTGGTTGCAGTGAGACAGCTGTCACTCAGCCTGGGGACGTGTCTGACTGCAACCAATCATAGGTGCCAGTGGGCAGGTAAAGCAGGGAATACGAGATTGAATGAGCGGCCGGCTTTTTCAAAAGAGGAGAAGCCACCGGAGCAGTGTGAACGCTGTGCAGCGCCGCGCTGGTGATCGGGGATCGGTGAGTATGAGAGAGGGGGTAGAGGGATAGACCGACATGGACAGAGAGTGAGGGACAGAGATAGTGACTGACAGACCGACCAACAGAGAGAGAATAGAGACCAAGAGGGAGAGACCGACTGACAGAGAATAGTGATTGACAGACATTGTGACACATCACTCATTTCCAGTGTTTTAGGAAACATGTGATAAATGTATTTAGAAAATCGGATGTCACTAGGATGGTGTGAGTGCTGTCCCGTGACATCCGATTATTTACACGCTCCCATAGACTTGCATTGGAGAGACTCGCAGTAGAAACTCGCAAAAAAGTAGCATACTGTGATTTTTTTCTCAGTCCGATTTGGAGAAAAAAAATCGCAAATGCGAGCTGAATCATTCACTAACATGTGTCCGATTCCAATTGCCCTACTGCGAGAAACTCGCAAGTGAGAAGTAGCCCTAATGCTTGCAAACTGAGAGGAATTTTCAAGAAAGTTTTTGCTTTAAAATAAAAAAAAACATAAATGTAAGTTATTTAAATTTTTCTAATATTTTTATAAACTACAAGGGAATTTTACCAATTATCAAATGTTGTATTATTATTATGTAAAAAGTAAAATTTTTAATGAATACTTTGCATTTATCCATCCAATTTTCTCATTCACAGGCCTGGAATGAGGTCTACACAGAACACCAATGTTCACAATTCTCATAATTAAGAAACCATTTTAATGGGTACACTTGTTTTTTTCCATCTTTTATCAGAGCGCTAATCAGCTCCTGTCTCACACATGGGGCCGAACATTTCGAACCAACTTTGCAGCTGGTAACTGCTGTGCATTTTCAACTTGGCAATAAACTTTGCATCCACCATTAAACAGTTGGAAGGCTTTGTTTTTATCAGATGGCCTCTGTTGGTAATAAACATTTATTATAACCTACTGTTGTGCTGAAAATTTAGCAATTATTTTTACATATTATTTCCCTTGATTTTGTTTTTCCAAACTGCATGTGTCCCATCGCTTAGGAATAAAAGTTTCATGGTACTGAATATCCACATCTTAGACTCATTGCGGTAAGAGGCTGCATTAAGACATATTTTCCTCTTCATCTTTTTTCTTATCATATGTCTTTGTAAACTAAATCTTTTGCAATGTGACAGGAAATGCCTGACATTTTCCATTATCAAGATTCATTTATACATCCTCTCCTCTGTTGCCAATTATATATGCATTAAATACATAACAACTAATCTGTAGTCTTTGCACCATAACCAAATCCCATCTGCTGCCCTGCATATTATTATAGCGAGACTTTTGAACATACTCTGGGATCTCAGAAAGCTGCTCTTTTAAAGCAAGCTGTACTGCAATTGACCTATATTTCTTGTCATTAATCTTATAATAGACATCCTACCCAATTTCACCTTCACAGGAATAGTTTCTTTAAAATCCATTCTAACATTTGGCTCACAGTAATTCGTGTTTCAAAATATCATTCCCCTGCTCTGTCCATACTTCTTCATGTCAGTCTCTAATGTGGCAAGTAATTCAGCATTTGTAACACTAGTAAATGTCAAATAAATGGCTGAATATTGAATGAGTGTTACATGTGAATACAAGTGCTGAGTGCTTGAGAAATATGCTCAGTAATTATGTTAATTCCGTAGAGGAATTTATTGTTCTGCATTGTAAGACTCGCCGTGTGAGTGAATATAACATACTGCACAAAAATGCTGCTTATAAAATCAATTAGTTGTATGAGAGCTCAAAAAAAAATAATTGCATTAATGTTTAGCTGCTAAAGCTGCATTGTTTCATTACAGTATATGGCTATGCCACCTCTCAGTACATGGTCCATGACGTTTTATGTTGCCTCCAAAAGGAAATGTAATTGGAATATGTAGAGCTGACAAATACTTTATGTTTACTTGTTCTATTACTCATTCAGGGGGGCAACCTGGTCATTGGTAAACCATTGGTATATCATTGGTGCAACCTGTGCAGTCGTACAGGGGGCCCAAGAGGTAAGGATGGGCCATTTCTACCTCCAAAAAAGATGGAATTGTGCATTTTGATGAGTTATGAGAATGAAAAGGCCCATATATTGTTTTTGCACAGGGGACCTTTTCAGTCTGTGTTCACCACTATACTCATTGTTGCATATGCTTCTATGACTCAGCTTTATAAGGTTACCATGCTGTTCCCATATTACAGGAGTACACTGTTCCTCATGGTTTGTTTCCAGCTTTACAGGAGGTGGTTTGCTCTTGAAAATTGACACTACATGCTGGCAGCATCCTCATTCCTCTAACCCACACTGAGCATTCCCCTGCAGGTAGCAGGGGCAGTATTGCTTCTTCAGAATAGGAGAAGCACAGTGGAATTGAGGCTAGGCAGAATCTACAATCTGGTCAGCTACAGAGCAGAGCGAGCTTTTTCTAATGCATTCCTGGGTAAAGTCTGGCAACCCACAGATTGGGGCAACCAAAGGGTTGGAAACAGTGGCCTTCTCCACCACACGGCTGCCCTCAGGGGGATTTATGGGAATGTCATACTGTTTGAGGAACTGTGTGGACACATCATATTGTGTGGGGACAACATACTGCAGGGGAGCTGTGTGAGGACAACATACTTTGTGGGGAATAATTCTTAAAGAGGTTCTTTGTGGAGACATAAGTTTCCGTGGGGGCTTTGAAAGAACAAAATTAAGTGTGAAGCTTGGGAGTGGTCATCATACTGTTTAAGGGGACATACTGTTTGAGTGTCTGTGTGGGGACATCATATTCTGTGGGAAGCTGTGTCAGAACATCATACTTTATGGAATGACTATAGGGGAATCATATTGTGTTGGGAGCTGTTGAACAAGGTACAAAGGTTAAATAACAGGAGCAGTATGATTTACTATTTTTAATAAACTTAATGAAAACTACATAATTTACTGATTTTTATAAACAGTTAAACGGTAAGAATGAATAATATAATGAGGTCTATCATAAACTGTATAAGCAGTAGTGATAAAATGAATATAAAATAATAATAATAATGAAATAGTGAGCTGAATTAAAAGTTCAACCAGTTGTTTTGGCCCTTCAAAACATCATGGTCTCTCATGTGGTCTCTTGGGAAATGTATTGTGCTCCCAGGCTCTAGAGTATAGATTGCAAGCTTCCATGCTCATTACTTTGGTAACTGGCCACTCTGAGCCCGCAGGGTGTCAGTAACCTAGGCAATGTGCTGCCTGGAGATTAATATGGACTGTTTTACACATCTGCAATAATGATTGTCCAGAGATTAAAAGGTGACCTGTGTCATGCCAACAGTAAAGTATGCTGAGACGCCATTCTTGTGTGTTGTTGTTTTTCATCCAACGGAGTCGGCTTTCTCACAATTTTGCTTAAAGATTGTTGTTCAGGTCTATTGCATTGATGGTCTATCCTTAAAATAGCTCAGAAATATTTGTTTGACGGGAGTGTGAAACTTGGAAACAAGGGATAAGGTGTCTTCAGAAATGGTGGTTAGAAGTGCTTAGTTGCAGAGCTGAAAATCTCCTTCAATGGTATAATGGCCAGTCAAGTGTTGCACATCCACACTTTAATCTAATCAATTACCATTGGCAAAACTGAGCACTTCCAGCTGATGCTGACTGAGAGCAGCTGATTAATAGGGGTATCTGGTGTTGCACCTTCACTGATCAGATATTGATAGCCTATCCTAAGGATAAGCCATCAATGTCAAAGTCCTGGACAACCACTTTAAGAATACTTTTGCCACAAATACACTAAAATTGTAAGTAAAATTGCATCCTTGTGATGATTCCATGGAATAGTTTTTCAAACTAAATGTCAACAATAAATGTTAAAAATAAGGAGAACCTTTCGCTGCAGAGATGAAAAAAAATGTTTTTTTCATTTCTCTTCTCCTTTGCATAGATATTAGCTTGTAAATAGGGATGAGCGAACGCAAACTATAAAGTTTGGCGTCTGTACCAAACAAAGACTTTTGACTGTACGTCCAGTTACTATTCTGTATTGTCACCAAAATAAAGCTTGGTGAAAGGTTGCAAAGCAGGCCAATCCACAAGCATTTAGGCTGTTGGCACGTCCGGAGCCATAGTAGCCATACCAAGAATTGGCATGGCTTTAATTAGCCAGGGAAATAACTGGAAAAAAAAAGGAACCAAAATGGTTAAAGCAGGAAATACCAGTCTCAGGGAGCAGCTGTGACACTGCTTCTGGGCCAGCGCATTACATCTCATACATGTACACTGATTCCCCCACCCACCATTTGTGACAGCGTATGTTTTTGGTTGCAGTCAACCCCCCAGCTGTGCGTGATATCTGAGCTCCATATCAAAACAAGAGGGATGCCATGCAGTTTTATTCATTATTTAAATAAATAATTTTAAAAAATGTATCTGCGGCCCCCCCCCCCCCCTCAATTTTGATACCCAGCCAAGATAAAGCCGGCAGATTCGGGCTGGTAAATCAGTCTGGGGAGGCCCATATTTTCTGGGCCCTCCCCACCCTAAAAATAGCAGCACAGTGGGCCAGAATTGTTGCATCCATTAGATGCTTTACCCAGCTTATCCCAATTGCCCTGGTACGATGGTAGTCGGTGTAATATAAGGGGTTAATGGAAATTGTAATTTATCAGCTGCCATCAAGCTCTATATTAGTAATGGGAGGTGTCTATGAGACCCCTCTAATAACTAATCCTGTAAGTGAAAATAAATAAAACATCAACACCAAAAAAATCCTTTATTTGACATTAAATACACACACAATCTTTCATCCATTTATTAACCCAAAAAGTACCCTTGCACATCTGACATAATCCATACGAAGTCACATGTTTATCCCGGTTCTGATACATACTGATTTTGCAGCGCGCGGACACATTAGAAACATTACCTCCTGCTTTGGCTTTAGGCAGAGTTAGGCAGAGTTTAGGCAGAGTCACTGAGTTTACCTGTGGTCACAGCTGGAGGTTCCGATGGACCCCACCTGTGACCGCAGGTAACCTCACCTCAGGTGAACTCATTGAACTCAGTGATCTCACCTCAGGTGAACTCATTGAGTTCAATAAGACCTGCATCTCCTGGCAGAAAACCGCAATCATGAACCAAATTCCTGCACTTAATCTGCATCTTTTGGGAAAAAAATGCATCTAAACTCAATGCGGTTTTGATGGTATATTGATATGTTTTTGTCCAGGAGATGCAGATTTCAAGCAGAAATTTGGTGTATAATTTTCATCACCAAATCTGCATCTCTTGGCAGAAAATTTAACAAAACATGATTTTGATGCCATTTTGTTTTGATTTTCTGCCAGAAGATGCAAATTTGGAGCAGAAATTTCGGGCAGACATTTCTGCACCAAATCTGCATCTCCTGGTAGAAAACTGCACCAAAACAGCTATGAAATCACATTTTTTGTTCAATTTTCTGCCAGGAGATGCAAATTTGATGCTGAAATTTATACACCAAATTATTGCACCAAATCTGCATGTTCTGGCAAAAAAAAATTGCATCTAATTGCGATGCGGTTTTGATGCAATATTGATGCTGCTATTTTCCAGGAGATGTAGACTTGGTACAGAAATTTTGCATGCAATTTCCAGCACCAAATCTGAATTTCCTGGGAGAAAATCACTCAAAAAATGTGATTTTGATTCCGTTTGTTGTGGTTTTCTGCCAGGATATGCAGATTTGGTGCAAAATGTCTGCCCCAGATTTCTGCACCAAATTTGCATCTCCTGGCAGAAAATCACAAAACTCAGACAAAGTTGTTGGTGCAAATTTTCAGCCAGGAGATGCAGATTTGATGCTGCAATTTATACTCCAAATTCATGCAGCAAATTTGCATCCCCTTGCAGAAAACCGCATCAATACCACATAGTGTTTCGATGCATTTTTTTGCCATAAGATAGAGATTTGGTGCAGGAATTTGGTGTATAAATTCCAGCACCAAATCTACATCTCGTGGCAAAAAATGTGATTTTCTGCCAGGAGATGCAGGTCTCAGTGAACTCATTGAGGTCTCCTGAGGGGAGGCCACTGAGTTCAATGAATTCATCTGACATGAGTTTACCTGCTGGGGTGGACTATGTTACAGCATGTAAACTCAGTGACACTATCGACCACAGCTGTGGATCAGTCTGTATCTGCCTGAAGCCATAGTGGCTGGTCATGTTTTCTAATGTCCCCAACACGCTAGGATTGACACGGGAATTTGTATGGATTATGTCGTATCTGCAAGGGTATTTTGTGGCTGAAATAAAAGGGTGAAAAAGTGTGTATATTTTATTTCAAATAAAGGATTTTTTCTGTATTTGTGTTTTACTTACACTTACAGTATTAGTAATTGGGATGTCTCATAGATGTCTCTCATTTCTAATCTAGGGCTTAATGACAGCTGACAAATCACAGCTGTCATTAAAGGGAACCTGTCATCAGAAATTTACCTGTAAACCTAAAAGTTTCCCCCTCTGTAGCTCCTGGGCTGCATTCTAGCAAGCTTCCTATAGTTTTTGTGGCCCCTTTTATACCAAAATAAGTACTTAATAAACTTGTACCTTTTCGTATGCAAATTTTGAAAATTATCCATGGGGGCGGGCTGCCTGGTGTCCGTTGTTGTCCTCCTGCCGATTTACGCCGCCCCCGAACGCTGAATTTCAACCTCAGGACGCCGCCCCTGGGCGCCCATGGTCCCACGCATGCGCTGTGCGACTGTAGCGGTGCCGTGCACTGTGTGCACGTGTGACCGCTGGTGACGCTTTGCGCGGGCACGATGTTATGGGCGGCGTTGTGAGTGTCATCAGCAAGTGCCGCCCATAACCTCATGACCGCACTTTCCCCTTTGCCTCCTGCGTTCTGCGCAAGCGTCTCCTCGTAACCTGTGGTGGCCTGATCCGCTCCTCCCATCTATTTCCTGCTGCAGGGCAAGATGGGAAAGGTGACGTCGGATCATTTGGCCAGTGCTTGCGCAGAACGCAGGAGGCAAAGGGGAGAGCGCGGCCATGGTATTATGGGCGGGCACTTGTGATGCATTCACAGTGCTGCCCATAATATTGTGCCTGCGACCACGTCACCAGCAGTCCTCGCATGCACGGGACCTCGGGCACAGTGGGCGGCGTCCTGATCTATGAAATGAAGCAATGGGGGACGGCGTAAACCAGAAGGAGGGACAGTAACGGATGCAAGAGAGCCCGCCCCCATGGAGAATTTACAAGAATTGCAGACAAAAAGGTACAACTTTATAAAGTGTTTAATTTGGTTTAAAAGGGGGCACAAAAAGTACAGGAACCTTGCTAGAATGCAGCCCAGGAGCTGCAGAGGGGTAATCTTTTAGGTTTAAAGCTCAATTTCTGATGACAAGTTCCCTTTAACTCCTTATATTACATTGATTGCCACTGCACCAGGTCAATCGGGATGAGCCGGGTAAAGCATCGGCATTGTCATATTCAATGGATGTGACAATTCTGGGCAGCTGCAGGCTGGTGTTTTTTCGGCTTGAGGAGCCAATAACCATAGCTACTCCCATCCTAATAATACCAGTCCCCACCTGTCTGCTTTACCGTGGCCTGATATCAAAACTGAGGTAGACCCTACATGTTTTTTACCCTCTATTTTGATATTTAACCACGGTAAAAGCTTACAGGTGTGGTGCTTCAGCCTGCAGCTGTTGTTTTATCCTCACTGGCTATCATAATATGGAGGGAGCCTGCATATTTTTTTTTACACTACTATACAGAAAACTGACTGCAACAAATCACAGATGGGGGCACAATGTATGGAGCCTGTTTAGCAGCCTACAACCAATCACAGACACTGGCACAGAGGGTGGCCGGCAAAGCACTGAATATTGATGAACCTTAATCAGTGGGCCCAGAAGAGTGTCTGACTGCAGAATGATCCTCTGGGAAATACCAGGAAACACTATGTATAACTATCTTGCTCTTAATACCATTTATCTTCTATTTGAAGCACGCTAGCGCTTACTACAGCCATTTTACAGTGCCAAATGTCTCATTCCCATTACCTTTCATGAGTGTGTTTTTGTTTTCTCACTTGGAGTTTTTGTATCTTGCTGCACACCCTGGCCTTCCCTCTGGTTCTTCAGGAGGTACGAGAAACCCCTTTAAAGACGTTGTGTCTGAGGTGTTGTTTTGAGTTGTGCAGGTAGGCTCTTTCTAGTCTGTACAGAGACCAATTTGATGTAAATCCAGCATCTCCCTTTCACAGCCAGCCCTTAGGGTGCGACCGCACTTTGCTTTTTACCTGCTTTTTTGCTGCTTTTTCAACTGCAGCGTTTAATGCCAAAATGGATGTGTTCTGCTTTTCAAGCAAAGTCTATGGGAATTTGGGTTTCTAGACCGTACTATGCAGTTCAAACTGCAGCCTTTTTGTGGCAGAACTTTGGTCAAAAACTCAGCTTGCAGTGCAAAACCCAAATGGCAACAAAAAGGCAGCATTTTGAATTGCATAGTGCGGACAAGAAACCCAAATTCCCATAGACTTTGCTTGAAAAGCAGAACACATCCATTTTGGCATTAAACGCTGCAGTTGAAAAAGCAGCAAAAAAGCAGGTAAAAAGCAAAGTGCGGTCAAACCCTTAGTTTGCTCTAGGGTGTCAGCATGTATCCATTTAACACATTGGCTGAAAAATTGCAAACTTTTTCTTTGAAGGTTGTAGATATCAAGCGTAAAACAACAGCTTGCAATTCAGGTGCTCTAAATGTCGCTGACTAACAGAGCATCGTGGTTGAACCCTAGGTAAAGCTGATAGATTGCTTAGATGGGGACAGAAGTAAGTTCTCAATCTTTTTTGCCTAATGTAAATAATATTTTTGCCTACATCTTGACTCCTCTGGGTGCAAGACTTAGCGAGGGGCATTGTATTGTCTTTGCTTCATAGGGATCCACAGGCATGGTAATATTCTTTGTCTGAGGATTCACCAGTATCAGAAAGGTTCTCCCGGTTATATGTAATAACCATTTATTTGCTAAACTAGAAACATGTCAATTTGAAGTACAGCAAGTAGAATTGTAAGGACATTTGGTTTCTGTATCAGAATTAAGATAGACTCCATTAAGGTACAAGCCTAACTCCGGGTTTTGTATCTTCCTACACATTTTTTTCCCATTACTGGCCATTTGTTGCAGCCTCCCATCAGGTTATTCAGTGAATAAAAAAAACTCCTCTGCGGCCTTTTAGGGAGACAGGTCCAAGATTGTGTTTTACAGCTAGAGTCTTTCTAGTCTGTACAGGGACCTGTTTGGTTCTGGTGAGGCATCTCCCTGTAGTAGGTCTTCCCTTCTCCTGTTACCCATGTATCAATGTGTTTAAGTTCATAACAACAGGTTGTTATGTTTATGACTTTAACACACTAAAAATGCCTTTTTACAAATTATATTTATATTTTTTTTTGCATTCACATATTTTGAAAGCTGTACATATATATATATATATACATATATATATATATATATATACATATATATATATATATATATATATATATATATACACACACACATGTATATATATATATATATATATATATATATATATATGTATATATATTATTATTCTCCTGACTGAGCTTTATGAGGGATTTTCTTCTTATGAGATGAGTTGAAGTCTTTATTTGTATAGTTTGTATAGTTTTGGATACATAATATTTTTGATCACTTTTGATTTCCATTTTTAGGAGGTAAAATAAAAAAAAAAAAAACAATTCAGGAAATGTTTTTCTTTTTTTACACTGTTCACTGTTCACAGTGTAACTTATGAAAAAAAACTTATTCTTCGAGTTAGTGGGATTACAGCCATATTAGATCAATATAGTTTTTTTCTGTTTGCATATTTTTGCAGTCTAGGATGAATTTTGTTGAAAAAATATGTTGTTTATCCATCTTCATATTCTGAGAGCTATAACGTTATATTTTTTTCTGCTGACAGAGCCAGAATAGGATTTGTTTTTTGCAGTATTAGATGAAGCTATAGTGATACCATATTTGTTTACATAAGACTCTTTGATTGCCTGTTATTCGACATCTTTTTAAAAAGCAGATGATAAGAAACAGCTTTTTTTGACATATATTTTATTTTTTATTAGGTTCAATATATGGTTTAAATAGTACAACAGTTTTATAACTTGGGTCTTTCTGAATACAACAGTATTAATATCTTTACGACCTAGGATGTCCTAGGTTGCCTCCCTACCTTTAATGCAGACTTGAATGGTGAGCCTACATAATAACCCTGCACAATTCTGCTGATCTGATCAGCAGACATGTGCAGCTAACAGATGCGGGTGGATCAAAGATCATCCTGTACCTGTTAACCCTTAAACTGTGACAGCGTGACCTAACATTCTCCGGCAGGGATCGTATCATGCCCTGCCACCATCAGCGGCCCCTTGAAGTGATCACAAAGCATCAATGTATTATCATGACAGCGCGGGGTGAGATGATGACCTCTGACACTGACATAACTTACTTCCGACAGAGTGCAGGCATTCACAGGAGATCAACATTTCTGTTGATCAGAGCAATGCTGAACTAACAGATAGTTAAGGCATTACATCCCCTAAAGGGAGTAATAATAAAATCAGTAATATTGATAAAATCAATACAAAATGTAAAAATAAAGTTTTTAAAAATATGGAAAAAACCCTCTAGAAGTTCAAATCACGCCTCTTTTGCCCCATCAAAAATAAAACAATAAAAACCCCACATATTTTATGTCACGGACTGCAGAAATGCCCCATATATCAAAATATACAATGAAGTAATCTGATAGGTAACTGGCATAGCGATAAAAAAATCAAAATGCCAGAATTAATTTTTTGTTGTTGATTTGATATGATTAAAAACATCAGCTCAAGATTTAAAAATTAAGCCCTCACACAGTTCCAGATTCTGAAAAATGAGAATGCTATGGATCTTTGAAAATGGTGACAAAAGCGCAATTCTTTTATTTTTTTTACAAACGTCTGATTTTTTTTCAACACTTCGATAAAAGTAAAACTATACATGTTTAGTATATACAAATTGGTATTGACCTTGGGAAACATATTGCCTTTTCAGTTTTACCATATAGTGAGCATGTTAAATAAAAAAAAAATCTAAAAAAGCCTATTTTTTTGCAATGTCACCACACATGTAATTTGTTCACATTTTTCTGATTGGCTCTAATTTTCATGACACAGAGGAGGTTGCAATTTCATGAAGGCTTACAGAAAAATTGTGAATTTATTATTTCATCATCATTATTGCATTGTTAGTAGCTAGTCTATTACATCACCTATTTAGTCTATTGAGCCTCCAGCATTCTATCATCTTAAGGTGACTAATCAAAAACACCAGTAGCTACGATCACATAATCCTAAGTACAGCAGTTTCATCTACTTTTATAAAAGCTCTCTGTGTAAGGTATGCAGCTGAATTATTTAGCAACAGTTTCTTAGCAAATTGTCATGTTTCTACACCTTTTTTCAGATACAGTTAGATCCAGAAATATTTGGACAGTGACACAATTTTCGCGAGTTGGGCTCTGCATGCCACCACATTGGATTTGAAATGAAACCTCTACAACAGAATTCAAGTGCAGATTGTAACGTTTAATTTGAAGTTTTGAACAAAAATATCTGATAGAAATTGTAGGAATTGTACACATTTCTTTACAAACACTCCACATTTTAGGAGGTCAAAAGTAATTGGACAAATAAACCAAACCCAAACAAAATATTTTTATTTTCAATATTTTGTTGCGAATCCTTTGGAGGCAATCACTGCCTTAAGTCTGGAACCCATGGACATCACCAAACGCTGGGTTTCCTCCTTCTTAATGCTTTGCCAGGCCTTTACAGCCGCAGCCTTCAGGTCTTGCTTGTTTGTGGGTCTTTCCGTCTTAAGTCTGGATTTGAGCAAGTGAAATGCATGCTCAATTGGGTTAAGGTCTGGTGATTGACTTGGCCATTGCAGAATGTTCCACTTTTTTGCACTCATGAACTCCTGGGTAGCTTTGGCTGTATGCTTGGGGTCATTGTCCATCTGTACTATGAAGCGCCGTCCGACCAACTTTGCGGTATTTGGCTGAATCTGGGCTGAAAGTATATCCCGGTACACTTCAGAATTCATCCGGCTACTCTTGTCTGCTGTTATGTCATCAATAAACACAAGTGACCCAGTGCCATTGAAAGCCATGCATGCCCATGCCATCACGTTGCCTCCACCATGTTTTACAGAGGATGTGGTGTGCCTTGGATCATGTGCCGTTCCCTTTCTTCTCCAAACTTTTTTCTTCCCATCATTCTGGTACAGGTTGATCTTTGTCTCATCTGTCCATAGAATACTTTTCCAGAACTGAGCTGGCATCATGAGGTGTTTTTCAGCAAATTTAACTCTGGCCTGTCTATTTTTGGAATTGATGAATGGTTTGCATCTAGATGTGAACCCTTTGTATTTACTTTCATGGAGTCTTCTCTTTACTGTTGACTTAGAGACAGATACACCTACTTCACTGAGAGTGTTCTGGACTTCAGTTGATGTTGTGAACGGGTTCTTCTTCACCAAAGAAAGTATGCGGCGATCATCCACCACTGTTGTCATCCGTGGACGCCCAGGCCTTTTTGAGTTCCCAAGCTCACCAGTCAATTCCTTTTTTCTCAGAATGTACCCGACTGTTGATTTTGCTACTCCAAGCATGTCTGCTATCTCTCTGATGGATTTTTTCTTTTTTTTCAGCCTCAGGATGTTCTGCTTCACCTCAATTGAGAGTTCCTTAGACAGCATGTTGTCTGGTCACAGCAACAGCTTCCAAATGCAAAACCACACACCTGTAATCAACCCCAGACCTTTTAACTACTTCATTGATTACAGGTTAATGAGGGAGACGCCTTCAGAGTTAATTGCAGCCCTTAGAGTCCCTTGTCCAATTACTTTTGGTCCCTTGAAAAAGAGGAGGCTATGCATTACAGAGCTATGATTCCTAAACCCTTTCTCCGATTTGGATGTGAAAACTCTCATATTGCAGCTGGGAGTGTGCACTTTCAGCCCATATTATATATATAATTGTATTTCTGAACATGTTTTTGTAAACAGCTAAAATAACAAAACTTGTGTCACTGTCCAAATATTTCTGGACCTAACTGTATGCCTCATTCTTAACAAAGCAGATAGTTTTTGCTATATATTCATAGAAGTCACTTTTGATTCACAAAAGCAAAACTGGAATACCATAATAAGATAAGAAGAAAACCTGTATTATAGTTTCAGAATAGAAGAACAGGAAAAGAGTTGGGCTCCATAAATTTGCTGCAATGGATGGGCATCACATCTTACTCAGTGGTTGCTTGTGAAAAGGTAATTTATACATTTTGCCATCCCAATATTCTTGAGAGAGCCAACCGATCACTTTCTTAATTGGTCTTTCTGCATAGAGCCCCCCGCCCCATTAAGAAAAGAGATTTACATAAGAAGTAGATTTTACAATATACACACATTTCATCTGCAATACGCTCATTATCACATACAGAAGAAGTGATGATTCCAAAAGCACCAGAGACATTTTAAGTCTAGTCAAATGAAAACCAAGAGGGCTCTTAGTGTCATTAAGCATCTTCCTCTCAGCAACCTTTCTGTCAGCAACATCAACTAAGCCACACCTTATAACAGAACTGAATGACCATGTTAGAGATTTGGATCTGCCTAAGAGCAAGGCTAAGCTCTTAGTTTCCAAGCTACCGCAATGGAATCTCCTAGCAGGTGATTTTTGGATTTCTTTGATCCACAATATGATAAAGATCTTGTCCAATACTTCTTTATGGAGGGTGATCTTGTGGAATGCAACAACGTCACAGCCCAATGGAATCTCTGTAGAGAAGTCATAATCCAGAGAAATTGAGGATCTTCATCGATTCATCCAAAACAAGTCTAAAAGCTCCCTTGCGACATAAAATCAATTCCCCACCTTCAATTTTAGTTGGTTATGCAGTCCAAATGAAAGACACCTATGACAACATGAAACTGCTGGTGAAGTACCTAAGTTATGACCATTTGTGGCACCCCTTGTTGTGGCTTAAAGGTGGTTGCTCTCTAACTTAGTCTCAAGGTTATGTACACAAAGTGCTGCTGCTTTCTTTGTGAGTGTGATAGTGGTGCAAGAGAATACAAGTGATCAGTAAAATAAAAGAGACTAGCCTTTCTGACATTCACTTCAGCCATGGAGTAAAATTATCCCTTATTCAGCACTTGTTGACACAGAAGATTTAAGATTAACATTATGATTTTGCCACCATTGCATGTCAAGTTGGGCCTAATGAAGAACTTTGGAAAGGCAATGGATAAAAATTCAAAAGCATTCAAGTATCTCATTGAAAAATTTCCATGGTTGGGTGAAACAAAAATAAAGGAAGGAGTCTTTATCGGACCTCAGATTCATAACCTTCTTAAAGTTGAGGGATTTCTCCATTTATTGCAGGACAAGGAAAAGGTGGGATGGGTAGCAATTGCATTAGTGGTAACTAATATTTTGGGAAACTCATGAGTGGTTAACTATGATGAAAATCTCAAAATATGTGATTCATTTCTCACATTTGCATCTAGACTTTTTTCCGCAAAACTGTGGAGCAGTGAGTAACGACTGAGAGATTTCCCCAAGATATTGCCGCTATGAAGAAAAGATAGCAATGAAAATGGAATCCATCATACTGTTGGACAATAGTAATGGATGATCTGATGCAGAAGTACAAGAGACATGCAAAAATAAGTTTTTATTGAATGAGGACCAAATTTTGCAGTGCAATTTCTGTAACTGTTTATAATTCATGATAGTGTTTAGACATTTTTCAGTTATTTGAATTGATGCTGTTTCCTCTAAACAAATATCAGAAAATTGACATAACATATTCTGCATTTTTATATTTGCAAAAATAATAATGTTTCAAAGTACTGAAACTAATAAGCATTCATTATATCGGCAGTAAAAGGAAAACTCTTTGATATCGTAGAAACATGAACCAACTAAAAATGTAAATGTCAAATTTAAATTCAGGAGGTCAAAATCAATAATAAGTGGCTCATTTCATAACTGAACCTGAAAACTTTTGAAATTACTGCATGTAGAACAGAGTTATTCAGAAAACCACATAAACTAAACCTCAAAATAAATATCTTTATTAATAATATTGATTTAAAATATAGACACCATATGTCTTCCAAACAACAATAAACAAATACAAGGTGAGTGAAGCTTAGTTGAAAAATAGAAAAGCGTGAGAGAATGAGTAAAAGATCAGTGGTAGGTAAGGGGTTTCATAGAACCTAAGCTATATCTCAATGACCCTTCCTACCAGCGGAGGGTGTCATAATGTTTAGGACCCCCCCCGCTCCAGATGGCTGGCCCTCACTATCCCTATTTCCAACTGGCTTGTGTCCACCACCAACATCCAGGTGCAGAGTGTGTTAAAGACAAAACTACATGTAATACACAATAGCGTTAAATGTAGGTTTTTTCACTGAATAGATATTCAATCTGAAAACTTGATATTTGTTAGAAGGGAGCGACAGGGTCTGCCACGCAGGCTCCTGCAGCTCCTCCCGACGCGTTTCCCCCCCTTCTAACGCAATGAAAGGGGGTTCATCAGGGGTACAAGATAGAAGACACCTGTAAGAAAGACAGGCATGTGTCACTAATCAAATTCAGGATTAAACATGCTTCCTTGAACCAATGCGTGCAGCAAAGATGACTTACTTAGAAAATGATTAGAGCCAGTGACTCAATAAGTCTTCTGACCAGGATAGGTGCGACAGGTATTACTGTATCCTTTTTTCACAAGATCCCCTATTGTTCCATCAGGATAAGTGGACTTATAAGAGGGGTTATGTCTTTGGACTTACTACAAAACAAAAAGAGTGAAGAGGAAAAAGTCCCTTAGGGCAACATGCAGATTGCACAGAGTCACTATGACAAGGATGGCAATAAACACATAGAAAGAACCTGATTCCGCCTCAATGAACCATGGCCCAACGGATGTGTATTGGTCTCCAATTCACGTGAATAGAGAACCTGCGATGTATAATCAAAATATCACCATTAGAGTCATGATGATTTCATTTTCTAAGTAAGTCATCTTTGCTGCACGCATTGGTTCAAGGAAGCATGTTTAATCCTGAATTTGATTAGTGACACATGCCTGTCTTTCTTACAGGTGTCTTCTATCTTGTACCCCTGATGAACCCCCTTTCATTGCGTTAGAAGGGGGGGAAACGCGTCGGGAGGAGCTGCAGGAGCCTGCGTGGCAGACCCTGTCGCTCCCTTCTAACAAATATCAAGTTTTCAGATTGAATATCTATTCAGTGAAAAAACCTACATTTAACGCTATTGTGTATTACATGTAGTTTTGTCTTTAACACACTCTGCACCTGGATGTTGGTGGTGGACACAAGCCAGTTGGAAATAGGGATAGTGAGGGCCAGCCATCTGGAGCGGGGGGGGTCCTAAACATTATGACACCCTCCGCTGGTAGGAAGGGTCATTGAGATATAGCTTAGGTTCTATGAAACCCCTTACCTACCACTGATCTTTTACTCATTCTCTCACGCTTTTCTATTTTTCAACTAAGCTTCACTCACCTTGTATTTGTTTATTGTTGTTTGGAAGACATATGGTGTCTATATTTTAAATCAATATTATTAATAAAGATATTTATTTTGAGGTTTAGTTTATGTGGTTTTCTGGTCATTCTACCTCGAATTTCTATTATTTTGTGGTTTTACGAGAACAGAGTTATTCACCAGAGGAAAAAATTCAATACAATTGACAATTTTCCAATTAACGGATGTCCAATTCAATACAAAACAATTCAATTCAAAACAATTCACGCCAATTTATTTGGGGCCATGTAATGCTAAAAAGAATTATTTTTAACTAGCAATTACACCTTGTTTCTCCATAGCACGTTACAAATGAAGAAAGAAGAAATTTAAAATGGTTCTCCAGTAATAGAAAAAACTAAAAAAACAAAATGAAATGTCATTACAGATAAACTCGTTAATTAATTTAATTACCAAATTACGATAGATTTGTTAGGGAAGAAATCACTTCAGAATTAAAAGGACCACACTAGCAGAAAAATCACTTACAATGTTATTACAGGTGCCTGTGAGTAGTGTAGTAGGAACCTTTGCTCTCCATGTGTTGGAAAATGTGCTCCAAATGGACATTTTTATATAACACTAAAATTATCAGATAAGATAAGAAGGTGTAACTCACAAAACTGTCCACCTTGTCCTTCTGATCTAATACTGGACATACCAGGTGTGGTGAGCTAAGAAAGGATAATTCATAATGCTTCCTACCATATCTTCTGATTCAGTACTCAAAATATTAGGCGTATTGTGCTAAGAAGATGCTCTGCACCCTGTTGTATACCATGTTTTCCTGATCTAATACTAGTGATTAGAGGAGTGCTGAGGAAAAAAGAGGACACTCACACTGCTATTTTGTCTAATCCATTCCTGTTGATAACAGGAGTGCTGCGGTAAGAAAAAGCTGCTCACATAGCTGTCCACCCTGTCTATATGATCTATTACTGGAGATATCAGGCGTGCTGAAGTAAGAAGATGCTGCTCACACTGTTGTTCAGCCTGTCTTTCTGATCGCATATCGGAGATGCCAGGGATGCTAATAAAGGGCTGCTCACACTGCTGTTCACCATGCCTTTCTGATCTAATATTGGAGATACCTGGAGTGCTGAGGAAAGAAAAGGAGACTCTCAAAGCTATCCACTCTGTATTTCTGATCTAGGAGAGATCTTGCATGGAGCCCCAGACTGAGTAAGATTGACAGTCATCTTGCGTTTCATCCATTTTCTAATAATTGCGCCAACAATTGTTGCCTTCCTATCAAGCTATTTGCCTATTGTCCTGTAGCTCATCCCAGCCTTTTGAAGATCTGCAATTTTGTCCCTGGTGTCCATAAATAGGTCTTTGGTCTTGACCATGGTGGAGAGGTTGGAGTGTAATTCATTGAGTGTATGGACAGGTGTCTTTTATACAGGTAACAAGCTCAATGAGGTACAATTAATACAGGTAATGAGTGTAGAGTTGGACAGCTCCTTAAAGATAAAATAACAAATCTGTGAGAGCTAGTATTGTTGCTGGTTGGTTAGTGATCAAATACCTATTTCATGCAATTAAATACAATTAATTATTTAAGAATCATACAATATGATTTTCTGGATTTTTTATATTCTGTCTGTCACAGTTAAAGTGTATCTATGATAAAAATTACAGATGTCTTCACTGTGTGTAGGTGGGAAAACTTGCAAAATCGGCAGTGTATCAAATACTTATTTTTCCCCAGTGTATATGTACTACTGTACCCATCTTTTTTGTTATGTGATTTAATGATTCTTGAGCATATATTGGTATTTCTGCTAACCAGGAGACATTTTAAAGCTCTGTACCAGTAAAGCACCATAGAAATTGCAATAAATAAGGGAGCTGAGGTTTCAATATTTATCCAGCACTGAGGCATGTTTAACAGGAAGCAAAATGATTATGTTGTTACAGTACATGTATTCCCTCCGCCATCCTAGGATGGAAAATAATTGCAAAATAAATGTTTTCCTTTGAAGTACATTTAAAAAGTCTATTTATCGATCAATAGTTCACAGCTGTAGTGATTTTATTTCCTATTATCCAGTACATGTATTCAGCAATCACACTGAGTCAACATTACAACATTTTATTTAGCTAAAACTAAAAAAAATTACAACACATCAATAAAATAAGGTAAAATTAAAAATATGTCAGCTAATATTAGAAATGATGAATTATATTGAACTAAAAACTAGGGATGAATGAACTCGAACTGGAAGTTTCGGGGTTTGTACCGAACACCAGATATCCGGGTCTCGGACGCGAACACAAACTTCCAACAAAATGTCCATGTTACGGTTTGGGTTTGCCAGCCACATAAAGCTTGTTGAAAGGTTACAGCACAGCCAATCAACAAGCTTTTAGGCTATGGACACTTCAAAGCCATCACAGCCATGCCAAGTATAGGTTCTGAACCTGGTGAAGTGAAGAGTGGCCTAATACATTCTGCTTTAATCAGCTATATTACTGCCTGGTGCAAACAGCTATAATACCAGTTGCTTTAATAGCCTCTAATATCGACTGGTGCAAACAGTTCAAATTTAGCCTGGTGCACTACTGCTCTAAAACCTCCAGGTGCAATACTACTGTTATATAAGCTGTTTAATCAGCTCTAATATCAGCCTTCAAAATTCAGTAATTCAAAAAAAAAATCTTAATTTTGTAAAAAAGAATTTTAGTGTGATAGTAGCCAAACCTAAAAAAAAAAATAAAATCTGTTATGTCTGTGATTGTACTAACGTGAGGAATAAAGCCGCCCTATCATTTCTACTGCAAGGTTTATGGCGTAAAAAGTAAATAAATAAGACAATTGTTCAACTGTTATTGATGTTTTTTTATACTGCCTCCCAAAGACAGCAGTACAGCGCAGCTCATATTTGGGTTTTTGTGGGTCATGTCCTCTCATTTATTCCTCCTCCTCCGGTGTCCTCTGGTGTGTGCTGTTGTAAAAAACAATAAAATCTGTTCACACAATGATGTTTCTCATAGTCTTCACCACAGTGTGTTCAATAAAATGCCACCAGAGATCGCAGTGCGTGCATGCGCGGACTATGGCGCCATTTAAATTAAGACCTGAGTACTGTGACAAAGCGCACATGCTGCCAACAACAGCAATGGCGGCACGGCACGATATTGAAATAAAGGGAAAGGGCCATTCTAGAGCATGACGGAGGAAGAATAAACGCGAGGACCCGATCCACAAAGACCCGCCCATGTTGCACACATCAATGAAAGTGTAGTGCTTTTCTGCAACTTTGAATAAAGATATTTAATCAACCAAGGATCACATTTTTCTATAACAGTTATGCCTGGATTCCGTACAGTGCCAAACTAGCCATAGGGTAAGTCTGGCAAATGCCAGATGGGCCAGTCCCTGTAGTGTCTTCCGCAGCATGCACTGCAGGTAGCATTTGCTTTGAGCTGCACGGTCATGCTGCACTGCACAGCTAAAATCAGCAGGTGCAGGGGGTGGCATGCTCCGTCCCACCCCCTACTCCTGCTGATTATATTGTGGATGTAGATCGAGCCTCTATCCACCTGCGATATGTGGGAGTCCTACACTGCTCCCTGTTTCCCTTATCAGTGTAGTGCTGTGACTAGGCCCTGAAGTGCGGCAGTGTCATGATGTCAGTACATTGCTGACATCATCACATTGGGCTCAGAGACAAGTTGGGTTCCGGTAAGTGCTCCACGGAGCCAAAGATGAAAAGTTTTATCAATGTGGATGAAAGGGGGGATGATTAGGGCACAAGATGGGTGAAAAGGGGCACAGCTTTGCAAGACAAAGTGGAGGGAGTACTTTATACGGATGGGCAATGTGTGTCTGTAAGGGGGGGGATTTTGTACTGGAGCACTGTTGGTAGAAATATTTTGGAGAGGAATTGTGTATGTATGTATGTGTGTGTGTGTGTGTGTGTGTGTGTGTGTGTGTGTGTGTGTGTGTGTGTGTGTGTGTGTGTGTGTGTGTGTGAAGCAGGGATACTGTGTGTGTGTGTGTGTGTGTGTGAAGCAGGGATATTATGGAGAGGGGCAGCCATGTGGCGGCGAATATGATGGAGTGGGGCAGCCTGGCGGAGAGGAATATGATGGATAGTGGCAGTCTGGGGGGGAATATGATGGAGAGAGGCAGCGTAAGGGAAATATGATGGTGAGGGGCAGCATGTCAGGGAGGAATATGATGGATAAGAGCAGCCTGAGAGGAATATGATGGAGAAGGGCAGCGTGGGGGGGATATGATGGAGTGGGGCAGGGTGGAAAGAATATGATGGAGAGGGGCAGCCATGTGGGGGTGAATATGAGGGAGTGGGGCAGTGTTATGATCTGGAACCATGGAAGACCACCACAAATCATTGGCAAAAGGTGACAAGAGCATTGGCAACTAATCTGGCCGCCATCCCCTTACTAACCATCACAACTAGAAGTAGCCGAGGGGTGAACTAACATCCTGTGCACCGCGAACCCAGCCGGAGAACTAACTATCCTAAAGGTAGGAAAGATGAATAACTATCTGCCTCAGAAAATAGACAAGAATAGCAAGCCCCCCACATTCAAAGACTGCGGTGATATAGGAAAAACACAATACACATGTAGATGACAGGATTAGCAAAAGGTGAGGCCCCCGCTGACTAAAATAGGAAAGGACAGGAAAGGGGACTGATGGTGACCAGAGAAAAACCCTGAAAAATACCAACTTCCTGATAGTACAAAAAGGCTCGATCTGAACTCCGTCCTATACCAGGTGCCCTTGTCATACCAATGAACAGAAAACAAGAATTATAACAAATTCAACAAGCCACAAACACATGGACCCAAAGGAGCTATGCTCCACACAGAACTGCAGGGAGGTCCTCAACAATCCACTGAGGGGGAAAATCCCTGGAAGGAAATAAACTGAAACCAACCACAACAAATGACAAACCCAGATAAGCAAAAGAACCAGACAATAAATAAAGAGAAAGCACTTATCTGGAGTAGATGTGGTGTAAAGCAGGATTAAGCAGGCTGGAGATACAAAGAACAACTGACATCCGGCAACAGCCTGCAATCAGACCAGGACTTAAATAAGCAGAGAGTTAGCAAAGGAAACACCCACTGCACAACACACCTGGTCCAAGTCCAAACCATTCCTGGCCACCAGAGGGAGCCTCCCAGCAGCCAAAACATAACTAACATTCACAACGGGGCAGCCTGGCAGGGAGAAATATGATGGATAGTGGCAGTCTGGGGGGGAATATGATGGAGAGAGGCAGCGTGGGGGGAATATGATGGAGAGGGGCAGCTTGGTGGGGAGGAATATGATGGAGAGGGACAGCTTGACAGGCGTGCGGTCCCCCCAATTTTAAAACCAGCCAGATAAAGCCATACGGCTGCAGGCTGGTATTCTCAGGATGGGGAGCTCCACTTTATGGGGAGCCCCCCAGCCTAACAATATCAGTCAGCAGCTGCCCAGAATTGCCGCATACATTAGATGCGACAGTTCTGGGACTGTACCCGGCTCTTCCCGATTTGCCCTGGTGCATTGGCAAATCGGGGTAATAAGGAGTTATTGGCAGCCCATAGCTGCCTATAAGTCCTAGATTAATCATGTCAGGCGTCTATGAGACACCTTCCATGATTAATCTGTAAATTACAGTAAATAAACACACACGCCCGAAAAAATCCTTTATTAGAAATAAAAAACACAAACACATTCCCTGGTTAACCACTTTAATCAGCCCCAAAAAGCCCTCCTTGTCCGGCGTACTCCAGGATGATGCAGCGTCGCTTCCAGCGCTGCTGCATGGAGGTGACCGGAGCTGCAGCAGACACAGCCGCTCCGGTCACCTCCACACAGCAAATGAAGACAGCCGCGCGATCAGCTGAGCTGTCACTGAGGTTACCCGCTGTCACTGGATCCAGCGGTGGATGCAGCGGTGGCCGCGGGTAACCTCAGTGACAGCTCAGCTGATCGCGCTACTCACCGCTGCTCCTCTCACCTCCACGCAGCAACTGAGGTGAGTAGCGCGATCAGCTGAGCTGTCACTGTGGTTACCCGCGGCCACCGCTGCATCCACCGCTGGATCCAGTGACAGCGGGTAACCTCAGTGACAGCTCAGCTGATCGCGCGGCTGTCTTCATTTGCTGTGTGGAGGTGACCGAAGCGGCTGTGTCTGCTGCAGCTCCGGTCACCTCCATGCAGCAGCGCTGGATGCGACGCTGGACCATCCTGGAGTACGCCGGACATGGAGGGCTTTTTGGGGCTGATTAAAGTGGTTAACCAGGGTATATGTGTGTGTTTTTTATTTCTAATAAAGGATTTTTTCGGGCGTGTGTGTGTTTATTTACTGTAATTTACAGATTAATCATGAAAGGTGTCTCATAGACGCCTGACATGATTAATCTAGGACTTAAGGCCCCGTCACACTAAGCAACATCGCTAGCAACATCGCTGCTAACGAACAACGTTTGTGATGTTGCTAGCGATGTTGCTGTGTGTGACATCCAGCAACAACCTGGCCCCTGCTGTGAGGTCGTTGGTTGTTGCTGAATGTCCTGGGCCATTTTTTAGTTGTTGCTGTCCCGCTGTGAAGCACAGATCGCTGTGTGTGACAGCGAGACAGCAACAACTGAATGTGCAGGCAGCAGGAGCCGGCTTCTGCGGACACTGGTAACCAATGTAAACATCGGGTAACCAAGAAGCCCTGTCCTTGGTTACCCGATATTTACCTTTGTTACCAGCCTCCGCCACTCTCACTGTCAGTGCCGGCTCCTGCTCTGTGCACATGTAGCTGCAGGACACATCGGGTTAATTAACCCGATGTGTGCTGTAACTAGGAGAGCAGGGAGCCAGCGCTAAGCATTGTGCGCTGCTCCCTGTTCTGTGCACATTTAGCTGCAGCACACATTGGGTAATTAACCCGATGTGTGCTGTAACTAGGAGAGCAAGGAGCCAGCGCTAAGCATTGTGCGCTGCTCCCTGCTCTGTGCACATTTAGCTGCAGGACACATCGGGTTAATTAACCCGATGTGTGCTGTAACTAGGAGAGCAGGGAGCCAGCGCTAAGCATTGTGCGCTGCTCCCTGCTCTGTGCACATTTAGCTGCAGCACACATCAGGTAATTAACCCGATGTGTGCTGTAACTAGGAGAGCAGAGAGCCAGCGCTAAGCATTGTGCGCTGCTCCCTGCTCTGTGCACATTTAGCTGCAGTACACATCAGGTAATTAACCCGATGTGTGCTGTAACTAGGAGAGCAGGGAGCCAGCGCTCAGTGTGTGCTGCTCCCTGCTCTCTGCACGTGTAGCTGCGTGCACTGGTAACCAAGGTAAATATCTGGTTGGTTACCCGATATTTACCTTAGTTACCAAGCGCAGCATCTTCCACGTGGCGCTGGGGGCTGGTCACTGGTTGCTGGTGAGCTCACCAGCAACTCGTGTAGCGACGCTCCAGCGATCCCTGCCAGGTCAGGTTGCTGGTGGGATCGCTGGAGCGTCGCAGTGTGACATCTCACCAGCAACCTCCTAGCAACTTACCAGCGATCCCTATCGTTGTTGGGATCGCTGGTAAGTTGCTTAGTGTGACTGGACCTTTATTGGCAGCTATGGGCTGCCATTAACTCCTTATTACCCCGATTTGCCAACGCACCAGGGAAAATCGGGAAGAGCCGGGTACAGTCCCAGAACTGTCGCATCTAATGTATGCGGCAATTCTGGGCGGCTGCTGACTGATATTGTTAGGCTGGGGGGCTCCCCATAACGTGGGGCTCCCCATCCTGAGAATACCAGCCTTCAGCCGTATGGCTTTATCTGGCTGGTATTAAAATTGGGGGGGACCGCACGCCATTTTTTAAATTATTTACTTATTTATTTTAATGCACAGTATAGACACGCCCACCGGCTGCTGTGATTGGGTGCAGTGAGACAGCTGTCACTCAGCGTGGGGGATGTGTCTGACTGCAATCAATCATAGGTGCCGGTGGGCGGGGAAAGCAGGGAATACGAGATTGATTAATGAGCGGCCGGCATATTCAAAGTAATTGTTGCCGCGTATTCTCTGCACAGCTGTTCCTCGCCGCGCTGGTGATCGGGGAGCGGTAAGTATGAGAGAGGGCTGCTCAATTCAGTCACTCGGGGGATTAGCGGTCACTGGTGAATCCTTCACAGGTGACCGCTAATCAGTACGCAGCACACAAACAGAGCCGCGGCATGACAATGAAGTCAGGTGAAGTTCACCTGAGTTCATTCTCATCGCGCAACTCTGTCTGCTGTCAGCCGACATGTATCAACGACATTGTGCAACAAACACACACGGACATTCCACACGGACATTCCACGTACACATACACGGGCATTTTACACACAAACACGGACATTTTACACGTACACACAGCTCGCATACGCCATCACATGGATTCCATACGTACCGGAGAAACGCCCCAAAAAAACGGAACACGGACCCGAAAAACGGACCGTGTCACATGGACGTTTTTTATGCGGAAGTGTGTTTTAGGCCTTATATGGTTGTGTTACATAACCTACAAGTGCACAAAGATACTACACATTAACCACGAGACAAGTGGGCCTTTGTACCCCCAAATGATAGAACTGAATTTTAGTCCCAATCTGGCCCTGATTTCGCATCTCAGTGCCTGTATGGCACTGCATTTACCTCATATAGCAAAATCCTGCTGGTCGGTTCTCATTAATGTTTATAACAAATTAATTATTACGTACCCACAATTGTGGTGGCTCTTTGATTTTAAGATTTATTATGTTGTTCTCTATTTTTTAATGCATTTTAGTATGTTTTAACTACTTTCTAATAAAAATTAAATGTATTTTAACTTAGAAGTGGTTGTTTTGCTCTCTACTCGTAGGATGAAATTCTTCAATAACAGTGTAACAAATACATAAAAGAAATTGAAATGCTGGAAAATCCACAAAAAAATGGTCAGTTTCTGGCCTGAAAATCAAATCAGCGTGTGAATGAGATTGAAAAAAATCTGATCCACCAGTATTTTATTCTGCTACACCTAAAATGACATGAAAATGTTAAATACAAGTTCTATTAGATTTATTCATAAAAAACATGATTATCAAGTCTACAAAGCTATATATCAGAGCATCAGATAAATCTCATGAGTAAACGTTTACTAAGGCCTGCAACACACATCTGTTTAAAACGTGCGTGTTTGGTCCGTTTCCGTACATACCGGAGATACGACCAAACGTGCACATATTTTTTTTATGTTTAAAGGCACACGTGCGTGTTATTTGATCTTCCGTGTGTTCGTGTGCGTCCCACGTTTTTTGCTCCGTTTGGCACGGAAGCATGTTCGTTTTTGGGACGGAGCACGCACACACGGACATAATGTTAGCCTATGGGAGTCCAAATAAAACGTTCCTTGCACGGATGTGTAGTTATGTTGTCCGTGAGAAATGTCCGTGTGTGATGCAAAATGTCGTTACTACATGTCGGAAGACAGAGTAGCGGGATGAGAATGAACTCGGGTGAACTTCATCCGACTTCATTGTCATGCCGCGGCTCTGTCTGTGTGCCGTGTACTGATTAGCGGTCACCTGTGAAGGATTCACCGGTTACCGCTAATCCCCCCCAGTGACTGAAGTTTCCCCCCCTTTCTCATACTCACCGATCCCCGATCCCCGGCGCGGCGCTGCACGGTGTTCACACAGCTCCAGTGGCTTTTTCTAATTTGAAAAAGCCGGCCGCTCATTAAGCAATCTTGTATTCCCTTCTTTCCCCGCCAACCGGCGCCTATGATTGGTTGCAGTGAGACACGCCCCCACGCTGAGTGACAGGTGTCTCACTGCACCCAATCACAGCAGCCGGTGGGTGTGTCACTATGGAGTACAGAAATAAATAAATAAATAATTTAAAAAAATGGCGTGCGGTCCCCCTAATTTTAATACCAGCCAGATAAAGCCATACGGCTGAAGGCTGGTATTCTCAGGATGGGGAGCTCCACGTTATGGGGAGCCCCCCAGCCTAACAATATCAGTCAGCAGCCGCCCAGAATGGCCGCATACATTAGATGCGACTGTTCTGGGACAGTACCCGGCTCTTTCCGATTTGCCCTGGTGCGTTGGCAAATCGGGGTAATAAGGAGTTAATGGCAGCCCATAGCTGCCACTAAATCCCAGATTAATCATGTCAGGCGTCTCCCCGAGATACATTCCATGATTGATCTGTAAATTACAGTAAATAAACACACACACTTGAAAAATCCTTTATTAGAAATAAAAAACACAAACACATTCCCTGGTTCACCAATTTAATCAGTTCGACAAAGCCCTCCATGTCCAGCGTAATCCAGGATGGTCCAGCGTCGCTTCCAGCTCTGCTGCATGAAGGTGACCGGAGCAGCAGAAGACACCGCCGCTCCTGTCACCTCCACGCAGCAAATGAAGAGAGCCGCGTGATCAGCTGAGCTGTCACTGAGGTTACCCGCTGTCACTGGATCCAACGGTGGCCGCGAGTATCCTCAGTGCCAGCACAGCTGATCGCGCTACTCACCTCAGTTTCTGCGTGGAGCTGACAGGAGCGGATGTGTCTTCTGCTGCTCCGGTCACCTTCATGCAGCAGAGCTGGTAGCGACGCTGGACCATCCTGGATTACGCCGGACATGGAGGGCTTTTTTGGGCTGATTAAATTGGTGAACCAGGAAATGTGTTTGTGTTTTTTATTTCTAATAAAGGATTTTTCAGGTGTGTGTGTGTTTATTTACCGTAACTTACAGATTAATCATGGAAGGTATCTCGGGGAGACGCCTGACATGATTAATCTAGGATTTAGTGGCAGCTATAAGCTGCCATTAACTCCTTATTACCCCGATTTGCCAACGCACCAGGGAAAATCGGGAAGAGCTGGGTACTGTCCCAGAACAGTCGCATCTAATGTATGTGGCCATTCTGGGTGGCTGCTGACTGATATTGTTAGGCTGGGGGGCTCCCCATAACGTGGAGCTCCCCATCCTGAGAATACCAGCCTTCAGCCGTATGGTTTTATCTGGCTGGTATTAAAAAAGGGGAGGACCGCACACCGTTTTTTTAATTATTTATTTATTTATTTTACTGCACAGTATAGACATGCCCACCGGCTGCTGTGATTGGGTGCAGTGACACAGCTGTCAGTCAGCGTGTGGGCGTGTCTCACTGCAACCAATCATATTTGCCGGTGGGTGGGGAAGCAGGGAATAAGAGATTGATTAATGAGCGGCCGGCTTTTTCAAAAGAGGAAAAGCCGCCGGAGTTTAGAGAACAGCCGTGCAGCGCCACGCCGGTGATCGGGAAACGGTGAGTATGCGAGAGGGTTACGCCATTCATTCACTCTGGTGATTAGCAGTCACCGGTGAGTCCTTCACGGGTGACCGCTAATCAGGACGCGACACAGACAGAGCCGCGGTATGAGGATGAAGTCGGGTGAAGTTCACCCGAGTTCATTCTCAGCGCGCGACTCTGTCTGCTGTCAGCCGGCATGTATCAACGACATTTAACATCACACAAACAGACATTCCACACAGACAACACACACACGTCAGTTAAGTTTCACACGCACACACGGCCATTCCACTCGCACACGTGGTTACCATACGCCGGACACACAGCCACCACACGTGCGTTATTTACGGACCAAAAAACGGATTACGGACATGAAAAACGGCCTGTATTACACGTGCGTGGTTATCAAGGACGTGTGTTTTAGGCCTAAGTGTATATTATATGACAGTATATATAATGGTAAATTCAACCAACATGAACATACAGTGCCTACAAGTAGTAATCAACCCCCTGCAGATTTAGCAGGTTTACACATTCGGAATTAACTTGGCATTGTGACATTTGGACTGTAGATCAGCCTGGATGTGTGAAATGCATTGCAGCAAAAAAGAATGTTATTTCTTTTTTTATTTTTTTTTTTAAATTGTGAAAAGTTTATTCAGAGGGTCATTTATTATTCAACCCCTCAAACCACAAGAATTCTGTTTGGTTCCCCTAAAGTATTAAGAAGTATTTCAGGCACAAAGAACAATGAGCTTCACATGTTTGGATTAATTATCTCTTTTACCAGCCTTTTCTGACTAATTAAGACCCTCCCCAAACTTGTGAACAGCACTTATACTTGGTCAACATGGGAAAGACAAAGGAGCATTCCAAGGCCATCACAGACAAGATCATGGAGGGTCACAAGACTGGCAAGGGGTGCAAAACCCTTTCCAAGGAGTTGGGCCTACCTGTCTCCACTGTTGGGAGCATCATCCGGAAGTGGAAGGCTTATGGAACTACTGTTAGCCTTCCACGGCCTGGACAGCCTTTGAAAGTTTCCACCCGTGCCGACGCCAGGCTTGTCCGAAGAGTCAAGGCTAACCCAAGGACAACAAGGAAGGAGCTCTGGGAAGATCTCATGGGGACATTGGTTTCAGTCAATACCATAAGTAACGTACTCCACCGCAATGGTCTCCGTTCCAGACGAGTCCGTAAGGTACCTTTACTTTCAAAGAGTCATGTCAAGGCTCGTCTACAGTTTGCTCATGATCACTTGGAGGACTCTGAGACAGACTGGTTCAAGGTTCTCTGGTCTGATGAGACCAAGATCAAGATCTTTGGTGCCAACCACACACGTGACGTTTGGAGACTGGATGGCACTGCATACGACCCCAAGAATACCATCCCTACAGTCAAGCATGGTGGTGGCAGCATCATGCTGTGGGGCTGTTTCTCAGCCAAGGGGCCTGGCCATCTGGTCCGCATCCATGGGAAGATGGATAGCACGGCCTACCTGGAGATTTTGGCCAAGAACCTCCGCTCCTCCATCAAGGATCTTAAGATGGGTCGTCATTTCATCTTCCAACAAGACAACGACCCAAAGCACACAGCCAAGAAAACCAAGGCCTGGTTCAAAAGGGAAAAAATCAAGGTGTTGCAGTGTGGCCTAGTCAGTCTCCTGACCATAACCCAATTGAAAACTTGTGGAAGGAGCTCAAGATTCAAGTCTACATGAGACACCCAAAGAACCTAGATAACTTGGAGAAGATCTGCATGGAGGAGTGGGCCAAGATAACTGCAGAGACCTGTGCCGGCCTGATCAGGTCTTATAAAAGACGATTATTAGCTGGAATTGCAAACAAGGGTTATTCCACAAAATATTAAACCTAGGGGTTGAATAATAATTGACCCACACTTTTATGTTGAAAATTTATTAAAATTTAACTGAGCAACATAACTTGTTGGTTTGTAAGATTTATGCATCTGCTAATAAATCCTGCTCTTGTTTGAAGTTTGCAGGCTCTAACTTATTTGCATCTTATCAAACCTGCTAAATCTACAGGGGGTTGAATACTACTTGTAGGAACTGTAAGTAACATAAGTAAATAAATCTAAATAGTTACCAGGTACAAGTAATGTGATGGAGAATTACATTGGTCCCCTTATAGAGAGAAATCAGTTGCGCAGATACAACCCTAAAACCTAGATATACAGTGTGTCCAGCCATATCCTATCCACGGCCATTAACATGAGAACGGCGGCAGCTACAGGCATAGAAGTGGTGTCTAGGTATAGTAAAGTAGCCATGCGCTATGCAATGAAACCACCTGGCGTCACCTGGTGGAAAACAACGGAGTTAGCATTTTTATCTCGAAAACGGAACGAAATAGAGAAAAAAAGTGAATTACAAAGTTGTAGGCCATCATCAATTCAATATGAATCGACACCCTGCATACAGAAATGCTATGATATGAAACACATGACCCCCCCCCCAAAAAACATTGAATGCTGGTCACGCATATGGCGCTCATTTAACTATCCTAGTGTCTAGGATACTAACTTAGTGTTCCTCTGGTCCCACACAAGGTACACCACCTGTGCATTTTACACACCTGCCAATTTTAGCTACGCAATTTTTATAGCAAACAGTGCTGACACTTAGTGGCATACTAAAAGTGTCTGGGATACTAACTTAGTGTTCCTCTGGTGCCACGCAAGGTACACCACCTCTGCATTCTACACACCTGCCCATTTTTGCTACGCAATTTTTATAGCAAACAGTGCTGACTCTTAGTGGCATGCTCAAAGTGTCTTGGATACTAACTTAGTGTTCCTCTGGTGCCATGCAAGGTACACCACCTTTGCATTGTACACACTTTCCCATTTTTGCTACGCAATTTTAATAGCAAACAGTGCTGCCAGTTTTAGGGCCATAGTTGCATTGTCAGGGATAGTTAGTGTTGGTTCTTCAGCTGTCAATAAAGCTAGACCACCTCTGCATTGTACACAACCTCTCCATTTTTGCTACGACATTTTAAGTGTCCAATCTGGTCACAAACAAAATGAGTGGCAAAAGGACATATGCTAGTGGAAAGGGGAACAGGCATGTTGGAAAGGGAAAAAAAGTTTGTGTCCGTGGGGGGAGGTGGTAAAGCTACAGTAACATCTGCTGAACAAAGGCCATCTTCAAGCAAAATTAAGATGTCTACTACTTTCCGTGGACAATCCGATGTGCTCCCTCTTTTACGGAACAGAAGTATTGTAACAAAGGTAGATGATGCACAAAAAAAGAACATGCTTGAATGGATCGCAAGTGCTCCAACAAGTGGCCTCTCCTCTACCTCAACTTCAACATCCAAAAAACAACAGTCCTCTGAGTTGTCACCCCAATCGCACTTGCTTTCTCCCAGCTCTCAAGTATCCACCCGCCCTGCAGATTATGGTGTAACAGAGATGGGTGAGTCTGCAGAGCTGTTCAGTCACATTATAGGCTGGGAATCAGAGGTCTGCTCTCAAGCTAAAGTGAGTACAGACAAGGATGGAGGAGGATGCAATTGACGACGAAGTTACCTTGCGCCTTCCTGGACAAATGAGGAGTACTGGTTGCACGTCTACAACTGCATCCTCAGCCACCACTCTGCCTCTGAGCGCTAGTCGCGGTGGCTCAGCAGGTTGCATGTCCTCTAAGCCTTGCCTAGCCTGGTCCTTTTTTGACCTTGCAAAGGATCGCCCAAATCATGTGATCTGTAAAATTTGCCGGGAATCTGTTAGTAGAGGAAAAAACCTCAGCAGTTTGACAACTTTTTCCATGAATCATCACATGAATAAATATCATATGTCCCAGTGGGAAGTTCACTGTGCTGCAATGCGACCTAGCGGAGCGGACCATCCACCGCCTTCCCCTTCCAGTGCATCCGCGTGCTCTTCATCTTCTAGGACTGTGGGGACAGCTGTCACACCTGGTTTTCCACGCACAACTTCCACCACTGTAACCACAACAGGCAGTTTGCTTGGCAGGTCATCAGTTGGTTTGGAAGGGGAAACAAGTGCATGTGTACAGCTCTCTCAGACATCGATAGCACCACGTTGGATGAAGGCAACATCATGTCTATGCCTGCACTTTCCTCACAAACCTGCATTTTTCCAGGGACACCCTACTCACCACCATCTACACACAGCAGCCAGATCTCTGTCCCTCAGATGTGGACAAATAAAAGGCCATTTCCTGCGACCCATGACAAAGCTAAGAGGTTGACTTTATCCCTCTGTAAGCTCTTGGCTACCGAAATGCTGACTTTCCGCCTGGTGGACACAGAGGATTTTAGAGACCTTATGTCTATCGCTGTGCCCCAGTACCAGATGCCCAGTTGCCACTACTTCTCTAAGAAAGGTGTGCCTGTGCTACACCAGCATGTCGCACACAACATCACCGCTTCCTTGAGAAACTCTGTGTGTGAACGGGTGCATTTAACCACCGATACTTGGACCAGTAAGCAAGGACAGGGACGTTACATGTCGCTGACTGGGCACTGGGTAACTATGGTGCGAGATGGGGAAGAGTATGCTGTACAAGTCTTGCTGTCCCCACGACTTGTGCGTCAATCCTCTGTATGTGGAAGTTCCTCCACTGCTTCTGCCTCCTCAACCTCATCTGGGTCCTCCAGCTCCGCCCCAAGCCTGCCTGGTAAGGCCACCCACGTTTTAACTGCGCACAAGGAATCCCGCACATCTCCTTACTATGCTGGCAGCAGAGCTCAATGGCATCAGGCGGTCTTTCCGTTGAAATGTCTTGGAAATAGGAGTCACATAGCTGAGGAGTTGTGGTCAGCTCTGCAGAGCGAGTTTAGTAAATGGTTGTCTCCAGTCAATCTGCAGCCAGGGAAGGCTATGTGCGACAATGCTGCAAACCTGGGTGCGGCCCTTCGCCGGGGCAAGGTGACACACGTGCCTTGTATGGCTCACGTGTTGAACCTTGTTGTCCAGCAATTTTTAACCCACTATCCCGGCCTAGATGGGCTTCTGCACAGGGCACGGTCACTCTCTGCTCACTTCTGCCGTTCAACTGGTGCAGCTGACCGACTTGCATCGCTCCAGAAGTCTTTCGGCCTGCCGTTTCATCGCCTGAAATGCAAGGTGCCGACATGCTGGAATTCGACTCTCCACATGTTGCAGTGACTGTGGCAGCACCATTGAGCTCTGGTGCAATACGTTATGATGTATGGCCTGGGCCAGCGAGATTCAGAGGTGTGGCAGATCACGCTGATGGAGTAGTCTCAGATCAAGGACCTATGTACCCTTCTGCACAGTTTCGACATGGCGACGAATATGTTTAGCGCTGACAATGCCATTATCAGCATGACAATTCCAGTCATTTACATGCTGGAGCACACTCTAAACACTATTCGGAGTCAGGGCGTGGGACAACAGGAAGGGGAGGAAGTACAGGATGATTCATATGCGCAAGGGATACCAACATCTACAAGGTCCAGACTTTCAGCATCACCTAGGCGGCAGGCTTGGGACGGTGGGGGAGAGGGATTAACAAAGGCACATGGTAGCAGTCAATATGTTGAGGAAGGTGCAGGAGACCAGGAAGAAATGGAGGACGAACTGTGGATGGGCATGGAAGACTCAGCTGATGAGTGAGACCTTGGTCAAATTTTGGTTGAATGTGCTTGATGCAAATCAACACATCCAGTTTGCAACTGGGGCAAAAGTGATGCCACTGAAGTGGTGTGTGTTGCCCAATTTTTGGAAAAAAGGGAAACTCTCCTTGGAGTCCCCTTGCTGTGTTTTTAAAAATGAACCAAGATGAACAAATCAAGGTTCA
The DNA here is from genome assembly GCF_048569485.1 of Anomaloglossus baeobatrachus. Classification (NCBI taxonomy): domain Eukaryota; kingdom Metazoa; phylum Chordata; class Amphibia; order Anura; family Aromobatidae; genus Anomaloglossus; species Anomaloglossus baeobatrachus. Next base: position 515,315,027 of record NC_134354.1, read on the forward strand.
GCAAGGACTTTCCTACCTACCCCGGTGTCATCCTGGGGACAGTTAAGGCTGGTGTATTTTTGAATGTGCCTGATGCAAATCAACATGTCCAGTTTTCAACTGGGGCACAAGTGATGCCACTGAAGTGGTGCGTGTGGCCCAATTTTTGGATACAGGGAGACTCTGCTTGGAGTCCCCTTGCTGTGTTTTTAACAAAGAGCCAAGATGAACAAGTCATGGTTCAGCAAGGACTTTGCTACCCCGGTGTCATCCTGGGGAGAGTAATGGCTTGTGAATATGGATTGTCCTTCTTAAAAATCTACCTGTCAAGTTTGCAACTGGGGGACAAGTGATGCCACTTAAGGGGTGTCTGTGGCCCAATTTTTGGGAAAAAGGGAGACTCTGGTTGGAGTCCACTTGCTATGTTTTACATGAGTTTAGAAGGGCATGATATGCCTATATCTGTGTCTCCTCCTCTTTTTACTCGTCTAGCTCTTTTGTTTTCGCATGAGTATATGTCCTTGTCACTTTCCCATGTGTTTGTGGTGTCTTGGGAGTTGTTTGTCACCTTTTCGATACCTTTGACAGTGTTTTCTATGTGTTTTTGTGTGTTTGTGTTTGGCTGCCATTGTTTTCAATGGGGTTCGAGTGGTTCGTCAAATGGTTCGTCGAACATTCGTCGAACGGGTCCTCCGTTCATCAAACCGAACTCGAACACCAGGAGGTGGCTCATCTTTAGTGGTTACATACAGACCTTACTAAACAGACCCCTTCACTACAAATTATGTTTTGCTTTAATCCTCCTTGACAAATCTAATGTTAAACACATATTGGGGTGTGAGGGCCTTTTGTCAAGGCTGATTTTTATAAGTGTCCTGCAGTTATACATGGCAGTTGAACAGTGCAGGAGATAGGTAAGTCATGCAAGACATTCTAACAAACTTGCTCCATGTTCATTTGTGCTGCTAAATGTTTCCTCCATATGCATTTGTTTCATTCCTTTGCTAGCTACTTTAATCCCATCCCTCTTATCTACTCTTGTTCCACACACCATGTGCACTACATCTATATCAGTCCCTCTCTCCTCCCCTCTCCTCCCCTCTCCTGTGTACTACTCTCATGCTCTTTTCAAGATTTTAAACAAGCCATATCCATTCACTCCTACCGTTCAACATAAGAGACACTCTCATAAATCTCTTAACCACATGCTCACTCTCACTATTCTTCTTCTCCTTGTTGCAAGCGATATTGCACCTAATCCAGGCCCTTTTTGTAAGCTAAACTCCTTCCCTGGTACATGCAGAAAACCTATAAATCTCTTTAATATTCTTTTCATTACTTACAGTATGTCTCCTCTAACAGTGCCCTTTGTAACCCATGATCAGCATGTAACAAACTCTCCTTCATCTCTGACTTTTTCCTTTTCAATTCCCTTAACCTCCTGGCTTTTACTGAGACCTGAATAAAGCAGTCAGACACAACAGCCTCTGCTGCTCTTGTATGGTGGCCTTCAATTTTCTCATACCCCTATACTTGAGAACAGATCAGGTGGAGGTGTTTGTCTGCTGCTTTCAAGAAATTGCACTTTTCAGGTCATCCCTCTTGTCCCATCACTTATCTTCCCTTCTTTTGAAGGCCACACTGTCAGACTTACAGGCTGTTTTTCCTGCGAGTGGCAATTATGTATCACCCTCCAGCCCCCCGACAGTTCATGGATCATTTTCCCAATAGCTTCCACACTTCCTAGCCTGTGACTTCCCCACAATCATCATGGGTGACTTTAATATCCCTATTGATAATCCCCTCTCTCCATCAGCTGCATTGTCTTTTATCTCTAACCTCCTCTCTTGGCCTTTCACACCTTACTAGCCCTCCCACACATGAAGACGGGAATACGTGGGACCTGGTCTTCTCCCATCGCTGCTCAGTGCATGATTTTATTAACTTCCCTCTCCCACTCTCTGACCACAACCTTCTTTCACTCTCAGTCAGAAACTGTCAACCCACTCAGGGCTCCCCCAACTGTCATACTAAGGGTTCGGTTCTACTTACGTATGACTCATGTGAGTCTTGCATCGGTATCACCTGGCACACCCACACACTCTCCAACAGGAGTGGGTCGGCTGCATATATTTCTATGCAGCTGAGGCGCTCTTGTCCGGAGAGCGTTAGGCCGTGCCGGGTGATACCGATGTGAGACTCGCACGAGTCATATGCAAGTGGAACCGTACCCTTATAGGAATATACATGCCATTATCACCTAGAAATTTCGGAAGAATTTGCAGTGATCACTGGCCCAATATCCTCAGTCTCATGTTCTGACCCTGCTCTGAAACATTATAATGAAACTCTGTAAGATGTCCTGGATGAAGCTGCACCTGCTACACACAGAGCAACTTGGCACAGAAGGCGGCATCCACGCCACACACTGCAAACACATTTTCTCCATTGGTACTACAAGTGTACTGAACATCTGTGTAGAAAATCCAATCAAGCCAAAGATTTCATCCATTATAAGTTTATACTTAAAACAAACAACCTTACTTCATCACCCTTATCCCCTCACTAGCCAACAATCCTAAACGATTCTTTGATACTTTCCACGCACTCCTCGGACGAAGAGTGTAAGCCCCAACCACCAACTTCAGCGCGGACGACCTGGCCAATTATTTTAAAGAAAAAATTGGCCATACAGTATATGTAGAAAATTTCCACACAGCCTCATTATATCATGCATTCTCTTCCCTCCTACACTTCATCTAGTTCACCTTTACTCTTTGACCCGGTCAAAAAAGAAGACGTTATCAGGCTCCTCACATCTTCTCACCTGCACCAGTGACTCTATTCCCTCACATCTCTTTAAGCCTGTCACCCCAGCTGTCACCACTCACCTAAGTAAAATAGTCAATCTCCCTCTCTCCTCTGTTGTCTTTCTCTCCTCCCTCAAAGATGCCTGCATACACCCATTAGTTAAAAAACCATCCCTGGACCAAAACTGTGCTGCTAACTACAGACCTGTCTCTAATCTCCCTCCCATCTAATCCACTATCTGTAAGATAATTCTCTTCTCAACCAACTACAATCTGGTTTCCACTCCTTGCACTCTACTGAAACTGCTCTTACTAAAGTCTCTAATGATCTACTAACAGCTAAATCAATTGGTTACTACTCCCTGCTGATTATTCTGAATCTCTCTACTGCATTCGACACCATGGATCACCAGTTTCAACTCACTATTCTCCACTCTCTTGGATTAGCGATAATGAGAAGCCCCGGAAGAAGGAGCAGTCTGGAAGCAGTTGCAGCCTTGCCGGAGACTTGGTAAGTATGACGTGCTTGTTTTTATTTTTGTTTTCTTTAATTTTTTTTTTTATTTCCCGAGTGCCTTATCCTGATTCTTAGCTATAATTCCCTGAGAATTCTGAGCACAGGTCAAGGTAAAATATATCTTTGTACCGTGTTAGCCAGTAGAGATAAAAAAATTGTTTAAAAGAACTGAAATTCTCAGTGGTTGATACCTTTTAGTGGCTAACTTTATTAACATCTTTTCAGTTAGCCATTAAAAGGTATCAACCACTGAGAACTTCAGTTCTTTTGAGCACAGGTCCAGCACTCGGGTACTTTTGAAATTGCGCGCATCAAGACTTTTACAGTCTGGATTCACAATTCACTAGTTACTAGAATTATTGTGCTATATCTCAAGGTTCTTCTTATTGCTTGGCTGAATTTATGCAAACAGATTTCTTTTTGTAAAGATAAGGGCCATAGGTGTCTTTTTTGTATTACGCTCCTTATCTGCCTTTTGATATTCTTTGCTATGCTTAGCAATTGTCTCTGGAAACCATTTAGAGGTAATTATTCCTTTTCAATCTAACAACTGTAGCAGGTATAAAATATAAAACGTCAGACAGTACACACAGGAGGATAACGTATTTGAAGGCATGTTGAGTGAAATAATTATGTAACATTCAGTGTTGAGGTATTGATAGCTCAATCACAGAGGATGGGTAAAGCAACTATGAAAGTGCTGTTTGGCCACTTTAAAGAAGAAAAATCACCTATGGAACTGTAAAACAATAAAATAAATAATACTCCCCTTATCCTTCTTTCCCACATTCAGATGCGTTAACCCAAATTAGTCTCTTTACTTTCTTCTTGATAAGTATGGACATATGACTGCTGCTTCCAATCACTGACTGCAGAAGTGACCAATTCTTTAGTAACTTTAGCCAGGGATTGACTTTAGTGGGAACATGTACATTCAGGAGGATTGTGAAGTACATATCTGTTCTCTCTACTTTCTTTTCTGTCTGGACGGACATATGAACCCTGCAGCCAATCACTGGCTACAGCAGTGATAAACACTGACTTTACTGCTACAGCTATAGACTGGCTGAAGCATTCACATTAAAGTCTAGACATAGAGAGACTGATGAGTGATATTAGTAGTATGATGTAAGGGGGTGGTAAGGTGAGTTTTTCTTTTTTTTTTTTTTTAACACCATTTTAGTTTAAGTTGTCAAACAAAAATTAAACATTGCCATACCCAGGGTTGTTGTGCATGTTTTCACCACTAAGTAGAAACAAGATCAAACTGAGATGGGCCTTTTATCTCCAGGCACCCCTAGAAGTCTGTAAGCCAGGGGTCCGCAACCTGTGGCTCAAGAGCCACATGTGGTTTGTGGGCTCGTGATGTGTGGCTGGCCGGTGTCTTCCAGTTTGGTCCATTAGCATCAGTTCTAGTAAACAGCTATAACAACTAGGTCTCCAGATGGTGACTTTTGTGAATAACCCTGTAAGGAAAAGCAAATCTTAATGGGGGGGTAAGGCAGGAACCCCTACATCTTGGTATACTGCCTCTGAGAGATTTCTGTGGAAAAGCTTTGGCTATCCTTATACCAATAATAGTGGCTCTGGATGTGACTACTGTGAGAGGGATGGGATCTGTATTTTGCTATTGACTCTCTCTCAGAGCTGAATGTGGCTGCCAACCCTCTCTCAGAGCTTAACATGGCTAGTGACTCTCTATGAGCTTGATCTGGCTGATAACCCTCTCTCAGAGCTGAAAGTGACTGGCAACCCTCTCTGAGCTTTATTTGGCTGACAACGCTCTCTCAGAGCAGAATGTGGCTGGCGCACCTCTCTCAGAGCTGAATGTGGCTGGTGACCTCTCTTAGCGCAGAATGTGGCTGGCAACCTTCTCTGAGATGTTTGTGGCTTGCAACCCTCTCTCAAATCTGGATGTGGCTTTCCACCAACTCTCAGCTAGATGTGGCTGGCAACCCTCTCTGTGCTGAATGTGGCTGGCAATCATCTCTCAGAGCTGGATGTGGCTGTCGACACTCTCTTAGTGCTGAATGTGGCTAACAACCCTCTTTGAGATGAATGTGGCTGACGACCCTTTTTCAGGGCTGAATGTAGCTGGCGACCCTCTCTCAGATCTGAATGTGGCAGGTGACCCTCTGTAAGAGATGAATGTGGCTGGTGATCCTCTCCCAGACCTGAATGTGGCTTGCGACCCTCTTTCAGAGCTGAATATGGCTGGCGACCCTCTCTCAGCTGAATATGGCTGGCAACCCTCTCTCAGAGCTAAATGTGGCTGGCGATCCTCTCTCAGAGCTAAATGTGGCTGGCGACCCTCTTTCAGAGCTAAATGTGGCTGGCGACCCTCTCTCAGAGCTGAATGTGGCTGGCGACCCTCTCGCAGAGTTGATTGTGGCTGGTGACACTCTCTGGGCTGAAAGTGGCTGCCAATCCTCTTCATAGCTTGTGTTGTCTCTCAATGTAGGAAAGATTGAAGATCTCTCTTCTAAATTAGATAAAGGTATTTGCAACATAAATGGATAAATGTTCGCAACAACATTTTCAATCATTGGTACAACACAAAAAAAAAATATTGCATGTACTACATTTTTAACAAATAAATATAATATGTGTGAGGTTTAATTACTCTTGACCAAACATTGGCAAAAAGAAAGTTAGATACACTGCATTTTAGGACTATGTGAAATAGTTGTAACGTGATTAAATTAGTTTTTTTATATTGAAGCATTTATTAGTTAATTAAAATATCATGAGTAGCTAAGTAATTTTAACACTATAAATGCATTGGGAATGCAAACAAAATAAGATAATCCAAGTATAACGTCAAACATTACAAATAATTTGTTTTTATACTTTATTGACATTTGCTGCCTCTAGGTGGCAGTGTTATATTGTCATAAAAAGAAAGCAATTACTTTAATGCATGGAAATTACTTTTATATCTTGAAAACCCGACTAATATGATTAAGTTTTAAAGTAAGTGTATTTCATAACATTAAGATAACAGAAAGGTGTATCATACAGTAACTATGCCTGAGTCCAGCATTGTGAAGTGTTATGTGTTTGCAGCCCCGATCAGATCTGAGGGTAGTAGTAATGCACATTGCTTTTGTCAGGCAGAAAGCACTGAGGTCACTCATCTTCTTAAATGTTCTTTGCCAGTTTCAATTTGAAAAAGGTTCTCATCTACCTCATATCGATATGTCTTGTTGATTGATGGCTTGGGAAGATTTGAAGGAAAAAACTAGGAACATAAAGTATAAAGGAGGAAATTTGAAATGTTCTGCTATAAACAGTTAAGGGATCAGTCCTGACTTTGAAGAATACATGAATAACAACATCTTGTCTCTTAGATGTAAAAGGGCAATTTTTTTCTACTAACTGGAAAGTATCCAAAATAAGACGTTCTAAAGAGAACTCAACCCACCATAAGAAGACAGCATTTGTAAAACAGATCAGTACTATGTAGTATCAAGGAAATATGAGGGAAGAGCAAAGGTTACATGATAATATTGATTTACTGTTGTTTTTATATTCAAGGATGTCTCAGGTTTGAAGAGATACAATTTATTTTACTTTTTGAACAAGATCTTGGGAATAAAAGCCACTGGAAGTGTTGTGTACACTAGTAAATGTATGCACTACATTCAGATTGCCACTTGTATGATATATCCAGTCTATAACGGTCCCCAAAATGTCGATTTCAAGAGTTGAAGATTAGAAATCTAAAGGTGTTTATGAGAAATGAGTGAAAAGATTAATAAGACTCAAACTAGTTACAAATTTCCAACAAAATTACAGATTGGTCAGCCGAAAGGAGACCAGCCGGCTACCACCTGAATTCCATTTGGGGCTGGGAGATCAGGAAAAATAAAGAAGCTTTCTAATTACCTTTCCTCACCTGTTTTGAGAACATTTGTTCTCCCTCCCCAATTTGACCTCATGGGGTAATTTCAAGTTATGTGATTGGCCTCATGTTGTCATGGACAGTCTGATGGCAATTATAGGCTTCAGATTGGCTTCAAGGTCTGTTACAGATGACAAGGGAACACAGGGAAACCTATACTGGCCCTAAGACTGGGTACCCTGCGCTCACCCTAACACCTGGAGGTACACTTGAAGGTAGGGAGGTCCGGGCCCCCTAACTAGGCCATATCTCCTGTCCTTGTTCTGATGAGAAGACTCCCCTAAATAACTCACCATCCAGGAGAAAGGGACAAGAATGGAAGTAAACAACTCCACCGACAAAACAGGGGTAGCAATGACAACAACTCGAACACACGGCAACCACACACAAAGGAGCCACTAAAAGTGCACAAGGAGAAACAACATAAAAGGGGGGAAAGAAAATAGACCACTGAGGAACATTCATACCCTACAATCACCACACCTAGAAATTCTGCAGCAGACACCAATACTGCATCCCACCAAGCAGGTCTCAGGAAGAGGATTAATCCAGCTCCTTTCTCTTCCTGGCCAAGATTCCAAATGAATGAAAATAACCAGCACCCTCTGGTGGCAGTAGAGGGTATTTATAGATCCTGGGCATGGTCCCAACTGGAAACACCTGACCAGGAGTGAGGAGCTGCTGGAAGGTAAGCTGACATTAACCCTCTACTCCCCAAAGGAAAGGGAATCCATTTAATCAGCAGAGTCCCACAAGATAAAGTGAGATTCTGACCCAGAAACAGTAATAATACAGCAACAGAGAAAAGACAGTGACATGGTCAGAATAAAGTGACAGGTCACAGAAGAATCGAAAACTGGTGCAGAAGACCGGCATGAACCTTCTGAGCTGTGGTGGTAGAGGTGGCAAAGCAGGTAAGGAAAGGTAAGTACATTAATGTAGGTTTATTTTTTTACTTTTTAATAATTCCTTCTTCTCACGGCATCTAGATTTCCTGTCATAATGAATGTACTCAAACTGGATTGAATCTGCCTGCCAAATGTGAGCAAATCTATTCCCTAATCCAATGCCAGGAAATATCCTCATCTGTAGTGTTCATACACCTTAACCACCAGCTGAACACTCCTCAATAAGGAGAGAGGAGAAGACACTGCCAGACACATCTTCAGACAAGTTAAAGGATTGGGCATTTGAAATCAAGCTGCTCAATCTTTCTTTTTCCCTTATGTCATTGGTAGAAGTAGAATTAGGAGACTCCACGTATATTAGATAGTCAGTCCAGCTGATAAGATGGTTGACTGGTTCACACATCTTTACTCTAAAGGCCCCGTTACACACTATGATTTATCTGACGATCTCAGTAGCGATGTGACATGCGTAGTTACGATTTGCCGAGATCGCACATAGGTCGTTTAGTAGTGGTTACACGTACACACTTCACAAATGATGCAACATTGTTCAGCGATATATTGATTAACCAAGGCGGTCATATGGATGTTGTTCATCGTTTGGCAGGGTGTCAAACGTAGCAATAGGTCTGCTGCGTTCCAAACGACGAACAATATTTTGAAACTGATCGACGTGTCAACGATCAACGATTTTCAACCTATTTGTGATCATTCGGAGTCGCACGTAGGTGTCACACGCAATGACATTGCTAATGATGACGGAAACTGTGACCCCGACGACATATCATCAGATAAATTGTAGCATGCAACGGGGCAATTATGTGTAAGGATCGAAAGTTTCTCTGACTGTTTAGTGTTTCAAATAAAAGTATACATAAATTTGGCATTTGAACTAAATAATATCAATGAACAATTAAGCATGGGAAAGTACCAGTTTATAATATCTAGCTGAAATCAATTGGGAAAGGATAGCAATGTCAGCATTAAATTGAGCTCCCACATGTGGCATACTCCTATCAGCACAGTATGATGCTTAACTTATATAGACTATAACACATTCTGGACATGTTTGCTGTTTAATCATATTTCATCTTTGAAGATGTTCACAATACATTTCTGATTACCAAGTCCTGAACTTACGATCATCCTTGTCTGTTTCACAATTTTTCATGTTGTTATATAATTTTAAATAAAGACAAATTTTCATCATGTTCTGTTTCCATGTTGTTATAATCCTCCTCACTAAGTGAGGTTTTATGAGATTAAGGGAATTTCCTAGGCATGAAGACATATTTAAAAACAGATATTGGATTAGTTATACAAATGTAAAAGCCTTAGCTAAAAATAACTTGCTACAAGCTAGTAATTATAAGAGTTCAGAAGAAACAAAACAAATCTACACTTTATGAATTATTAATATTAAAAATTGTCCAATGGCATCCCCACATTCATAATTCCACAAATACAACAGTATCCTTTGCATTAAAAATAATGTTCTCCAGTAAAATAAGGGCAATAAAATAAGGGCCCCAAATTTCTAGTTTATTGTGCATCAGCAGTAGAGTTTGCCATAAAGGAAACTTCAGAGCTTATTTTTGAGTCTGACAGTCTGAACCATATCACTTTGCTATGTTGCCTCTATATTATGTTGGTGCTTATTGATACAAGAATCTTCATCTGCAATAGTGCATTAGGACTTTTAAGAATGCTGTCCAAAAGTGGATGCAGTGAATATTCAAAGCTTAGTTAGGTTTCTGACAACATTGCTGAGAAAGTGATGTCACAATCTAAATATATCACTTCCTTTGCCACACTTTGATTGCATAGTGAGGTAGAAGGCTTGCACACCTTGGAACTCAGGGCTGCTAGGGTTTAGCTGTGAAGACCAAGCTCTTTAGCATATGCGCTGGTTTGTTTCCAGTGAATCTTTTCATCCATCTGGGTTGAAAAATAACTTATGTCTCAGAGGAATTGTTCAAGAATGAGCCAATGGGACTGTTGGTATAAGGTTTTTATGATATTATTAGAGATGTTTTGAAATATGACCTATGCCTTGAAAGAATGGATAAAACATGTGCTGGTTAGACCTTTGGTTCTAAAGTTTTTATTGTATTATTATAAACAGTTTATCAGTTAAGCTAATTATATTGCAGTACCTGCTGAGATATGTTAAAATGGAGCACTGAACACCATTCTAACAATGTGGGAAATCCAATCAAGGAAAAAAGGGGGATCCAGCTTCAAAATTAAATAAAAGCATTGCATTTTAATTTGAATATTAAAATCCAGATCCAACTCCATGATTAAAAATAGATTGTAGTAACCCAAGTTGCTCCAGTCGCATGAAAACACACATGAGGTTAGTCTGAATAGTGGATAAGCAGCCCCAATCAAGATTCAAAGAAATTCAAGCTGTCCTACAGGTTTAGTTGCATTAGTGTCAGTGCGAACATCCGTTGACATTTGAATGAAATTAAATACTTTGGAAGAAGATCCAGGAGGACCCCTGACATAAAGAAATAAATAAGCTAGACTGCAATTTGCCAAAATGTATGTGAGTAAGCCAAAATCCTTCTGGAAAAGCATCTTGAGGACAAATGAGATGATAATAATAGAGCTATTTTGTAAAGCACATCATTCTACTGTTTACCAAAAATTGAATTTGGCCAACAAAGAAAAGAACACAGTACCTACAGTCAAATATGGTGGAGATTTAAATATGTTTTGGGCTGTTTTGCTGTTTCTGGCAATGAGTGTCTTGACTGCGTTCAAGGCTTAATGAAATCTGAAGATTAAGAAAGTGATTTTGGAGCACAATGTGGTGACCAATGTCAGAAAGCTGAGTTTGCGTCCAAGGTCATGGGTCTTCCAGCAAGACAATGACCCCAAACATACCCCAAGAATTAAGGAAATAAAGCACTGGAGAGTTCTATAGATGTCGGCAGTGAATCTGAATCTCAATCCCATTGAACACCGATGGAAAGATCTTAAAATTGAGGTTGGGACAAGATAGCCTTTAAATATATAAGATATGGAGTGTTGCACTTTGCAAAAGGAGAGTAGTTCAAATTCCAGTTGAGGCATGTAAGCTTGTTGCTGGTTATAAGAAGCAACTGATTGCAGCTATTTATTTCTAAAAATATGCAACCAAATATTAAATTGAGGGTACCAACAATTTTGTCCGACCCATTTTTGAAGTTTTGTTTTAAATTATGTTCAATTTGCCTTTTTTGCCTCTGTGTTTTTGTGTTGTTCTAATGCACACAAAGGAAATATACATGTATAAAAAAGCATGTGTAATTGCAATAATTTTCTGGGAGGAATATTTCATTTTCTGGAACAACTTCAAGGGTGCTACACTTGCAGCCATGACTGTACATATGTTATATATGATATGGGGATTTTATCTAGTAACCTATTGGGTTCTGCCCCCTTGGCTCATTATGTCGCTGCATCACTTAAGAAGTTGCATTCTGCAGTACATCAGTCCCTCTATATAGAGCCCACTTCTGCAGTATGCCAATCCTCTCTGTACCTTTATACACAGCCCCATTTTGCATAATATTGCACTTCTTCTTCCCTCTATATTCAACCACACCCTGCATTATATTACTACTCAGCCCCTCTATACAGAGTCCTATCCTGCAGTACATTGCGCTTCTCACTGAAATGCCTGTGACAGAGATTCAGAATGAGCTTGGGCCTAGCTCCTGTCGCAGATGTTAGACACCGATGCCTGATGTTAAAATAGTGAGCAGCTGTTGAGTGTTGAGAAAGCTTGGTTCCTGAGCCATTTACACCTGCAATCACCCCCAATGACATGTATGTATGTAATAATGTGCAAAGGAGGGAAATGGGTTATCCCACCTGGTACATTTATGATATATTTTCATTATATGCTGCTAATATACAAAAACAAGACCAATTTAAAAAAGGGGGATTTTCATGGGCTGTCAAAAATAGAAAGGTAGCTACAAATCTCTATTAATTCAAATGAAAATTCAGAAAATTATTGTGTGCTTGCTTGCTTTTTGTGTGCCATTTTATAAATATTACTATACTGTGTGATAAATGTCAGAAAAGCACAACATTTTTTACAAAAATAATTTGCACATTATGTCCTTTCGCAAGGAACCTTCCTTAATTTGTAAGTTCTCCAACAATTGAAGATAGATAGATGACATGTGATATTAGAAATCGATAGATAAGCTAAAAAAGTCTTGCAAAAAGTGGATGTGGTCCTAAAATCTACTGACAAATGGATAATAATATATAGGGGAAAAAGAGGTTGCATTCTAAACAGCAAAAAGCATGAAAAAAAACTGATTCCATGCCAATGGTACACAATGTTTCAGATTATAGTGGGAGCCTTTTTTTTAACTTAAGAAGGGCTCACACCTTTCACACCAACATCGGAATGTTGTTTACCTTTGGAATGGAGTACATTTTTTTTATATCTTTTCCTATGTTTGAAATGTGACATCTTTTTCTCATATAGATAGGTAGATAGATAGATTTGAGATAGATAGATAAATAAATAGATAAATAGATAGATTGTACTTTTTGCTACAAAGTTTTACTTTTTTAAACCAAATAATTAACATTCTTGAAGCTTCCCTGCCAATCAAAGCTCCCTTGCCTAAATGATATTTCTTCTTCAGACAGGAAACAATTTCACATGATTGTCTCCTATACTGGAGTCGCACTTAAGTGAGTTAGGTCTTGTAGATGCATGGCCTGTAATGGCTTCTGGCATAGCTCAGTGAATTTTAATTACATGTATTACTTATGAAGTATATTTAATGAACTAGAGTATCTTGAGCATCCTTTTTTGTTTTTTATTTAGTTTGAGTCATCATTTGGAATGAGCCCAAATAAGAAAGCAATTAACAGTGTTACAGGTTGCCAAGAGGAAAAGTCAGTGATAACATATCCTTAAAAACATTTATTAGCACTTTACTGGTACTGATGTCAGACCCTCATGTAGTAATTGTTCTGTAACGTTTAATGGCACTCTGTATTGGCTGTGTCGGCGAACCATTATTTATTGAAGAATGCACATTTCTTTCCCATTTTGTGCACATCATACTAGTTGACTTATTAGGCTACTTCTTGAGCAAAACATGGGATAACAAATGCCATTTAAATGACTAGAAAAAAAACAACCAAAAAACAGACTACTTAAACTTATTATAAAAAGGCTGCAGCTTTTCTTTAGGGTTAACTAATTAATAATTATTATTAATAAATACATATTCAACCATTTAATAAATTCTATGTATAAATACTACCACTCATTATTAAAAATAATTTCCACCGGCAACCATCGTCAAATCAAAAATTGTGACAGTCGTAGAAAATAAAGCGCAAATAAGGGTGGGAGAACAGGGAACGTCTTTTCTGATAACAATCTTCCAGGAGACAGCCAGGAGCCCGAACGCAGAGATTTAGATACACAGCTGCTTCCGGCCTAACTCTAATATCTGCAATTCCAATCCTGTTGGAGAAATCTGCCTTCACATATGATCATCTACAGAAAAATTCTAAAAGGTTAGTACCAAAGGGCATCCCCTTGAAAAGTGGAAACCCAGGAGATATCAAATAAAGGCAGAAAAGTAAGTAAAGGGGAGGACAGAAAATATGAGGGAGATAAGGATACATTTAGTAAAATAACTATAATAAATGACAGGGGAAAAAGATGTAGGAGTGGGTGGTGTGCAACATGATCCCACGTGCCCATTTGATATGTATTCTGGGGGCTTAATATTACACAAAGTATCAGTATAAGAGCTAATTTATGTATAACAGGTCAGTTTTGGCAAAAATATTTTTTTATGTTTCTTTGCATTTTGGTTGTCATAGCATTTATTTAATCCCGATATTCAAGGCATTGTTTTTGTGGTACTGTTTGTATATGTCCTAATTTTAGCATACACCATTTTTTGGAAATAAGCATTTTGTGCCATACATAAAAGCCATATGAATCCTTAGCACAGAGACATAGTCCTTCAGAGCATGGCTGTATTGCTTCATTAGCTGCTGTAACGCTATCCAAGGCCAAGTGCTTAAGTTGAGCATTTGGTGAGATTTTATCTCAGTGTTTGTAAGCCCAAATCAGGAGTGGGTAAGAAAAGCAGATGTGGAGCCCGTGTTTCTATTATACTTTTCCTCTGATTGTTCCATTCCTGGTTTTGGCTAACAAATATTGAACTACAAAACTCGCCAAATACTCAATTTGTGCACGTGGTCCAATAGAACAGTATTCCCCAATTCTAGTCCTCAAGAACTACCAACAGAGTATGTTTTCAGTATTTATCTAATTTCACAAGTAAAGGAATTATCACCTGGATAATACTAAAAGAATCTTGAAAACATGTTCTTTTGAGAACTGGAGTTTTGGAATTGCAGAACCTATCCAAGATAAAAAGCCTCCATAGACTTCTACATTAAATCAAAGACATATACAGGTAAAGTGAAGGACCCATGCACTTAAAAAGAATCTGTCAGCAGGTTTTTTTTACTATATAACCTGAAAACTGCTTGCTGTACTGGTTAACACAAAGATTTCAGGGATTCATGTCTTATTAAGGTTTGACCTGTTTTTCACTTGCTATATGTTTTTAGCGCAGGGACCTTATTATTGCTGGACTAGCAGTCAAATAGACACCCTCCTATGATTACCATATTTCTGTCTATAGACATTATATACAGAGAGCTCGGTGTTGACAGGGCAGCTTTCTGAGCTCTGCTGCATTGCTAAATCTAAAAACTGAGTCAACTGCTGCATCTAGAAAACTAAGTAACTTGAATTCCATAAGGACACAACAAAAATTGTGAACAAAAGTGGGAGGAGCCCACCGGGTCAACAGTAGCTCATATAAACATATTGAACCGAAAAGAGCCCCATGAGCAAAAATTGCTGAACAGTAAAAAATATTTTTATTTAATACAATAATCAAAGTGCACAGTGCATGAGGTATTTAGAATACAGTACATAAGACTAGAGATGAGCGAACCGGTCGCGGTTCGGCTCGAGTTCGGTTCGCCGAACGGGCATCTCGTTCGAGTTCGGTTCAGCGAACGTTCGACGAACCGAACTCGAACCGCATAGGAAACAATAGGAGGCAATCACAAACACTTAAAAACACATTATAAATGTACACATACAGTTAATAAACATTGCCATAACACTTACCGGTCCCCGCGATCCCTCCTGCACTCTGTCTCCTGCCGCTATTCCATCTGATAATCGCTGAATCCGCCCGGTAACCAGTACTGCCAGCAGTGATGCAGGACCTATCGTGACGTGAAAAATAGCCATGTGACCAGTCACGTGCCTGTTATCTCATTGGCTACAGACTGGTCACATGACTATGACGCGTCATGTAGGACCTGTCATTGCATCTCTCTGTTACACGGTGCACGTTTGTGTATCGCCGTGTACCGGCGACATGCTCTAGCTCGACTCCCTGCTCTGATTCCCCATTCCCTTAAGGTACCGTCACACTAAGCGACGCTCCAGCGATCCCACCAGCAACCTGACCTGGCAGGGATCGCTGGAGCGTCGCTGCATGGGTTGCTGGTGAGCTGTCACACAGGCAGATCTCACCAGCAACCAGTGACCACAGCCCCCAGCCAGCAGCACACGTGGAAGTGATGCTGCGCTTGGTAACTAAGGTAAATATCGGGTAACCAACCCTTGGCACACCGCTTAGCGCTGGCTCCCTGCACTCCTAGTTACAGTACACAGTGGGTTAATTTAACCCGATGTGTAGTCTGCCTATGTGTGCAGGGGGATGGCACTGGCAGCGTGAGAGTGGCGGACGCTGTTTACTACGGTAAACATCGGGTAACCAAGGAAAGGGCTTCTGGGTTACCCGTTGTTTACCGTAGTTACCAGTGTCCGCAGAAGCCGGCTCCTGACCGGCTGACACAGCCGGTCAATCACGGAGATCACCGTTGCCATAGCAACGTGCTTGGTAGCGGTGACGGGGACGTCCCGCTACCAGCACGCAGCGGCACCGGAATCACGTGATCGGAGCAGCGTTGTTATGGCAACCCGTGCCACCGCTTACAGCCGGAAGCCTGTGGTCACTCTCACAGAGTGATTTCTGCACGGAGCACAGCGTCTTCCCCCATGCAGCTGTGCTGTCTGATGGAGCAGAGCTGCATGTGTTGAAGGGGAAAGAAGACAGAAGAGCAGGATCGTGGAGGGGTGACAGGGGGTAATACAGATGGAGTCTCTAATGTGTCTGTGTATTTATTTCTATTAAAGTATTTTTTCTCTGTGTGGTGTTTTTTTTTAACCCTTTATTGGAGATTCTTAATGGCCGGGTCAAACGTGCCTGACATTAAGAATCTCTGGCTTAATACTGGCTAGTAAAACAAAGCCAGTATTAACTCATGATTACCCAACAAGCCACCTGGCTCCAGGGCTGTTGGAAGAGTAGGATACAGCGCCAGATGATGGCGCTTCTATGAGAGTGCCATTTTCTGGGGCGGCTGTGGACTGCAATTCGCAGCAGAGGGGCCCAGAAACCTCGGGCTAACCTGTGCTGTGGATTCCAATTCCCAGCTGCCTAGTTGTACCCGGCTAGACACAAAATTGGGGCGAAGCCTACATCGTTTTGTTTTTTTTTTAATTATTTCATGAAATTCATGAATTAATTAAAAAAAGGGCTTCCCTATATTTTTAGTTCCCAGCCGGGTACAAATAGGCAGCTGGGGGTTGGGGGCAGCCCGTACCTGCCTGCTGTACCTGGCTAGCATACAAAAATATGGCGAAGCGCACGTCATTTTTTTTTGAGTTTTTTTGGCAAAAAAAATAAAAAATGCTTCCCTGGATTTTCCATTGCCAGTGAAGGTAACACCAAGCAGTGGGGGTTAGCAGCCAGTAGCTGCTTGGATTACCCTTAGCTAGCAATACAAAAAATGCAGCGGGAGCCCATATATATTTTTTTTAATTATTTATTTAAATAACTAAAAACAAAAAGGGCTTCCCTGTATTTTGATTGCCTGACATGACAGTGCTGTAAAAATAAATCTTTAAAAAAAATGACGTAGCGCTCCGCGGTATTTTTGATTCTCAGTGCAGATAAAGCAGACAGCTATGGGTTGCCACCCCCATCTGCCTGCCGTTACCTTGGCTGGCAATCAAAATACGGGGAAGCCCATTCATTTTTTTTTTTAAAAATAGTTAAAAAAAAATGATGTTGGGTTCCCCCATTTTTGATAGCCAGCTAGGGTAAAGCAGACGGCTGTAGCCTGAAAACCACAGCTGGCAGCTTTACCGTGGTTGGGGATCCAATGTGGAGGTCACCCCAGGCTCTTTTTTTATAATTATTTTATAAATAATAATAATAATTACAAAAAAAAAGTAGGGTCCCACCCAAATTGGATCACCAGCCAAGGTAAAGCGGACAGCTGTGGTCTGGTATTCTCAGGGTGGGAAGGTCCATAGTTATTGGGCCTTCACAACCTAAAAATAGCAGGCCGCAGGCGCCCCAGAAGTGGCGCATGCACTAGATGCGCCACTCCTGGCGCTTCACCCCAGCCCATCCCGTGCCCTGGTGCAGTGGCAAACGGGGTAATAAATGGGGTGGATACTAGTTGTAAAGTCACCTGACATCAAGCCCAGCAGTTTGTGATGTCATGGCATCTATCAGATACCCGACATCATAAACTGTCAGTACTAACAAAAAAGATCGACAAAAAAAAATGCATTTGAATGAAAAACTCCCCAAAACATTCCCTCTTTCACAAATTTATTGTAAGGAAAAAATGGGAACGTATCCCCCAATTTCTAGGAGTGCAGACCCTCCATGTGAGGAGTGTGGGTGCAATGAATCTGCACTCACTCTCCCCAGGTCCACAGCAGCAGAGTCCATGTCGTAACGGTTGCTACCAAAGCTGCAATGCCCTGCTCATGAGGTAAGGGCATGCCTAATCAGGAGAACTATTCTACATTTCCAAATATTGGTATGTGCTGATACTATTGCTATTCCACCTACTATATATTGGGGATAGGATCTTGGAGATGGAATACCCCTTTAAGGTCAGTTATCCAGCTGAATGAATACTAAACAACAGAGCTCGCTATTTAGATGTGTTTTCTTGTGGCGTATAACGGACTCTCGAGTTTGGTAGTCATTCAGCAGGGGAACTATAAAATCAAATCCCTCCATTTGGAAATGTAGTATATAGCTCTCCTGATCAACTATGTTCCTTACCTCATGAGCAGGGCATTGCAGTAATAATAATAATTTATTCATTTATTTAGCGCTATTAATTCCATAGCGCTTTGCATACATTGCGAACACTGTCCCCATTGGGGCTCACAATCTAAATTCCCTATCTGTATGTCTTTGGAGTGTGGGAGGAAACCGGAGGAAACCCACGCAAACACGGGGAGAACATACAAACTCCTTGCAGATGGTGTCCTTGGTGGGAATTGAACCCAGGACTTCAGCGCTGCAAAACTGCAGTGCTAACCACTGAGCCACCACAAGACTAGAGTGCTAACCACTGAGCCACCATGCCGCCCATTTAGCTTACAGATGCATAACCACCACTCACTGTGTCTGAACACAGGAACTTGAGCTGACAGCCGCTCTGTGCATGCGGCAGCGTCTATTGTGAAGGAGAGGGCCGCGGGGGATCAACGCTGCACAGGTACTGTGGGACACCGGGGAACACCGGTGGGGTTATAGGGGGTGACCTGGCAGGGCCTGGGGAGGAGTTTTCTGTCGCATGTGTCATGGCACATGCGACAGAAATCAGAGGAGTAGGGTGAATGCGGCCGGCGCGCTGCTGTGCGCGCGGCCATCTTGGATTTCTGGGAGGGCATCAGGGTGGCGGCACTTTGGCGACACCGGGGGACCGGAGGGGACCGGGGAGGAGATTTATCATGTTTGTTCATGCCAGATGGGAGATAAATAATTTTTTACCGACACTGTCATTTACTGTAACGTGATCATCGGTGTATGGTGTATACCTGTGATCACGTGAGCACGGACCAGAAAAACCATCCTGAATCAGGATCTCCAGGGTCTAAGCTACGCCTGAAACCCCGGAGATTTTCTGACGCTGGGGGGCGCTATTCACTTATTTCTGCCTGCTGTTTATAAACGGCAGATCAGAATAAGGCTACATTAACACGACCGATCCATTTTTGCAGTCTGCAAAAAACAGTCCGTTTTTTTTCACGGGTGCATCCGTGTGGCATCCGTTTCCGTTCCGTAGACGGTCCATATGTCATCTGTTTGTCATCCGTGTGCCTTCCGGTTTTTTTGCGTACTGCAAAAAAACTGAAGGAGGGAAAATACATAAATTTACCCAGGATACATAGCTTCATCCTACATGAGGCGGTCACATGTTCACTCCAGTGCCATATTCTACTGCTTTTCACAACGTAGAGCGCTCTGGTGATTTTCTTGTGCTTGTACACTTCATATCAGTCTTTTCTGTCATTATAATGGCAGAAAGACACATAATTTCCCACTCACCTGCATTTTGTAATTTTGCACCCTTTGGTGCCTTTCATGTGGCACTAAGGGGTGCTTAGCTTTGTATTTAGCCAAAAAAAATGAAAAAAAAAAATGACGTAGGGTTCCCCCTATTTTTGTAGCCAGCTAGGGTAAAGCAGACGGCTGCAGCCTGCAGACCACAGCTGGCAGCTTCACCTTGGCTGGTAATCCAAAACTGAGGCACCCCTCGCTGTTACTTTAAATTAAGTAAATAAATAAAACAAAAACACGTAGGGGTCCCCCCAAAATTGGATCACCAGCCAAGGTAAAGCAGACAGCTGGGGTCTCATATTCTCAGACTAGGGAGGTCCATGGTTATTGGACTCTCCCCAGCCTAAAAATAGCAGGCCGCAGCCGCCCCAGAAGTGGCACATCCATTAGATGCGCCAATCCTGGTGCTTCGCCCCAGCTCATCCCGCGCCCTGATGTGGTGGCAACCGGGGTAATATATGGGGTTAATACCAGATGTGTAATGTCACCTGGCACCAAGCCCTGGGGTTGGTGAGGTCAGGCGTCTATCAGATACCCGACATCACCAACCCAGTCAGTAATAAAAAAAAATAGACGACAAACACATTTTTATTTGAAAAAACACTCCCCAATACATTCCCTCTTTAACCAATTTATTAGAAAGAAAATCAAATCCAGGTCTGGTGTAATCCAAGGGGTTGCCATGACGATACACACTGTCCCAGTCAATGAAGAGCAGGATGTTCCCCATTGGCTGGGAGAGCAGTGCAGTGACCTGAGCTAACATCAATGGGTCAGCCCAGGTCACTGCAGGGGATGACAAGTGCTGCTGTCAGCGAGGTACATTACCTGCGCTGATCTCCTGCACACTGGCTTCAATCATCCTCACAGCCAAGTATCGCGAGCAGCCCGTGACGTCACCGCTAGTCAGTCTCGGGTCGGAAGCGAGAGAAGGCGATGTGACAAGCGGCGGCCATGGAGGACAGTGACAGCGCTGAGGTCGGGACTTCATCACCGCCGAGCGGGACCATGTGTGCAGAGTGCCAGGTGGGCGGAGCCTAGTGAGGTAATGTGTGCAGAGTGCCAGGTGGGCGGAGCCTAGCGGGGTAATGTGTGCAGAGTGCCAGGTGGGTGGAGCCTAGCAGTGCCATGTGTGCAGAGTGCCAGGTGGGCGGAGCCTAGCGGGGTAATGTGTGCAGAGTGCCAGATGGCCGGAGCCTAGCAGTGTCATGTGTGCAGAGTGCCATGTGGGCGGAGCCTAGCGGAATAATGTGTGCAGAGTGTCAGGTGGGCGGAGCCTAGCAGGACCATGTGTGCAGAGTGTCAGGTGGGCGGAGCCTAGCAGGACCATGTGTGCCGAGTGCCAGGTGGGCGGAGCCTAGCGGGGTAATGTGTGCAGAGTGCCAGGTGGGCGGAGCCTAGCAGTGCCATGTGTGCAGAGTGCCAGGTGGGCGGAGCCTAGCGGGGTAATGTGTGCAGAGTGTCAGGTGGGCGGGGCCTAGCGGGACCATGTGTGCAGAGTGTCAGGTGGGCAGAGCCTAGCGGGACCATGTGTGCAGAGTGCCAGGTGGGCGGAGCCTAGCGGGAACAATGTGTGCAGAGTGTCAGGTGGGCGGAGCCTAGCGTGGTAATGTGTGCAGAGTGCCAGGTGGGCGGAGCCTAGCGGGGTAATGTGTGCAGAGTGCCAGGTGGGCGGAGCCTAGTGGGGTAATGTGTGCAGAGTGTCAGGTGGGCGGAGCCTAGTGGGACCATGTGTGCAGTGTCAGGTGGGCGGAGCCTAATGGGACCATGTGTGCAGAGTGCCAGGTGGGCGGAGCCTAGCGTGGTAATGTGTGCAGAGTGCCACGTGGGCGGAGCCTAGCAGGGTAATGTGTGCAGAGTTCCAGGTGGGTGGAGCCTAGCAGTGTCATGTGTGCAGAGTGCCAGGTGGGCGGAGCCTAGAGGGGAAATGTGTGCAGAGTGCCAGGTGGGCGGAGCCTAGCGTGGTAATGTGTGCAAAGTGCCAGGTGGGCGGAGCCTAGCAGAATAATGTGTGCAGAGTGCCAGGTGGGCGGAGCCTAGCAGTGTCATGTGTGCAGAGTGCCAGTTGGGCGGAGCCTAGCATGGTAATGTGTGCAAAGTGCCAGGTGGGCGGAGCCTAGTGGGGTAATGTGTGCAGAGTGCCAGGTGGGCAAAGCCTAGCAGCGCCATGTGTGCAGAGTGCCAGGTGGGCAGAGCCTAGTGGGACTATGTGTGCAGAGTGTCAGGTGGGCGGAGTCTAGCGGGACCATGTGTGCAGAGTGCCAGGTGGGCGGAGCCATGTGTGCTGGCGGCGGAGTGTGAAGTGGGTGGAGCCTAGCGGGGTCATGTGGCGCTGAGGACGTCAGTGTCGTGGACTGCATGGCTGGGGACAGGTGAGTGTGAGTGTGTGTGTGTGTATGTATGTGTACATGCCGCGTGCAGAAGGGGGTAGAGCGAGCTGAGCGGGGAAGTGTCGGCTTCTTGCACACGTAACTAGGATAAATATCGGGTTACTAACCAAAGCGCTTTGCTTGGATACCCGATGTTTATCTTGGTTACCAGCTTCTGGCAGGCTGCCAGCAATGGCTCCTGCACACTGTAGCTGTAAAAAGCCCTGCTTTTTGCTGCTAGAACCGTTCTCGAACGTAACTAGAACTATCGAACTTTAGCAAAAAGCTCGAATTCTAGTTCGATCTAGAACACCCCCCAAAATCACTCGAACCGCGAACTGGAGAACCTCGAACCGCGAACCGCGCTCAACTCTACATAAGACATAATAAAAGAGAACAAAGGAAATCAGGCAACTAGACAAAACCTGCAATTGGACTGCAAGACAGCTACAAAATGACAGGGTTAACATGTGTTTATACTTATCCCAGAACAGAATGTATCCTTTTATCAAATAGAGATAGTGGTAAGAGGTCAGTACAAATTGTATTTAAAGGGGGTTATACCACAAGATGTCCAACCAGATTCAAACATATGGGAGGAGGGCACCGCGTAAAAAATAATTTAGCATGGAGGTTGAAATTAATCGGATGTCAGAGATGGTCTAGCTGGGGAATCCGAAGACCACTGCTAAATATGTTACTGATCAACCTTTAAAAAATGGAGAAGTAGAGAAAAATATAGCGCAATGTCTGTGGCGCTCTTGACCCGGTCAGGCACCACTGAGTACTGCACCCATGCAGGAACAGTACTTCTAGGTAATCCTAAAAGGCCAGAGTGAGGTGTGTACGCACAGACACATCGCAACCAGATCTCCCACACCTTTAGATGGGACCCTCAGGCAGTCCCTGGAGTGGTCTGGCCTCAATTCTTGTCAAGGGGTGTAGTGGAGGGGCTGGGAGCTAGAGTGCAGAGGCTATCAGGAAAGGAGTGGAGCGAGCCAGTCTGATAGTGGTTAGCTCGGGAGTTGCTAGGGGAGACGCGCGTGGACACTAGTCAGACTCTGCACGTGGAGTACCCATTAGCGGGGGAGAACGGTTACCAGTTAGTCAGTCAGAAAAATAGAGAGAGAGTCAGTCAAGTACAGGGACTGCCGGTGACTAGGCTCGTATGGGGAACAGGTCCCTAGAGTAGACTCAAGTTTAACTATCTGCTACACCTGCCGGTGAGGGGAACTACAAGTACCTCACCAACCTTACAGAGTCCGAGCCTCAGCAGCAACGCAGGGACCCATAAGGAGACAGAGCTTGAAGCCGTCTCACCTGGTCCACGCTGCCGGCAAATGGTCCAAAAAGGGGAGAAAAGGTAGTTGCGACTCCCTGGATAGACCCCACAGTACTTCAAGTCAGGGGTTATCCGAACACAGAAGTGCTAGGAAGGCGAGTTAATGGTTACCCTCAGACTGGCTTGAAGGATACCTGGTTTCACCTGGTTTATTGAAGCATCGCCCGGGTTACCTCACAATAACAACTAAAGTGAGTAAAAAGGAGTTGAAAGACTTTTGGACTGAGTCTGAGTTATTCCTAACCTGCTATCCTTACACACCCCAGCCCCTGGGGCCAGCCTCACTCACGGGAGGCCACACCATCTGACTGCAGACTCCATCAGCCCCAGACGCTCATTAAATTTGCAGTGTCGGTCACCCATATCCCTGACCGCAAGCTGTGAGTGGCGTCACGACACATATATACAAAATTGATATACCTGTTGCCCTATACAGAAGAAGACCCTGTGGCGTCCCTGAAGCTGGAGCGACATCCCTGAGCAGACACAAGTCCACAACCCATGTAACAGCAAGGTGGAACAAAACATGTAACCTTTCAAAATGCTGATACCCAGTGAATCAACAATGTGGATACAAAAAGAGAAGGTGAGTCCACCAAAAGTGGAACTAATTACAATAAAGAAAAAATTGCACAGTAAACTTGGTATAGAACCCAGGAGCTGGGGAGCACAGATTACTAATGGTTAATATAACATTACCGTTGTGTTGAGAAGTGGGGAAAACCCCTGACGTATGTTTCGTAGCTTACGGCCGTGAAACCAGTCGCTAAATCAAAGGGGAAGGTGAAGAGTCACAGTATTCTAAATACATCATGCGCTGTGCACTTTGATTATTGTATCAAATAAAAATATTTAATACTGTTCAGCAATTTTTGATCATGGTGCTCTTTTCGGTTCAATTTAGTAAACTAAGTGAGACATCTTTAGATTCATCATCACTTTGCCTACATTATGTTTCTCTCAGATAAGATAATAAAAACCTGCTGACAGATTACCTTTAAAGTGGTTGCCACAACATACACATTCATGGCATGTCCAGTATATAGGACACTAATTTCCGAAACACAAAAGTTCAACCATCAGGACCAGTATGCAGGACCAATATGAATATATAGAGAACTAGGCCCTGTCATAGGCTGGATGAAATGTAGATGTAGTGTGTGGCTGTGTCCTAAGGTGTTCAAAACTTGGCAAGTTAATTGGCATTTTGTGTAAGGCAGGGTTCACACATTGCAGTTATGATATGCTTGTTGGCACACTGAAAAGCTCACGGCGGATGTAAATGAGGCAGCGAGTGGTAGTGGATCCACTGGATCACAGGGGGAAATAAAATTACCTTTTAGTGGGAGCGGCTTAACTAAGCGTCTGCCGCTAAACAGATGTCAGGCACCACTCGCAGGGCAATGACCAGGATTGTGTCAGCTGACCCTCAGGACAGAACACTGACTCAGGTATAGACACAGGTGCAGGCAGGAACTGGTGGGATTAGTAAGGCAACCAGGTATGGTGGGATGCCTTAAATGCACAGTGCCTTTCAGTCATAAGCCAAGAGGTATTTCTGTGAAATCAAAAGCTGGCCTTTTAAGAAGAGGGCCGTGGTGCGATCCTGTGCATTGTGCACAGGCATCAGGAGGAGAAGGAAGCAGAGGAGCACATGAGCGCCTGACGAGCAACGGGTGAGGAAACAACTCGATCATAGCAGTGAGTAAGTCGTTGTCCCTGCAGGGACGCCGATGCTACAGTACCTCCCTAAAAAAAGCCCCCTCTTCACCAGGCCTGAAGAAGGTTTCTTCTCCGGCAACTTGTCTTCAGGGATGGTGGGTGAAGACTTGGCTGGTGGAAGGGGTAGAGACTGGATGGCTGCTGCTTGAGGGGCTTCTTCCTGGACCCTGAAAGGGAGACAGCATCAGCCTCCAAGGCAGTCATCAATGGGGCTTCAGAAACCACACATGTTTTGTGTAAATTCTGCCTCAATAAAGCACCTCATTGTATTTCCAGTCCTATTGCAGGCTCAAAAGCACAGAGCCAAGGACAAGTGGACAGGACTAGTTCAGAAGAACCAGGAAAGATATATTGTCTGTATGCAAAGCTCCTACTTGAAGCTACACCTGCTTGGAAATTAAGCGTATAGGTTTCATCCAGAGTGGTCCATCCACCAAAGACACTGTCAAGGGACTCCGGAAGCATAGTATTAGCATCTGGTAACGATCCACCACATCCTGTTGAATGAAGTTCCAGCAGATCTGGTATTCAGCTAGGCCATCTAAGAGAACCGAATACCCTTAGACAATATGGACACATGCAGGGTCAATGAAGATTTGTTCTTACCAAAGGTCACCCTCCCAACTGACCATAGCCAGGAGGGTCCCGGCCTGACGGGACATACAAATGCATCTCAATAAAAAATGTATTTATTTCAGTAATTCAATGCAAAAAGGGAAATGCATATATTATATATAGTCATTACAGAGTGATCTATTTCAAGTTTTTATTTCTGTTAATGTTGATGATTATGGCTTACAGTCAGTGAAAACTAGAGATGAGCGAGCCTCTGAAAGCTCGAGTTCGGTTCGTCAAACGGAGGCTCTGTTCGAGTTTGGTTCGACGAACCATTCGACGAACCTCTCGAGCCCCATTGAAACCAATAACAGGCAAACACAAACACATAAAAACACATTATAAATGTACACATACAGTAAATAAACATTGCCATTATACTTAGAGGTCCCCGCGACGCATCCTGCACTCTGTCTCCCACCGCTTTTCCTTCCGATAATCGCTGTGTCCTCCCGGTAACCAACACTGATGATAGGACCCTCCGTGACGACAAAAAAGCATGTGACCAGTCACGTGTCTATTATCTCATTGGCTACTGACTGGTCACATGGCTAGACATCATTGCTAGGTCCTGTCATTGCATCTCTCCGGTACGCGGTGATCGTTCCAGCATCTCCGTGTACCAGCAAAATGCTCTGGCACATGGTCGGCTTCCCCGTTCTGCTTCCCCGTTTTGTTATTCACCAGCTGCCACAGCCAGTCAATAACGGAGATCACCATTACTATAGCCAGCCGCCTGTCAGCGGTGACGTCACCGCTCACAGCCTGCAGACTCTGCTCACTCACTGAGTGAATAGACTGCACGGGGAGCAGCAGCGTTCTTCCTCCCATGCAGCGCTGTCTGATGTAGCAGAGCTGCATGAGTTAAAGGAGAAACAAGACAGAAGGATCATGGAGGGCTGACAGTGAGTAATAAACATGGAGTCTCTAAGTGTGTCTGTGTATTTATTTCTTTTAAAGTATTTTTTCTCTGCGTGGTCTCTTTTTTTTTTAACCCTTTATTGCAGATTATTAATGGCCGGGTCAAACTTGCCTGACATTAAGAATCTCTGAGTTAATACTAGCTAGTAAAACAAAGCTAGTATTAATTCATTATTACCCAATAAGCCACCCGGCTTCAGGGCTGCTGGAAGAGTTGGATACAGCGCCAGATGATGGCGCTTCTATGAAAGCACCATTTTCTGGGGTGGCTGCGGACTGCAATTCGCAGCAGAGGAGCCCAGAAAGCTCGGGCTAACCTGTGCTGCAGATTCCAATCCCCAGCTGCCTAGTTGTAGCTGTCTGGACACAAAAATGGGGCGAAGCCCACGTCGTTTTTTTTTTTTAATTATTTCATGAAATTCATGAAATAATTAAAAAAAGGGCTTCCCGATATTTTTAGTTCCCAGCCGGGTAAAAATAGGCAGCTGGGGGTTGGGGACAGCCGTATCTGCCTGCTGTACCTGGCTAGCATACAAAAATATGGCGAAGCCCACGTAATTTTTTTGGTGGGCAAAAAACTCTTGCATACAGTCCTGGATGGAGTATGCTGAGCCTTGTAGTTCTGCAGCTGCTGTCTGCTCTCCTCCATACAGACAGACAGCAGCTGCAGAAGTACAAGGCTCAGCATACTCCATCCAGGACTGTATGCAGGAGTTTTTTGCCCCCCCAAAAAATACGTGGGCTTTGCCATGTTTTTGTATGTTAGCCAGGTACAGCAGGCAGCCACGGGCTGCCCCCAACCCCCAGCTGCCTATTTGTACTCACCTGGGAACCAAAAATAAAGGGAAGTCCTTTTTTTAGTATTGTATTAATTATTTCATGAAATTCATGCTTTCTGGGCACCCCTGCTGCGAATTGCCGTCTGCAGTCGCCCCACAAAATGGTGCTTTCATAGAAGCACCATCTTCTGGCGCTGTATCCAACTCTTCCAGCAGCCCTTGTGACGGGAGAGAGAGAGAGAGAACTCATTCCGTGAAGCTTTTCATAGATAATGTCCGGCTACTCCCCTCTGTGCATAATTAAAATAATAATATTTTATAATTAATTATAAATTAAGAATAATAATTAATTAATATAAAATAAAAAAAAAAAATCATACACAGCCGGGAGTTTAACTCGTGAAGCTATGCTTCTTAGGCGACCGCTCTATCCAGATTTCGTTATCTTGAGGTCTGCAAAGCAGACTGAATTCTGAGGTGATATAACCACACTTTCCACATTTTGTACCAAAGTACTCAAGACTGCATCTTATCAACAGATGTAACCACTTGTATCCTTGAACCAAGAATATATACATGATGCCATGCTTCTATAAAAATTATACTTTATTTCATACAATTAAAAAACATACATAGACACAACGGCACAACAGGGTAGAGAAAGGTGCAACTGTAACTCCCACAGATTGGAGGGAGGGTGGGTTGGAGACTAAAAAAATCTCTCAGGTCCTAACATCATACTTAGAATTATTAATCCAAATACAAAAGATATTTACTTTGCAGGTATCACTTTACCATCATGTATATCCATAAAGGTCATAAAAGGGGGGTAACCAGAAGTGGGCTCTTTTTGTGTGAGTATTTCAATTCAATTATTTTGCCGAGGAAGCCAATAACAGCTTCATTCGTTTTGTATGCTTCCCTAGTGGGTACATGTCTACCAGCACACATATATATCAGCCTGTTCACCACTAAGAGACACCCCCGCCCCTATATACCCAGATGGATCAGCTTAAATGCTAATAGAATGTATAATAGCTTCATAACCTGTGAATAGCCATACAGCCATTGGTCGCAAGGTGGGCCATCTAGTAACTGTGTTCCCACATAATCTATTAACAGCTTCAAACACTTGCTAGCCCTTCAAAGTCACACCATACTATAATTACCGGGTTCAATAGACTTCCAAGTGTGTGATGTTAAATACTAAACCATACTCCCACCCTCACCTGTAAAATTTACAGGTTGGGAGGTGCTGGATTTCAGAGGTTATTACTTGCATTACACCAGGCTATACAGGCAACCCACAGGAATACATCATAGCGAATATAGTTATTGACTGCATAGATAGTAAGACCATAACATACAGACCTGACCAAAGTAGTTGTAATTCACCACCCACCGCGCCTCAACGCGTTTCACCAACTAGGGCTTCGTCAGGAGGCAGGTACATACCTTGCTAAGCTGTCACCCTTTATATATTCCATCAGAATTAAGTGCATGTGGTGTGTGATTGCGTGCTTGGCTCCACGCTAGTATAGGCGCAGCATGGTTCCGGTCGGAGGAAACACCGGAAATTACCTCACTCTGTTTCCGGACTGGGGTGGCATACGAGCAGGCCCCACAACCACGGCAACGTGATGCTACTGGGCATGCGCGCGGCCCACACACAGCAGCCGTACTGCAGAGCAAGGAGTCCTCCTCCCAGATCCCAGCTGCGCACAGCGTGGATAGCCGAGCGGTAGCAACTGCCACATACACATATGGACTACAAGGATTTACAATCGGGATCGAAACCACTCGGTCTGCACAAACATCCGATTTTATATATTTCTCAAAAGAGGAGGACCACAACGGCTACTGGATGAATAAATATAGAGTTATATACGTAATTTTAATCACCGGAATAGTGTGACATAATACACACATATCATGTATAGTGATGAGCGAGCATGCTTGTTACTACTCGGTACTCGCACGAGTATCACTGTACTCGGGCTACTCGGCGGGTACCGAGTAATTTTGCAATACTCGTGCTTTACTCGTGGTCTTCATTTCTGCATGTTGGCGCTCTTTTGAGAGCCAGCCCTCATGCAGGGATTGGCTGGCAGACCACTGCAATGCCACAGCCCTCTTAGTTGTGGAATTGCAGTGATTGGCTGGCCTGCACAGCGTGACCGAGCCTTTATACCGGCCGGCGCGCTGTGCTCTGTACACAGCCATCTCATATTCCCTGCTTTCCACGCCCACAGGCGCCTATGATTGGTTGCAGTGAGACACGCCCCCACGCTGAGTGACAGGTGTCACACTGCACCCAATCACAGCAGCCGGTGGGCGGGTCTATACTGTGCAGTAAAATAAATAAATAAATAATTTAAAAAAACGGCGTGCGGTCCCCCCAATTTTAATACCAGCCAGATAAAGCCATACAGCTGAAGGCTGGTATTCTCAGGATGGGGAGCTCCACGTTATGGGGAGCCCCCCACCCTAACAATATCAGTCAGCAGCTGCCCAGAATTGCCGCATACATTATATGCGACAGTTCTGGGGCTGTACCCGGCTCTTCCCGATTTACCCTAGTGCGTTGGCAAATCGGGGTAATAAGGAGTTAATGGCAGCCCATAGCTGCCACTAAATCCTAGATTAATCATGTCAGGCGTCTCCCCGAGATTCCTTCCATGATTAATCTGTAAATTACAGTTACAAAACACACACACCCGAAAAATCCTTTATTAGAAATAAAAAACACTAACAAAGTCCCTCATTACCAATTTATTAACCCCGACAAACCCTCCATGTCCAGCGTACTCCACAGTCCTCCAGCGTCGCGTCCAGCTCTGCTGCATGGAAGTGACAGGAGCTGCAGAAGACACCGCCGCTCCGGTCACCTCCACGCAGCTAATGAAGGGAATAGCGCGATCAGCTGCTGTCAGTCAGGTAACTCCCGGCCACCGCTGGATCCAGCGGTGGCCGCGATTAACCTCAGTGACAGCAGCTGATCGCTATACTCACCTCAGTTGGTGCATGGAGCTGACCGGAGCGGCGGTGAGTAGCGCGATCAGCTGAGCTGTCACTGAGGTTACCCGCGGCCACCGCTGCATCCACCGCTGGATCCAGGTAACCTCAGTGACAGCTCAGCTGATTGCTATACTCATCTCATTAGCTGCGTGGAGGTGACCGGAGCGACGGTGTATTCTGCAGCTCCTGTCACTTCCATGCAGCAGAGCTGGACGCGACGCTGGAGGACTGTGGAGTACGCTGGACATGGAGGGTTTGTCGGGGTTAATAAATTGGTAATGAGGGACTTTGTTAGTGTTTTTTATTTCTAATAAAGGATTTTTCGGGTGTGTGTGTTTTTTAACTGTAATTTACAGATTAATCATGGAAGGAATCTCGGGGAGACACCTGACATGATTAATCTAGGATTTAGTGGCAGCTATGGGCTGCCATTAACTCCTTATTACCCCGATTTGCCAAAGCACCAGGGTAAATCGGGAAGAGCCGGGTACAGCCCCAGAACTGTCGCATCTAATGTATGCGGCAATTCTGGGCGGCTGCTGACTGATATTGTTAGGGTGGGGGGCTCCCCATAACGTGGAGCTCCCCATCCTGAGAATACCAGCCTTCAGCCGTATGGCTTTATCTGGCTGGTATTAAAATTGGGGGGGACCGCACGCCGTTTTTTTTAATTATTTAATTATTTATTTCACTGCACAGTATACACACACCGGCTGCTGTGATTGGGTGCAGTGAGACAGCTGTCACTCAGTGTGGAGGCATGTCTCACTGCAACCAATCATAGGCGCCGAAAAGCAGGACAGCAGGGAATAGGAGATTGATTAATGAGCGGCCGGCTTTTTCAAAAGAGGAAAAGCCACCGGAGTTTGAACAGCTGTGCAGCGCCGCGGCAGTGATCGGGGAACGGTAAGTAAGAGAGAGGGGGGGGGAACTGACCGACAGACTGTGAGAGGGGGACAGACAAGACAGAGAGAGACAGACCGACGGACTGAGGGAGATAGAATAAAAAAAAAAAAATGACCGACATCGCTAGTAAAAAGCACAAAACGTGCGTTTTGGACATCGGAGTGCCACACAAGGTTTTCATGTAAAATCTTTCATGTATTAATCTCAAAAAGTAACATACATTAGCTCTATCTCACTATTGGGTATGTGCCCTTAACATTTCCGCCATGAAAATTCATTTTGGTGTCATTTTGGAAGGTTTTCTGGTGAGTCCGTAAAAATGGCGTAAAACTTGGACAAAATTGTTCACAGCTGTGACTTTTGAGTGATAAATGCTTCAAGGGGTCTTCCCCATGCTGATGCCATGTCATTTGAGCACTCTTCTGAGACTTTTGTGACATTTTTAGGGTTTCTACATGCTGCCGGGGGGTCATTTCACAAAAATACTCGGGTCTCCCATAGGATAACATTGGGCTCGGTGCTCGGGCCGAGTACACGAGTATCTTGGGAGGCTCGGCCCGAGCTTCGAGCACCCGAGCTTTTTAGTACTCGCTCATCACTGTATACTCCACATTAGTGCATACCCGACTAATCAGCCATATGGACCACCAAAGTAGTGTAACATAATACATACATATTCTATATACTCCGCATTAATACATACTCAGCTAATCAGCCCTATGGACTTACATACTACTAACTTACAACTCGCCTCCCACCTATAATCTCTATTGATCGTATCGTGACATCGTTGGCCACATATATATACATATTTACGTACAGGACTTCCTTGGCCCCAAGACATGGGCTTAAACCTGTGTTAAAGGACCCATTCTTGGTACCTATGTTTCCTAGTGGGTGTCCCCCCTATAGTTGTCCACATCATAACTAACAGACAGCTGTAGGGACCCTACAACCCCCATCACTCAACCAGACAACTCCGGTTACTTATGTTTCTTAAATATGTTAATACGCAACCATAGTCCTAACCCGACAAGAAAAGGGGGGAGGTAGCAAGGGAAACCAGAAGAGAAGGGAGAGGGAAAGAAGGAAGGAAGGGGCCACAAGTTAAAAAGAACAGAAGGGAAAGAGATAAATTTCATATATATATATATATATATATATATATATATATATATATATATACATACAGTGCCTAAAAGTAGTATTCAACCCCCTGCAGATTTAGCAGGTTTGATAAGATCCAAATAAGTTAGAGCCTGCAAACTTCAAACAAGAACAGGATTTATTAACAGATGCATACATCTTACAAACCAACAAGTTATGTTGCTCAGTTAAATTTTAATAAATTTTCAACATAAAAGTGTGGGTCAACTATTATTCAACCCCTAGGTTTAATATTTTGTGGAATAACCCTTGTTTGCAATTACAGCTAAAAATCGGCTTTTATAAGACCTGATCAGGCCGGCACAGGTCTCTGGAGTTATCTTGGTCCACTCCTCCATGCAGATCTTCTCCAAGTTATCTAGGTTCTTTGGGTGTCTCATGTGGACTTTAATCTTGAGCTCCTTCCACAAGTTTTCAATTGGGTTAAGGTCAGGAGACTGACTAGGCCACTGCAACACCTTGATTTTTTCCCTCTTGAACCAGACCTTGGTTTTCTTGGCTGTGTGCTTTGGGTCGTTGTCTTGTTGGAAGATGAAATGACGACCCATCTTAAGATCCTTGATGGAGGAGCGGAGGTTCTTGGCCAAAATCTCCAGGTAGGCCGTGCTATCCATCTTCCCATGGATGCGGACCAGATGGCCAGGCCCCTTGGCTGAGAAACAGCCCCACAGCATGATGCTGCCACCACCATGCTTGACTGTAGGGATGGTATTCTTGGGGTCATATGCAGTGCCATCCAGTCTCCAAACGTCACGTGTGTGGTTGGCACCAAAGATCTCGATCTTGGTCTCATCAGACCAGAGAACCTTGAACCAGTCTGTCTCAGAGTCCTCCAAGTGATCATGAGCAAACTGTAGACGAGCCTTGACATGACGCTTTGAAAGTAAAGGTACCTTACGGGCTCGTCTGGAACGGAGACCATTGCGGTGAAGTATTGACTGAAACCAATATCCCCACTGCCATGAGATCTTCCCGGAGTTCCTTCCTTGTTGTCCTTGGGTTAGCCTTGACTCTTCGGACAAGCCTGGCCCCGGCACGGGTGGAAACTTTCAAAGGCTGTCCTGGCCGTGGAAGGCTAACAGTAGTTCCATAAGCCTTCCATTTCCAAATGATGCTCCCAATAGTGGAGACAGGTAGGCCCAACTCCTTGGAAAGGGTTTGTACCCCTTGCCAGCCTTGTGACCCTCCACGATCTTGTCTCTGATGGCCTTGGAATGCTCCTTTGTCTTTCCCATGTTGACCAAGTATGAGTGCTGTTCACAAGTTTGGGGAGGGTCTTAATTAGTCAGAAAAGGCTGGAAAAAGAGATAATTAATCCAAACATGTGAAGCTCATTGTTCTTTGTGCCTGAAATACTTCTTAATACTTTAGGGGAACCAAACAGAATTCTTGTGGTTTGAGGGGTTGAATAATAAATGACCGTCTGAATAAACTTTTCACAATTTAAAAAAAAAAGAAAAAAAGAAATAACATTTTTTTTTGCTGCAGTGCATTTCACACTTCCAGGCTGACCTACAGTCCAAATGTCACAATGCCAAGTTAATTCCGAATGTGTAAACCTGCTAAATCTGCAGGGGGTTGAATACTACTTGTAGGCACTGTATATATATATATATATATATATATATATATATATATATATATATATTATTGTTGATGTTTCACTCCAATCCACTAGGAACCTCACACAGCCCAACACCCGAGCTAAAGTCCAATGAATGGAATAGGGCTGGAAACATTAATCGGTCTTTATTGATCAATCTTTCATCCTTCGACCATATGGTCAAGTCCATAGTACTGGAGCGTTCGTCCTCCTGGATTGTTGCTTGACGGATAGTGCCTCATATATAGAACACCAAGTGCAAATAGCCAGTTCCGTTAATTTCAGGATTTCCGTAACTCAAACTATCCATTGCCAATTGTACATAATAAATATGGGGTCCACATATTGGATAAAGATAACCTCAAGAGAAAACAAGAATATATATTAAAACTCAAGCAAGGCAAATATTCCCCTGTTCCAATAAGCGAATTTGCCAATATAACACAATGACAAACAATTACATAAAATTAAAAGGTAAAAAAATTATTAAAAAGACGTCCCACCCACAATAGGACATATGTTCACAAAAAGGCACTGAAACCAAAATTTTCGTTTAAACCCTCTGGGGCCACAGTTCCCAGCCTGTAGGTCCACCGGCTTTCCTATGTCACCGCCTCGTACATCAATCCTAATTTGGTCGATAGCTTTTATAACCAACAATCGGGAGTCAGAGTTGTGGAACTCCTTAAAGTGTCGAGGGATGGTCTTCAATTTCTCATTACTAGATGTTTCTTTTGAGTTTTTTATATCTCTGACGTGTTCCCCAACTCGAACTTTTAGCTCCCGAGTAGTCATGCCTATGTAATATAGGCCGCATGGGCAGGAGGCTTGGTATACAACGGCTTTGGAAGAGCAACTTAAGAATGCCCTAATCTCATATTCTCTGCTATCCCTCGCTCCTCGAAAAGTTTTCGCCTTGCGCATATTGTTGCAAGCTTTGCACAATCCACACGGATAGAACCCAATTGTGCCCACATTATGTTGATTTGGTGTGGGACCATAATGACTTCGCACGAGGTAGTCCCTCATATTCCTAGCTCGACGTGCCGTAACTAATGGGTACTGTGGAATATTGGATTTTAATGTTGGGTCTGTTTTTAAAATTCCCCAATGTTTTTTAAAAATCTCCACAATATCCTGACAATGGTTGTTATACGTTGTAATTAAACGGACTACGTCTTGCTTTTGTTTGTTCGGTTGCACATAATTGGAATATAGTAAGGATTCTCTCGTGCGTTTTTTTGCTCGATCGTATCCATATTTGATTGTTCTTCTGCTGTATCCTCGGTGCAGGAACCTTTGTGTTGGGTCTTCTGTCTGCACCGAGAATGCCTCCTCAGAAGAACAAATCCTACGGGCTCTAAGGAATTGTGCTATCGGGATGCTTTTGATTGTTGCAGGAAGATGTGACAATTGAGCATGCAAAAATGCATTTGTCGCCGTTGGTTTCCTGTATATCTCCGTTGTTACTTTCCCGTCATCAGAAATTTGAATTTTGAGATCTAAAAAAATCGATCTCGCAACCGGACCGGTACGTAAGGAATATATTGACAGAGTTGTTGTTCAGTCTGTCAATAAACTCCTTCAATTCCCTGGGGGTACCGTCCCACAGGAACCAGACGTCATCTATATATCTCATCCAGTTGTTAACTTTATGGATATTGACGTCTGGTTCCATGAGGAAGATCTCCCTTTCCCATGCCCCCAGGAAAAGATTGGCTTAAGCTGGGGCACATGCCGCCCCC
This sequence comes from Anomaloglossus baeobatrachus, assembly GCF_048569485.1. Lineage (NCBI taxonomy): Eukaryota > Metazoa > Chordata > Amphibia > Anura > Aromobatidae > Anomaloglossus > Anomaloglossus baeobatrachus. Next base: position 515,350,848 of record NC_134354.1, read on the forward strand.
ATGGCAGTACCATGCTGCTGGATATAGGTGGCCCCTTTAAAAGTGAAGACGTTGTGAGTTAAAATAAACTCTAACAATATCAGAAGGAGTTCAACTAACTTATCTTCCAAATTACTGCTATTCAAAAAATATGTTGCTGCTCTGAGCCCGTCACGGTGACTGATAGACGTATATATACTTTCAACGTCAGCAGTCACCATGACGGTACCAGGCTCAAGTACGATGTTATCTAATCTCTTGAGTGCCTCGGTGGTGTCCCTGATATAAGATAGTAAGGAGGCAGCCAACGGTTTCCAATAATAGTCCAACATTTGGCAGACCCTCTCGCATAGCCCTTCAAGCCCCGATACTATTGGGCGTCCGGGGGGGGCAACTGTTGTTCTTGTTCAACTTAGGTATAAAACACATGGTCGGCATTCTTGGGAGTTTGACAATTAAACAGTCAAACAGTTTTTTTGGAATGATACCTTCCTCAAGGGCACGCTCTAGGATACTCACCAATTCACCCTGAAATCCCGGCAATGGGTCCATGTAGAGCCTCCTGTAGCATGCCTTATTATTCAGTTGCCTGCTGGCTTCTTTCTCATACATGCAGTTAGGCCAGATGACAAGGTTGCCATCCTTGTCAGCTGGCTTAAACTGCACGTCTGCCCACCCTTTCATTTCACCCAGAGCCATTCTTTCTCGCATACTCAAGTTCGAAAACCTGTTAGGCTTGCAGTTCAGTTGTTCAATATCACGGGACACCATTTTAACAAAAATGTCAACAGCGGGGCACAAACTGAGGGGCGGAAATTTCTTAGATTTAGAATAAAGGGGGGTAGGGAACTTACTCATCATGGCACCATCCGCTTCTTCTGCCAATGTTTCGAGCGCTTCTAGTGCCTCCTCCTCACTTTCCTCCTCTGTTGGCTCCACTGTGGCAGATTGATTAAACATACGTTTGAACAACAGTTTACGAGCAAACAGGTGTACGTCTTTGATGGCCGTGAATGTATCTAGCTGCATGGTAGGGGCAAACAAAAGGCCCCTACCAAGCAGCCGGATCTGAACATCGGACAACACATGCTCTGATAGGTTAATTACCTTATATTGATCCAAACGTTCATTCACGGCCTGAAGAGTATATGTGCCAGGTTTCCTTACACCACCAGATCTCGTATTGATCATACTGCCAGATGGAAGTTCCTCCTTAGATAAATCTGCTTCACTGGCAGTAGTAACTGAGGATATGGATCCTGTCTTATCCCTCTTTCTTTTCGTCGGGCCAGCTGCAAATTGCCATTTGAAGACCTTCTTATTGGCATAGTCAGAGACATCGCTTTGATATTTTTTTGCCTTGATCGCACTGATTTCTCTCTCCCATTTCTGGGTATCCTTTTCTACTTCTTCCAGGAATTTATTCAACACCTTCCTGGAGAGGTCTTTACGTAGGGTAGTCTCTAATTTTGCTATCTCATTGTCCAACATTGACAATGATGTTCGATTTTTATCTATAATTATCTCCAAGAAGGTCTAAAGCTGGTGTCACACATAACGACGACGACAACGACGTCGCTGCTACGTCACCATTTTCTGTGACGTTGCAGCGACGTCCCGTCGCTGTCGCTGTGTGTGACATCCAGCAACGACCTGGCCCCTGCTGTGAGGTCGCCGGTCGTTGCTGAATGTCCAGCTTCATTTTTTGGTCGTCACTCTCCCGCTGTGACACACACATCGCTGTGTGTGACAGCGAGAGAGCGACGAAATGAAGCGATCAGGAGCCGGCACTGGCAGCTGCGGTAAGCTGTAACCAGCGTAAACATCGGGTAACCAAGGGAAGACCTTTCCCTGGTTACCCGATGTTTACGCTGGTTACCAGCCTCCGCTCTTGCTGCCAGTGCCGGCTCCTGCACTGTGACATGTGGCTGCAGTATGCATCGGGTAATTAACCCAATGTATACTGTAGCAAGGAGAGCAAGGAGCCAGCGCTAAGCAGTGCGCGCGGCTCCTTGCTCTCTACACTGTGACATGTAGCTGCAGCACACATCGGGTTAATTAACCCGATGTGTACTGTACCTAGGAGAGCAAGGAGCCAGCGCTAAGCGCGGCTCCCTGCTCTCTGCATATGTAGCACAGCGACGTTATTATCGCTGCTGCATCGCTGTGTTTGACAGCTAAGCAGCGATCATAACAGCGACTTACAAGGTCGCTGTTACGTCACCGAAAATGGTGACGTAACAGCGACGTCGTTGTCGCTGTCGCTTAGTGTGACACCAGCTTTAGTGCAGCTTTCTGCACCTTCCCACCTTTTGACATAATTTTCGTCTTCTAGTGGGAAGGAGGGGTATATTGGATCCTTAATCCTCTTGGAGTTATATGATTTGATAGATAATTCTCAAGGGACATGTTCGTCCACCATATCTTAATCCTTTTGTGAACACAGTCTCTATATTGATTGCAAATTTCCTTATTAGTGGGGGACGTCTGGTTTAAAAGCATAAAGGAATCACATTTGAACAGATCTGCTGCCCTGCTGCGCCATGCCATTTCCTTAGTTTTGAAATCCATAATACACAATTGGGGAATAAACCCTGCAAAAACACAGGTAAACATGAACTCATATAACCACACTTTCCACATTTTGTACCAAAGTACTCAAGACTGCATCTTATCAACAGATGTAACCACTTATATCCTTGAACCAAGAATATATACATGATGCCATGCTTCTATAAAAATTGTACTTTATTTCATACAATTAAAAAACATACATAGACACAACGGCACAACAGGGTAGAGAAAAGTGCAACTGTAACTCCCACAGATTGGAGGGAGGGTGGGTTGGAGACTAAAAAAATCTCTCAGGTCCTAACATCATACTTAGAATCATTAATCCAAATACAAAAGATATTTACTTTGCAGGTATCAATTTACCATCATGTATATCCATAAAGGTCATAAAAGGGGGGTAACCAGAAGTGGGCTCTTTTTGTGTGAGTATTTCAATTCAATTATTTTGCCGAGGAAGCCAATAACAGCTTCATTTGTTTTGTATGAGGTTTTGTATGAGGTTTTTTCTGAGGTGGCAGGGCAATTCTCTGCATGTGCTACGTGGAGAAGACACAGAGTACTCGTCTTTTGTAGCAGAGCTGACAGTATCGTGTTGATTACTTCGGACCTGGAGGGGTATTTGCGGATTTTAATAAAATGGTGAAAGACGATTTTTTAGTCTTTTATTCCAAATAAAGGATTTTTTGCTGTGTGTGTTTCTTTACTTTCACTTTCAGGTTGATCATGGAAGGTGTCTCAGGGAGACGCTTGTCATGATTAACCTCTTATTACCCCGATTGCCAGCACACCAGGGCAATTCGGGATGAGCTGGGTGGAGACCCGGGACTGTCTCATCAATTCCGGGTGGCTGCCTGCTGATATTGTTAGGGTGGTGGGCTCCCGATAACGTGGTGCTCTCCATCCTGACAATACCAGCCTCCAGCTGTGTGGCTTTATCCTGGCTGGTATCAAATATGGGGGAACCGCATTTTTTTTTATTATTATTTATTTATTTATTTTACTGCACGATATAGACCCGCTCACCGGCGGCTGTGATTGGTTGCAGTAAGACAGCTTACACTTATCGTGGGGGCGTGTCTGACTGCAACCAATCATGATCGCCGGTGTACAGGGAAAGCACGGAATAACTGATTGAATAATGAAGCGGCAGTCATTTTCAAAAGAGGAAAAGACGCCGCAGATTTGTGACAGCCGTGCCGAGAGATGCCCGTAATTGGTGAGTAGGAAAGAGAGAGGGATTGTGCTGGGGAAGCAGGACGCATGCAGACAGCAATGTGTGCACATAGCCTTACTGTGAAAAGCCACGTTTTTGGTGCTCGAACCGTTCTCGAACGTAACTCGAACTGCCGATTTTTTAGCAAAAAGCTCGAGTTCGTCGAATGTTTCGAACACCCCCAAAAATCACTCGATCATGAAATTGGCGAACTTCGAACATTTCTCATCTCTAGTGAAAACCCCAAAGTCATTATCTCAAATAATTAGAATAATTACCACAAAACACCTGCAAAGGCTTCCTAAGCATTTAATGGTCCCTTAGTTTGGGTCAGTAGGCTACACAATCATGGAGAAGACTGCTGACTTGACAGATGTCCAGAAGGCAGTCATTGACACACTCCACAAGTAGGGTAAGCCATATAAAGTCATTGCTAAAGAAGTTGGCTGTTCACAGAGATCTGTATGCAAGTATATTAATGGAAAGTTGAGTGGAAGGAAAACGTGTTGTAGAAAAAGGTGCACAAGCAACCGGGATAACCGCAGCCTTGATAGGATTGTTAAGATAAGGCCATTCAAAAACTTGGGGGAGATTCACAAGAAGTGGACTGCTGATGGAGTCAGTGCTTCAAGAGCCACCAAACACAGATTTATTTATTTAATCGTATGAACGTATAACTTACCATCATATAAAAATAAACACCAGACAATAGACAGTGATGGAAAAATATCAAAAGGATAAAAATCAAAATTTGAATATCAAGATTTTCTATATATGCAATAGCGTTATCATTTACAATATAGAAATCCTTCTTGTCACCATGGTAGGATCTCCGGGGGGCACTCCTCAACAATGTGCTGGATAGTTTGACGATCTGCTCCACAGTCACAGGTCGGAGAGTCATATTTTCCCCACTTATACATAAAATCTGCACAGACGCCAAAGTTTGTTCTGATACGATTTAGAGTAACCCATGTTTTCCTTGGTAGATTGAAGCCTGGTGGAGGGTTTTGTAAATTAAGGAACATTTGGGGATTACCGTCTACTACATTGACCCAAAGTTCTCGCCATTTCTCCTCTAAATTGAAGTCTTGTTCATGCAAGGTGATTGCAGTTCGGATGGGTGGGTGTCTTGATTTCAATCGTTGTATTGTAACATCTCTGATATTTTGGTGTATTGGAAGTTTTTCATTATTCCCTACTTTAGTGTATTCTTTAAGTAGGAGCTTTTGTCTTCTTAAATTTGCAGGTGCGATATGACTCAGCACAGGTAACCAGTGAACAGGTGTAGGTCTAATAGCACCAGATATCATACGCAAAGAGTTGTTCAGCTGTCAATTAAGTTTACATGACAGCTATTTAACCATGCTGGAGCACAGTATTTTGCAGCAGAGTACACCAGGGCAAGAGTAGATGTTCTCAAAACAGATGTTGCCGAGCCCCAGGAGGATCCACAAAGTTTCTGAATAATATTATTACGTGCTTTCAGTTTCTGTGCCAATTTATCCAGATGGGATTTAAAAGTTAGACTTTTATCAAGGGTTACACCTAAGTACTTAGGATTGAAATTGTGTTTAACAGATTGGCCTTCAAATTGTACTTTAAGTTCAGTCTTGGCACTTGCATTGTGTAAATCAAAGCAACAAACTTCCGTTTTTGATGGGTTAGGTTTTAATCTCCATTGTCGGAAGTACTTTCCCATTACACTAAGATCTTTTGTAAGAACATCCTCTGCTTCCTCCATTGTTTTGCTTACCATAGCAAGTGCCCAGTCATCGGCATATCCAAATTTCCGTGACACTGTTTTAGGAATATCAGCTAGGTACAGGGCAAACAGGAGAGGTGCCAGCACTGATCCCTGGGCCAGTCCGTTGTTTAAAGATTTCTTACAACTGGTTGAATCGCCCATAATAAGATGAAAAGTTCGATTTGCAATCATATTGTTCAAGAGGTACATCATTTTCTTACATGGAATCACCTTCAAAAATGTATATAAAAGTCCTTCCCTCCACACAGTATCATATGCAGCAGAGAGATCGATAAACGCCACTGAAACTTTCTTGTTCTTCTGGAATTCAGCTTCAATGAGAGTTGTCAAAGCTAAGACTTGGTCACTACAGTTTCGAGCAGGTCTGAAGCCGGCTTGCTTTATAGGTATTGAGTCGAAAATCTTTAGACTGATCTTGTTATATATTAAGCGTTCTAAGAGCTTATATAAGCAACTCAACAAGGCAATGGATCTATAGCTTGATGGAGTATCTTCAGGCTTCCCAGGTTTTAACAATGCAATTATTTTGGCATGTTTTAATTTACTAGGGACTTGAGCATTCTCCATAATATCTGAGAAGAACTTTGCCATCCATTTTTTCGCATAAGGTCCACAGTTTCTGAGAAATTCAGGATGGATCCCATCAGAGCCGGGAGCTTTGTTAATTTTAGTTTCAGCAAGAGCAATTTCAATGTCACAGGTTGTAAAAGCACGTGAGTATTCTTCAGATGGCACCACTGATGATTTTAGTAGCTTAAACTTACTTTTAACTTCTATGGTGTGAGCTCGGTCTTTTGGGCTTCTTGATATGTTCACAATATGTGCTGCAATTTGATTTGAAGTCATAGAATTCGTTTTGTGCTTTACTTTACGATTTCCTTCTAGTTTTCTTAAAAGAGACCATGCTTTTCTACTGGACCTTTTAAAGTTCAAATTCTCAACTGTTTCCATCCATTTAATACAACGTGCTGCATTCAGTTTGTTCAACAATTCCTCACCAATTTCACCATCTTCACTCTCAAGAAATTGTCTGTACAGTTGTTCACATTCATCAGACAATCCTGGGATATATTCTTTGTGAAAGCCACGTGGTATTGATTTCTTTGCAGCTGTAATAACTGCTTTACAAAACCGTTCATAGTTTTTACTGATTGGAGGTATCCAGCCGATACACTTATCAAGGTGATCTGCAAACTTCTTCCAGTTGGCTTTGGCAAGGTTCCATCAAGGACGCGGATACAACGTTACAAGACACAGATGTATCCAGGACATGGGCTACAAGTGTCGCATTCCTCATGTCAAGCGACTAATGACCAATAGACAATACCAGAAGCATCTTACCTGGGCCAAGGAAAAAAAGAACTGGACTGTTGCTCAGTGGTCAAAGGTGGTGTTTTCAGATATAAGTAAATTTTGCATTTCATTTGGAAATCAAGGTCCCAGAGTCTGGAGGAAGAATGGAGAGGCACACAATCCAAACTACTTGAGGTCTAGTATGAGGTTTCCACAATCAGTCATGGGTTTGGGGAGCCATGTCATCTGCTGGTGGAGGTCCACTGTGTTTTATCAAGACCAATGTCAACACAGCCATCTACCAGGATATTTTAGAGCATTTAATGCTTCATTTTGTTAAGATACAGTATATTTTTGTTAAAATTTTGAGCTTTATACAATAACAACTTTGCATGCTGCATTATTTCTAAAAATATATATAAAATAGAATACATATTTTTTATTGGTTTTTTTACCTTCTGATAATTGGTACATTTTAAGCATTGTCCTTCCTGTAACCTTAAAATACTATTTTTTTCTATTATGCTCTCTGCTAATTGGTAACATTAGAGATGAATGGATTGATCTGATTTATATAAACTTTGAGTCAAATTTCCCGAAATTCTCTGGTCCACACAAATTTGAACAATTTTCTATTTGATTTTTGATGAAAAAAAAAAAATCCAGGGATCTTTATGTGGGCTTTTAGGACAGTTTCCCATTTACTTTATGATCACTTAGCAATAGTTATTCGTGATCCCAGACTGTAAAAGTCTGGATTCATGTGGGTAACCTAGTACTCATGCACTCATGCCAGGCCAAGAGTTCTCAGAGAACACCAGATCCGGCCACCCAAGTAATTAAAAAAAGAGGATAAAGAAAGAAAAAAAGAATAAAGCAAGCACGTTATACTTACCAGTTTCTATGTGGATGTAATACTGTACTTCATTAACCTCATGCATATGCACTGCTTCCCCCACCTATCGGCAGTCCCGGCATCTGTGACTGGTTGCAGTCAGACCGTGCCCCCACTCTGTGTGACAGCGTGTCTGACTGCTTGCAATTATACATGCTTTCTGTGTATGTATAGTGGTATTAAAAATAAAAATGACGTAGGGTCCCCCATATTATGATACCCAGCACAGATAAAACATATGGCTACAGGTTGCAGCCCCTAGCCATGTGCTTATCTTGGTTGTGTATCAAAATAAGAGGGACCCCATGGCTTTTTTTATTAGTTAAATAATTTAAAAATGGGCATGCATTCCCCTCTAATTTTGATACCCAGCCATTATAAAACCGACAGCTAGGGGCTGGTATTCTCCGGCTAGGGAGGCTCTTCGTTATTGCCCCCTAGCCTAAAAAGAGCAGCCTGCTGCTGCCAATAATTGTGACATCCATTAGATGCAATAATCCTGGCACTTTACCTGGCTCATCCCAATTGCCCTGGTGCAGTGGCAATAGGAGTAATAAGGGGTTAATGACAGCTCACAGTTGCCACTAAGCTGTAGATTAGTAATGGGAGGCATCTATGAGACTCCCTCATTATAATCTTTAAGTGTAAGAAATAAACACAAATATTGAATAAATTCTTTAGGTGAAATAAAATACAAAACAATCCTCTTTCACCCCTTTATTAACCCCTAACAACCAGTTCCAATGTAAAGAACACGAGGTACAATGGCGATTCCGGCTATGCTACCTACTGAAGCTACAGCGCATTGCCACAGAACATGTCCGCACGTTGTGGGCTTCATGTAGAGATTGACTTAGACGCAATGATGAGCAGTGACATCACTCAGTTTATTTGGGTCACAGGTGGAAGTTTCACCTTTGAACACAGGAAAACTGACCTAAGGTGACCTCATTAAACTCAGTGACCAAACCTCAGGTAAGTTTTTTTTTGCCAAGAGATGCAGATTTGATGCGGCAATGTATCTGCCATATTCCTACACAAAATCTATATCTTCTGACAAATAAATTGCATCAAAACTGCATCCGTCAGTGCTTATGTGTGAGGTTCATGAGCAGCCCCTGAAGTAGTGTTAGCGCCATGCAGGAAACTGTTAAGTATATTGCGCCTGCTCTAATTGCCCTATCTCCTCTATACCATTTTAAAGCATCTGATTCAGGTCACCATAGATTTATAGGGGGATCAGCGTCTGGCCAGATATATGGAATTAATTTCAGGCCCAAACTGTTTTTTTTAAAAAATCTGTTTGGGCTTGGCGATCCTGGATATCTGCCGATTCGCCCATTACTACTTAACAATATAGTCATCGTACTTTCAAACAAATAGGTTCAACTTTTCCAAATAATTGTGACTGAGATGGTTACATGCATCACGTTCGAGAGGGGATTTTATTTATTTTCCTGTATTTAAAAATCTATTGTACTTAAAATTATTAACTGCAGATGCTTGATTTTCTCATATTATAGATCTAATGCATGTAATTATGACTGTGTTTTTCCAATACTATAGATCATCCAATGCATGTAATTACAATTTTGAGCAAGATTTATTGAAAACAAGCTTTCATAGGATAAAACAGCACCTTGTTCCGATGATATTGCATTTCAAAAGAGATAACACTGGATTTCTTTTTCATCTTATAGAATTTTTTATGACTCAGAATACATAATATATAATCTTTACATCTCTGTCAATCTGAGTTTCTATGCTTTATTGTGAGCTAAAAACCAAACACTGTGATTCCCGCCTTAAAGAATATTTAGTGCAGGTCAATGCATTTTTTGGCAATATTGGCAAAAAACAAGTTAAAATTTATTTTAAAAAAGTTAACTTTTTTCAATGTGCAAACTAAGGTTTTTTTTCTTACTAATTATGCTAATTTTAATGCATTTTATTTTAGAAATCTTTAGAAATTTTCAATTTTAGTATAACTTTTTTTAAATAAGGAATTTAAATAAAAATTAAAACAAAAAGGTATTAATAACTTAATTAAAATTTATTCTAATTTTAGCAAACTTACATTTCTCTTGGCATAATTAAAATCAATTACATTTAACACATCTTTTAGCATAAGATATTTGTTATATATTTGTTAGATAAACCACAACCACCATAAGATGGCTCTTGCATACAAGATGGAGATTTCGTAACAAAGAGTGCCCCATGGTGTATGCAGTGCATAAGAGCCATAGATTAAGGACACCATGTGGCCACAAGATAGGGAATAGAATTAATTATAATTATAACAATTTGTTGGTGGATCAAGTGGGAATATAGTTTGTAAGCCCTGTACAGGGTTTTTTAAACGTGTAAAAAAGTGCAGTCAACAATAGAGAGGAGCAAACCTGTTAAATAAAGGGTGGCCACTGCTGGCAGACAGTTAGCTTAGCTAGTGGTTTAATGATAGGTAGTTGAGATAGGAGAGCGATATTGTAGAATAGGTATGCGCAGTATACTGTAGGTAAAGTTGTGGGCCTCAAATTGTCATTTAATGATAGAAGTAGGCACAGGTACTTGTACTTGCTAGTGCCTACTAAAGAGTTGCCAGTGAATGATCTAAATAGTTATTGCTACTTATTTCAACCTACTCCCAATTAGCCAGTCAATCACATTTCAAGGAATTGTCACTACTGCCTGCTGTAAACTTGCTAGTGAACTAGGTAAAAAGGTATTGTCAGTCTTCATAGCCTGCTCAAAATTACGCAATCATCCCATTTCTAGATCCTGTTAGATAGTACTTTTTGCTGTCAGTCTGCAGACTCAGTGTTTAGCGAAATCTAAACTACATACCAACAGATGAACATTGATTGAATGAAGAAAACTATTGTAATAGAAAATAAACAATTAGATGCAGGAATCTTGACAGACTAACTCACAGATTGTGGATCGAGAAACAGATCCATTATCACTGTTATGGAGTACATAGTAATTACTGTAGTCTTGGAGGTTACAAAAAAATACAATAAAATTAACCCCCCACCTGAAAAAAAACCTGCAATAGAAAAAACCTAAAATTTTGTAGACATGGAAAATCTTAATAGAGAATGAACAAATGTGTGTTCAAATTTAAACCATTTGGATGTCTATTTTCCAACTTCAGGATCCATGATGTCTCACTCTTAAGTAAAAGGGGTTCTAAGTATTGTTATTTTGTAGTACCTGCTGTAAATTTGCTAGTGAACTACGTAAAAAGGTCTTTTCACTGCCTGCTCAAAATTATCCAGTCAATCACACTTGTAGGTAATGTTAGTTAGTACTGCCTACTGTTGATTTGCTAGTGAACCACATTTGGAGTTATTAGTACTTTTAGGTACTTTCACAATATTGCCAACTCTGGCTGGAAATAAATAATTTATTATTTTTGTGTCAGTTGTCTGCAGGTGTGGCTGTAAGGCTGCAAAACTCTGCTTGAAAGGGGAAGGGTACATAAACCATGAGTGGTAAATCATGACGAAGTTGTGGTGGAAGGGTGAATAGGCGGATTGTTGTAGGTTTACGTGTCAGAAGTTCTGTTAGTCAAAGCTCTTGTAAGCAAACACTGGATCATCCAATCCCAAGAGAAATGAGAACAACTTCCGTTAATGCACAGCCTAGTCCACTAAATTTCTTTCGCAGCTGCACATCGTTTCAACATGCAAATGAGGCTAGAGTGGATGGCAAGCGCTGCATCAACTGGCCTCTCCTCCTTTTCCTGCACTTCAATATCTAAAACAGTTCATTCCTCAGAGATGCCACTCCAATTACACTTGTTTTGCCCCACTTCACAAATCTCCAACCGGCAAACTGACTGTGGGGAACCACACATGGGCAAGTCTGCAGATCTGTTCACACATTTTATCCCATAGGCTTCAAAGATCTGCTCCAAAGTTTCTCAGACTCAAGAGGAGGAAGGCATCTGCACCAATGCCCAAAATCTTTGTTGGTTGGATTCTGGCCTGGATGAATTAGGGTCAGAGCAGGATGCCGACCCTCACCAACTGATGCTAACCCTTGGGGATGGAGGTGATGATGATGATTACACTCAGATATCTGAGGCGCATGCATACTGTTATGTGATGTCAGGTCAGAGAGAGCAGAAGTGGGACAACATAGAGCATGACAATGAAGTTGTAGCTCCCACTTGGTGTGAACTCAGAGGCACACAGCTGTGTAGATCAGCAGATAATAAGAGGGAGGAAGCCGAGGAGGTTACATTGGCAATTCCTGTACAACCACATAGTAATGCAACTTTGAGAAGCACTGCATCCTCAGCCACAACTGTGTCTGTGACGAGCAGCAGTCGCGGGTCTGCAGTTTACAGGAAGGGTTCATAAGCCTGAGCATTGTTTGATAGCGCAAAGGATGACCCAAACTTCCGTTATCTGCCAGCGTTGTAAACAACGACTGAGTAGAAGCAGAAATTGTAATAATTTGACTACTACGTGCATGACCAGACACATGCAAAATCAACATGCATTACTCTGGGAATCCCAACTTTCGTTATCAGCCAAAATTGTAAACGAGACAGTAGACAAAAATGTAAGTAATTTTCATACTATATGCATGAACTGGCACATGCCCAAGCAAAATGTCTTACTCTAGAAATCTTACTGTGCTAAAATGCATGCTACCAGGTCCACCCAACCACTGGCCACCAAATCAACCACATGTGCTACTTTTTCTTCCTCCTGCATCACCATCAAAACTATTCACATACAAGTCTCCAACCGTGTAACCTTCACTTGTTTACCCGCTACAGTTGGTGTGAGTGAGACATCATCAGCTGTTAGGAAGTGTCATGAAAATGTCATGGAAGTGAACATTCCTGGTGTTTTGGATTCATGTGAGACATACTGTGTTTGGCATTGACCATACCTCCCTGCTGTGCAAACACACTATGAGGAAATGAGGGAGCAATTGATGTCACTGTCCTTCTGTTCAGAGTCCAACAATAGAGATAGGGCAGCACGCACCAGCGTCCGGTAAAAAAGACTTTATTTATTCATGGTGCAGGTAAAAAAAGCAGGAGCAGAGTTGACAGCAGGGCCCCCTCATGGACGACAACCGTTTCGCGTGTGCTCACGCTTCCTCGGGTCCTTATGGACAGGCATAGACCACTGCCTTATGAGGGGGTTGCGTCCAGTCTACATCACTGCCCAATTAAAAACAGCTGAGGAGTGTAACACATCAAGCAAGTGGAACTTGCAAATAACACCAAGTGGACAATCCAAAAGAACCGCCCACATGAGTACACGCGAAACGGCTGTCGTCCATGAGGGGGCCCTGCTGTCAACTCTGCTCCTGCTTTTTTACCTGCACCATGAATAAATAAAGTCTTTTTTACCGGACGCTGGTGAGTGCTGCCCTATCTCTATTGTTGGACTGTATCCAGGAACTATTATGCTTGGGGGATAAGCACCACCTGCCCAGTGTATGTGGAGGATTACCATCTGCCGTCCACAAAAGCAACACGGCTGATGCCCAGGGGTGGGTAGCTGTGGAAATTTCTGTTGATTGTCCTTCTGTTCTCTGCAATTTTTTTTTCAATATCAAGACTCCAATATGGGTCCCAAAGTTGTGTCTTGTCTGTAGTGCCAGGAATCTGGGAGCAAGAGGCCTACGCCTGTCACTCATTCATCTCTTGATTTTTTTAAATTAAAATGCCAGCCCACATTCTTTGTGTTACTTGGACCATACTTCTCTGGTGTGCAAACACACTATGGAGATATGGGAGAGTTATTGATAAGCTGTCTGAATGCAATGTTTTTAAATATCAAGACTCAGATATGGGTCACCGAGTTGTGTCTTGTCTGTAGTGCCAGGGTTCTGGGAGCAAAAGACCTACACATGTCACTCATGCATCTCTTGAATTATTAAAATGAAAATGCCAGCCCACATCCTGTTTGTTGCATGGACCATACTTCCCTGGTGTGCAAACACGCTATGGGAAATGGAGGGGGAATTAATGCTGCTATCCTGCTGTCTGCCTGAACAGGTTTTAAATAAGAAGACTACAATATGGGTCTCCAAGTTGTGTCTTGTCTGTAGTGCCAGGGTTCTGTGAGCAAGAGGCCTATGCCGGTCACTCATTCTTCTCTTGAATTTTTATTAAATGAAAATGCCAGCCCCATCTTGTGTGTTGCATGGACCATGCTTCCCTGCTGTGCAAACATACTATGGGAAAATGGGGGGGGGAGTTGATGCTACTGTCCTGCTATCTGCTGAATAGTTTTTAAATATCAAGACTCTAAGATGAGTCTTCAAGTTGTGTCTTTTCTGTACTGACAGGGATATGGGAGCACCAGCCATTAGATTTGAGCACGGTTCGTGGTTCGTGGTTCTCCAGTTCTAGGCTCGAGTGATTTTGGGGCATGTTCTAGATCGAACTAGAACTCGAGCTTTTTGCAAAAGCTCGATAGTTCTAGAAACGTTCGAGAACGGTTCTAGCAGCAAAAAATCAGCTAAATCCTAGCTTGGTTTCTGCTGTAATAGTGTAAGTCACTCTGTGAATCACACTATTATGACATCTCAGTGTATACTGTGCGGGAACAGCGCCTTCAGATCACTGCTGTTTGTATAATGGCGATCGCCATTTTTTTTTTTTTTTTTTTCTTGTCTTCCTTCCCTAAGCGCGCGCGTCTTGTGGGGCGGGCCAGCATGTCAGCCAATCCCAGACACACACACAGCTAAGTGGACTTTGAGCCAGAGAAGCAACGGCATGTGTGATAGGATGTCCATGTCACATGTCCCTGCATTATAAAACCGGACATTTTCTTCCAGGACGCCATTATCTGCCTTCTGCGTCTTTGGTGTCAGACATCACTGTCGCAGCTCCGTCCTCCTGAGTCCTATAGCCGATACAGCTGTATGCGCTGCATACACAGCGTTAGACAGCTTAGGGAGAGCACTTTATAGCAGTCCTTTTAAGGGCTCAAACCGGCAGGGTCAGAGAGCCATAGGTGACAGGTTCTGCAAACAGCAACAGCGTCTGTGTAGCCAAGGTCAGGGATTTCCTCCCTGCATTTCACCATTAGGAGGGAATAGAAAGGCAGGCTTCCATTCCTCTACCCAGAGCCCCACAATCCTGCCACTGTACCCTCTTGTCCTCTGCACACTCCAACTCATTATAACTAAGCCATTATACTAGCAAACACTCAGTGTACCTAGTGGCATCCTAAACGTGGCTATTGGACTTTGCTATAGTCCCACTAGTGCAAAGACATTTGCAGAGCACGTCTGCCTGCATTGCACATTCCAACTTTTTTAAACTAAGCAATTTTACTAGCAAACACTCAGTGTACCTAGTGGCATCCTATACGTGGCTATTGGACTTTGCTATAGTCCCACTAGTGCCAAGACATTTGCAGAGCGCATCTGCCTGCGTTGCACACTCCAACTCATAACTAAGCCATTATACTAGCAAACACTCAGTGTACCTAGTGGCATCCTATACGTGGCTATTGGACTTTGCTATAGTCCCACTAGTGCCAAGACATTTGCAGAGCGCATCTGCCTGCGTTGCACACTCCAACTCATAACCAAGCCATTATACTAGCAAACACTCAGTGTACCTAGTGGCATCCTATACGTGGCTATTGGACTTTGCTATAGTCCCACTAGTGCAAAGACATTTGCAGAGCGCATCTGCCTGCGTTGCACACTCCAACTCATAACTAAGCCATTATACTAGCAAACACTCAGTGTACCTAGTGGCATCCTATACGTGGCTATTGGACTTTGCTATAGTCCCACTAGTACAAAGACATTTGCAGAGCGCATCTGCCTGCGTTGCACACTCCAACTCATAACTAAGCCATTATACTAGCAAACACTCAGTGTACCTAGTGGCATCCTATACGTGGCTATTGGACTTTGCTATAGTCCCACTAGTGCAAAGACATTTGCAGAGCGCATCTGCCTGCGTTGCACACTCCAACTCATAACTAAGCCATTATACTAGCAAACACTCAGTGTACCTAGTGGCATCCTATACGTGGCTATTGGACTTTGCTATAGTCCCACTAGTGCAAAGACATTTGCAGAGCGCATCTGCCTGCGTTGCACACTCCAACTCATAACTAAGACATTATACTAGCAAACACTCAGTGTACCTAGTGGCATCCTATACGTGGCTATTGGACTTTGCTATAGTCCCACTAGTGCAAAGACATTTGCAGAGCGCATCTGCCTGCGTTGCACACTCCAACTCATAACTAAGCCATTATACTAGCAAACACTCAGTGTACCCAGTGGCATCCTATACGTGGCTATTGGACTTTGCTATAGTCCCACTAGTGCAAAGACATTTGCAGAGCGCATCTGCCTGCGTTGCACACTCCAACTCATAACTAAGCCATTATACTAGCAAACACTCAGTGTACCTAGTGGCATCCTATACATGGCTATTGGACTTTGCTATAGTCCCACTAGTGCAAAGACATTTGCAGAGCGCATCTGCCTGCGTTGCACACTCCAACTCATAACTAAGCCATTATACTAGCAAACACTCAGTGTACCTAGTGGCATCCTATACGTGGCTATTGGACTTTGCTATAGTCCCACTAGTGCAAAGACATTTGCAGAGCGCATCTGCCTGCGTTGCACACTCCAACTCATAACTAAGCCATTATACTAGCAAACACTCAGTGTACCTAGTGGCATCCTATACGTGGCTATTGGACTTTGCTATAGTCCCACTAGTGCAAAGACATTTGCAGAGCGCATCTGCCTGCGTTGCACACTCCAACTCATAACTAAGCCATTATACTAGCAAACACTCAGTGTACCTAGTGGCATCCTATACGTGGCTATTGGACTTTGCTATAGTCCCACTAGTGCAAAGACATTTGCAGAGCGCATCTGCCTGCGTTGCACACTCCAACTCATAACTAAGCCATTATACTAGCAAACACTCAGTGTACCTAGTGGCATCCTATACGTGGCTATTGGACTTTGCTATAGTCCCACTAGTACAAAGACATTTGCAGAGCGCATCTGCCTGCGTTGCACACTCCAACTCATAACTAAGACATTATACTAGCAAACACTCAGTGTACCTAGTGGCATCCTATACGTGTCTATTGGACTTTGCTATAGTCCCACTAGTGCAAAGACATTTGCAGAGCGCATCTGCCTGCGTTGCACACTCCAACTCATAACTAAGCCATTATACTAGCAAACACTCAGTGTACCTAGTGGCATCCTATACGTGGCTATTGGACTTTGCTATAGTCCCACTAGTGCAAAGACATTTGCAGAGCGCATCTGCCTGCGTTGCACACTCCAACTCATAACTAAGCCATTATACTAGCAAACACTCAGTGTACCTAGTGACATCCTATACGTGGCTATTGGACTTTGCTATAGTCCCACTAGTGCAAAGACATTTGCAGAGCGCATCTGTCTGCGTTGCACACTCCAACTCATAACTAAGCCATTATACTAGCAAACACTCAGTGTACCTAGTGGCATCCTATACGTGGCTATTGGACTTTGCTATAGTCCCACTAGTGCAAAGACATTTGCAGAGCGCATCTGCCTGCGTTGCACACTCCAACTCATAACTAAGCCATTATACTAGCAAACACTCAGTGTACCTAGTGGCATCCTATACGTGGCTATTGGACTTTGCTATAGTCCCACTAGTGCAAAGACATTTGCAGAGTGCATCTGCCTGCGTTGCACACTCCAACTCACAACTAAGCCATTATACTAGCAAACACTCAGTGTACCTAGTGGCATCCTATACGTGGCTATTGGACTTTGCTATAGTCCCACTAGTGCCAAGACATTTGCAGAGCGCATCTGCCTGCGTTGCACACTCCAACTCATAACTAAGCCATTATACTAGCAAACACTCAGTGTACCTAGTGGCATCCTATACGTGGCTATTGGACTTTGCTATAGTCCCACTAGTGCAAAGACATTTGCAGAGCACGTCTGCCTGCATTGCACACTCCAACTTTTTTAAACTAAGCAATTTTACTAGCAAACACTCAGTGTACCTAGTGGCATCCTATACGTGGCTATTGGACTTTGCTATAGTCCCACTAGTGCCAAGACATTTGCAGAGTGCATCTGCCTGCGTTGCACACTCCAACTCATAACTAAGCCATTATACTAGCAAACACTCAGTGTACCTAGTGGCATCCTATACGTGGCTATTGGACTTTGCTATAGTCCCACTAGTGCCAAGACATTTGCAGAGCGCATCTGCCTGCGTTGCACACTCCAACTCATAACTAAGCCATTATACTAGCAAACACTCAGTGTACCTAGTGGCATCCTATACGTGGCTATTGGACTTTGCTATAGTCCCACTAGTGCAAAGACATTTGCAGAGCGCATCTGCCTGCGTTGCACACTCCAACTCATAACTAAGCCATTATACTAGCAAACACTCAGTGTACCTAGTGGCATCCTATACGTGGCTATTGGACTTTGCTATAGTCCCACTAGTGCAAAGACATTTTCAGAGCGCATCTGCCTGCGTTGCACACTCCAACTCATAACTAAGCCATTATACTAGCAAACACTCAGTGTACCTAGTGGCATCCTATACGTGGCTATTGGACTTTGCTATAGTCCCACTAGTGCCAAGACATTTGCAGAGCGCATCTGCCTGCGTTGCACACTCCAACTCATAACTAAGCCATTATACTAGCAAACACTCAGTGTACCTAGTGGCATCCTATACGTGGCTATTGGACTTTGCTATAGTCCCACTAGTGCAAAGACATTTGCAGAGCGCATCTTCCTGCGTTGCACACTCCAACTCATAACTAAGCCATTATACTAGCAAACACTCAGTGTACCTAGTGGCATCCTATACGTGGCTATTGGACTTTGCTATAGTCCCACTAGTGCAAAGACATTTGCAGAGCGCATTTGCCTGCGTTGCACACTCCAACTCATAACTAAGCCATTATACTAGCAAACACTCAGTGTACCTAGTGGCATCCTATACGTGGCTATTGGACTTTGCTATAGTCCCACTAGTGCAAAGACATTTGCAGAGCGCATCTGCCTGCGTTGCACACTCCAACTCATAACTAAGCCATTATACTAGCAAACACTCAGTGTACCTAGTGGCATCCTATACGTGGCTATTGGACTTTGCTATAGTCCCACTAGTGCCAAGACATTTGCAGAGCGCATCTGCCTGCGTTGCACACTCCAACTCATAACTAAGCCATTATACTAGCAAACACTCAGTGTACCTAGTGGCATCCTATACGTGGCTATTGGACTTTGCTATAGTCCCACTAGTGCCAAGACATTTGCAGAGCGCATCTGCCTGCGTTGCACACTCCAACTCATAACTAAGCCATTATACTAGCAAACACTCAGTGTACCTAGTGGCATCCTACACGTGGCTATTGGACTTTGCTATAGTCCCACTAGTTCCAAGACATTTGCAGAGTGCATCTGCCTGCGTTGCACACTCCAACTCATAACTAAGCCATTATACTAGCAAACACTCAGTGTACCTAGTGGCATCCTATACGTGGCTATTGGACTTTGCTATAGTCCCACTAGTGCAAAGACATTTGCAGAGCGCATCTGCCTGCGTTGCACACTCCAACTCATAACTAAGCCATTATACTAGCAAACACTCAGTGTACCTAGTGGCATCCTATACGTGGCTATTGGACTTTGCTATAGTCCCACTAGTGCAAAGACATTTGCAGAGCGCATCTGCCTGCGTTGCACACTCCAACTCATAACTAAGCCATTATACTAGCAAACACTCAGTGTACCTAGTGGCATCCTATACGTGGCTATTGGACTTTGCTATAGTCCCACTAGTGCAAAGACATTTGCAGAGCGCATCTGCCTGCGTTGCACACTCCAACTCATAACTAAGCCATTATACTAGCAAACACTCAGTGTACCTAGTGGCATCCTATACGTGGCTATTGGACTTTGCTATAGTCCCACTAGTGCCAAGACATTTGCAGAGCGCATCTGCCTGCGTTGCACACTCCAACTCATAACTAAGCCATTATACTAGCAAACACTCAGTGTACCTAGTGGCATCCTATACGTGGCTATTGGACTTTGCTATAGTCCCACTAGTGCCAAGACATTTGCAGAGTGCATCTGCCTGCGTTGCACACTCCAACTCATAAATAAGCCATTATACTACTAAACACTCAGTGTACCTAGTGGCATCCTATACGTGGCTATTGGACTTTGCTATAGTCCCACTAGTGCAAAGACATTTGCAGAGCGCATCTGCCTGCGTTGCACACTCCAACTCATAACTAAGCCATTATACTAGCAAACACTCAGTGTACCTAGTGGCATCCTATACGTGGCTATTGGACTTTGCTATAGTCCCACTAGTGCAAAGACATTTGCAGAGCGCATCTGCCTGCGTTGCACACTCCAACTCATAACTAAGCCATTATACTAGCAAACACTCAGTGTACCTAGTGGCATCCTATACGTGGCTATTGGACTTTGCTATAGTCCCACTAGTGCAAAGACATTTGCAGAGCGCATCTGCCTGCGTTGCACACTCCAACTCATAACTAAGCCATTATACTAGCAAACACTCAGTGTACCTAGTGGCATCCTATACGTGGCTATTGGACTTTGCTATAGTCCCACTAGTGCCAAGACATTTGCAGAGCGCATCTGCCTGCGTTGCACACTCCAACTCATAACTAAGCCATTATAGTAGCATTTTTTGCTGCCAGTTTAAGGGCCGTAGTTGCATTGTCAGGGATATTTATTCTTTATTATTCTGCTGTTAATAAAGCTAGACCACCACTGCAATCTTCACCACCTCTCAATTTTTACTACCACATTTTCAGTCCACAATCTTGTCGCAATCAACATGAGTGGCAAAATGACAGATGCTGGTGGAAAGGGGAAGAGGCGTGGTGGAAAAGGCAAAAAAGGTTTTGTCTGTGGGGAAGGTGGCAAAGCTCCTATATCATCTGCTGAAGATAGACCATCTACCAGCAAAAGTAAGATGTCTACTACTTACCGTGGACAATCCGAGGTGCTCCCTTTTTTACGGACACGAACAACAGGAAGAAAGGTGGATGATGGGCAAAAAAGGAAAATGCTTGAATGGATCTCAAGTGGTCCAACAAGTGCCCTCTCAGCCACTTCAAGTACCGCATCCAAAAAACACCAGTCCTCTGAGTTGTCATCCCAATCACACTTGATTTCTCCCAGCTCTGAAGTCTCCATCAGCCCTGCACAGTATGGTGGAACTGAGATGGCTGAGTCTGCAGAGCTGTTCAGTCACACTATAGCCTGGGAATCAGAGGTCTGCTCCCAAGCTACAGTGAGTACAGAACAGGAAATGGTCTGCAGTGATGCCCAGAACCTTTGTGACTCGGATTCAGGCCGTGAGGAACAAGTTTCTGAGCATAATGTTGACCCTTTGTCACAAACTGTAACACCTGTGGTTATAGACAATGAGGAACATACTGATGAAGATGAGACGCAGATACCCGATTGGGATGACAACTTAAATATTCGGTCAGGGCAAGAAGAGGCTCGGTCTGAGGGGGAGGGGAGTGCAAACACAACAATTGATGATGAAGTTCTAGATCCCACCTACTGTCAACCCCCAGTCAGGCACTCGAGGAGGTCAACAGAGGCGGTGGAGGAGGATGCAACCGACGACGAAGTTACCTTGCGCCTTCCTGGACAGAGTCGGAGCACTGGTAGCACGTCTACAACTGCATCCTCAGCCACCACTCTGCCTATGAGCATTATTCGGGGTGGATCAACAGGTCGCATGGCCTCTAAGCCTTGCCTAGCCTGGTCCTTTTTTGACATAGAAAAAGATCGCCCAAATTATGTGATCTGTAAACTTTGTCATGATTCTCTTAGTAGAGGTCAAAACCTCAGCTGTTTGACAACTTCTTCCATGAATCGTCACATGAATAAATATCATAGGTCCCGGTGGGAAGCTCACTGTGCTGCAATGCGGCCTAGCGGAGCGAACCATCCACCGCCCGCCCCTTCCAGTGCATCCGCGCGATCTTC
Source organism: Anomaloglossus baeobatrachus (assembly GCF_048569485.1). NCBI lineage: Eukaryota > Metazoa > Chordata > Amphibia > Anura > Aromobatidae > Anomaloglossus > Anomaloglossus baeobatrachus. The sequence continues at coordinate 515,372,619 of NC_134354.1, forward strand.
ATCTTCTAGGACTGTGGGGACAGCTGTCACACCTGTTTTTCCACCCACAACTTCCACCACTGTAACCGCTACAGGCAGTTTGCTTGGTAGGTCGTCAGTTGGTTTGGAAGGGGAAACAAGTGAGTGTGTACAGCTCTCTCAGACATCGATAGCACCAACGTTGGATGAAGGCAACATCATGTGTCCGCCTGCACTTTCCTCACAAACCTGCATTTTTCCAGGGACACCCTACTCAACACCGTCTACACACAGCAGCCAGATCTCTGTCCCTCAGATGTGGTCAAATAAAAGGCCACTTCCTCCGACCCATGACAAAGCTAAGAGGTTGACTCTATCCCTCTGTAAGCTGTTGGCTACAGAAATGCTGCGTTTCCGCCTAGTGGACACACAGGATTTTAGAGACCTTATGTCTGTCGCTGTGCCCCAGTACCAGATGCCTAGTCGCCACTACTTCTCTAAGAAAGGTGTGCCCGCGCTACACCAGCATGTCGCACACAACATCACCGCTTCCTTGAGAAACTCTGTGTGTGAACGGGTGCATTTCACCACCGATACTTGGACCAGTAAGCATGGACAGGGACGTTACATGTCGCTGACTGGGCACTGGGTAACTATGGTGATAGATGGTGAAGGGTCTGCTGCACAAGTCTTGCCGTCCCCACGACTTGTGTGTCAATCCTCTGTCTGTCCAAGTTCCGCCACAGCTTCTGCATCCTCCACCTCATCTGGGTCCTCCACCTCCGCCCCAAGTCTGCCTGGTCAGGCCACCAGCGTTCTCACTGCGCAGAAGGAATCACGCACGCCTCATTACTATTCTGGCAGCAGAGCGCAACGGCATCAGGCGGTCTTTAGCTTGACATGTCTTGGGAATAAGAGTCACACAGCTGAGGAGTTGTGGTCAGCTCTGCGGTCCGAGTTTAATAAATGGTTGTCTCCACTCAACCTGCAGCCTGATAAGGCCGTGTGTGACAATGCTGCAAACCTGGGTGCGGCCCTTCGCCTGGGCAAGGTGACACACGTACCTTGTATGGCTCACATGTTGAACCTTGTCGTCCAGCAATTTTTAACACACTATCCCGGCCTAGATGGCCTTCTGAACAGGGCACGAAAACTGTCTGCTCACTTCCGCCGTTCAAGCGCCGCAGCAGAGCGACTTGCATCGCTCCAGAAGTCTTTCGGCCTGCCGGTTCATCGCCTGAAATGCGATGTGGCGACACGCTGGAATTCAACTCTCCACATGTTACAGCGACTGTGGCAGCACCGCAGAGCCCTGGTGCAATACGTCATGACGTATAGCCTGGGCCAACGAGATGCAGAGGTGGGGCAGATCACCCTGATGGAGTGGTCTCAGATCAAGGACCTATGCACCCTTCTGCACAGTTTCGACATGGCGACGAATATGTTTAGCGCTGACAATGCCATTATCAGCATGACGATTCCAGTCATTTACATGCTATAGCACACGCTAAACACTATTCGGAGCAGGGGGTGGGACAACATGAAGGGGAGGAACTACAGGAGGATTCATATGCGCAAGGGACAACAACATCACCAAGGTCCAGAACGTTCATCATCACCAACGCAGCAGGCATGGGACCATGGGGAACAGGGATCGACAAGGGCGCATACTAGCAGGCGAAATGTTGAGCAAGGTGCAGGAGAACATGAAGAAATGGAGGACGAACTGTCCATGGACATGGAAGACTCAGCGGATGAGGGAGACCTTGGTAAAATTTCAGTTGAAAGAGGTTGGGGGGAGATGTCAGAGGAAGAAAGAACGGGTAGCACCTCTATGCCACAAACACAGCGTGGACTTGGTCCGCATGGCTGCGCAAGACACATGAGTGCCTTTTTGTTGCACTACCTCCAACATGACAGTCGTATTGTCAAAATTAGAAGTGATGATGACTACTGGATTGCCACACTATTAGATCCCCGGTACAAGTCCAAATTTTGTGACATAATTCCAGCCATAGAAAGGGACGCACGTATGCAGGAGTATCAGCAGAAGCTGTTACTTGATCTTAGCTCGGCTTTTCCACCAAACAACCGTGCAGGTGCAGGGAGGGAATCTCCCAGTTGTAACTTGACAAACATGGGACGTCATCTTCAACAGTCTACCCGTACCAGTAGGACCGTATCTGGTGCTGGTAACAGCAATTTTATGGAATCTTTTCATAATTTTTTTAGACCCTCTTTTGCAAGGCCACCAGAGACAACAAGTCTGACACATACTCAACGGCTGGAGAGGATGATACAGGAGTATCTCCAAATGAACATCGATGCCATGACTTTGCAACTGGAGCCTTGCTCCTTTTGGGCTTCAAACCTAGAAAAATGGCCAGAGCTCGCAACTTACGCCTTGGAGATTTTGTCGTGTCCAGCTGCCAGCGTTGTCTCTGAACGTGTATTCAGTGCTGCTGGGTGTGTGCTGACAGATAAGCGCACGCGTCTGTCCAGTGACAATGTGGACAGACTGACGTTCATCAAAATGAACAAGTCATGGATCCAGAAGGAATTTACTACCCCTGTGTCATCCTGGGGAGAGTAAATGCTTGTTGATTTTGAATGTGCTTGATGCAAATCTAGCTGTGAAGTGTACAACTAGGGCACAAGTGCTGCCACTGAATGGGTGGGTGTGTGTGGGGCACAATTTTTGGAAAAAAAGGGAGACTCCGCTTGGAGTAACCCTTGCTTACATTGTTTTTAAAAGAAGCCAAGATGAACAGAGCTGGGATCAGGAAAGACTTTGCTACCTACCCCGGTGTCATCCTGGGGACGGATAAGAATGGCGTATTTTTGAATGTGCTTGATGCAAATCTAGCTGTGAAGTGTACAACTAGGGCACAAGTGCTGCCACTGAATGGGTGGGTGTGTGTGGGGCACAATTTTTGGAAAAAAAGGGAGACTCCGCTTGGAGTAACCCTTGCTTACATTGTTTTTAAAAGAAGCCAAGATGAACAGAGCTGGGATCAGGAAAGACTTTGCTACCTACCCCGGTGTCATCCTGGGGACGGATAAGAATGGCGTATTTTTGAATGTGCTTGATGCAAATCAAAACATCCTGTTTGCAACTAGGGCCCAAGTGCTGCCACTGATGGGGTGGGTGTCTGTGTGGCACAATTTTTGGAAAAAAGGGAGACTCCGCTTGGAGTAACCCTTGCTTGCTGTGTTTTTAAAAGAAGCCAAGATGAACAGAGCTGGGATCAGGAAAGACTTTGCTACCTACCCCGGTGTCATCCTGGGGACGGATAAGAATGGCGTATTTTTGAATGTGCTTGATGCAAATCTAGCTGTGAAGTGTACAACTAGGGCACAAGTGTTGCCACTGAATGGGTGGGTGTGTGTGGGGCACAATTTTTGGAAAAAAATGGAGACTCCGCTTGGAGTAACCCTTGCTTACATTGTTTTTAAAAGATGCCAAGATGAACAGAGCTGGGATCAGGAAAGACTTTGCTACCTACCCCGGTGTCATCCTGGGGACGGATAAGAATGGCGTATTTTTGAATGTGCTTGATGCAAATCAAAACATCCTGTTTGCAACTAGGGCCCAAGTGCTGCCACTGATGGGGTGGGTGTCTGTGTGGCCCAATTTTTGGAAAAAAGGGAGACTCCGCTTGGAGTAACCCTTGCTTGCTGTGTTTTTAAAAGAAGCCAAGATGAACAGAGCTGGGATCAGGAAAGACTTTGCTACCTACCCCGGTGTCATCCTGGGGACGGATAAGAATGGCGTATTTTTGAATGTGCTTGATGCAAATCAAAACATCCTGTTTGCAACTAGGGCCCAAGTGCTGCCACTGATGGGGTGGGTGTCTGTGTCGCCCAATTTTTGGAAAAAAGGGAGACTCCGCCTGGAGTAACCCTTGCTTACATTGTTTTTAAAAGAAGCCAAGATGAACAGAGCTGGGATCAGGAAAGACTTTGCTACCTACCCCGGTGTCATCCTGGGGACGGTTAATTATGGCATATTTTTGAATGTGCTTGATGCAAATCAAAACATCCTGTTTGCAACTAGGGCCCAAGTGCTGCCACTGATGGGGTGGGTGTCTGTGTGGCCCAATTTTTGGAAAAAAGGGAGACTCCGCTTGGAGTAACCCTTGCTTACATTGTTTTTAAAAGAAGCCAAGATGAACAAGTCATGGGTCAGCAAAGACTTTATCTACCTACCCCGGTGTCATCCTGGGGACGGATAAGAATGGCGTATTTTTGAATGTGCTTGATGCAAATCTAGCTGTGAAGTGTACAACTGGGGCCCAACTGCTGCCACTGAATGGGTGGGTGTGTGTGGGGCCCAATTTTTGGAAAAAAAGGGAGACTACGCTTGGAGTCACCTTGCGGTGTTTTACATGATTTTAGAATGGCGTGCCATGCCTATATCTGTGTGTCCTCCTCTTTTTCCTTGTCCAGCTGTTTTGTTTTCACATGAGTATATGTCCTTGTCACTTTCCCATGTGTTTGAGTTGTTTGTCACCTTTTGGACACCTTTGAGGGTGTTTTCTAGGTGTTTTACTGTGTTTGTGATTGCCTGCCATTGTTTCCTATGCAGTTCGAGTTCGGTTCGTCGAACGTTCGACGAGCCGAACTCGAACGGGACCTCCGTTCGGCGAACCGACCTCGAGCCGAACCGGGACCAGTTCGCTCATCTCTACCAGCCATACACCTGTTTCTCATTCACCTCCATATTTCTTATGTCAATAGTCTAGGAAGATAAAGGCTATTTCAAAACAGTGGCGCTGCACTGTAAAAAGTATTTTTGCTGTTTTGAAAGCTTTGCAACACCGCTAAAGGTGTTTTCTCTGCCTTACATTTGGCCTTCCATTAAATCCAATTGGGGTTCGAAAAGGTTTGAAAAGGTTCAGAGTTCAGTTTGGTGAACTTAGCATTTGTTCATTTGGGCTCGGCAAAGCAAATTTTGAAAGGTTCGCTTATCTCTTTTCAACAACAGTTTTGTGCACCTTTGAAAAGACATACACCACTAAAGAGAGGCCAAACAGAATCCTGATTAACTCTGCTGCTCCATTATAGTGAATGGATCCATTGGGGATTTCACCTAAATCATGTACTTCAGGGAGTATATAGGGAGCTTCCACTCTACTGGCAGTATAATGGCTCTGGACAAGTGCTAAAGCTTCCCGAAAAAAAAAAAACAGCCAAATTTGTGCTACCAAATTCAAATACCTCCTCCCTTCTGAGCCACTCAAAGTACCTAAATTACATTTAGTGGCCATATGTTATGGCCTATATTGTTGTAGTGAGGAGAGATTGCTTAATTTGTATGGTGTGTGCCTCCAAAGCAAGAGCAGGGCACAATGTATATGCACCACAATGCACTGGGCTTATTTACAATTTTTAAATCTGCAACATTCACTGTGTTTAGCTCCACGGATGTTTTCCAAAGACAAAATCATTGCTACCTTCTTAGGCCTCTGCCACACACACGTTAAAATCACGCACGTGCTGCGAGACACATATTTTCCTTGTTGTTGAGTGAGGTAAGTACGTGTCTCCAGTACGTGCGGTCCACGTGTGTTCTCCGTGTGCTATCCGCGATAGCACTCGGAGAACTGGTAATTTACATACTCACGTGGACCTTGCTGCTTTCCAGGGTACTGATCTTCGGCTCCAGCCCCCGCTCACTCCCCACTGATGCTGCTTCCGGCCGAGCGGAGGGGCAGAGATCAGCACTCGTGACATCACGCCCACCTCCTTTACACGCTCATAATGAGCGCCGGCCGGCAGCAACAGTTTACTGTGGAAGATTCTGGAGGGAAGAAGGAGGTGAGTATGTGTTTTTTTATTGTATAATAAAGACACGTGTTTCTCCGGCACGTGTCACACGGGACCGCATCCACACTACATCCGTGTAGTATGGTGCGGGCCGTGTGACACCCGTTATGCCGGTGGATACGTGGACATGTCGGCCGTTTTTAAACACGCACAAACATACAATCCACACGGACACACGTTCCGTGTGGATTTACGTTAATGTGCCTCTTACCATAGGGTAACATTGGTCCACGTGTGTACGTGTCTCCAGTACGTGAAAAAACTGTCAAACACGTACTGGTGGCACGAACATGTGACAGAGGCCTTAGATGAATTTTCAGAGGGATGTAATTTCCAAAATGTTGTTATTTGAGAGGGATTTATGCTGTTCTGGCACTTAGATGATCTGCAAAGGGAGTCCGTAAATGAATTCAAGAAAATTTGTGCTCCAAAAATCAAATGCTGCTCCTTCCCTCCTAAAATTTGTGATCTGGCCACTCATTACCGTACAGTGAAAAGTAGGCTATTGACATGTTTAGGAGAAATTGCATTACACATTAAGGGGCCCTTTTTGGTTATTCCTCTTGTGAAAATTGGAAACATTGTGTTACAACAACATTTTAGTAGTACAAATGTAATTATTTTTTCTTTGCCACCCAATAGTTTAACATTTTGTGACACACCTATGGTGTCAGTGTGCTCACTGCTCCTCCAGATGAATAAATTAAGGGGTGCAGTTTGTAAAATAAGGACTTTTGTGTGAGATTTCTGCTGTTCTGGCACCTCAGGGTCTCTGCCAATGTGAAATGGCACCCACAAATGATTCCAGCAAAATATGAAGTCCAATATGCTGCTCCTTCCCGTCTCAGCTTTGCACTGTACCTCAATAGTAGTTCCCGATTACATTAGTTTCCCAACTCTGGAAAAATGACACAAGAAATTATATGATTCATTTTTTTTATTAGGCCTAAAGCAACATTTTAGTGGAAACAAATATAATTATTCTTTCTTCACAGCACAATGGTATAAAATTCTGGGACATACCTATTGTGTTAATATTATCACTGCATCACTAAATAAGTTTATTGAGTGGTGTAGTTTGTAAAATTATGTCAATGCAATATGGCAGCGCCACACCGTTCCAACTAATTCTAAACTCCAAAATGGTGCTCCTTCTATTCTGTGCCCATCTGTGAGCCAAAATAGTAATTTTTCACTTCATATGGGGTATCCGCATACTCAGAAGAAATTGCATCAAATTGCATGGTGCAATTTTTCTCCTTCTACCCATGAGAAAATTTAAAATTTAGGACAAAAGCAACATGTTTGTGAGAAAAAAAAATATTTTTTCATCTTCACGGCTTAACGTTATAAAATTCTGTGAAGCCCCTGGGTATTCAAGGTGCTCATTAATAATCTATACAAATTTACTGAGGGGTCTTGTTTCCAAAATGTGATCATTTGTGGAGTTTTCCACAGATTAGGTCCATTAGGGGTACTCCAAAAGTGACAATGCATCTGCTAACGATTCCAGTCAATTTTTCATTCAAAAAGTCAAATATTTTGCCTTTATTTCCAAGCCCTGCCTTGTGCCCAAACAGTAGTTTTCCACCACAGATGGAATATCTTTGTAGTCAGGAAAAATTGCCTAACAATTTGTAAGGTGCATTATCTCTTGTTACCCTTGATAAAAAAAAAATTAGAACAAAAGCAATGTGAAAAAATGCATTTTATTCATTTTCACGGCTCAGCGTTTATAAAAATGAAGTACCTTGGTGTTAGAGGTGCTCACCAACTAGATAAATTCTTTGAGGGGTCTATTTTTCAAAATAGGGTCACATGTGGTTTTTTTTTGGTACATCATGGGCTCTCCAAACACAATATATGACATCTGCTAATGATTCCAGCCAATTTTGCTTTCAAAAAGTCCAATAGAGCTCCTTCCTTACGAGCCCTGTCATGCATCCAAACAGTGGTTTTCCATTACATATGCAATATTGACCAATACTGCATACTGACCAGAAATTGCACAACAAATTATATGGGGCATTTTCTCCTTTTACCCTTGTGAAAGAAAACTTTCAAGCTAAACTAACATTTTTGAGGGAAAAAGTAAAATTCTCACTTTTTCATTGCACATTGCTTCTGTGAACCACCTGAAGAGTTTAACAAGCTTCTTGTATGTGGTTTTTAGCAATTTGAGGAGTGCAGTTGTAAGAATGGTGTCACTTTTGGGTATCTTCTCTTACATAGGCACCTCAATCAAACTTCAAATGTGATGTGGTCCATAAAAATGGCCTTGCAAGTTTTATTGGAAAAATTAGAAATTGGTGATAATTTTTCAGCCCTTTTAACTTCCTAACAAAAAAAAATATGTTTTAAAAATTTGTGCTGATGAAATATAACATGTGGTAAATATTATTTCATAACTATGGTCCTGTCCTGTCATTGCACTCTCCGGTACGCGGTGATGGTTTCAGCATCTCCGTATACCGGCGAAATGCTCTGGCACATGGTCGACTCCCCGTTCTGGTTCCCCATTCCGTTATTCACCGGCTGCCACAGTCGGTCAATAATTGAGATCACCGTAGCTATAGCAACCCGCCTGTCAGCATTTACATCACCGCTTACAGCCTGCAGCCTCTGCTACTCACTGACTGAGTGAATAGACTGCAGTGCATGGGGAGCAGCAGCGTCCTTCCTCCCATGCAGCGCTGTCTGATGTAGCAGAGCTGCATGGGTTGAAGGAGAAAGAAGACAGAAGACCATGGATCGTTGAGGGATGAGAGGGATTACAAAACATGGAGTCTCTAATGTGTCTGTTTATTTATTTCTATTAAAGTATTTTTTCTCTGTGTGGTGTCTTTTTTTTAACCCTTTTTTGGAGATGCTTAATGGTCGGGTCAAACTTGCCTGACATTAAGAATCACTGATTTAATACTAGCTAGTAAAACAAAGCTAGTATTAACTCATTATTACCCAGCAAGCCACCCGGCTTCAGGGCAGCTGGAAGAGTTGGATACAGCGTCAGATGATGGCGCTTCTATGAAACGCCATTTTCTGGGGCGGCTGCGAACTGCAATTCGTAGCAGAGGGGCCCAGAAAGCTCAGGCCAACCTGTGCTGTGGATTCCAATCCCCAGCTGCCTAGTTGTACCTGGCTGGACACAAAAATGTGGCGAAGCTCATGTCGATTTTTGTTTTTTAATTATTTCATGAAATTTATTAAATAATTAAAAAAAGGGCTTCCCTACTTTTTGGTTTCCAGAAGGGCACAAATAGGCAGCTGTGGGTTGGGGGCAGCCGAACCTGCCTGCTGTACCCGGCTACCATACAAAAATATGGCGAAGCCCATGTAATTTTTTTGGTGGGCAAAAAACTCCTGCATACAGTCCTGGATGGAGTATGCTGAGTCTTGTAGTTCTGCAGCTGCTGTCTGCTCTCCTGCATACACTAGTGAATGGAGCATGCTGAGCCTTGTTGTTCTGCAGCTGCTTTCTGCTCTCCTCCATACAGACAGACAGCAGCTGCAGAACTACAAGGCTCAGCATACTCCATCCAGGACTGTATGCAGGAGTTTTTTGCCCCCCCCAAAAAAATTACGTGTGCTTCGCCATGTTTTTGTATGCTAGCCAGGTACAGCAGGCAGCTACGGGCTGCCCCCAACCCCCAGCTGCCTATTTTTCACCCGGCTGCGAAAAAAAAATATAGGGAATTCCTTTTTTTAATTATTTCATGAATTTCATGAAATAAATAAAAAAAAAAAATGACGTGGGCTTCGCCCAATTTTTGTGTCCAGCCAGGTACAACTAGGCAGCTGGGGATTGATTGGAATCCGCAGCTCAGGGTGCCCTAGCTTTCTGGGCACCCCTGCTGCGAATTGCAGTCCACAGTAGAGTTGAGCGCGGTTCGCAGTTCGTGGTTCTCCAGTTCGTGGTTTGAGTGATTTTGGGGGCTGTTCTAGATTAAACTAGAACTCAAGCTTTTTGCTAAAGCTCGATAGTTCTAGCTACGTTCGAGAACGGATCTAGCAGCAAAAAGCCAAGCTAATTACTAGCTGGCTTTCCGCTGTAATAGTGTAAGTAACTCTGTGACTCACACTATTATGAAATTTCAGCGTATAGTGTGCGGGAACAGCGCATTCAGATCACTGCTGCTGGGATAATGGCGATCTCCATTTTTTTTTTCCTTGTCTTCCTTCCCTAAGCGCGCACGTGTAGTGGGGCGGGCCAGCATGTCAGCCAATCCCAGACACACACACACAGCTAAGTGGACTTTTAGCCAGAGAAGCAACAGCATGTGTGATAGGATGTACATGTCACATGTCCCTGCATTATAAAAACAGGTATCTGCCCGTCCGGACGCCATTATCTCTTCTGTGTCTGGGTGTTAGTCACCGCTGGCATAGATCCTGTCTCCCATACTGCTGTGTACGCTCTACACACAGCGCTATACAGAATAGGGATAGAAGTTTCTATTAGCCCTTGTAAGGGCTAATAACAGCAGGGTCAAAGCCATAGGTGACAGTCAGATTTGTGGAAACAGATTTTAACAGCTACAGATAACAGCGTCTGTGTTGCTAAGGTCACTGACTTACTCGCTGCATTTCCCCATTAAGAGGGATAGAAAGTGAGGCTTCCTTTCATGTACACTGACCCACAACCCTGCCACTGCACCCTCCTGCCCTTTGCACACTTAAGCTCATTGTTACTAAGCCATTATACTAGCAAACACTGAGTAAACTTAGTGGCATCCTAAAAGTGGCTGTTGGACATCAATTAGTGTCCCCCTGGTGCAAAGCTATTTGCAGCACCACTGCATTGCACACTCAAACTCATTGTTACTAAGCCATTATACTAGCAAACACTGAGTAAACTTAGTGGCATCCTAAAAGTGGCTGTTGGACATCCATTAGTGTCCCCCTGGTGCAAAGCTATTTGCAGCACCACTGCATTGCACACTCAAACTCATTGTTACTAAGCCATTATACTAGCAAACACTGAGTAAACTTAGTGGCATCCTAAAAGTGTCTGTTGGACTTCCATTATTGTCCCACTGGTGCAAAGCTATTTGCAGCACCACTGCATTGCACACTCAAGCTCATTGTTACTAAGCAATTATACTAGCAAACACTGAGTAAACTTAGTGGCATCCTAAGAGTGGCTGTTGGACTTCCATTAGTGTCCCACTGGTGCAAAGCTATTTGAAGCACCACTGCATTGCACACTCAAGCTCATTGTTAGTAAGCCATTATACTAGCAAACACTGAGTAAACTCAGTGGCATCCTAAAAGTGGCTGTTGGACTTCCATTAGTGTCCCACTAGTGGAAATCTATTTGCAGCACCTCTGCATTGCACACTCAAACTCATTGTTACTAAGCCATTATACTAGCAAACACTGAGTAAACTTAGTGGCATCCTAAAAGTGGCTGTTGGACTTCCATTAGTGTCCCACAGGTGCAAAGCTATTTGCAGCACCACTGCATTTCACATTCAAACTCATTGTTACTAAGCCATTATACTAGCAAACACTGAGTAAACTTAGTGGCATCCTAAAAGTGGCTGTTGGACTTCCATTAGTGTCCCACTAGTGCAAATCTATTTGCAGCACCTCTGCATTGCACACTCAAACTCATTGTTAGTAAGCCATTATACTAGCAAACACTGAGTAAACTTAGTGGCACCCTAAAAGTGGCTGTTGGACTTCCATTAGTTTCCCACTAGTGCAAATCTATTTGCAGCACCTCTACATTGCACACTCAAACTCATTGTTACTAAGCCATTATACAAGCAAACACTGAGTAAGCTTAGTAGCATCCTAAAAGTGGCTGTTGGTCTTCCATTATTGTCCCACTGGTGAAAAGCTGTTTGCAGCACCACTGCATTGCACACTCAAGCTCATTGTTACTAAGCCATTATACTAGCAAACACTGAGTAAACTTAGTGGCATCCTAAAAGTGGCTGTTGGACTTCCATTAGTGTCCCACTGGTGCAAAGCTATTTGCAGCACCACTGCATTGCACACTCAAACTCATTGTTACTAAGCCATTATACTAGCAAACACTGAGTAAGCTTAGTGGCATCCTAAAAGTGGCTGTTGGTCTTCCATTATTGTCCCACTGGTGCAAAGCTGTTTGCAGCACCACTGCATTGCACACTCAATCTCATTGTTACTAAGCCATTATAATAGCAAACACTGAGTAAACTTAGTGGCATCCTAAAAGTGGCTGTTGGACCTCCATTAGTGTCCCACTGGTGCAAAGCTATTTGCAGCACCACTGCATTGCACACTCAAACTCATTGTTACTAAGCCATCATACTAGCAAGCACTGAGTAAACTTAGTGGCATCCTAAAAGTGGCTGTTGGACTTCCATTATTGTCCCACTGGTGCAAAGCTATTTGCAGCACCACTGCATTGCACACTCAAGCTCATTGCTACTAAGCCATTATACTAGCAAACACTGAGTAAACTTAGTGGCATCCTAAGAGTGGCTGTTGGACTTTCATTAGTGTCCCACTGGTGCAAAGCTATTTGCAGCACCACTGCATTGCACACTCAAGCTCATTGTTACTAAGCCATTATACTAGCAAACACTGAGTAAACTCAGTGGCATCCTAAGAGTGGCTGTTGGACTTCCATTATGTCCCACTGGTGCAAAGCTATTTGCAGCACCACTGCATTGCACACTCAAACTCATTGTTACTAAGCCATTATACTAGCAAACGCTGAGTAAACTCAGTGGCATCCTAAGAGTGGCTGTTGGACTTCCATTATGTCCCACTGGTGCAAAGCTATTTGCAGCACCACTGCATTGCACACTCAAACTCATTGTTACTAAGCCATTATACTAGCAAAGTATGCTGACAGTTTAAGGTCCATAGTTGCATTGTCAGGGATAGTTGTTGTTTATTCTGCTGTTAATAAAGATAGACCACCGCTGCAATCTACACCACCTCTCAATTTTTACTACCACATTTTAAGTGAACAATCTTGTCGCAATCAAAATGAGTGGCAAAATGACAGATGCTGGTGGAAAGGGGAAGAGGCGTGTTGGGAAAGGAAAAAAAGGGTTTGTCCATGGGGAAGGTGACAAAGCTCCATTAACATCTGCTGAAGATAGACCATCTTCCAGCAAAAGTAAGATGTGTACTACTTACCGTGGACAATCCGATGTACTCCCTTTTTTACGGACACGAACAACTGGAACAAAGGTAGATGATGGCCAAAAAAAGAAAATGCTTGAATGGATCTCAAGTGGTCCAACAAGGGCCCTCTCCGCCACCTCAACTACCACATCCAAAAACACCAGTCCTCTGAGTTGTCATCCCAATCACACTTGCTTTCTCCCAGCTCTGAAGTCTCCATCCGCCCTGCACAGTATGGTGGAACGGAGAGGGCTGAGTCTGCAGAGCTGTTCAGTCACACTATAGCCTGGGAATCAGAGGTCTGCTCCCAAGCTACAGTGAGTACAGACCAGGAAATGGTCTGCAGTGATGCCCAGAACCTTTGTGACTCTGATTCAGGCCGTGAGGACCAAGTTTCTGAGCATAATGTTGACCCTTATTCACAAACTGTAACACCTGTTGTTATAGACAATGAGGAACATACTGATGACGATGAGACACAGATACCAGATTGGGATGACAACTTAAATATTGGTTCACATCAGGAAGAGGCTCGGTCTGAGGGTGAGGGGAGTGCAATCAAAACGCTTGATGAGGAAGTTCTTGATCCCACCTACTGTCAACCCACAGTCAGGCACTCGAGGAGGTCAACAGAGGCGGTGGAGGAGGATGCTACTGACAACAAAGTTACCTTGCGCCTTCCTGGACAGAGGAGTAGTACTGGTAGCACGTCTACAACTCCATCCTCAGCCACCACTCTGCCTCTGAGCACTAGTCGGGGGGGGCTCAGCAGGTCGCATGCCCTCTAAGCCTTGCCTAGCCTGGACCTTTTTTGACATAGAAAAAGATCGCCCAAATCATGTGATATGTAAAATTTGTCATGATTCTCTTAGTAGAGGGCAAAACCTCAGGAGTTTGACAACTTCTTCCATGAATCGTCGCATGAGTAAATATCATATGTCCCAGTGGGAAGCTCACTGTGCTGCAATGCGGTCTAGCGGAGCGAACCATCCACCGCCTGCCCTTTCAAGTGCATCCGCGCGCTCTTCATTTTCTAGGACTGTGGGGACAGCTGTCACACCTAGTTTTCCACGCACAACTTCCACCACTGTAACCGCAACAGGCACTTTGCTTGGTAGGTCGTCAGTTGGTTTGGAAAGGGAAACAAGTGCTTGTGTACAGCTCTCTCAGACATCAATAGCATCAACGTTGGATGAAGGCAACATCATGTCTATGCCTGCACTTTGCTCACAAACCTGCATTTTTTCATGGACACCCTACTCACCACCGTCTACACACAGCAGCCAGATCTCTGTCCCTCAGATGTGGACAAATAAAAGGCCATTTCCTGCGACCCATGACAAAGCTAAGAGGTTGACTTTATCCCTCTGTAAGCTTTTGGCTACCGAAATGCTGCCTTTCCACCTGGTGGACACACAGGATTTTAGAGACCTTATGTCTGTCGCTGAGCCCCAGTACCAGATGCCCAGTCGCCACTACTTCTTTAAGAAAGATGTGCCTGTGTTACACCAGCATGTCGCACACAATATCACCGCTTCCTTGAGAAACTCTGTGTGTGAACGGGTGCATTTCACCACCGATACTTGGACCAGTAAGCACGGACAGGGACGTTACATGTCGCTGACTGGGCACTGGGTAACTATGGTGATAGATGGTGAAGGGTCTGCTGCACAAGTCTTGCTGTCCCCACGACTTGTGTGTCAATCCTCTGTCTGTCCAAGTTCCGCCACTGCTTCTGCCTCCTCCACCTCATCTGGGTCCTCCACCTTCGCCCCAAGGCTGCCTGGTCAGGCCACCAGCGTTGTAACTGCGCAGAAGGAATCACGCACCCCTCATTACTATGCTGGCAGCAGAGCGCAACAGCATCAGGCGGTCTTTAGCTTGAATTGTCTTGGAAATACGAGTCACACAGCGGCTGAGTTGTGGGCAGCTCTGGAGACTGAGTTTAATAAATGGTTGTCTCCACTCAACCTGCAGCCTGGTAAGGCCGTGTGCGACAATGCTGCAAACTTGGGTGCGGTTCTTTGCCTGGGCAAGGTGACACACGTGCCTTGTAAGGCTCACGTGTTGAACCTTGTTGTCCAGCAATTTTTAACACACTATCCCGACCTAGATGGCCTTCTGAACAGGGCACGAAAACTGTCTGCTCACTTCCGCCGTTCAACCACCGCTGCTGAGCGACTTGCATCGCTCCAGAAGTCTTTCGGCCTGAAATGCGATGTGCCGACACGCTGGAATTCGACTCTCCACATGTTACAGCGACTGTGGCAGCACCGTCGAGCCCTGGTGCAATACGTCATGATGTATAGCCTGGGCCAACGAGATGCAGAGGTGGGGCAGATCACACTGATGGAGTGGTCTCAGATCAAGGACCTATGCACCCTTCTGCACAGTTTCGACATGGCGACGAATATGTTTAGCGCTGACAATGCCATTATCAGCATGACAATTCCAGTCATTTGCATGCTGGAGCACATGCTAAACACTATTCGGAGTCAGGGGGTGGGACAACAGGAAGGGGAGGAACTACAGGAAAATTCATATGCGCAAGACACAACAACATCACCAAGGTCCAGACGTTCATCATCACCAACGCGGCAGGCATGGGACCATAGGGGACAGGGATCAACAAGGGCGCATAGTAGCAGGCGAAATGTTGAGGAAGGTGCAGGAGAACATGAACAAATGGAGGACGAACTGTCCATGGACATGGAAGACTCAGCGGATGAGGGAGACCTTGGTCAAATTTCTGTTGAAAGAGGTTGGGGGAGATGTCCGAGGAAGAAAGAACGGTTAGCACCTGTATGCCACAAACACAGCGTGGACTTGGTCCGCATGGCTGCGCAAGACACATGAGCGCCTTCTTGACATGAGCGCCTTCATGACCCTCGTATTGTCAAAATTAGAAGTGATGATGGCTACTGGCTTGCCACACTATTAGATCCCCGGTACAAGTCCAAATTTTGTGACATAATTCCAGCCATAGAAAGGGACGCACATATGCAGGAGTATCAGCAGAAGCTTTTACTCGATCTTAGCTCGGCTTTTCCACCAAACAACCATGGTGCACGGAGTGAATCTCCCAGTTATAACTTGACAAACATGGGACGGTCTCGTCATCTTCAACAGTCTACCCATACCAGTAGCACTGTATCTGGTGCTGGTAACAGCAATTTTATTGAATCTTTTCATAATTTTTTTAGACCATCCTTTGCAAGGCCACCAGAGACAACAAGTGTGACACATAGTCAACGGCTGGAGAGGATGATACAGGAGTATCTCCAAATAAACATCGATGCCATGACTTTGCAAATGGAGCCTTGCTCATTTTGGGCTTCAAATCTTGAAATATGGCCAGAGCTCTACACTTACGCCTTAGAGATTTTGTCGTGTCCAGTTGCCAGCGTTTTCTCTGAACGTGTCTTCAGTGCTGCTGGGTGTGTGCTGACAGATAAGCGCACGCGTCTGTCCAGTGACAATGTGGACAGACTAACGTTCATCAAAATGAACAAGTCATGGATCCACAAGGAATTTACTACCCCTGTGTCATCCTGAGGAGAGTAAATGCTTGTGGATTTGGAATGTGCTTGATGCAAATCTACCTGTGAAGTGTACAACTGGGGCACAAGTGCTGCCACTGAAGGGGTGTCTGTGTGGCCCAATTTTTGGAAAAAAGGGAGAGTCCGCTTGGAGTAACCTTGCAGTGTTTTACATGATTTTAGAAGGGCATGTTATGCCTATATCTGTGTCTCCTCCTCTTTTTCCTTGTCCAGCTCTTTTGTTTTCGCATGAGTATATGTCCTTGTCACTTTCCCATGTGTTTGTGTTGTGAGTTGTTTGTCACCTTTTGGACACCCTTGAGGGTGTTTTCTAGGTGTTTTTATGTGTTTGTGATTGCCTCCCATTGTTTCCTAGGCGGTTCGAGTGGTTCGCCGAACCAATCTCGAACGAGACCTCCGTTCGGTGAACCGAACTCGAGCCGAACCGCGACCGGTTCACTGATCTCTAGTCCACAGCAGCCCCAGAAAAGGGCGCTTTCATAGAAGCGCCATCTTCTGGCACTGTATCCAACTCTTCCAGCTGCGCTGGTTATGGGTGGCTTGCTGGTTAATAATGAGGTTAGGGGTAGCTGTATATTATCAACTGGCCCTAAGCCCGAAATTCATGGTGTTACGACAATATTAGACATGGCCACCATGGATTTCTAGTACAGACAAAAAAAACCACAACACGGAAAAATATTTTTATTAGAAATAAAACACAACACAATTAGTGACTCCATCTTTATTGAAATAAAGAACCCTTTTCCTCAGTAATTCTAGGTCAAGGGTCTCGCGCTGTCCAATCTGGATCCAATATCATTTGATAGGTTTGCTGGAAGGCAAGTGATCAGATGATGTGTCAGGTTCAAGGGCCTGAATCACATGACACAGCAGCTGATTGTATAAACGGCTTTTATACAATCAGATGATGCATCAGTGCAAAAAAAAACAAACAAAAAAACTACACACTTACTTCTGTGCAGACTCCTGTCCGTCAGCATCAGCTGATAGTTTAGCCGGTCGGGCGGTAAAAAGCCGGGCTCACCACTCGACTTATAGTGTCAGCTGATTCTGTCAGGTGACCGCATCAGCTGATCATCGCCAGGTCTGAGAGAGAGAGAGAAAGAAGAGAGAGGGAAAAGAGAGAGAGAAAAACGAGAGAGAAAAGAGAGAGAAAAGAGAAGAGAGAGGGAGCGAGAGAGAGAGAAGAGGAGAGAAGAGAGAGGGAGAGAGAGAAGAGAGAGAAAGAGGGAGAGATAGAGAGAGAAGAGATAGCGAGAAGAGAGAGTGGAAAGAGAGAGGAAAGAGAGAGGAGAGAGAGAGAGAGAGAAGAGAGAGAGGAGAGAAAGAGAGAGAAGAGAGAGAAAAGAGAGAAGAGAGAGAAGAGAGAAGAGAGAGAGGAGAGAGAGGAGAGAGAAGAGAGAGAAGAGAGAGAAAAGAGAGAGGAGAGAAGAGGAGAGAAGAGGAGAGAAGAGGATAGAAGATAAGAGAGAAAGAGGATAGAGAGAAGAGAGAGAGAGAGAAGAGAGAGAAGAGAGAGAAGAGAGAGGGGAGAGAAGAGGAGGGAAGAGCAGAGAAGAGGAGAGACGAGGAGAAAAGAGGAGAGAAGAGGAGAGAGAGAGATAGAGACTGACTTACTGAGACTGACTGACAGACTGACTGACTAACTGACTGAGACTGACTGAGACTGACTGACTAACTGAGATAGACTGACTGACTGAGACTGACTGACTGACTGACTGAGACTGACTGACTGACCGAGACTGACTGAGACTGACAGACTGAGACTGACTGACTGACTGAGACTGACTGACTGAGACTGACTGACTGAGACTAACTGAGACTGACTGAGACTGACTGACAGACTGACTGACTGACTGAGACTGACTGACTGACTGACTGACTGAGACTGACTGACTGACTGAGACTGACTGACTGACTGAGAGAAAGAGATAGAGTAATGCAGCCTCATTCCGTGAACGGCTCCGATTTTAGAGGTGCGGCTCACAGCCGATGTCCGGCTCCTCCCCTCAGTGCATAATTAAATTAAATTAGAATTATAAATAAATAATTCTAATTTAAAATTAAAAATAAATTACATTTATTACTGGGACAGCGGGGGGGCTAGAACTTGTGAACTAATGCTTCTGAGTCGAGCACTAGAGATGAGCGAACCGGTCGTGGTTCGGCTCGAGTTCGGTTCGTCGAACGGAAGACTCGTTCGAGTTCAGTTCGTCGAACGTTCGACGAACCGAACTCGAACCGCATAGGAAACAATGGCAGGCAATCACAAACACATAAAAACACCTAGAAAACACCCTCAAAGGTGTCCAAAAGGTGACAAACAACTCACAACACAACACAAACACATGGGAAAGTGACAAGGACATATACTCATGCGAAAACAAAAGAGCAGGACAAGGAAAAAGAGGAGGAGACACAGATATATGAGTATATGCAAGGAAACGTCGATGCCATTACTGTGCATTTTGAGCCCTGTTCATTTTAGGCTTCCAATCTGGATAAATTGCCTGAGCTTGCCACGTACGCCTTGGGTATCTTGTCGTGTCCTGCAGCCAGCGTTCTCTCGGAACCTGTTTTCAGTGTTGCTGGGGGTCTGCTGGCAGATAAGCACACGTGTCTGTCCACTGACAATGTGGACATGGCTCTCAGAGGACTTTTCTTCCCCTGGCTCATAAAGGGGAGGTGAAAGGCACACGTATTTTTGAGAGTGCTTCATGCCAAGCATCTTTTTCTTTTTCAAAAGGGGGGTCAACTGATGCCAGTCAAGTGGGGTGTATGTGGCCCAACTAGTGGCAACAAGGGAGATTGTGGTTGAAGTCCCCTCGCTGTGTTTGTAAAAGAACCAAGATGAACAAGTCATGGCTCTCAGAGGACTTTTCTTCCCCTGGGTCATCCAGGGGAGGAGAAAGGCACGCGTATTTTTGAGAGTGCTTCATGCCAAGCATCTTTTTCTTTTTCAAAAGGGGGGTCAACTGATGCCAGTCAAGTGGGGTGTGTGTGTCCCAATTAGTGGAAACGAGGGAGACTGTGGTTGGAGTCCCCTCGCTGTGTTTGTAAAAGAACCAAGATGAACAAGTCATGGCTCTCAGAGGACTTTTCCTCCCCTGGGTCATCCAGGGGAGGTGAAAGGCACGCGTATATTTGAGAGTGCTTCATGCCAAGCATCTTCTTCTTTTTCAAAAGGGGGGTCAACTGATGCCAGTCAAGTGGGGTGTGTGTGTTCCAATTAGTGGCAACAAGGGAGACTGTGGTTGGAGTCCCCTCGCTGTGTTTGTAAAAGAACCAAGATGAACAAGTCATGGCTCTCAGAGGACTTTTCTTCCCCTGGGTTATCCAGGGGAGGTGAAAGGCACGCGTATTTTTGACAGTGCTTCATGCAAAGCATCTTTTTCTTTTTCAAAAGAGAGGTCAACTGATGCCAGTCAAGTGGGGTGTGTGTGGCCCAATTAGTGGCAACGAGGGAGACTGTGGTTGGAGTCCCCTCACTGTGTTTGTAAAAGAACCAAGATGAACAAGTCTTGGCTCTCAGAGGGCTTTTCTTCCCCTGGGTCATCCAGGGGAGGTAAAAGGCACGCATATTTTTGAGAGTGCTTCATGCCAAGCATCTTTTTCTTTTTCAAAAGTGGGGTCAACTGATGCCAGTCAAGTGGGGTGTGTGTGGCCCAATTAGTGGAAACGAGGGAGACTGTGGTTGGAGTCCCCACGCTGTGTTTGTAAAAGAACTAAGATGAACAAGTCATGGCTCTCAGAGGACTTTTCTTCCCCTGGGTCATCCAGGGAAGGTGAAAGGCACTCGTATTTTTGAGAGTGCTTCATGCAAAGCATCTTTTTCTTTTTCAAAAGGGGGGTCAACTGATGCCAGTCAAGTGGGGTGTGTGTGGCCCAATTAGTGGCAACGAGGGAGACTGTGGTTGGAGTCCCCTCGCTGTGTTTGTAAAAGAACCAAGATGAACAAGTCATGGCTCTCAGAGGACTTTTCTTCCCCTGGGTCATCCAGGGGAGGTAAAAGGCACGCGTATTTTTGAGAGTGCTTCATGCCAAGCATCTTTTTCTTTTTCAAAAGGGGGGTCAACTGATGCCAGTCAAGTGGGATGTGTGTGGCCCAATTAGTGGCAACGAGGGAGACTGTGGTTGGAGTCCCCTCGCTGTGTTTGTAAAAGAACCAAGATGAACAAGTCATGGCTCTCAGAGGACTTTTCTTCCCCTGGGTCATCCAGGGAAGGTGAAAGGCACGCGTATTCTTGAGAGTGCTTCATGCCAAGCATCTTTTTCTTTTTCAAAAGGGGGGTCAACTGATGCCAGTCAAGTGGGGTGTGTGTGGCCCAATTAGTGGAAATGAGGGAGACTGTGGTTGGAGTCCCCTCGCTGTGTTTGTAAAAGAAACAAGATGAACAAGTCATGGCTCTCAGAGGACTTTTCTTCCCCTGGGTCATCCAGGGGAGGTGAAAGGCACGCGTATTTTTGAGAGTGCTTCATGGAAAGCATCTTTTTCTTTTTCAAAAGGGGGGTCAACTGATGCCAGTCAAGTGGGGTGTGTGTGGCCCAATTAGTGGCAACAAGGGAGACTGTGGTTGGAGCCGCCTCGCTGTGTTTGTAAAAGAACCAAGATGAACAAGTCATGGCTCTCAGAGGATTTTTCTTCCCCTGGGTCATCCAGGCGAGGTTAAAGGCACGCGTATTTTCTAGAGTGCTTCATGCCAAGCATCTTTTTCTTTTTCAAAAGGGGGGTCGACTGATGCCAGTCAAGTGGGGTGTGTGTGGCCCAATTAGTGGCAACGAGGGAGACTGTGGTTGGAGTCCCCTCGCTGTGTTTGTAAAAGAACCAAGATGAACAAGTCATGGCTCTCAGAGGACTTTTCTTCCCCTGGGTCATCCAGGGGAGGTGAAAGGCACGCGTATTTTTGAGAGTGCTTCATGTCAAGCATCTTTTTATTTTTCAAAAGGGGGTTCAACTGATGCCAGTCAAGTCGGGTGTGTGTGGCCCAATTAGTGGAAACGAGGGAGACTGTGGTTGGAGTCCCCTCTCTGTGTTTGTAAAAGAACCAAGATGAACAAGTCTTGGCTCTCAGAGGACTTTTCTTCCCCTGGGTCATACAGGGGAGGTGAAAGGCACGCGTATTTTTGAGAGTGCTTCATGTCAAGCATCTTTTTCTTTTTCAAAAGTGGGGTCAACTGATGCCAGTCAAGTGGGGTGTGTGTGGCCCAATTAGTGGAAACGAGGGAGACTGTGGTTGGAGTCCCCTCGCTGTGTTTGTAAAAGAACCAAGATGAACAAGTCATGGCTCTCAGAGGACTTTTCTTCCCCTGGGTCATCCAGGGGAGGTGAAAGGCACGCGTATTTTTGAGAGTGCTTAATGCAAAGCATCTTTTTCTTTTTCAAAAGAGAGGTCACCTGATGCCAGTCAAGTGGGGTGTGTGTGGCCCAATTAGTGGAAATGAGGGAGACTGTGGTTGGAGCCCCCTCGCTGTGTTTGTAAAAGAACCAAGATGAACAAGTCATGGCTCTCAGAGGACTTTTCTTCCCCTCGGTCATCCAGGGGAGGTGAACGGCACGCGTATTTTTGAGAGTACTTCATGCCAAGCATCTTTTTCTTTTTCAAAAGGGGGGTCAACTGATGCCTGTCAAGTGGGGTGTGTGTGGCCCAATTAGTGGCAACGAGGGAGACTGTGGTTGGAGTCCCCTTGCTGTGTTTGTAAAAGAACCAAGATGAACAAGTCATGGCTCTCAGAGGACTTTTCTTCCCCTGGGTCATCCAGGGGAGGTGAAAGGCACGCGTATTTTTGAGAGTGCTTCATGCCAAGCATCTTTTTCTTTTTCAAAAGGGGGGTCAACTGATGCCAGTCAAGTGGGGTGTGTATGGCCCAAATAGTGGAACCGACGGAGACTGTGGTTGGAGTCCCCTCTCTGTGTTTGTAAAAGAACCAAGATGAACAAGTCATGGCTCTCAGAAGACTTTTCTTCCCCTGGGTCATCCAGGGGAGGTGAAAGGCACGCATATTTTTTAGAGTGCTTCATGCCAAGCATCTTTTTCTTTTTCAAAAGGGGGGTCAACTGATGCCAGTCAAGTGGGGTGTGTGTGGCCCAATTAGTGGAAACGAGGGAGACTGTGGTTGGAGTCACCTCGCTGTGTTTGTAAAAGAACCAAGATGAACAAGTCATGGCTCTCAGAGGACTTTTCTTCCCTGGGTCATCCAGGGGAGGTGAAAGGCACGCGTATTTTTGAGAGTGCTTCATGTGAAGCATCTTTTTCTTTTTCAAAAGGGGGGTCAACTGATGCCAGTCAAGTCGGGTGTGTATGGCCCAATTAGTGGAATTGAGGGAGACTGTGGTAGAGTCCCCTCGCTGTGTTTGTAAAAGAACCAAGATTAAGAAGTCTTGGCTCTAAGAGGACTTTTCTTCCCCTGGGTCATCCAGGGGAGGTGAAAGGCACGCGTATTTTTGAGAGTGCTTCATGCCAAGCATCTTTTTCTTTTTCAAAAGGGGGGTCAACTGATGCCAGTCAAGTGGGGTGTGTGTGTCCCACTTAGTGGAAACGAGGGAGACTGTAGTTGGAGTCCCCTCGCTGTGTTTGTAAAAGAACCAAGATGAACAAGTCATGGCTCTCAGAGGACTTTTCTTCCCCTGGGTCATCCAGGGGAGGTGAAAGGCACGCGTATTTTTGAGAGTGCTTCATGCAAAGCATCTTTTTCTTTTTCAAAAGGGGGGTCAACTGATGCCAGTCAAGTGGGGTGTGTGTGGCCAATTTGTGGCAACAAGGGAGACTGTGGTTGGAGTCCCCTCGCTGTGTTTGTAAAAGAACCAATATGAACAAGTCATGGCTCTCAGAGGACTTTTCTTCCCCTGGGTCATCCAGGCGAGGTGAAAGGGACGCGTATTTTTGAGAGTACTTCATTCCAAGCATCTTTTTCTTTTTCAAAAGGGGGGTCAACTGATGCCAGTCAAGTGGGGTGTGTGTGGCCCAATTAGTGGAAACGAGGGAGACTGTGTTTGGAGTCCCCTCGCTGTGTTTGTAAAAGAACCAAGATGAACAAGTCATGGCTCTCAGAGGACTTTTCTTCCCCTGGGTCATCCAGGGGAGGTGAAAGGCACGCGTATTTTTGAGAGTGCTTCATGCCAAGCATCTTTTTCTTTTTCAAAAGGGGGGTCAACTGATGCCAGTCAAGTGGGGTGTGTGTGGCCCAATTAGTGGAAACGAGGGAGACTGTGGTTGGAGTCCCCTCGCTGTGTTTGTAAAAGAACCAAGATGAACAAGTGATGGCTCTCAGAGGACTTTTCTTCCCCTGGGTCATCCAGGCGAGGTTAAAGGCATGCGTATTTTTGAGAGTGCTTCATGGAAAGCATCTTTTTCTTTTTCAAAAGGGTGGTCAACTGATGCCAGTCAAGTGGGGTGTGTGTGGCCAATTAGTGGCAACAAGGGAGACTGTGGTTGGAGTCCCCTCACTGTGTTTGTAAAAGAACCAATATGAACAAGTCATGGCTCTCAGAGGACTTTTCTTCCCCTGGGTCATCCAGGCGAGGTGAAAGGCACGCGTATTTTTGAGCGTACTTCATGCCAAGCATCTTTTTCTTTTTCAAAAGGGGGGTCAACTGATGCCAGTCAAGTGGGGTGTGTGTGGCCCAATTAGTGGAAACGAGGGAGACTGTGGTTGGAGTCCCCTCGCTGTGTTTGTAAAAGAACCAAGATGAACAAGTCATGGCTCTCAGAGGACTTTTCTTCCCCTGGGTCATCCAGGGGAGGTGAAAGGCACGCGTATTTTTGAGAGTGCTTCATGCCAAGCATCTTTTTCTTTTTCAAAAGGGGGGTCAACTGATGCCAGTCAAGTGGGGTGTGTGTGGCCCAATTAGTGGAAACGAGGGAGACTGTGGTTGGAGTCCCCTCGCTGTGTTTGTAAAAGAGCCAAGATGAACAAGTCATGGCTCTCAGAGGACTTTTCTTCCCTTGGGTCATCCAGGGGAGGTGAAAGGCACGCGTATTTTTGACAGTGCTTCATGCAAAGCATCTTTTTCTTTTTCAAAAGAGAGGTCAACTGATGCCAGTCAAGTGGGGTGTGTGTGGCCCAATTAGTGGCAACGAGGGAGACTGTGGTTGGAGTCCCCTCGCTGTGTTTGTAAAAGAACCAAGATGAACAAGTCATGGCTCTCAGAGGACTTTTCTTCCCCTGGGTCATCCAGGGGAGGTGAAAGGCACGCGTATTTTTGAGAGTGCTTCATGCCAAGCATCTTTTTCTTTTTCAAAAGGGGGGTCAACTGATGCCAGTCAAGTGGGGTGTGTGTGGCCCAATTAGTGGAAACGAGGGAGACTGTGGTTGGAGTCCCCTCGCTGTGTTTGTAAAAGAACCAAGATGAACAAGTGATGGCTCTCAGAGGACTTTTCTTCCCCTGGGTCATCCAGGGGAGGTGAAAGGCATGCGTATTTTTGAGAGTGCTTCATGGAAAGCATCTTTTTCTTTTTCAAAAGGGGGGTCAACTGATGCCAGTCAAGTGGGGTGTGTGTGGCCAATTAGTGGCAACAAGGGAGACTGTGGTTGGAGTCCCCTCACTGTGTTTGTAAAAGAACCAATATGAACAAGTCATGGCTCTCAGAGGACTTTTCTTCCCCTGGGTCATCCAGGCGAGGTGAAAGGCACGCGTATTTTTGAGAGTACTTCATGCCAAGCATCTTTTTCTTTTTCAAAAGGGGGGTCAACTGATGCCAGTCAAGTGGGGTGTGTGTGGCCCAATTAGTGGAAACGAGGGAGACTGTGGTTGGAGTCCCCTCGCTGTGTTTGTAAAAGAACCAAGATGAACAAGTGATGGCTCTCAGAGGACTTTTCTTCCCCTGGGTCATCCAGGGGAGGTGAAAGGCACGCGTATTTTTGAGAGTGCTTCATGCCAAGCATCTTTTTCTTTTTCAAAAGGGGGGTCAACTGATGCCAGTCAAGTGGGGTGTGTGTGGCCCAATTAGTGGAAACGAGGGAGACTGTGGTTGGAGTCCCCTCGCTGTGTTTGTAAAAGAACCAAGATGAACAAGTCATGGCTCTCAGAGGACTTTTTTCCCCTGGGTCATCCAGGGGAGGTGAAAGGCACGCGTATTTTTGAGAGTGCTTCATGCAAAGCATCTTTTTCTTTTTCAAAAGAGAGGTCAACTGATGCCAGTCAAGTGGGGTGTGTGTGGCCCAATTAGTGGCAACGAGGGAGACTGTGGTTGGAGTCCCCTCGCTGTGTTTGTAAAAGAACCAAGATGAACAAGTCATGGCTCTCAGAGGACTTTTCTTCCCCTGGGTCATCCAGGGGAGGTGAAAGGCACGCGTATTTTTGAGAGTGCTTCATGCCAAGCATCTTCTTCTTTTTTAAAAGGGGGATCAACTGATGGCAGTCAAGTGGGGTGTGTGTGGCCCAATTAGTGGAATCGAGGGAGACTGTGGTTGGAGTCCCCTCGCTATGTTTGTAAAAGAACCAAGATGAACAAGTCATTGCTCTCAGAGGACTTTTCTTCCCCTGGGTCATCCAGGGGAGGTGAAAGGCATGCGTATTTTTGAGAGTGCTTCATGCCAAGCATCTTTTTCTTTTTCAAAAGGGGGGTCAACTGATGCCAGTCAAGTGGGGTGTGTGTGGCCCAATTAGTGGAAACGAGGGAGACTGTGGTTGGAGTCCCCTCGCTGTGTTTGTAAAAGAACCAAGATGAACAAGTCATGGCTCTCAGAGGACTTTTCTTCCCCTGGGTCATCCAGGGGAGGTGAAAGGCACGCGTATTTTTGAGAGTGCTTAATGCAAAGCATCTTTTTCTTTTTCAAAAGAGAGGTCAACTGATGCCAGTCAAGTGGGGTGTGTGTGGCCCAATTTGTGGAAACGAGGGAGACTGTGGTTGGAGTCCCCTTGCTGTGTTTGTAAAAGAACCAAGATGAACAAGTCATGGCTCTCAGAGGACTTTTCTTACCCTGGGTCATCCAGGGGAGGTGAAAGGCACGCGTATTTTTGAGAGTGCTTCATGCCAAGCATCTTTTTCTTTTTCAAAAGGGGGGTCACCTGATGCCAGTCAAGTGGGGTGTGTGTGGCCCAATTAGTGGAAATGAGGGAGACTGTGGTTGGAGCCCCCTCGCTGTGTTTGTAAAAGAACCAAGATGAACAAGTCATGGCTCTCAGAGGACTTTTCTTCCCCTCGGTCATCCAGGGGAGGTGAAAGGCACGCGTATTTTTGAGAGTACTTCATGCCAAGCATCTTTTTCTTTTTCAAAAGGGGGGTCAACTGATGCCTGTCAAGTGGGGTGTGTGTGGCCCAATTAGTGGCAACGAGAGAGACTGTGGTTGGAGTCCCCTTGCTGTGTTTGTAAAAGAACCAAGATGAACAAGTCATGGCTCTCAGAGGACTTTTCTTCCCCTGGGTCATCCAGGGGAGGAGAAAGGCACGCGTATTTTTGAGAGTGCTTCATGCCAAGCATCTTTTTCTTTTTCAAAAGGGGGGTCAACTGATGCCAGTCAAGTGGGGTGTGTGTGGCCCAATTAGTG
Organism: Anomaloglossus baeobatrachus; assembly: GCF_048569485.1. Classification (NCBI taxonomy): domain Eukaryota; kingdom Metazoa; phylum Chordata; class Amphibia; order Anura; family Aromobatidae; genus Anomaloglossus; species Anomaloglossus baeobatrachus. The sequence goes on from NC_134354.1 coordinate 515,399,583, forward strand.
GAACCGAGGGAGACTGTGGTTGGAGTCCCCTCTCTGTGTTTGTAAAAGAACCAAGATGAACAAGTCATGGCTCTCAGAAGACTTTTCTTCCCCTGGGTCATCCAGGGGAGGTGAAAGGCACGCGTATTTTTGAGATTGCTTCATGTGAAGCATCTTTTTCTTTTTCAAAAGGGGGGTCAACTGATGCCAGTCAAGTCGGGTGTGTATGGCCCAATTAGTGGAAACGAGGGAGACTGTGGTAGAGTCCCCTCGCTGTGTTTGTAAAAGAACCAAGATTAAGAAGTCTTGGCTCTAAGAGGACTTTTCTTCCCCTGGGTCATCCAGGGGAGGAGAAAGGCACGCGTATTTTTGAGAGTGCTTCATGCCAAGCATCTTTTTCTTTTTCAAAAGGGGGGTCAACTGATGCCAGTCAAGTGGGGTGTGTGTGTCCCACTTAGTGGAAATGAGGGAGACTGTAGTTGGAGTCCCCTCGCTGTGTTTGTAAAAGAACCAAGATGAACAAGTCATGGCTCTCAGAGGACTTTTCTTCCCCTGGGTCATCCAGGGGAGGTGAAAGGCACGCGTATTTTTGAGAGTGCTTCATGCAAAGCATCTTTTTCTTTTTCAAAAGGGGGGTCAACTGATGCCAGTCAAGTGGGGTGTGTGTGGCCCAATTTGTGGAAACGAGGGAGACTGTGGTTGGAGTCCCCTCGCTGTGTTTGTAAAAGAACCAAGATGAACAAGTCATGGCTCTCAGAGGACTTTTCTTCCCCTGGGTCATCCAGGGGAGGTGAAAGGCACGCATATTTTTGAGAGTGCTTCATGGAAATCATCTTTTTCTTTTTCAAAAGGGGGGTCAACTGATGCCAGTCAAGTGGGGTGTGTGTGGCCCAATTAGTGGCAACAAGGGAGACTGTGGTTGGAGTCCACTCGCTGTGTTTGTAAAAGAACCAAGATGAACAAGTCATGGCTCTCAGAGAACTTTTCTTCCCCTGGGTCAACCAGGTGAGGTGAAAGGCACGCGTATTTTCTAGAGTGCTTCATGCCAAGCATCTTTTTCTTTTTCAAAAGGGGGGTCAACTGATGCCAGTCAAGTGGGGTGTGTGTGGCCCAATTAGTGGAAACGAGGGAGACTGTGGTTGGAGTCCCTTCGCTGTGTTTGTAAAAGAACCAAGATGAACAAGTCATGGCTCTCAGAGGACTTTTCTTCCCCTGGGTCATCCAGGGGAGGTGAAATGCACGCGCATTTTTGAGAGTGCTTCATGCCAAGCATCTTTTACTTTTTCAAAAGGGGGGTCAACTGATGCCAGTCAAGTGGGGTGTGTGTGGCCCAATTAGTGGAAACGAGGGAGACTGTGGTTGGAGTCCCCTCGCTGAGTTTGTAAAAGAACCAAGATGAACAAGTCATGGCTCTCAGAGGACTTTTCTTCCCCTGGGTCATCCAGGGGAGGTGAAATGCACGCGCATTTTTGAGAGTGCTTCATGCCAAGCATCCTTTTCTTTTTCAAAAGGGTGGTCAACTGATGCCAGTCAAGTGGGGTGTGTGTGGCCCAATTAGTGGAAACGAGGGAGACTGTGGTTGGAGTCCCCTCGCTGTGTTTGTAAAAGAACCAAGATGAACAAGTCATGGCTCTCAGAGGACTTTTCTTCCCCTGGGTCATCCAGGGGAGGTGAAAGGCACGCGTATTTTTGAGAGTGCTTCATGCAAAGCATCTTTTTCTTTTTCAAAAGGGGGGTTAACTGATGCCAGTCAAGTGGGGTGTGTGTGGCCCAATTAGTGGAAATGAGGGAGACTGTGGTTGGAGTCCCCTCCCTGTGTTTTACATGATTTTCGAAGGGCATGACATGCCTGAAAAGTTGAGTTTCATCATCTGCAACTTGTTGGCAACAGAAAGGCTGCCTTTACACCCTTTTGAGACCGAGGATTTTTGAGACCTTATGCCTCTTGCAGTGCCCCAAGAGCCGATGGCCAGTTGTTACTCCTTCTCCAAGAAAGGCGGGCCCGCGCTACCACAGCCGGTCGCACACAACCTCACCGATTCCTTGATAAACTTTGTGTGTGACAGGGTGCATTTCTCCACAGATACTTGGACCAGTAAACATGGACAGTGGAGTTACATGTTGCTGACTGGGCACTGGGTAACTATGGTGAGAGATGGAGAAGGGTTTGCTGTACAAGTCTTGCCATCCCCACGACTTGTGTGTCAATCCTTCCCCTGTATGTACAAGTTCCTCCACTGCTTCTGCCTCCTTAACCTCGTGTGGATCCTCCACCTCGGCCCAAACTCTGTGTGGTCAGGCCACCCTTCCTTGTAACTGCGCCCAAGGAATCCCACACACCTCCCTACTATGCTGGCAGCACAGCTCAACAGCATGATGCGGTCAACTCTTTACTTAGAAATGTCTGGGAAATGTGAGTCACACCGCTGAGGAGTTGTGGACGGTAAACTCTGGAGAGTGAGACCGAGTTTCATCAATGGTTGTCCCCACTCAACCAGCAGCCAGGGAAGGTCGGGTGCGACAATGCAAACCAGTCTGCGACCCTTCTTCAGGGCAATGTGACATACGTGCCTTGTATGGCTCACGTGTTGAACCTGGTTGTCCAGCAATTTTTAAAACACTATCCCAGCCTACATGGCCTTCTGCAGAGGGCACGGTGTAACGCCTGCCTGGATCGACACACTCAGATGGGCTGTAAAGGATAGGCTAGAGGCAAGCCACTCACCAAGCTGGTCACCCAGAACCCTGAAACCCTTTACCCCCTATACAGTGATTTGGAATTACACAGGGCCCAAGTTGATCAATACCTGTGGAAGGCTTCAGTTCCAGAGAATAGTAGTCATGCAGGGTCAAAAACATTAATTGAGGAAGAGGAACAGAATGGGATGGCCAGGACTTAATCAGAAAACAAGCAGAGGTGAAATACGGATCGGCCAACGAGGTACATAAACAGCAAGCAGGAAAAGTAGTCAGGTAACAAGCACACAAAATCATAAAACTGAACTGGGGGTAACAGTAACAAGAGGTTCATAGCTTTGTCTGGCAGTGGTCTGCAGACAGGAGGGGCCTAAAAAAGGGTGTGGTGTCTTCCCATTGGTTGTAGCTGAATGATTGTACTTCATCTGTGAGATACCCACCACCACCTACATTCAGCCTGTGGTTCTGTATCTGTCAAGGTAACGCAACCCAGTGGGTGACCATAACCTGCGTCCACCTGCGCCGTTGGCATCGACTCCTTTCCCATCATCAGCACTTTGCACGAAAGGAACACGTTGTCACCTGGCCACCGGAGTACAAATTGATTGAGTGGACTACGTTGGTGACTTAACAGCCGTGTGCGGCAATGATGCAAACCTGTCTGCGGCCCTTCAGCAGGGCAAAATCACACACGTGCCTTGTATGTTTCACGTGTTGAATCTGATTCTCCAGCAATTTTTAAAATACCATCCCGGCCTACATGGCCTTGTGCAGCGGGCGCGCTCGCTATGTGCTCACTTTTATCCTTCATACCCAGCAGCTCAACAACTTTCATTGCTCCTGAAGTCTTAGGGTCTGGCGGTTAAACGCCGGAAATGCGATGTTCCGACACGCAGGAATTGGAATCTGCACATGTTGCAGCGTCTGTGGCAGCACCGCAGAACCCTGCTGAAATACGGTCTGACGTATACCCTGGGCTAACTTGATCCAGAGGTGGTGAAGATCACGCTGCTGGAGTGGTGTCAGATCAAGGACCTATGCACCCTTCTACACAGTTTACAAATGTTGACGAAGATGTTTAGCAATGGCGATGCCATTCTCAGCGTGACAATTCTGGTCATCTACAAGATGGAGCACACTGTAAGCATTATTCGGGGTCAGGTGTTGGTCCAAGAGGAAGGGGAGGAAGTACAGGAGGAGTCATATGCAGAAGGGATAATAAGATCTACAAGGTCCAGACGGTGAGCGGCACCTAGGCGGCAGTCATGGTGGGGGAGAGGGATTAACAAGGGCGAATAATATCAGCAAAAATTGTTGAGGAAGGTGCAGGAGCCCATGAAGAAATGGAGGACGAACTGGCGATGGGCATGGAAGACTCAGCAGCGTAGTGAGAGCTTGCTCACATTTCGGTTGTGCGAGGTTGGGGGGAGAGGGCAGAGGAAGGAGGCACGATTCTCACCTCTCTGCCACCAACACACCAAGGACTTGATACTCCTGGATGCACAAGACACATGAGTGCCTTCTTGCTGCACTATATACAACATGACCCTCGGATTGTACGAATTCGAAGTAATGCTAACTACTGGGTTGCCCCACTGTTAGATCCCTGGCACAAGACAAAATTTGGCGAAATAATTCCTGCCATAGAAAGGGACGCACGTATACAGGAGTATCTGCAGAAGGTGGTACGGATTCTTAGATCTGCTTTTCCAGTAAACACCAGTGCTGCACAGAGTGAATCTCAATGCTTTGTCATGGATAGGAGGAAATGGTCTTTTACTTGTCCACATCTGAGGGACCGAGGGCTGGCTGCTGTGCTGAGATGGCATTGAGTACGGTGTCCCTGCAGAGTTGCACTTTTGGTCATATACCAAATGAGTTGAAAAAGGACAGATGCTGGTGGAAAGGGGAACAGTTGTGTTGGAAAGGGGAAAAAAGTTTTTGTCCGTGGGTTTGGTGGTTAAGCAAAAGTAACATTTGATGAAGAAACACCATCTGTTACGGTGGGACTGGCAGATTTGAATAAGGTGGTATATACTATGTTACCGCTATATAACGAAAATTAATAAGAAAAGAGAAAGGTATATATCCCCATCAGCAGTCAATGTCCACCGTGCTCCCAGATGGAAAAGGAGATGTTGGCAACTGGAAGGTTAGGTGGAGGATACAGATCTGTGTGGCTATGAAACTAATAGTTGCCTGAACCGAGTTAGACGCCACTGGGATCTGGAGACTGGGAGCCCTGTTAGCGTCACAGGGTCCACACGCCCACCCAGCCCAGGAACTTCCTGTTAACATCACAGGGGCCATTGAGTACGCTGACCGTGTGCATTGGGGCCACACCTGTGGACAACAGGCGCATCAGCAGCAGCAGGCCTGTTAATGCCACTGGGCTGCACAAGCAGGACTGGTAGGACAGGAGCTGGTCTTAACCGTTCTGCGTTACCATCTGTGGTGGCGGCCTGCATCGACGCCCTATCCCTGCCTACCTCTGGCCTAAAGCCGCAATGGGTTCAGCCACACATGGAGGTGTGCTCTTTTGGAGCATAATAGAAGACTGCGCACCTCCTTGTTGGCTCCAGCCCATTTTATAACCTGGGTCCGCCCCAAACCAGGGTGGACCACAATGCACCTCCTGAAGACAAAAGCAGAGTGACACGTCATGAGTGGCATAACTAGCATCCTATTTGGAACCGCAACTTCAATAATGACCTCATGGCTGCCACGACACAAACACCTCACCAGTCATCGTCTGACCATCAATAATGAGGTGACAAGTCATAGGGGTGGGCCTCTGCAAGCCATTTGGGAGTGGCCTGGCCACATCGTCAGGACACCTGATGCCCTGTGGTCTATATGGGCCCCCCACATCAGGGGCAGTGCCAAAGAGTTCATTACCGAACCTAGTCTCTGATGCAGTAAGTGCCTGACCATGCTCAGTAGCATGAAATACAGTTTCCGAAAAAAGACTATCAGCTTTAGCATGGTGTCTAGGCACAACACAGGACTTAGACCCGGCACGGAGTGCAAGTACCTGTGCAAAGAGGCTTTTCGCACTAAGTGTGGGAGCATGCGCTGTATCCCGAAATCAAGACTTAGCCTCAGGAATGGCACAGTCAGGCTGAGCATACTCACTAGGCGAAACACTGTAGTTAGGCTGCGGCTGGGGTAAATCGGCACACACATGCTCACTAGCTGCCTCTCCACACTTAGACGTGGAGGAGAAATTGCTCTTCGGGTGTGGACTTGGAGATGCTGTCTATGAACAGAAGGAAAAGATAAAGGAAGCCTCATTTTCTATCCCTCCGAATGATCAAATGCAACAAGGAATTCCCTGAGTTTGCTATAAAATTAGCATAGCAAAATGTGCATGAGGGTGTCATGCAGAGGTGCTGCAAATAGATTTGCACCAGTGGGACACTAATGGAAGTCCAACAGCCAGTTCTTGTATGAAACTAAATGGCAGCATTTTTTGCTATCATTATAGCTTATTAAAAACAGAGCAGGAGGGTGTCATGCAGAGGTGCTGCACATAGATTTGCACCAGTGGGGTATTAATGGAGTACAACAGCCACTTCTTGTATGCTACTAAGTTTACTCAATTTTTGGTATTATAATGTCTTAGTAACAATGAGTTTGAGTGTGCAATGCAGGCAGACGTGCTGCAAATATCTTTGCACTAGTGGGACTATACAGAAGTCCAACAGCCACATTTAGGATGCTACTAAGTTCACTCAGTGTTTGCTAGTATAATGGCTTAGTAACAATGAGTTGGAGTGTGCAATGCAGGCAGACGTGCTGCAAATATCTTTGCACTAGTGGGACAATACAGAAGTCCAACAGCCACATTTAGGATGCTACTAAGTTCACTCAGTGTTTGCTAGTATAATGGCTTAGTAACAATGAGTTTGAGTGTGCAATGCAGGCAGACGTGCTGCAAATATCTTTGCACTAGTGGGACAATACAGAAGTCCAACAGCCACTTTTATGATGCCACTAAGTTTACTAAGTGTTTGCTAGTATAATGGCTTAGTAACAATGAGTTTGAGTGTGCAATGCAGGCAGACGTGCTGCAAATATCTTTGCACTAGTGGGACAATACAGAAGTCCAACAACCACGTTTAGGATGCCACTAAGTTTGTTCACTCAGTGTTTGCTAGTATAATGGCTTAGTAACAATGAGTTTGAGTGTGCAAAGGGCAGGAGGGTACAGTGGCAGGGTTGTGGGTCTCTGGGTAGAGGAAAGGAAGCCTGCCTTTCTATCCCACCTAATGGGGAAATGCAGCGAGGAAATCCCTGACCTTAGCTACACAGACGCTGTCATCTTGTGTAGCTGTTAAACTCTGTTTTCACGGACCTGTCACCTATGGCTCTGACCCTGCCGGTATTAGCCCTTAAAAGGACTGATAGAAAGTTCTATCCCTATTCTGTACAGCGCTGTGTATAGAGCGTACACAGCAGTATCGGAGATAGGCGCTGCGCCAGCGGTGACTGACACAAAGGACGTAGAAGGCAGATAATGGCGTGCTGGAGGAAAATGTTTTTATAATGCAGGGACATGTGACATGGACATCCTATCGCACATGCCGTTGCTTCTCTGGCTAAAAGTTCACTTAGCTGTGTGTGTGTCTGGGATTGGCTGACATGCTGGCCCGCCCCACTACACGCGCGCGCTTAGGGAAGGAAGACAAGGAAAAAAAAAAAAAAAAAAAGGCGATCGCCATTATCCATACAGCAGTGATCTGAATGTGCTGTTCCCGCACACTATACACTGAAATTTCATAATAGTGTGAGTCACAGAGTGACTTACACTATTACAGCGGAAAGCCAGCTAGTAATTAGCTGGTCTTTTTGCTGCTAGAACCGTTCTCGAACGTATCTAGAACTATCGAGCTTTAGCAAAAAGCTCGAGTTCTAGTTCTATCTAGAACAGCCCCCAAAATCACTCGAGCCGCGAACTGGAGAACCTCGAACCGCGCTCAACTCTATCGAGCACTCTAACCGTTGAGCTACTGGCTCTAATGGAGCACATGGGCAGATTTGGTAATCTTGACTTCTGTATTGCAAATTGAAGTCTCAGATTACAGCACGATTCTCTTCATGTGCTACGTGGAGAGGACACAAAACGCTCCCTGTCATCTTCATATAGCAGAGCTAGCAGAACTGACAGTGTCGTGTGGAATACTTCGTACCTGGATTGTTGTTTTGGGATTAATAAAATGGTGAAAGAGGATTTTTTTTGTCTTTTATTCCAAATAAAGGATTTTTCATTGTGTGTGTTTCTTTACGTTCACTTACAGTTTAATCATGGCAGGTGTCTCAGGGAGACGCCTGGCAAGATTAGACTCATTATTACCCCGATTGCCACCGCACCAGGGCAATTCGGAATGAGCTGGGTGGAGTCCCGGGACTGTCGCATCTAATGGATGCGGCTATACCGGGCGGCTGCTGGGTGATATTGTTAGGGTGGTGGGCTCCCCATAATGTGGTGCTCTCCATCCTGACAATACCAGCCTCCAGCTGTGTGGCTTTATCCTGGCTGGTATCAAATATGGGGGAACCGCTTTTTTTTTTTATTTATTTATTTATTTTGCTGCACGATATAGACCCGCCCGCCGGCGGCTGTGATTGGTTGCAGTGAGACAGCTGTCACTCATTGTGGGGGTGTGTCTGACTGCAACCAATCATGGGCACCGGTAGGTGGGGAAAGCACGGAAACTTGATTGAATAATGAAGCGACAGCCATTTTCTAAAGAGAAAAAGACGCCGCAGAGTACTGACAGCTGTGCAGCGAGACGCCCGTGATCGGTGAGTAGGAAAGAGAGAGGGATTGTGCTGGGGACGTAGGACGCATGCAGATAGCAACGTGTGCACACAGCCTTACTGTGAAAAGCCACATTTTTGTTGATCGAACCGTTCTCGAACCTAACTCGAACTGTCTATCTTTTAGCAAAAAGCTCGAGTTCGAGCTCGAACACCCCCCAAATTCACTCGAACATGAAATTGGCGAACCTCGAACATCCAACATCACTCAACTCTACTTATATGTAGAAAAAAGAAAAGAAACAACACCAGTTTATATATATATATATATATATATATATATATATATATGCAAATGAAAGGGTTGCGAAGCTTTCCTAGCATTAGCTTGCTTCGAATAGTAGAAATAAAAAAATGGAAACAGCACTCCAAAAATACTGCAAATTATAGAACATATATGGTCTATGTAGCAATGTTTCAGTTCATAGTATCAATCTTTCTCAAGTTTGAGAAAACTTCACACAATAAACCAAAATGTCACCCCATGTGTCATTAAAGTCCTTTAATTTGAACTGTTTACTTGAGTGCTGCTTCCATTGTTTGTTTCTGTTCTTCTATATGGTGAGATTAAACAATTCCACAAGGTGTCAGACAATCTTATAAAAAGTTAAAGTATCTCATTTTTCTAAATTTGTAATTTTTTACACTTTTAAAAAAACATTCTAGTTACTACACATTGTTAAATTTTAAACAGTAGCAGGAACCTTTTCATTACATGGATTTAATTTGTTTTAAAATTTAAACATTTTTAAATACAGACCAAAGGTCTAAATTTACTGCTGGTCCTTTGATCTGAATTCTTTAGAGGCTGTAAATTCAAGTGTAAAGTTTCAATCAAAAGACCCGGGATCAGTCTGGTCATTCAATTTATATAGAGACTAATAAATGTGCCTGTCTGAACTCTGTCTAAGGCCTGTGGACACACATCCATGCCGCCGGTACGTGTTTGCCATTTTTTGCGTGTACCGGCGGCACGGAGACACGTTCAGCAATGCTACCCTATTGTAGCAGGCACAGACACGTAAAACCACACGGAACGTGTGTCCATGTGCGTTTGTACGTGTGTGCATTTTTCTAAACGCTGACATGTCAGTGTTTTCTCCGGCAGCACGGCTGTCACACGGCCCGCACCCGTACCACACGGGTGTAGTGTGGATGCGGTCCCGTGTGACACGCGCCGGAGAAAACATACGTGTCAGAGAAAAAAAAAAAAAACCTTAACTCACCTTCTCCAGCCCTCCTGTCTCTGCCGCTACTGCCACTTGCTGCGGACCGCCGCTCATTATGCTCATTTAATATTCACTTCACTGTGGCCGGCAGCAGCAGCAGCAGCAGGGAGACGGTAGGGCTAGAGCCGAAGATCAGCACCACGGACCGCAGGAAGGACCATGTGAGTATGCAAATTACCGGTTCTACGTGTACTATCACGGATAGCACACGTAGAACACACGTGGACCGCACGTACCAGAGACACGTACTTACCTGCACGCAACATGCAGGGGAAATTCGTGTCTCTCGACACGTGCGTGATTTTCACGCACGTGTGTCGGAGGCCTTACAGATACCAGCTAGGATGGGAGGGAATTTGGAAATCGATGATCACAATTTTGTGAGAGAAGAATGTGTTTAAGGGTATGTGCGCATGTTGCGCTCTGTTCAGTGCAGAAAAGAACGTACCCTCTGGCAGACTGGACAAATGTAAACACTGTGTTTGTAAAAAAAATGCATCCAAAACGCATGCATTTTGGATGCATTTTTCCATGTGTTTTGCATGCGTTTTGGATGCATTTTTGACAGTGCGTTCTCCCGGCAATTCAGCTCTGCTGACAGCAGACACAGACAGAGTCGCGCAATGAGAATGTACTTGGATGAACTTCACCTGACTTCATTGTCATCCCCTGGCTCTGTCTGTGTGTCGCGTCTGGAATAGCGGTCCCATGTGAAGGACTCACCGGTGACGGCTAATACCCTGAGTGACTGAAGTGAGCAGTGCGATCAGAGTTGCCGTCACTCAGGTGACCTGCAGCCACCTAGAGTCCTCCACTCGAGACCACAACTCACTTGTGACATCATTGCTGATTGTGCAGCTCACTTCAGTCACTCTGGCGACTTGCTGTCACAGTTGGAGGATCCAGTGGTGGCCTCGGGTAACCTGAGTGACATCATCGCTGATTGTGCAGCTCACTTCATTTGCTGCATGGAGCTGACAGAGAGCAGCCATGGTCTGTGGCCGCTCCTGTCAGCTTCATGTAGCAGAGCTGGATGCGTCGCAGGACCTCGTGTGGATTACGTCGGACCTGGAAGGGTATTTGGGGATTAATAAAGTGGTGAAAGAGGGTGTTTTTTTGTCTTTTATTCCAAATAAAGGATTTTTTTGTGGGTTTATGTGTTTATTTTCTTTAACTTACAGGTTAATCAAGAACAGTATCTCGGGGAGATGCCTGCCATGATTAACCTAGGACTTAGTGGCAGCTATGGGCTGCCATTAACTCCTTATTACCCCGATTGCCACCTCACCAGGGCAATTCGGGATGAGCCGGGTAGAGTCCCGGGACTGTCGCTTCTAATGGAAGCAGCAATTCCGGGCGGCTGCTGGCTGATGTTGTTAGGCTGGGGGGCTCCCCATAACGTGGAGCTCCCCATCCTGAGAATACCCGCCTTCAGTTGTGTGGCTTTACCCCGGCTGGTATCAAAATTGGGGGGGACAGCACATCGTTTTATTTCAATTTTTTATTTATTTATTTTACTGAACGATATAGACCCGCCCACCGGCGGCTGTGATTAGTTGCAGTGAGACAGCTGTCACTCACCATGGGGCATGTCTGACTGCAACTAATCATAGGCGCCGGGGGGTGGGGAAAGCAGGGCATACGAGATTGAATAATGAGCTGGCATTTTCAAAAGTGGAAAAGCCGCCGGAGCTTTGTGACAGCTGTACAGCGCCGTGCCAGTGATCGGTGACTATGAGAGAGGGGGAGAGACCGACCGACGGACAGAGAGAGAGACAGACAGAGAGAGAGAGTCTGACCAACGGACAGAGAGAAAGACAGACAGAGCGACCAACTGACAGAGAAAGAAACCGACCGACAGACAGAGAGAGATTGACCGACATCGACAGACAGAGATTGAAAAGACCTGCGTTTTGTTTGTCAAAAAAGCATGCAGAATGCAACAAAAATGCAGTCCAAGTGCATTTTGGTTGCGTTTTGACCCACATCATTGATTTCAATGGGTGGAGAACGCGGCTCCAACGCACAAAAGAAGTAACATGCTGGGTTTTTTTCGCAGCGATTTATGCCATCCAAAATGCTGCATTTAAAAACGCAGCGTGCGCATTGAATTTTCAGACTTCTCATAGATTTTGCTGGGGAAGCAGAACACAGAAGCACTGCAGTTCAAAACGTCGCATTAACGTGGAAAAAAAATGCAATGTGCGCACATAGCCTAAGAGTCTTCAGAAGACAAGTCATGTTGGCTGTACTGTATTAGTGTTGATAAGGAGGGTAATTTACATAGCAGCCTGCAAGGGTTGATAATCAGTGACTTTGTATAAGTTTGGGTCGTGAAAGTACAACTTAAGGCAGTGTTGAAAAGGAGGAATGGGAAATCACTTTCCTAAAGGGTGCTTTACACGCTGCGACATCGCTAGCGATTGCTAGCGATGTTGCGAGTGATAGCATTTGGTGATTGCTGCCGTAGTGAACAATATCGCTACGGCAGCGACACACGCACATACCTGTTCAGCGACGTCGCTGTGACCGCCGAACATTCCTTCCTTCAAGGGGGAGGTGCGTTCGGCGTCACAGCAACATCACAGTGGCGTCACTAAGCGGCCGCCTAATAGCAGGAGGAGAAGGAGGGACGGAGATGAGCAGCCGGAACATGCCGCCCACCTCCTTCCTTCCTCATTGCCGGTGGGCGAAGGTAAGGAGATGTTCGTCGTTCCTGCGGTGTCACACACAGCGATGTGTGATGCCGCAGGAACGACGAACAACCAGCGGCATGTACAACAAACGATATTATGAAAAAGAGCGACGTATCAACGGTCAACGATTTTTGACATTTTTGCGATCATTGATCGTTGCTACTAGCTGTCACACGTTGCGATGGCGCTAACGACGCCAGATGTGCGTCACAAACACCGTGACCCTGACGATATATCATTAGCGATGTCACACTGTGTAAAGCACCCTTTAGAGTCACTGTCGGTTAGCTTCCATTGTCTGTTTAAGGATAAATCAGTCCAGAAATGATGCTATCTTTTTACCAGAGATCTAATGATGGCAGTACAATTCTAGATTCATAAATTACACATCTTGCATGCACTGCTGAGAGGAGCACCATTACAACTGAAGTCTAAAACTAGTAACATTTTAATTTTTTTATAGTTTAATATAACAACTAACATATGTAAAAATATATATTTTTCTAATTTCAATGTTGTCAGTAATCTTAATGGAAAATTAGTCTTACTTTATTTTTAAGGTGTTTCAAATAAATTGGGTAAGTGGAATTGTCAAATAGCAATCTCTCTCTCTCTCTCTCTCTCTCTCTCTCTCTCTCTCTCGTCCCCGGATTCCACACCCCATTGATATATATGGGGCTGAACTCCGGATTGGATCCGGACTTCTTGCTCAACCCGCTGGACACGGATTTTTCCCTATCCGCTCAACTCTAGTCTCTAATTCTCCAGTGGTGGCACCAGGCTTGCAATGAGGGAAAGTATATGATTTTTATACATGCTACATGCTGTCAACTGCTAAATAGAAATGCTTGGCCTCATTCAAAACATATGAATTTAGTGTGGCCAGATACATATATTCGGAATGTAGCCAAAATTATGCAAATTACATACCTACGGTCACATGAAAGTCCACTCCCGATGCCAGCACCAGAGAATGTTGACAGAAAATGCAGTGTGCACTGTAAATCATTTAGAGTGACTGCAGATTGTATCCCAAGACCAAACATCCCATTTAAACTTTAGGCTCTCTAAAAAAAGATCAAACACTCACAATTTCCACCTGGATACTTGTAGAAAGATACATTGGCTCCAATTGGGGCTAAACTACGATATGAGATAGGAGTGTAATTCTGTCTGTACCCTGGAGATAAGGGGGTCCAAAAATGTTCCTTTAGTCTATATTTGAAATAAAGAATGTTATTAAAGACTTGCAATACTTGGGGGCACGATTGGAACTTTTGCACGATCCAGCTGAGTGACCAGGTGATTTATTCAGTGCAATTCAAAAAAGGCATATTAACCACGACCATATGCCTTGTCTGAACTGCACTGAATAAATCACCTGGTCACTGGCTGGATCGTTTTCTTCATTTTCATTGCTGTGCTGCCAGGGCAGGGCCGGATCCGAGTCTGAGGCGCGGTGAGGTCAGACGTGGGTGAGCTGGATTCCTTCACAAATTATGCCACTGGTGCCAATGATGAATATGCACTGTGTGGTTAGCATCTAAACATTTTCCACTGCATGACAGGTTGCTGTGATGCTATGAATCACCATGTAACAGACACATTATTTCTCACTTTGCTCAAAAAGATCTGGCATTTGTTACTAACATTTAAAAGCAGATTGCCAACTCCCTAGTAATATTGAGAACTGAAACACCTTGTTGCCCAGAAATGCACAATATATACTGTACTTAATGAGGGAGTCCAGTTCATAAGATGTATTAAGGGGGGCGTGGCTGAGATATCATGCATGCTGGACATGTTTGTCTGAGCTCCCACTGAAAAGTCTTATAAGCGATAGTAATCTGACACCTATTGGTACCAAAATCTCCAAAAACGCACATAAGCTACTATAGTCCACCTTGAGATTGTTTCTAGAGAGTCTGGGACCTTTTTTGGTCCATTATCTAGGGATTAAATTTTGGAAACCACAGGCCCTGAAGCAGAATACACAGAAGTAATTTACCACTCTCCAGACTCCAGCGAAAGAAGCACGGACTCTCTGCAACCTGTGGACTCGCTTTACTTAGGAGCGTGAGTGTCACTTGCTGGAGGGACAATACTGCAGCAGTGGGTTCCCCACTCCCCAAGCAGGACTGAAGATCTCCAGGAACCATTGAATAGAGCACTTTCCTGCCAGAGAAATGCTCCTGCTGTTTCATTTACCAGTATCGCACACTTTTCAACTCCAAAATATTTGGGATAGATTCCCGTTCTTTCCACAATTCCTCCAGCAAAGTGAGGATTGTGATGTGTATATTGAGTTACATTTTTGAGAGGTATAATATCATCTTGAGAAAACTTAGAAGAAGGTTTCTTGCAGTGTGATACACAAGGTATTGGCATACGTGGCTGAAAATTCAAGATGTGTTTTATAAACTGACTCATACAAATAACCCACTTACTCCACAATTTGTTCTACTCTCAATAGGCATAGACAAACTTCCATCTAAATTTCATTATATAATATGCCATATACTCCTGACAGTAAAATATTTAATTGCTACAAAATGGAAAGACCACAATCTTCCCACTATAACAGAAAAAATAGACAGTCACTTCACAACACTTTTGAGTACAATTTTGGAAGAAGGGACAAACAGATTAAAAGATATATATTAAGGTCGAACTTACTGATCAATACCTTCACACCAAATTTAAGTATTAATGAGTAGAGTTGAGCGCGGTACGCGGTTCTCCAGTTCGCGGTTCGAGTGATTTTGGGGGCCGTTCTAGATCGAACTAGAACTCGAGCTTTTTGCTAAAGTTCGATGGTTATAGTTACGTTCGAGAACGGTTCTAGCAGCAAAAAGCAGGGCTTTTTACAGCTACAGTGTGCAGGAGCCATCGCTGGCAGCCTGCCAGAAGCTGTTAACCAAGATAAACATCGGGTATCCAAGCAAAGCGCTTTGGTTAGTAACCCGATATTTATCCTAGTTACGTGTGCAGGAAGCCGACACTTCCCCGCCCCCTCCTGCATGCGGCATGTACACATACATACACACACACACACACACACACACTCACACTCACCTGTCCCCAGCCATGCAGTCCACGACACTGACGTCCTCAGCGCCACATGACCCCGCTAGGCTCCACCCACTTTGCACTCCGCCACCAGCACACATGGCTCCGCCCACCTGGCATTCTGCACACATGGTCCCGCTAGGCTCCGCCCACCTGACACTCTGCACACATGGTCCTGCTAGGCTCTGCCCACCTGGCACTCTGCACACATTACCCCGTTAGGCTCCGCCCACCTGGCACTCTGCACAAATGGTCCTGCTAGGCTCCGCCCACCTGGCACCCTGCACACATTTCCCCGCTAGGCTCCGCCCACCTGGCACTCTGCACACATGGTCCCGCTCGGCTTACCTGCGGTGATGAAGTCCCGACCTCAGCGCTGTCACTGTCCTCCATGGCCGCCGCTTGTCACATCACCTTCTCTTGCTTCCGACCCGAGACTGACTAGCGCTGATGTCACGGGCCTCTCGCGATACTTGGCTGTGAAGGTCATTGAACTCAGTGACAGGTACTGTCAGCAATGCAGGAGATCAGCGCAGGTAATGTACCTCGCTGACAGCAGCACTTGTCATCCCCTGCAGTGACCTGGGCTGACCCATTGATGCTAGTTCAAGTCACTGCATTGCTCTCCCAGCCAATAGGGAACATCCTGCTCTTCATTGACTGGGACAGTGTGGATTGTCATAGCAACCCCTTGGATTACACCAGACCTGGATTTGTTTTTCTTTCTAATAAATTGGTTAAAGAGGGAATACATTGGGGAGTGTTTTTTCAAATAAAAATGTGTTTGTTGTCTATTTTTATTTATTACTGACTGGGTTGGTGATGTCGGGTATCTGATAGACGCCTGACCTCACCAACCCCAGGGCTTGATGCCAGGTGACATTACACATCTGGTATTAACCCCATATATTACCCCGTTTGCCACCGCACCAGGGCACGGGATGAGCTAGGGTGAAGCACCAGGATTGGCGCATCCAATGGATGCGCCACTTCTGGGGCGGCTGCGGCCTGCTATTTTTAGGCTGTGAAGTGCCAATAACCATGGACCTCCCTAGTCTGAGAATATCAGACCCCAGCTGTCTGCTTTACCTTGGCTGGTTATCCAATTTTGGGGGGACCCCTACGTGTTTTTTTTTAATTATTTATTTAATTTAAAATAACAGCGTGGGGTGCCCTCAGTTTTGGATTACCATCCAAGGTGGGGCTGCCAGCTGTGGTCTGCAGGCTGCAGCCGTCTGCTTTACCCTAGCTGGCTACAAAAATGGGGGAAACCCCACGTCATTTTTTTTTCTTTTTTTGGCTAAATACAAAGCTAAGCACCCCTTAGTGCCACATGAAAGGCACCAAAGGGTTCAAAATTACAAAATGCAGGAGAGTGGGACATTATGTGTCTTTCTGCCATTATAATGACAGAAAAGACTGATATGAAGTGTACAAGCACAGGAAAAACACCAGAGCGCTCTACGCTGTGAAAAGCAGTAGAAAATGGCACTGGAGTGAAAATGTGACCGTCTCATGTAGGTTGAAGCTATGGATCCTGGGTAAATTTATGAATTTTCCCTCCTTCAGTCTTTTTGCAGTACACAAAAAAAACAGAAGGCACATGGATGACAAACAGATGACATACGGACCGTCTTCGGAACAGAAACGGATGCCACACGGATGCACTCATGAAAAAAAACGGACTGTTTTTTGCAGACCACAAAAATGGATCGGTCGTGTTAATGTAGCCTTATTCTGATCTGCCGTTTATAAACAGCAGGCAGAAATAAGTAAATAACGCCCCCCAGCATCAGAAAATCTCCGAGGTTTCAGGGCTAGCTGAGACCCTGGAGATCATGATTCAGGACGATTTTTCCGGTCCCCGCTCACGTGATCACAGGTATACACCGTATACCGATGATCACGTTACAGTAAATGACAGTGTTGGTAAAAAATTATTTATCTCCCCTCTGGCATGAACAAACATGATAAATCTCCTCCCCGGTCCCCTCTGGTCCCCCGGTGTCGCCAAAGTGCCCCCCCGATGCCCTCCCAGAAATCCAAGAAGGCCACGCGCACAGCAGCGCGCCGACCGCATTCACCCTACTCCTCTGATTTCTGTCGCATGTGCCATGACACATGCGACAGAAAACTCCTCCCCAGGCCCTGCCAGGTCACCCCCTATAACCCCACTAGTGTTCCCCGGTGTCCCACGGTACCTGTGCAGCGTTGATCCCCCCACAGCCCTCTCCTTTACAATAGATGCTGCCGCATGCACAGAGCGGCTGTCAGCTCAGCTTCCTGTTTTCAGACACAGTGAGTGGTAATTATGCATCTGTAAGCTAAATGGGCGGCACGGTGTCTCAGTGGTTAGCACTGCAGTCTTGCAGCGCTGAGGTCCTGGGTTCAATTCTCACCAAGAACACCATCTGCAAGGAGTTTGTATGTTCTCCCCGTGTTTGCGTGGGTTTCCTCCGGGTACTCTGGTTTCCTCCCACACTCCAAAGACATACAGCGCTATGGAATTAATAACGCTATATAAATGAATAAATTATTATTATTACTGCAATGCCCTGCTCATGAGGTAAGGAACATAATTGATCAGGAGAGCTATATACTACATTTCCAAATGGAGGGATTTGCTTTTATAGTTTCCCTGCTGAATGACTACCAAACATGAGAGTCCGTTATACGCCACAAGAAAACACATCTAAATAGCGAGCTCTGTTGTTAAGTATTCACTCAGCTGAATAACTGGACTTAAAGGGGTATTCCATCTCCAAGATCCTATCCCCAATATATAGTAGGTGAACTAGCAATAATATCAGCAAATACCAATATTTGGAAATGTAGAATAGTTCTCCTGATTAGGCATGCCCTTACCTCATGAGCAGGGCATTGCAGCTTTGGTAGCAACCATTACGACATGGACTCTGCTGTTGTGGACCCGGGGAGAGTGAGTGCAGATTCATTGCACCTACACTCCTCACACGAAGGGTCTGCACTCCTAGAAAATGGGGGATACGTTCCCTGAGTGTCTCCCTCCATATTCTAGACGGTCCAGAGTCGTCTTGGGACCCCTTTATTTTTTTTCTTACAATAAATTGGTGAAAGAGGGAATGTTTTGGGGACTGTTTTTTCAAATAAATTTCTTTTGTCGATTTTTTTTTGTTAGTACTGACAGTTTATGATGTTGGGTATCTAATAGACGCCATGACATCACAAACTGCTGGGCTTGATCTCAGGTGACTTTACAGCTAGTATCAACCCGATTTATTACCAAGTTTGCCACTGCACCAGGGCACGGGATGAGCTGGGTTGAAGTGCCAGGATTGGCGCATCTAGTGGATGCGCCTCGTCTGGGGTGCCTGCGGCCTGCTATTTTTAGGCTGTGAAGGCCCAATAACTATGGACCTTCCCACCCTGAGAATACCAGACCACAGCTGTCCGCTTTGCCTTGGCTGGTGATCCAATTTGGGGGGCACCCTACTTTTTTTGTGTAATTATTAATATTTATAAAATAATTATAAAAAAAGAGCCTGGGGGGACCTCCACATTGGATCCCCAACCACGGTAAAGCTGCCAGCTGTGGTTTTCAGGCTACAGCCGTCTGCTTTACCCTAGCTGGCTATCAAAAATGGGGGGACACAATGTCATTTTTTTTAACTATTTTTTAAATAGAAAAAATTAATGGGCTTCCCTGTATTTTGATTGCCAACCAAGGTAACGGCAGGCAGATGGGGGTGGCAACCCATAGCTGTCTGCTTTATCTGCGCTAAGAATCAAAAATACCGCGGAGTGCTACGTCATTTTTTTTAAAGATTTATTTTTACAGCACTGTGATGTCCAGCAATCAAAATACAGGGAAGCCCATTTTGTTTTTAGTTATTTAAATAAATAATTAAAAAAAAAATATATGGGCTCCCGCTGCATTTTTTGTATTGCTAGCTAAGGGTAATCCAAGCAGCTACTGGCTGCTAACCCCCACTGCTTGGTGTTACCTTCACTTGCAATGGAAAATTCAGAAAAGCATTTTTTATTTTTTTTTCCAAAAAACTACAAAAAAAGGACTTGAGCTTTGCCATATTTTTGTATGCTAGCCAGGTATAGCAGGCAGGTGCTGGAAGAGTTGGATACAGCGCCAGAAGATGGCGCTTCTATGAAAGTGCCATTTTCTGAGGTGGCTGCAGACTGCAATTCATAGCAGTGGGTCCCAGAAAGCTCAGGCCAACCTGTGCTGCGGATTCCAATCCCCAGCTGCCTAGTTGTACCTGGCTGGACACAAAAATGGGGTGAAGACTACGTCATTTGTTTTCTAATTATTTCATGAAATTCATGAAATAATAAAAAAAGGGCTTCCCTTTATTTTTGGTACCCAGCCGGGTACAAATAGGCAACTGGGGGTTGGGGGCAGCCGTACCTGCCTGCTATACCTGGCTAGCATACAAAAATATGGCGAAGCCCACATAATTTTTTCAGGGGGCAAAAAACTTCTGCATACAGTCCTGGATGGAGTATGCTGAGCCTTGTAGTTCTGCAGCTGCTGTCTGTCTGTATGGAGAAGAGCAGACAGCAGCTGCAGAACTACAAGGCTCAGCATACTCCATCCAGGACTGTATGCAGGAGTTTTTTGCCCACCAAAAAAATGACGTGGGCTTCGCCATATTTTTGTATGCTAGCCAGATACAGCAGGCAGCCACGGGCTGCCTCCAACCCCCAGTTGCCTATTTGTACCCGACTGGGAACCAAAAATATAGGGAAGCCCGTTTTTTTAATTATTTCACTTATTTCATGAAATAATTAAAAAAAAAAAAATGACGTGGGCTTCGCCCCATTTTTGTGTCCAGCCAGGTACAACTAGGCAGCTGGGGATTGGAATCCGCAGCACAGGTTATCCCGAGGTTTCTGGGCGCCTCTGCTGCAAATTGCAGTCCACAGCCGCTCCAGAAAATGGCGCTTTCATAGAAGCGCCATCATCTGGCGCTGTATCCAACTCTTCCAACAGCCCTGAAGCCGGGTGGCTTGCTGGGTTCTAATGAGTTAATACTAGCTTTGTTTTACTAGCTAGTATTAAGCCAGAGATTCTTAATGTCAGGCACGTTTGACCCGGCCATTACGAATCTCCAATAAAGGGTTAAAAAAAAGACACCACACAGAGAAAAAATACTTTAATAGAAATAAATACACAGACACATTAGAGACTCCATCCTTATTACCCCCTGTCAGCCCTCCACGATCCATGGTCTTCTGTCTTTCTCGTTCAACAAATGCAGCTCTGCTCCATCACTGCTGCATGGGGGAAGACGCTGCTTCCCGTGCAGCCTTCACTCCATGAGAGATCCGTGCTGCTGGCTGTTAGCGGTAACAGCGGTAACGCTGACAGACGCGTTACCATAGCAACGGTGCTCCGATCATGTGATTCCCAGAGCCGCGGTTAGCGTTGACGTCACCGCTAACTGCGTTGCTATGGCAACGGTGATCTCCGTTAATGACCGGCTGTGTCAGCCGGTCCCTAATGGAGCAGGGAGTCGCCCGTGTGCTAGAGCATGTCGCCGGTACATGGCGATACACAAATGTGCACCGTGTACCAGAGAGTGCAATGACAGGACCTAGGACAGGACATGACGTCAAAGCCATGTGACCAGTCTGTAGCCAATGAGATAATAGCCACGTGACTGGTCACATGGCTATTTTGACGACGTCACGGAAGGTCCTGTCAGTGCTGGTTATCAGGAGGACGCAGCGATCATCGGAAGGTATAGTGACAGGAGACAGAGTGCAGGACGCATCGCGGGCACTGGCAAGTGTTATGGTAATGTTTATTAACTGTATGTGTACATTTATAATGCATTTTTATGTGTTTGTGATTGCCTCCCATTACTTCCTATTGGTTCGAGTTCGGTTCGTCGAACGTTCGCCGAACCGAACTCGAACGGGACCTCGGTTCGGCGAACCGAGCTCGAGCCGAACCGCGGCTGGTTCGCTCATCTCTATTAATGAGTCGATTGACTAAACTCGTGTTAAGTTATCTGTATATTAAAATGCTTTAAAAAAGGTGTGCTATGCTATTATTTATCTATTCCTGTATGATTTCTGTTCCAATTATACCTCTACATTCCTAAGTCTTCCTCTTTCCACACCTCTCTCTTTCCCCCTTTTTTTCCACCGCTATTATTACAAATCAATTTAAATACTTGAACAAAAAGGTGTATTAAAATCCAGTGTTTCATTTTTACATCCTTAAAAATTATATAGCAAGCAGCATAGCACCATTTTCATCAACGCGTTTAAATATTAAACCTTCTTGCTGTGGCTGGTAAAAGTTGACATGCAATGACTAAAGCAGTTTCGTAAGCAAAACATTTATACAGTGCTTCAATTAAGAATTGTTTAATAATAGTATAGTCCAGCAGCTCGAAAAAATATGAATGCATTATGGTTATATATTGGATTAAATTCCTACATGCACACAAGCGGTGGAAAATCAACATGAAATATTCATGCAACAATTGATTGATTGAGTTTTTGTCTGCCCACAGCAGTAAAAGATTCATAAGTATAAAGTTAATAATATCTGATGAACCATGGCCCCTTTTTTCATCTGACACAAATGGAAATAGTCCCATGGATGCAAATGCAATAACAATATCTAAAGTAACCTATCTCAGATTACACCTGCAAGATAGCATGTTATACATCCTAATAGATCTTAAATATCAAAATAAAAGACTAATTTTAATAGTTTTTTAATACTTTTAATTATATCTAAATCATTTTATTATTTATTTTATTATTATTATACTGATGCTTATTACGGGGTGACAAGCCTTTAATAGTTTGGGAGATCACTTTTGTGATTTGGTTGATCGTTTTGGAGTTAAATTGATCAAACTGTCAGAGCAAATCATTATTTGTGCGATCGATTTAAGAACAGGATGCACAGTAAAATAGAATTGAATCTGGAAGCAATTTCAGCCTAAATTGTTTTGTGGCTTTTGTCTATCAGTAGCATCTTATGACAGATTAAAGGAGCAATTAGGCTCAAGATAGCCAAAATGCAGGACTATCTGTTACAATCCTGACAGCTTATATGCCCTACTTGTCAATTCTTTTTTTAGGTCACATGAAGAATTACACCTAACCATTTATATCCATCATGTCAAATATCATATTTATAATGAATCTTTCAAATCAGATACCACTGAATTCTATCCATGTGGAAAATCTACAGTGTTACTGATTTATAGACCCAATGTTAACTGGTATTGTGATGCCTTCTATGATTAACAGTTGAATAGTTTCTCAGTTCTCTTCATAGATTTCCTGGGAATACTGTACTAAAACAACTCAATGACAACAAAAAAATCTATTACTTTTCTGTACATAAAAATATCCCACAGCATAAAAAAATATGTTTATGAACAACTGGCTTAGAAGAAGTTGGCAAAGGTAATGCAAATATTGAAAGCAATTTGTTTCTCTAAAGCAAAGCTAAACACTGCATTTATCTAAGCCAGGGGTGGGGAACCTTTTTACTGCCGGGGGCCATTTGGAAAATTCTACCAACCTTCGGGGGCCGCACAAAATTATCAACTTGAAAATGACCTGGCTATAATAAGTCAAACAATTAACTCTCCCCTATACCCCTACTGTGGCGGCCGTAGATGATTCTCTTTGGTGCGCTGTGATGTTTGCTTCTCACATCTGCTTTTTCAGGTTTGTCTTTGTTTGAAGCGCAGATTGGTAAATCATATATATCACACAGGAGACACTGTACATACACCGCTCTGACACACTGGCCGTATACTGCACACAGCCTGCACACAGTTGTCCTATTTTACACCACCCACGATACACACTGGCCATATATAGTACACATGCACAGGAGATACTGTATACTGCACACAGCACTCACACGCTGTATACAGCGCACACACAAGCCATACACAGCACTCACACGCCGTATACAGCACACACACAAGCCATACACAGCACTCACACGCCGTATACAGCACACACACAAGCCATACACAGCACTCACACGCCGTATACAGCACACACAAGCCATACACAGCACTCACACGCCGTATACAGCACACACAAGCCATACACAGCACTCAACAAGCCATACATAGCACTCAACATGCCGTATACACAGTACATAAGGAGAAGAAAAAAAGCTCTGCATGTAAACATGTGCACACCAGGAATTAGATATACCAATAAACCTTACAATATGAAACTTTATTAAGTGCCAAACACAACAAACAGCGCGCGCGCACACACACACACACACGCACACACATGCCGTATACACAGCACACACATGCCATATACACAGCACACACATGCCGTATACACAGCACACACATGCCATATACACAGCACACACATGCCATATACACAGCACACACATGCCGTATACACAGCACACACACGCCGTATACACAGCAGACACACGCCGTATAAACAGCGCGCACACACAGCACACATGCCGCACACACGCCGTATACACAGCACATACACAGCACACACGCCGTATACACAGCACATACACAGCACACACGCCGTATACACAGCACATACACAGCACACACGCCGTATACACAGCACATACACAGCACACACGCCGTATACACAGCACACACGCCGTATACACAGCACACACGCCGTATACACAGCACACACGCCGTATACACAGCACACACGCCGTATACACAGCACATACACAGCACACACGCCGTATACACAGCACATACACAGCACACACGCCATATACACAGCACATGCACAAGCCGTATACACAGCACACGCACATGTATACACAACAGACGCTGGACACTGAAGTCACAAATACATTTGATATATGGTGGTATATATTAGATATAAACACACTTAGCGCAGATATAAGTACCTGCTGCTTAGGTGCCCTGTAAGATTAGGTGCAGCACAAGTGATGGATGCAGCAGCTCAGCTCAAGGGCTGGCTTCATTCTCGTCTTCTCTCCAAGAAAAGACCTCCTAGACCTGAGCAGCAGCCGAGCACAGAACGGGAGGGTGAGAGGTAGCACGCACAGCACTATGCAGCCTTCTATGTCCCGTGCAGGCCCCTCCCCCATCACTCTGATTCTTGCTGTAATCTCACAGGGAGCATGTAAGAGCAAGAGGGAGGAAGTCCCACCCCTAGTGCTGTCTGCCGGCAATAGACAAGATGAGCGGCTGCCCGAGCACCACAGCCACCGGGAATCTGCTCCAGTGCCCCGGGGGCCACAGAAAAGGTCATCGCGGGCCGCATACGGCCCGCGGGCCGGAGGTTCCCCACCCCTGATCTAAGCTGAACTGGGTATTCAATGTCAACAAGAACAAGTATTTATTCAAACTTTAGGGAAGCAGATCCAAGTCAAACAACTAACAAGACATTATATTGTTTTCAAACATATTTACTAGGTTATAGAATTGTGTTAACAAGGACATTAGAGGCATTGTCTAAGATTAACTTTTTACATATGCCCTATTGGGGGTCAAACATAAATCATTTTTTTTTTCAAAGCTAAACAATTTGTTGTAAAAATTGTAACTATTGATTAGGAGCTTTTAGTATAAAACTTTAATTTATTTTAAGGGTGGCACAGTGGCTCAGTGGTTAGCATTGCAGCACTGGGGTCCTGGGTTCAAATCCCACCAAGGTCAACATCTGCAAGGACTTTGTATGATCTCCGCATGTTTGCATGGGTTTCCTCCCACATTTCAAAAAACATACAGATAGGGAATTTAGATTGTGAGTCTCAATGGGAACAGTGTTCCTGATGTATGTAAAGCACTGCAGAATATGTTAGTGCTATATAGAAATAAAGATTTATTTTTTGTTATAGGGCTCCAAATTCCCTGTATGAATGAAGAGCTAACTGGTTCTTCAGGTGACATTCTCAAAAACCCATCATGTGTAAATGAAGAGTAACATTATCTCTGTCCACTATTTGACATTTATCCTATTTTTTAAGAAGTTTTTTTCTCTGAAGGATCTGTTTTTATTTTTCTTAAACACAGCCTCCTAATGATGCTCCATAATGGTGGAGACTAGATATTATGATGTCAATCATACAAGCACACAGATAAAAGAACAGATGCCTCAGTCTGCACATTTTTAGTTTTCAGCCTTCAGATCCTTCAGATAAAAACAAGAATGTTCTCATTCCTACAGTGATTTTGAAATAAGGAGAAATAAATACATGAAATATATTAGACATTTGTATTATTTGACTATATTCATTAAGACAAGAATATCTAACCACTTTGTAGTTTTGACATGCTTTTTTATATGTTTTATCATCAAAACACAAATGGATCCTACAAGAAGAATTTAAACATTTTTTAGCCTTTGTTTTGCTTCACATAAAAAGAATATTAAACTGTAAATGTGGGCCCAGAGCGTTTAGAAGTAAAAAAAAATATAAAAAGACAGCTCAAACACTTGTTATAGATAGATACCAGTTTTAATTATTGAGTTCTCTATTTACAGGAACATACTTTGTAAGAACAGGTCCTCCATTCATGGCAGGTTTGTATATTCAAGAAACCCAGTAAATGAATGTAATCTAACAAGAAGCACTTACAATCCACAAACACTTAGGGGTACTTTACACGTTGCGACATCGCTAGCATCGGCTAGCGATGCCGAGCGCGATAGTACCCGCCCCCGTCGCACATGCGACATGTGGTGATTGCTGCCGTAGCAAACGTTATCGCTACGGCAGCGTCACACGCACATACCTGGTCGGCGACATCGCTGTGACTGACGAAATATTCCTCCTTCAAGGGAAAGGTGCGTTCGGCGTCACAGCAACGTCACCGCGACGTCACTAATCGGCCGGCCAATAGAAGCGGAGGGACAGAGATGAGCAGGACATAACATCCCGCCCACCTCCTTCCTTCCACATTGCCGTCGGGATGCAGGTAAGGAGATGTTTGTCACTCCTGCGGGTTTACACACAGTGATGTGTGGACCTGCAGGAACGACAAACAACATCGTACCTGCGCTCGACCCAACATTATGAAAATGACCGACGCTACACAGATCACCGATTTTCGACGCATTTGCGATCGTTTATAGTCACACAAAGGATTTACACGTTGCAATGTTGTTTTTGGTGCCGGATGTGCGTCACTAACAACGTGACCCCGACGATATTTCGGATGCGATGTTGCAGTGTGTAAAGTACCCCTTACAGTGTTATAACCAGCTTGGACCTAATTTCCAGTTTGTTGTACAAAACATTTTAAAAGCAGATAATTTCTCCTTTACAGGAGTCATCAAGTACTCAAGTATTGATGACCTAAACTTTGGATAGGTCATCGATATCAAATTGATGGGTCAACACCAAGTACCATATCAATCAGCTGCTATGAACATCAATGACAACTCAATATAAACAAATTGACCAGAGCTCAACTGCAGAGCTATGTTCAATGTGTAGTGGCCAAGTACTTCATTAAACCTTTTAATTTCAAGAGCCAAAGATTATAGGGGATGATAGTGCATGTGTCAGTCCTCCATCATTCTGCTGTTAAGGACCTATTCTTATGATAGATCAATATATGGCATTAAAACAGATAAGTACCACTATGGGTGACTTCCTATTTAGCCTTCCCCATTGTTCTCAACTTCTCATCATTAATTGCTCAATGTTCTCTATTATTACTGGCTAATTCCCTAAAACAAATTCTGTAAGTGTTTTTTGTTATAACAATTCGTGATTGTAACAAAACTTTTAACAGCTGCAAGGCACAATTGCAATGGAAGTTTAGGGACAATCTTCATTTGAGGAAGAAAAGTATCCAGCGCAGTCCAAATTCTCGTATAAAAAGTCATCTTTATTATTTAATCCATAAAAATAGGGGTTTACAGGCGGTCAGCAAGATACATGAATATTAATAGGACCCCAGTTTTTGTGGGGTCCTATTAATATTCATGTATCTTGCTGACCGCCTGTAAACCCCTATTTTTATGGATTAAATAATAAAGATGACTTTTTATATGAGAATTTGGACCGCGCTGGATACTTTTCTTCCTTGATTTCTATATGGCAGCCCAGCCCTCCGTGCGCAGCCCTGGATACACAGCGGATCACAGCAACTCGGTGAGCTGATTTTTTTCTCCTTTGTTTGGATAATCTTCATTTGAGCAATATTTTGTAAGTGTTTTAACATTTTTCAAATGTCTTATCGCTTTTCAGAAGAGGAAACAAACCAGCTTTTGTTTACACTCTGAATTAGTTTCTTCTTCAGAGTTATTTAGATTAAGACTAGTAGAAGTGATAGCAGCCTTAATTATTCCCTACTTGTATATATAGGCTTCTTTCACGGTATGCATGTTAATGAAAAGCAGTGCAACCACCATTAGCTATAATTTAGGTTTATTTTTTATTCATAGTAGAGTTATTTAGAATTTTGATTCTCATCTCTGTGTACGGTAGATTGCTGTTTTGTAAAAATCCAGCTACTTGATATTATTCTGCACTCTATATGAGGTACACATATTGATTTAAAAATAGATTTTGCTATGTTCTTTGGATACAAATGTGTGATTCCCTGGCAGAAATCATGTGGAGTCAGGGACTTGAACGTGGTGGCCACAGCTGCTTTTCAAGTAACATGAAGGTTACAAACAGAGATTTGGAAAATTAAGTAT
The DNA here is from genome assembly GCF_048569485.1 of Anomaloglossus baeobatrachus. Classification (NCBI taxonomy): domain Eukaryota; kingdom Metazoa; phylum Chordata; class Amphibia; order Anura; family Aromobatidae; genus Anomaloglossus; species Anomaloglossus baeobatrachus. The sequence continues at coordinate 515,427,745 of NC_134354.1, forward strand.
TTTTTTCATCTTGTTTCACAGTTATGCATTTTTAGCAATGCATAGATAATAGACAAGGTAAAAATGAAGCTTGCATAGCAAAGGGTCTAATAAATAATGCTTAGTGAACTGCACACTAAATGTGCTGAATAATTTGTGTTATGTATTATATTCAGCTGTGCGCTCAATTAGAAAGGCATGTTCATAAATAGCTGTCTATAACTGAAAAATATTGTATTTTCAATATGCATGTTGCACTCTTGGACCTAAGAGCACTTCTAGGGACACACCCATTGTTTTTGCCAGATAAAACTGTGTAATCATGTTTAATTTTTTAAAAAAAAAAAAAATCTTCTCCTTAGACATTGTTTGAATGCGTTCATTCAGAGCTTTTTATAATCTCCACGGAAGCTCAAGACAAACAATTTATATGTATATTGGCCTTTTAGAAAAAAACATTGTGTTTTCTTAACTCTACAAGGTCTTTATGCTAAAAGAAAAATACAGTATAAAGTTACATATTAGATTATGCTACGGAATATCAGGAACTTCAAAACTAATGATCTGTTAATACCTTCATGATGGGGCCAATTTCCGTTTTTGTGCTTTCCTTTTTTCTTCCCCTTCCTCCCAGAGCCATAACTTTTTTATTTTTTTATCCACATAGATGTTTGAAAGCTTGGTTTTTGTGGGACGAGTTGTACTTTTAAAGTATATTATTAATTTTACCACATAGTGTACTAGAAAATGGAAAAAAATCCAAATGGGGACAAATTGTGCCAAGAACATATATCTGATACAACTTTTTGGGAATTGTTTTTACGGTGTTGATGTTGTGGTAAAAATGGTCTTGCAAGAAGATTTTCCTCAATCAATAGTATGATTACAGCAATACTAAAGATGTCCTTTTTTAATTGTTTCAGTGGTGAAAAAAAATCAGTAATGTACAAAAAAAATTGGGGGGTTGTGTCACCATTTTTCAAGACCTATAACATTTTCATTATTCAGTCGAATGAGGCGTGTAATGGCTTATTTTTTGCGGGATGAGAGGCTGTTTTTAATTAATTGATTGGGAAACTTTTTATGTTTTTATCACTTTTAGTATTGCAAGGACCCCAAAAATTAATTTTGGTGTTTTTAATTTTTTTTTTGTTTACAGTTTTCACTAGTGATGGGCAAACCAGCAGAAACTCGGTATCGGCGGTTCAACTGGGTTTAAGAAAAGCCTTGATTTTTGCCCGGAATTGATCACGGATATTTGCTTGCATGCTGGTCCTCATATAAGTATAAGGGGACCAGAATCTGGAGCTTTAAAATGATGTAGAAGGGATATTAGGATTAGAGCAAGCGTGTTATAGTTACCAGTATCCCGCAAGGCTTTAACACTACTTTCAGGACTGCTCATTAACCTCATGCATATGCACTGCTTTCCCACGCAGAGGCAGTCCCGGGATCTCTAAATGGTTGCAGTCGGACTGCGCCCCCACCCTGTGTGACAGCATGTCTGACTGCTTGCAATCACAGGTGCTGTGTGTGTCCCTATTGTGGTGTAAAAATAAATGAAAAAATTGGCTTAGAGTCAACAGATATTATGATACCCAACACAGATAAAGCATACGGCTACAGACTGCAGCCCATGGCCATGTGCTTATCTTGTCTGTATATCAAAATAAGAGTAACCACATGCATCTTTTTTAAAATTATATAAATAAATAATTTAAAAAATCTGCTTGTGTTCCCACCAATTTTGATACCCAGCCATTATAAAACTAACATCTGGGGGCTGATATTCTCATGCAGGGGAGACCCAGTCATTTGGCCCCACAGGCTAATAATAGCAGCGTGCAGCTGCCCAAAATTGTAGCATCCGTTAGATGTGAGAATCCTTGCACTTCACATGACTCATCCTGATTGCTCTGGTTTGGTGGCAATTGGGGTAATAAGGGGTCAATGACAGCTTACAGCTGCCACTAAGCCCTAGATTAGTAACTGAAAAACTCCTTTATTTGTAAAACCCACCCTCTTGCTCCCCTTTATTAGTCCCCAAAACACCCAGTTCTGATGTAATCCACACAAGGTTCCATGATTATTCCAGTTCTGCTACATACATACTGAAGGCACAGCATGCAGGCACAGAACATGACCACATTCTGTAGGCTTCAGGCAGAGACTAAGCCACAGTGATAAGCAGTGATGTCACTCAGTTTATTTGTGTTCACAGCTGAAGGTTCCTACTGTCCACCCTCTGTGACCATAGGTAACCTGACCTCAAGTGACCATATTAAACCCAGTGACCTCACCTCAGGTAACGTTACTAAGTTCACAGACCTGCATCTCCTGGCAGAAAACCATTTGGTTTGGGAACTTGACCCTGGACACCAAACCCCATATAAGTCAATAGGGACCCAAAGTTTTGGACATTAAAATGTCTGTAAAATGGTTATAGTAAGATCCAGTAGCTCCTGCCAAGCATCTAGGAAATCCCTAGGGAAGAAGCCTGAAAACACTCTCCCAGAAGTCACAGGCTGCAGCTGGATGACCCTCTGACCCCCCTGACCTGATTGCAGTGTTTACAGGCACCGATATGACAAGGAGGGGGCCGAAAGAGCCGGTGGGAGAAGTAGAGAAGCAGAATCAAGATGGTGCCATGGGCAGCATGGAGCAGAGAAAAGATAATGGTGCAGACGCTGAGGAGATCAGAAGACAGGCTGCAACACGGCTGGAGCGTTTTGCCAGGCAGGAGAATGGTGACCATTATGGAGAGACAGTGAGAGGTGAGCTGCAGATGAATCCGGGACTTGCAGACAGCATGGTGCTGAGTGAAGGAGGGGGGAGGAGTGAGAGCAGCGAGGGAGCTGATGACGCTCAGGCCTGCATGGGAGAGACAGATCCCAGATCTCAAGCAGCACAGCTAGGGGAGCTGACAGGCACACAGAATATCCCTGAAGTGCCCACACTGAGAGACATCCTCATAGCAGTAATGCTATGCAGAGCATCTATTACTGAGGTGGCCCAGCAGTTGGCGAGCCGCAGAGAAGACATGGCATCCATGCGGCACAAGCTTCATGAAGTAAAAGAGAGAACAGGAGAAGTTAAGCAGAGAGTCAGTATCATGGAGGACCGCATGGCAGGATCTGACAGAGATGGGCAACTTGCAGCACAGCAAATAGCAGCACTCCTAGCAAAAACGGATGACCTGGAAAATAGATCGAGACGTAATAACCTGAGATTAATTGGCATCCCAGAGAAAGTGGAAGGTACATCCCCAATTGAATTTTTGAGGAAAAGTAAAAAAAAAAGTAAAATTGGATCTGAGCATCTCACCCCTCTATATGCGATGGAAAGAGCCCATAGGGTTCCCACCAGCCCCCTGCCTCCTGGACACCCACTATGACCTCTCCTGGCCAAAATACTGCACTACAGAGACAGGGATAATATTCTGAGCATGACAGAGGACACACGGACTTGATCATCAATGGCTCCAAGATATCCATCAGACTACGCCATAGAAGTGTAAAAGCAAAGAGCCAAGTTCATTGACATCAAGAGAAGGCTGAGACAACTAAATCTGATATACTCCATGATGTACCCGGCGAAACTCAGAGTGGTAGCGGGAGGAACAGTGCACTTTTTTTGGATCCTAAGGAAGCGCTAAGATGGCTGAATGGAAATGTATAATGCTTACGGCAGGAAGGTCGTGAAGGGGAAGCTGGAGACTGACTTTTGGGGACACCCTACCTCTCATCGCATGCAGTGGTGTAAAGGAAGAAAAATATGTTATGCTTGCCGGGGAGGAGTTCCTGTTTGAAAATTTAAAAAAAAGGGAAAAAATATATATTTTTTTTTTGTTTACCCCGGCAATTTAAATTTAAATCTACATTTCATGGACTATAGAGGAGAGGGGTCTACAAACACCACTGAGGATGGGAGGAAATGGAATCCTGGCTATGGAAAGGGACTTTCCAACTCATACTGGACTCACAATGCTAAATACTGAATTTATTTTTATTCCCCCCCTTTTCTTTTTTTTTTGTTTTAATTTTTCTCCCCTCTCTCCTCTTATTGTACCTTCTTTCTTCTTCTTATACTACTTTTCTCTTTCTTTTCTTTGTTTACCCACTTCCCCTCCCCCTTTCTTTCTCTTTTTTTTTTTTCTTCTTCTTTCCCATAACTTGCTTTCGTTCTTCCCCCTTAATATTAAAAAAAAAGAGGGGGCATTGCGAGAATATGACAGGACTGCAATACTGATCAGATGGACAGCTGGATACTGTGCACACAAACAGGCGGGGTCCACCCCTCCTTCTGGAGGTCCTGGTTCTGGTTTTATTGATAGTTGATTGGGCCCTCTCCGTCGTAAAAGAGGAAACGCGACAAAAGATGGACACGGTATCTGGCAGACTTTCCAAGGCGCTAATTGACCTGTGGAGGACTCGGCATCCGGAAGTGTATCAATACTCCTGTTATTCGGCTACGTTCTCATCCCTTTCGCGCATTGATCTGGCCTTGGGCAATAAAGCAATGCAAGGTTTGGTAGTGGGTACTAAATACTTCCCCAGGAGGGTATCAGATCATTCGCCCCTGTGTGTAGAAAAAGACCTGGGGGAACAACAAAATCAAAATAGACTCTTATGGAAATTAAATCCGTTTTGGTTACAATTAGTGGAAGAAGGGGAGCTAGCTCTGAGTGATATGGTGAACGATAAGGCACCGGGGGTAGATGGGTATCCGGCTGAAGTATATAAGCAACATAGGGAGGTTTTACTGTCGGTGCTGCTTAAGGTATATAATTCATGTCTGGAGAGAGGAGAGCTAATGCCGTCTATGCAGGAGGCAATAATTGTGGTACTCCCTAAAGAAGGCAAAGACCCGGGTTTGCCAGCCTCTTACAGACTGATTTCACTATTGATGGTAGATGTAAAGCTCCTGGCTAAGATGCTTGCAAATAGGCTCAACAAAGTCAATACATCCCTATTACACCCAGATCAAACAGGGTTTATGTCCAACAAATCCACTGCAACTAACGTTAGGAGACTGTACCTGAATATGCAGATACCGGCGGAAAATAAGGGGCGGCAGGTTATTCTCTCCTTAGACGGAGCCAAAGCTTTTGACAGCATAGAGTGGGGGTACCTATGGGCTACGATGCGATCAATGGGGTTTGGGGAAGTATATATTAGGTGGGTGCAGCTGTTGTACTCTGCTCCTACGGCAAGAATTAGGGCAAATTGCAGTATGTTAGATAGATTTTCTCTCTATAGGGGCACAAGGCAGGGGTGACCACTGTCCCCCCTGTTGATTGCTATCGCTATCAAACCACTGGCGGCGGTGATGCGGCGGGATCCTGGTGTAGTGGGTTACCGATATGGGAATGTGAAGGAGAAAGTGGCCTTATTTGCGGACGATTTATTATTGTTTCTGGGAGATGCAGGGATTTCCTTGGAGGCGGTAAGGATATCAAGGCTCACGATAAATTGGGACAAATCTGTTTTGATGCCCTCCAATGTGGTGGTGACTTGTGCTCCGGTTCAGATGGTGTCAGAGTTTAAATATCTGGGAATTATGATATCCAATAAACTGAGTATGAACGTCTTAATCTCGCCCCCCTTTTACTAAGTTCAAACAAAAGATTCTGGCCTGGTCCAAACTGTACCTTACGGTGGTGGGGAGAGTCAACTTAGCTAAAATGATACTAATGCCTCAACTGCTCTATGTGCTCCATAACGCCCCGGTGTGGCTACCACAAAATAGGTTTTATAAAATAAATTCTATTTTCCGAGGCTTAATCTGGGGAAGGAAGAGCCCACGGATGAGGTTAGAATATTTACAGAGACCGAAAGACGAAGGGGGACTGGCTCTACCTAACCCTTGGTGCTATTACTTAGCTGATAAACCAAAGACAATGTATTACCTTAAAACAACCATTTTATTCACATGTATGCCACAAACAGAGTACACACACTAAAATAGTCATGAGAAGAAAGGTGGGAATCAATATCCTCTAATCCTCACCCTTCCTGTCATACAGGGGTCGGCGTCCTAAAGTTTATTGACGCCCCCGTTCCTCATCGACTTGAGTCCTGTACTGACCCTCCACTCACACTAAAAGATATACCATGTGTCTAATTAAAAGTGAAAAGTGGGTAAGGTGAAACACCCAAGGTAAGACCCACAGGGATAGTGTGTGACACCAAATGATAAAGACACTTGATTTCTGTCAGTAAATGTCATAGAGTTTCTATGGGGCGGGTTATGACTCAGTCGACTGTCAATCAGAAAAACAATAAAGACTATTGCTGCATTTTGTCCAGGATGCACCCTACGCGTTTCGCCCTCTTATCAAATCAATAGGGCTCATGAGGGGTATAGCGGCATAGATCCTTGAGATTTATGTCACAGCTACAAACCTAAAACACAAACATAATATAGAGACCACTGTTACCAAATCTGGAGGTCTGTAATTACATCATAATGCTGATAATAGAGAACAGTACTGACCATTAGTATTAGGAAGATACCAAGGAACTTATGCTGTTGGAAGTTCCTCCTCCGGGATCAAGACCAGGACATCAATTGTATCTAACAATTAAGCAATCAAGATATACCGTATTTTTCGCTTTATAAGACGCACTTTTTTACCCCAAAATTGTGGGGAAAATAGGGGTGCGTCTTACAAAGTGAATGTAACTTACCGGGCAGTGATGCAGCGGTGGAGTGAGTCACAGGAGGCTGGTGATGGTGCTGCCGCTGGAGTGGAGGCGGCCGCCATGGATCCCGCGGCAATCGGCTGCGGTGGCGGCCGCCATGGATCCCCTGGCAATCGGCTGCGGTGGCGGTGGCGGCCGCCATGGATCACCCGGCAATCGGCTGCGGTGGCGGTGGCGGCCGCCATGGATCCCCCGGCAATTCTTGCGGTGGCGGCCGCCATAGCCGAAATCTTTATCTGCGCCTGCGCTGCCTTCCGGAAAATGGCGGAGGTGACGCAGGCGCAGATGGAGATCTCAGAGAAGCGAGATCTCCATCTGCGCATGCGCTGCCTTCCGTAGCCATTTTCCTGAAGTCCATCGCGTCGGAGGCTACGCAGGCGCAGATAGAGATCGCGGCTCTCGAAGATCGCGATCTGCGCATGCGCGGGCTCCATTTTAGATCTCCGCAGCAGACGGAGACTATCATAAGAAAGAGGAGAGAGAGAAGAACGATTCTCCCTCTCCTCGCTAGGGCTGGATGCTGATTGGTGGAGACAACTTCTGCAGAGCTGCCTCCACCAATCAGTGATCTGAGCCTGACAAAGTGTTGTCAGTTGAACGAAGGGTCCTAATAGGTGAGCAAAAAACACTGAAGGGGAACACAACCCCCATCATCAGCCTTCAGAATATACTGTATCAATCGGTGTATTCTGAAGGATGATGGGGGCTGCAGTCCTTTATTGTAAACACTCCAGGGAGGGACTAATGTAGTGGTCAAAGTGTAAATGTAACTACAACCCCCCTCATCTTTCAGAATACAGCCATGTATGGTATACAGTACATGGGTGTATTCCTAAGGATGAGGGGGGTGGTAGTCCCAGATCCCCATAAAAGTGCATCATGCAGGTCCCCCATAGCCGTGTCATCCACGGATCCCACATACCAGTGCATCATCCACAGGTCCCCATAATAGTGCGTCATCCACAGATCCCCCATAATAGTGCATCATCCACATGTCCCCCCTAATAGTGCGTCATCCACAGGTCCCCCATAGCAGTGCGTCATCCACAGGTCCCCCATAGCAGTGCGTCATCCACAGGTCCCCCATAGCAGTGCGTCATCCACAGGTCCCCCATAGCAGTGCGTCATTCACAGGTCCCCCATAATAGTGCGTCATCCACATGTCCCCCATAATAGTGCGCCATCCACAGGTCCCCCATAGCAGTGCGTTATCCACAGATCCCCCACAGCAGTGTCATCCACAGGTTCCCCATAGCAGTGTGTCATCCACATGTCCCCCATAATAGTGAGTCATCCACATGTCCCCCATAATAGTGCGCAATCCACAGGTCCCCCATAGCAGTGCGCTATCCACAGATCCCCCACAGCAGTGTCATCCACAAGTTCCCCATAGCAGTGCGTCATCCACATGTCCCCCATAATAGTGAGTCATCCACATGTCCCCCATAATAGTGCGCAATCCACAGGTCCCCCATAGCAGTGCGTTATCCACAGATCCCCCACAGCAGTGTCATCCACAGGTCCCTCATAATAGTGAGTCATCCACATGTCCCCCATAATAGTGCGCCATCCACAGGTCCCCCATAGCAGTGCGTTATCCATAGATACCCCACAGCAGTGTCATCCACAGGTCCCTCATAATAGTGAGTCATCCACATGTCCCCCATAATAGTGCGCCATCCACAGGTCCCCCATAGCAGTGCGTTATCCATAGATACCCCACAGCAGTGTCATCCACAGGTCCCTCATAATAGTGCGCCATCCACAGGTCCCCCATAGCAGTGCATTATCCACAGATCCCCCATAGCAGTGTCATCCACAGGTCCCTCATAATAGTGCGCCATCCACAGGTCCCCCATAGCAGTGCATTATCCACAGATCCCCCACAGCAGTGTCATCCACATGTCCCCCATAATAGTGCGTCATCCACATCTCCCCCATATTAGTGAGTCATCCACATGTCCCCCATAATAGTGCGTCATCCACAGGTCCCCCATAGCAGTGAGTCATCCACAGGTCCCCCATAGCAGTGCGTCATCCACAGGTCCCCCATAATAGGGCGTCATCCACATGTCCCCCATAATAGTGCGTCATCCACAGGTCCCCCATAATAGTGCGTCATCCACAGGTCCCCCATAGCAGTGCGTCATTCACAGGTCCCCCATAATAGTGCGTCATCCACATGTCCCCCATAATAGTGCGTCATCCACAGGTCCCCCATAATAGTGCGTCATCCACAGGTCCCCCATAATACTGCGTCATCCACAGGTCCCCCACAGCAGTGTCATCCCCAGGTTCCCGACAGCAGTGTGTCATCCACAGGTTCCCCATAACAGACCCTCATCCATAGGGCCCCCATAATAGTGCGTAATACTCAGGTCCCCCGTAAAGAGGGCATTATCCGCAGATCCCTCATAACAATGTTATTCATTCATTGTAGTTGTAGAAAAAGACATGGACACGCAAAATCATCAGCTGATCTAGTGCCACTAGGCAAAAATTGATAAAACTGAATATGAGGTTCTTGGTGTAACATTCTGATCAGGCTGTATAAAGCCAAATGCCGTGTCACCTCTGAGTGGGTTTTTAACTTACGGTACTATAATAGCCTTTAAGGTGCAGTGCAGTGCATCAATCCCCACACAGGTGACCATGCACCAGCAGGGCAGGTAACCTGGTGCACCACAGCACCCATGCTGCAAGGCTGGAGACTGCAAGAGGGGTTCTGCCTATTTTTGCTCACTGATAGGTTCGCCGTGACGTGGCAGTGGCTTCATACAGTCTGATCAGAATGTTAAACTAAGAACCTCATGTTCAGTTGTATACCGGTACCGGTAACTTTTTCCTAGCTGCACTAGATCAACTACCGTAATGCTTTTTGGAAACGCAGTCCATATCCTTTTCTGCAGCTACTGTATGTTATTCATTCATGTTCTCACCTGCAATGCCCCCATACCTATGAAGGACACAGTGCTGACAGTTGATTCAATACTGTATTTTGTTGCAGAAAAATACCGTCCTGTAGGCTGCTGCTACATATTGTGCCTTGCTCAAGGATGTCAAAGCAGAAAAGGCTAGCGTATAAAATTCCCTTTAAATTGGAGGTAATAAAATATGCTAAAGAACATGGGAATAAAGCAGCGGAGAGACATTTCGGACCGCCTCCAACTGAAAAAATGATAAGGGAGTGGCGGAAACAGGAGGATGAGCTGGAAAAAGCACAAAAAAGCAAATGTGGTCTTCGTGGACGTCGTGCTAAGTGGCCAGACTTAGACGTGGACATGAAAGAATGGATAACACGCCACAGAAATAATGGCCTATCCATGTCCACTAAAATGATCCTATGCGAAGCAAAGCGTATTGCTGCGGAGAAAGGCATTACTGACTTTACAGGATCACCATCATGGTGCTTCAGATTAATGAAGAGATGTGGTCTTGCAATGCGCACAAAAACTAGAATTGCGCAAAAAATACCCCGAGAATATGAGTCCAAGATCCTGTCTTTCCACAAGTTTGTGCTTGACAGCAGAAAGAAAAATGGTTTTGAAATAGGCCAGATTGGGAATATGGTTTAAGTGCCTCTAACCTTTGATGTGCCATCTAACAGGACTGTTAATGAAAAGGGGGCAAAAACTGTAACAGTAAAGACCTCAGGACACGAAAAAACCCATTACACCGTTGTGCTGTCTTGCTGTGCCGATGGCACGAAACTGCCACCAATGCTCCTTTTCAAAAGAAAGAATATGCCCAAAGAAGCAATACCACGAGGAGTTGTCGTGCATGTTCACGAAAAAGGATGGTTGGATGAAAATGGAATGAAAGTGTGGATCGACAAAGTCTGGTCCAAACGTCCTGGAGGGCTTCTAAAAAAACCTGCCCTATTAGTGCTGGACCAATTTCGAGCTCATATTACTGAAACCACAAAAAAGGTTTTTAAAGAAGTGAAGACCCATCTCGCTGTGATTCCAGGGGGGCTTACCAGCCAGCTGCAACCCCTTGATGTGTCCATCAATAAGTCATTTAAAGTGTTCATGCGAGAAGAGTGGAATAAGTGGATGGCTGCTGGTAATCACGATCTGACACCTTCTGGACGAATGAAGAGTCCCACTATTACTCAAGTGTGTGAGTGGGTGAAAACTTCATGGCAGTCCGTGAAGGATGAAACGGTTATAAGGTCATTAAAAAAATGCGGGATTAGCAATGCTTTAGATGGCACCGAAGATGATATCTTATATGAGGACACTGAAGAAAGTGACACTTCTGACTGTGAGGAATTGAGCTTCCTGAATGCTGACAGCACTGATGAGGAATTCCTGGGGTTCTCTGAGGACTAGAAGAGTCCCATATCTGAGGACTAAAGCTTTCCTTCCTATGTTGTTCACAAACATGGTTCATGTTACAAACAATGCTGCTATTGACTCCTGTTGAGTCTAAATTGTTAAAATAATGTTATTTTAATTTTATTAAAATGTTCTAGCACACTATTTGGCTCAATTTTTTTTTTTAATTTTCCTCCTCCAAAACCTAGGTGCGTCTTATAATCAGGTGCGTCTTATAAAGCGAAAAATACGGTATATAAACAATATACGTACATATTCATCCCTTGGATTAAAGAGTCGGCATGCAAATATATACCTGATACAGATGATTAGGGGTATATATCAACACGTCTGAGGACTTATCCAATGGTCCAGGCTCATTCACATGTGCATCTGACAATTAGGCAATCAGGATATATTTAAACAATATACGTGCATATTCATCCCTTGGATAAAAAAGTCGGCACACATATACAGGTGATTAGGGATATATATCAACACATCTGAGGACTCATCCAATAGTCCAGGCTCATTCACGTGTATATCAATAAGGTCCATCCACAGGAGACAATACCCCCTTAAAAGATAAATCAATATGTTTTACCAGTGTGTAAATACCACCACCTCAAATCAGGAAAAATATAACAGCCTTTTGTACTGTCAGAGTCCAAACAGGATGTCCCATCACTCCCACACATACCTATAGTAAATCCTGATCCGAAAGGCCAGTTATTGATGAGACAAACACCTCTGAAATGCCAAAATCATATCCAGACTCAATCATCTCATATCACATACCAAATATATTACCGCAAGGCAGGGCTGGTAAGTATATGGATGTAAATATAACAAAAACATACATGATCAATCAGTGTATCCTGGGTAACGATATGTATCCAGTGCGGGTGTCTGCTTATACACTAGCAAACCCAGCCAGCTTATATCCACTGAATTTCACACCAAAAATGGCTATACAGCCACTCCCCCATCATCATTTCCGGGCATCGCAACGGATAAAGAAGTCCCGGGGCAGGCGACTGTTGTGCATAGTTCCGTGTAACAGAACATTCCTGCAAACTGCGCACGCGTGTCTCGGAAAGAGCGCGCGTGCGCATAGTCCCAATCAGATCTATTACAAGGATGTAGGACGGCATTACCTCATAGAAGTGCACACGCGCGATCGAGTCGTAGCACGCATGCGCAAAAGCTCCATGCCTTCACAGATAGAGTCGTGCCACATTATGTGCGCACCTGCGTCCCAGATAGAACGCACGTGTGTGCAGCCCCGATGTAGAGAGCAGGCATATATTCTAGAACGCATACTATACAGGCATAATTGCCTGCAATAGCATATGTAATCACACAGTGTTAGCTAAGTACCTGTATATAGAAAGCTGAATTTAATAGAAGGCAAGATGGTGCACCAATAATAAAACCATGATTTATTGATAGGGGCATTTCAAGGCGAAAAAAGATATATAATTACAATGTCCACTGAATGTAACCACAGAAAACCACAGGGGTAACAGTGTTCAATTCCCAGAAACAACATATAGGCAGTCAAAAATAGATTAGGTGGCCACCGTGTTGTGTCACATATTTATAGACATAGATAGTGGTGTCCAACCCCAAAAGTTGTGTTGGGGGACTCAAATTCATTCAGAGGTCTACTACGGACCAAATATGTATATTTAGATATGGTTGAATTTACTTATATCATATTATATGAAGCTAGTGTAGATAATTTGCTCATTCAAGCCATCCGGATGCACAGACTCCATCCAGAAGATCCATCTGGCTTCCCTCTGTAACAAAATCTTGTCCCAGTCTCCTTTCCTCTCTGGTTCTGGGACAGATTCAATGGACTTAAACCTCACATCATCATATCGGCCATTATGTTCCTCATTCATATGCCTGGCTATCGGCGTATCCCTTTTGTTGCGGATATCCCCCAAGTGCTCTCCTATTCTGACTCGCAGTTGTCACTTCTTCTTCCCAATATAGTTTTTAGGGCAGCTGCAAGTGAAGAGATAAATGACCCCTTGGTTGCGGCAGTTTGCGAAAGTTCAATTTTTGTATGTCCTGCCTGTTGTTAAAATCCTTCGATGGGTCAATATAATTACAGAACTTACAGGAGCGACATTTAAAAGTTCCGTATTCTCTTTGTAACAGCCAGCTGGTTCCGGCATTCTCCGAAGGAACGTAGTGGCTCTTTACCAGACGATCACGTATATTGCAGCCCCTTCTAAAGGTCACTGAGGGAAACGGGTGAATTGTATCCTCTATGTCTTTGTCTTGTTTGAGGATATCCCAATGGTTCCTCAAAATCTTCATCACCTGGGAGTTCTGGTCGTCATATGTCGCAATGAGACGGGTCTTGTTTTCTCCCTCCTTACTTTTAGTCACATTCAGTAGGCTATGTTTCTCAACCTGGGCTGCTTGAGAGAAGGCTGTATCAATAGTTTTTTTAGGGTATCCACGGTCAAAGAATCTCTTGCCAAGTTTTACTGTTTGTCTTTTAAATTCCTCCTCGTTTGAACAATTTCTACGTATGCGCAAAAATTGTCCCTTCGGGATCCCTCTTTTCAAATTTAAGGGATGATGGCTCTCCCATTTAAGGAAACTGTTTGTGGCACTTGGTTTCCTAAATAATGTGGTGTCCAAAAGGCCGTTCTCCCCTTTCGTGATGAAAATATCTTGAAAGGATATTTTATCAATACCGACTTCATATGTGAATTTAAGTCCCAGATTGGTTATATTTAGTTGCCCCACAAACTCCTCGAAGGACTGAGTACTTCCGGACCAGATAACAAGCACATCGTCGATGTATCGCACATCGTCGATGTATCTTCCCCAGAAAAAAATCCGGGGGGACCAATCAACATCCTCATCTCCAATCACTACCGTATTCTCCCACCAGCCCAGGAGCAGATTAGCATATGTGGGAGCACAAGGGCTCCTCATCGCTGTGCCCCTGAGCTGGTGGTAGAATTTAGAGATAAATAAAAAGATGTTCCTAGTGAGGATAAATTCCATAAGTTCCAGTATGAACTTGTTATGGGCTTCGAAATTGATTCCCTCGTGTTTTCAGGAAGTACTCAATTGCCTGTAATCCGGCTGAATAAGGAATGCTGGTGTACAAAGATTCAACGTCAATAGACGTAAGAATCATATCATCATCCAGTATAATCCCTTCTAGTTTGGTTAAGAGATCCATTGTATCCCTTATATACGATGGGAGTGAGGTTACAAACGATCTTAGAACACGGTCCACATATGTGCTGCAATTCTGGGTAAGAGAGTTGATACCCGATACGATCGACCTACCCTTAATAGGCTTCGTCCCCTTGTGGACTTTGGGTAGGGCATAGAAAGTTGCTATCCTTGGGAATTTGGGATATAGGAATTCAAACTCAGTTGAAGAAATTACTTTATGATCCTTGGCCCTAGACAAAATTCCCTTCAGTTGTTTTTGATAACATGTGGTTGGATTATCCCTCATCTGCTCGTAACTCGTACGGTCCTTAATCAGGGTCTCACACATCCCTGTATACATGTCGTGGTCCATAAGCACCCCATTACCTCCTTTGTCGGAGGGTTTAATTACCTTCGATTTATTTGATTCAAGGGACTGTAAGGCTCTCCTCTCCTGTTCGGTTCGATTGGGTAGAGACGCATTCCTCTTGGGGTAGATGTTCTTAATTTTTTCCATCACCATTCTACAGAAAATGTGAATGGCTGCATAATCCCCAATAGGGGGAGTTTTTTTGCTTTTATTCCTCTGGTCAGTGAAGGGACCTTCACCCTGAGCTTTATATCCCTCATTTTCAAGTTCTACTAATACGTCCAGGTCTTCCAACATATCCTGTGTAACCCCAAGTTCAGAACATCTCTTTTTCTCCGATACAGCAAAATACTTCCTCCATTTTAACTTCCTTACAAATAAGTTGATATCCTTAATCCAACTGAAAGCATCACATTTTGTCGTTGGGACAAATGACAGACCTGTTCTCAAGACCCTTTCCTCAATCTGGGATAGCTGAAATTTTGATAGGTTAATGATTTGCATATCATATTCTAATTTACTGTTGACCTCTCTTTTGGTCGATGCTCACCCCCACTCCTCAGGTTGTACGTATTCGTACTTGTTTGTTCTAAAAAAGAAGAAGAGGAAGAGGTGGATGAGGCCGATGATAATGATGCTGAGGGCTTTGGAGTGTTTGTCTCCACATGGGTCCTGTATCCTTGATTTTGGTACCCTTGGTACCTCCCCCTCCTCCAGTTGTTCTGTCCCCTCCATTTTTTCTTATAATATTCTCTTTGTTTCGGAAATCTGTTGTCCCTACCCTCTGTATCAGAGGTCTCTCCGTCAGTAGACAAAATATCAACAGGTGCCTTACTCAGGAACGTGTATGCTTGCTTATCTCGGAAGTCCGCTAGGTCTCTTATAAATCTCTTATGTTTTCTGTCCTTAATCGTAGTCCTAAGCTTCTCTACGGAGGCCTTCAGTGATAGTTCCCTAGTTTTGAAATCAGTTTCGTTTTTCAATTTCAATGTCTCATTGATTCATTCCTGTAACTTCCCTGATGTTTTTTCCAATGTTATTCTTTCCTCGTCCCTGAGTATGGTCATAAACCTGACCGAGGAAGCAACAGATTCCTCTTCCCACTTTTGTAAGAGCTCTGGCGATCTACACCTACTGGCCGGGTTTATTTGTATACGTAAACCTCTGGGGACCACCCTCTGTTTTATAGAATTGTCCAGAGATTGAACCTCCCACCATGATTTAACATTGTTTTTATAAGCTACATAAAGTTGTTCAAATCTTGCTTTAAGGGAGGGTTGCTGATTGTTACATTCGTCTGCAGATAATTCTGAGAAAGCTTCCCGTGCATCATCAAGCCATCACTGATCATTAATAGGTCCAGATAAAAATCCAGCCATACCAGAATAACAGTTTAACCATAAACTGAAATAGATATCAAGGTAGATTAATTGTTCATCAACCAAAGAAAATGTATTACCTTAAAACAACCATTTTATTCCCATATATGCCACAAACAGAGTACACACATTAAAATAGTGATGAGAAGAAAGGTGGGAATCAATATCCTCTAATCCTCACCCTTCCTGTCATACAGGGGTCGGCGTCCTAAAGTTTATTGATGCCCCCGTCAGCTATTACTTAGCTGCCCAGGGTCAACACATGGTGGGATGCGGTGTGACAGGTTTGGAGACCTCGGCGGAGAAAATACTACAGTATGTGATCAGAAAACGTCCTCTGCTGGCAAGTCTGGAGGCGGGAAAGTTTCATCCACACTCTGCATCATATCCTACTATACGGTTGATAAAGTATTGGGTAAGATCAAACAGGTGAGGCAGGTAACCGGGTTCACAGGATATATCCCCATGTGGGACAACCCCAACATTCCGGAATTTTTATCCCTTAAAGAATTTGGGCAATGGAGGAGAATTGGTATCTGGTACCTCTCCCAAGTGATGGATGAAAACATATTTAAGACTTTTGAAGTACTGCTAAAAGACTTCCCACTAGGACATAGTATGTTTTATAAATACTGTACCTGCAGCTACATCACACATTTGAATCGCAGAACAGAATAACACCAATAGTGAAACAATCAGATAGTGTAATTAATATATTAGGGACACAGAGAGGGACAGCAGGATGTATATCGATGGTCTACGGGGGCCTTCTGTCCATGTCTGTTGGGAGGCAACAAATTGGGGCATATGCAAGGTGGGTGGAAGATTTGGGAGAAATTGTGGAGGAGAAATGGGAGTCGATTTGGCAATATGTCATCAAAATATCTCTGAGCGAGGCGAAACGGCTATCGCAATTATATGTTATATACAGAGTATAAAGAACCCCCATGTGGATGAAGAAAGTGGGAGTGAGAACAGATTCCAAGTGTCCAAAATGTACTGTGGAAGAAGCAGGGATCATGCACATGTTGTGGGAATGCCCGTGTTTACAAGGGTTTTGGATCACAGTGTTAAATTTAATTCAATCAGTGATGCAAGTGGACCTACCCAGAAACCCGCTGGTGTGTGTGCTGGGGTATGTGGATGAAGTGGGGGTGGATGAACAAGAGAAACTGGCAGTGGCACGATTGTTGTAGGCAGCCAGGAAACTAATTGCCTTGTATTGGCTATCTGAAAAAGCACCGACACGTAAGGAATTTGTTGAAAAAGTGAATTATATTATTTATATGGAGAAAAATGTTTATATTAAAAGGGGAAGGAGAGCTCAATATGAGAAGATCTGGAGCAAGTGGCTGGACTTTCCAGGATTAGCGTCATTTGATCTACTGAAAGATAGGATATTTAGACTATAGGTAGGAAAGAAAAGATTGCAGTGGCTGAGAAATAAGGAGGACAGGTCATTATGTGAATAAAGAGGGATGTAGAGAGTGGAGGGGTAAGACTGTAAACCGGAAGAGGGTGGAGGGAGGGGGAGGGAGAGGGAGTATGTGTGAGGATTACCCTCACAATTTGTTGTTATGTTTATGAAAGTTTTAAAATGCAATAAAATTTTATCTGATTTAAAAAAAATGGTTGTAGTAAGGGTTAGGGTGCAGAAAAAGGAAACAAAAGAGGTGCAAGAGCAGGACAGTTATAGATACCATGTTCCCTGGTCTCTTTTGTGACTCGCTCTTTAAACTACTTGCATATTCACTACTTTTTCTAACCACCCTCTTTATCAGCATCTTTGAGGTGTTGGAGTCAGACTGCTATACACGCATCCCGCCCTCTGTGCCAGCATCTGTGATTGGTTGCAGTCAGTTTGCTATATTGTAGTGTAAAAAGAAAAAAAATAAATAATTTTTAAACATTACTTGGGCCCCCCCCCCTATTTTGCCAACCAGCCGATGTTTTGGGGTTTCATCAAAGAAAGATATTCCTTGTCGAGGCTCATGAGAACACATAAATTTGTCAATCTGTGCACCAAGTAGTGCTTTCAGTTTGTAGGTATATTCTATTTAGCATTAACGCAGTTTACATTTCTAATATTTAATGTTTGCATATATTTTAGCAAATTATGCAGTCTTTGGTCTCTACATTGTCTCTCCAAAGTCACTTCAAAAGTGCAATGTTCCTAAACAAATAAGTTTAGTCAATTTTGCGGGAACAAAACATTAAAACGGCTGCTAAAGTTTAAAGCCTTCTAACATTACATAATATAAAAAAGCTAAAAAGAATATCATTACTTACAGCAAGATGGAATTGCAGCTGTATATTGCTCAGGCCAAAAGACTACTACTACTCCAGCAGGATACAGCTAAACCCCAACTAGGTGGAGGCATCACAGGTGCAGTGGGAGCCAATCACACTCACTTCCAAATATGGAGGAGGTGATTGCTGGATGGTAAAACTGCACACTAGTGGCTTGCATAGAGCACTGTTCACACTAGCAGATGCACAGTCACAAACCCTCAGCCTATTAGGAGACGCCCATACTATTAGATCAGGCGGGCTTCCAAGCCGTACCCCCACTGCGCGCTACATAAGTACAGGAACGCTAATAGCAAGGCCCAACAAAAAGGGGCCTGGCTGTATCCTATACAAAAAAAATATGAGGTTTTTTGTTAGCGTTATGGCCATAAGACGTAAGCCTACAACCCCCGTCACGGGAACCTCATGCTTGTAGGTCCCTACACTATATATAATATAAAAAAGCAAAAAAGAATATCATTACTTACAGCAAGATGGAATTGCAGCTATATATTGCTCAGGCCAAAAGACTACTACTACTCCAGCAGGATACAGCTAAACCCCCACTAGGTGGAGGCATCACAGGTGCAGGGGGAGCCAATCAGACTCACTTCCAAATATGGAGGAGGTGATTGCTGGATGCTAAAACTGCACACTAGTGGCTTGCATAGAGCACTGTTCACACTAGCAGACGCACAGTCACAAACCCGCAGCCTATTAGGTGACGCCCATACTATTAGATCAGGCGGGCTGCCAAGCCGTACCCCCACTGTGCGCTACATAGGGACAGGAACTTTAATAGCAAGGCCCAACTAAAAGGGGCCTGGCTGTATCCTGTACAAAAAAAAATGAGGTTTTTTTGTTAGCGTTATGGCCATAAGACGTAAGCCTACAACCCCCTTCTTGGGAACCTCATGCTTGGGAACCTACACTATATATAATATAAACTTCTAACATTACCCAAAAAATTAAAAATTGGCAAATGTTATTAACATAAAGTGCACATATGATAAAAAAGCTAATTTATAATATGTTTTAGTAATCCAATTTGTGTGTATCAGCTCACCATGTATATGCTCACTCCAGGCTTCTCCCTGAAGCACAGACAGGCAGACTGTCGCTTGTACCACCTTGTGTTCGTGCTGGTAATGTATGATATGTTTTTGCCGGGCTGCCATCAGGGCATTACTACTGTGACTAGTGTAGGGGGCCCGGGGAAGAGAGGGGGCCCGGACAGGCCCGGAGAAATTACTTAGCTTTGTTAAGCCCCGGGCAGGTCAGGCCTCCCCTCTTCATCGGACCCCACTCACAGCCGCAGCACAGGGGCCCGTCCATTTCCACCACTGCACACACACGCTGCTAAATTGCAGTCATAGCCCTTCCAGGGCATCGCATGCAAATTAGCCATGTGGCTGGAAACAAGGCATGTGGAGCAGAGCAGGGAGGCAGCGCGTCATCTCATATGCCCAATGTGATGAGATCATCACTCTGCGCCTCATCACAGTGCTGCGGGCAATGCGGAGGTGGCAAGGATACGACATCTGGCGGGGAAAGGTAGGCACTCGGTGAGCTGAACACCGACGGGGGTGGTGGGTGGGAGCTCTCCTGCCTTGCTTTAGCTGAGGGGTTGGAACTGCAGGCCTGCAATGACTTTTTCTCTGGTGCTCTCGTGCTTACATACAAATGTGGTCAGGACTTATTGTGTGAGCGGGTTTAGCTGTGTGCCTGGAGTCCCCCCTCTGTTGTGTGCCATCTCTCCAGTGAGGTCAGCCCCCCCAATGTTGTGTGCAGTTCCCTAGTGCTGTGTGCAGCCCCCCAGTGCTGTGTGCAGCACCCTAGCACTGTGTGCAGGGCCCCCAGTGCTGTGTGCATGCCCCCTAGTGCTGTGTGCAGCCCCCCCAATGCTATGTGCATCGTCCAGTCCTGTGCACAGCCCTCCAGTGCTGTGTTCAGCCCCCAATGCTGTGTGCAGCCCCTTAGTGCTGTGTGCAACTCCCCAATGATGTGTTTAGCCCCCCGTGCTGTGTCCGCCTCCCTGTGCTGTGTGCCACTCCCCCAGTGCTGTGTGCCACCCCCCAGTGCTGTGTGCCGCCCCCCCAGTGCTCTGTGCCGCCCCCCCAGTGCTCTGTACCACCCCCCAGTGCTCTGTGCAGCCCCCCCAGTGCTCTGTGCAGCCCCCCATTGCTCTGTGCAGCCCCCCAGTGCTCTGTGCAGCCACCTCCAGTGCTGTTTATCACCACCAGTGTTGTGTTCCCTCCAATGCTGTGTACGACCCCCAGTGTTGTTTGCCCTCCTAGGGATGTTTGTACTCTGCAGTTGCTGACCATGTCACCCAGTGATGTCCGTGCCCCCTTAGTGATGTCCGTGCCCCCTGATGATGTCTGTGTCCCCCTAGGGATGTCTGTGCCCACCTAGGGATGTATGTGCCTTCCTAGGGATGTCTGTGACCCCCTAGGGATGTCTGTGTACCCACCCTAGTGATGTCTGTGTACCCCCCTAGTGATGTCTGTGCACCCCCTAGTGATGTCTGTGTGCCCCACCTAGTGATATCTGTGTACCCCCCCAGTGATGTCTGTGTCCCCCCTGGATGTCAGTGTACCCACTTAGTGATATCTGTGCGCCCCCCTAGTGATGTCTGTGTGCCCCACCTAGTGATGTCTGTAATGCAATTTTTTGAGGGAAATACTTCTTTTTCTGGAACAACTTCAAGAGTGCTAACATTTTTGGCTGTGTGTATGTATGTATGTATATATATGTGTGTGTATATATATGTGTATATAATATACATATATATATATATATATGTACATACACACTAGCTGTAATATCCAGAGTTGCCTGGGATGGTAGCTGTCTCTCTGTCTCTTTCCCACTATCCCTCTCTCCCAGCCTCACTCTGTCTCCCTCTCTGTCTGTCTCTTTCCCTGTCTGTCTGTCTTTGTGTATCTGTCTCTGTCTGTGTGTTTGCCTCTTTCCCTGTCTGCCTATTTCCCTCTCCCTGTCTGTCTCTCTCCCTGTCTGTCTCTCTCCCTTTCTGTCTCTCTCTCTCTGTCTGCCTCTCTGCCTGTCTGCCCATCTCTGTTTGTATCTTTCACTGTCTGTCTCTGTCTTACTCCCTCTGTCTCTATCTTTCTATTTCTGTCTCTCTCTCTGTCTCCCCACCGATATCATATTATCTCATACATAAGCTTCTTATACTAAGGAAGTCCTTTGTTCCTATAGGAACAAAATCACAGTTCCTATTAATGACCTTTAGCTCCCAGCTCCGTTGACTTTAATGGAGGCAGGATTTTTGGTGAAAAGGTGAAAAACTAAAGTGTGAGGTTAAAATTTCTCCTCAAAACATAGTCTGATGTTCCCTGAGTCAGATGAGGCATCTGTGCAAAATTTCGTGATTGTAAATGGGACGGTGCGGATTCCTTTAGCGGACATATACACACACATACATACATTTTTACATACATACAGCTTATATATACACACACACATTTTTCCAAGCATGACATCGAGAGTGTGGAAGGTTTGAGGGGTGGAGGCAGAGCTGGGGTGCAGCCTATGCGGAGTCTCAAGGGGGCCCAGATATTTTGCCAGTATGGGGCCCTGAAATTCCTAGTGGCGGCCCTGTGTTTTTGCAGTGGTGTAACTAGAGTCTATTGGGCCCTAGTGTGAAATTTGGACCTGCCCCCACCACTCACACATGTTTTTCCATGTATGGGCCCTTGTGGCATTCTAACTTCTATCAAGACTTATGAACTGCCTCCCCTCCCCCTTCATTATGTAGTAATGTCCCCTGTCTTGGTATATATGCCTATCATCCTGGTGAATATGTCCTCATCCTGGTATATATGTCCCAATTCTGGTATATAAGGTCCTCATCCTGGTATGTATGGTCCACGTTGTCTCCATCCTGGTATATATGCCCCCTTCCTGGTATATATGTTCCCATCCTGGGTTACAATGTCCCCAATCCTAGTGGGCATTCATGTCTGTTGGCAATTTTCTGTGGACATTTTTCACATATCATGTGAACATCCTCACCTTGCACCTCAAATATCATAGATCTGAAACTTTCTGATGCTGCAATTGGCAATTTTCTGTGTGGGCAATTTTCCATGCGGGCAATTTCCATGTGTGCAATTTTGCGGGTGGGCAATTTTCCATGTGGGCAATTTTGCACATGGGCAATTTTCAGTGTGGGCAATATTCCTGTGGGTATTTTTCCTGTGGGCAATTTTCCTGTGGGCATTTTTCCTGTGGGCAATTTTCCTGTGGGCATTTTTCTGGTCATCAATAGTTTAATAAATATGTACAATCATATTGCTATATATTTTCAGCTAACTTAAAATACAAGGTATTATGTTAAAAAATCCAAAATTACTGGGATATATGGTTAAAATATAAGTTGACACTTGAGATTTGAAAAATACAGCTTAGTTCACAAGGCAAAATCTTACTTTAGGGGTTAAAAGGACAAAGCACAATAATACAAAGGTTATATAATGATGGATTGGTTGCAGGAAAATGAGAGCAAGATTTATAGCCTTCATATCCTATAGCGTATGGGCCAAAAATCTTACAAAACAATTTAAAAACCTTATGAAATGTATACCTTGACCAATTACTATGGTTCTAATGACCAAAGGAGGACTAAACTACTTCTAGATAAAAGAATCTAATAAATAGAGATGAGCCACCCCCCTGGCGTTCAAGTTCGACGAACCGTTCGACGAACCACTCGAATCCCATTGAAAACAATGGGAGGCAAACAAAAACACATAAAAACACATTATACATGTACACATACAGTTAATAAACATTACCATAACACTTCCAGGTCCCCGCGACGCGTCCTGCACCCTGTCTCTCGCCGATTTTCCTTCTGCTAATCACTACGTCCTCCCGGTAACCAGCACTGATGATAGGACCTATCGTGACGTCAAAATAGCATGTGACCAGTCACGTGTCTATTATCTCATTGGCTACAGACTGGTCAAAAGGCTAGACATCATGCTAGGTCCTGTCAGTGCATCTCTCCGGTACGTGGTGATCGTTCCAGCATCTCTGTGTACCAGCAAAATGCTCTGGCACATGGTCGGCTTCCCCGTTCCTGCATGTGTGCGCTCTATACAGAGTCAGCCCACATGCAAGGACTGGTTGCCACAGCCGGTGAATAACAGAGATCACCATTGCTATAGCAACCTGCCTGTCAGCGGTGATGTCACCGCTTACAACCCGCAGCTTCTGCTCACTCACTGAGTGAATAGACTGCACGGGAGCAGCAGCGTTCTTCCTCCCATGCTGTGCTGTCTGATGAATTGAAGAAGAAAGAAGACAGAAGACCATGGATCGTGGATGAATGAGAGGGAGTACTAAACATGGAGTCTCCAATGTGTCTGTGTATTTATTTCTATTAAAGTATTTTTTCTCTACGTGGTTTCTTTTTTTTAACCTTTTATTTCAGATTCTTAATGGCCGGGTCAAACTTGCCTGACTTTAAGAATCTCTGGCTTAATACTAGTTAGTAAAACAAAGCTAGTATTAACTCATTATTACCCAGCAAGCCACCCGGCTTCAGGGCTGCTGGAAATGTTGGATACAGCGCCAGATGATGGCGCTTCTATGAAAGCGACATTTTCTGGGGCGGCTGCAATTCGCAGCAGAGAGGCCCAGAAAGCTCGGGCCAACTTGTGCTGCGGATTCCAATCCCCAGCTGCCTAGTTGTACCTGGCTGGACACAAAAATGGGGCGAAGCTCATGCCGATTTTTTTTTTTAATTGTTTCATGAAATTTATGAAATAATTAAAAAAAGTGCATCCCTATTTTTTTAGTTCCCAGCCGGGTACAAGTAGGCAGCTGGTGGTTGGGGGCAGCTGTACCTGCCTGCTGTACCTGCCTGAATTTCATGAAATAATTTAAAAAAAAATTACGTGGGCTTCGCCCAATTTTTGTGTCCAGCCAGCTACAACTAGGCAGCTGGGGATTGGAATCCGTAGCTCAGGGTGCCCAAGCTTTCTGGGCACCCCTGCTGCAAATTTCAGTTCGCAGCCGCCCCAGAAAATGGCGCTTTCATAGAAGCGTCATCTTCTGGTGCTGTATCCAACTCTTCCAGCTGCTCTGGTGATGAGTGGCTCGCTGGGTAATAATGGGGTTAGGGCTAGCTTTATATTATCAACTGGCCCTAAGCCCAAAATTCATGGTGTCACGCCAATATTAGACATGGCCACCATGAATTTCTAGTACAGATAAAAAAAACACAACACAGAAAAATATTTTTATTAAAAATAAAACACAACAAAATTAGTGACTCCATCTTTATTGAAATAAAGAACCCCCCTCTGCAGTAATCCTGGGTCACGGGTCACGCGCCATCCAATCCGGATCCAATATCATCTGATCGGTTTGCTGGAAGGCAAAGCGATCAGATGATGTGTCAGGTTCAAGGGCCTGAATCACATGACACAGCAGCTGATTGTATAAACGGCTTTTATACAATCAGCTGATGCATCAGTGCAAAAAACCCCAAAAAACTACACACTTCAGTGCAGACTCCTGTCCGAGACAGCAGCAGCCTCACCGCTCGACATATAGTGTCAGCTGATTCCGTCAGGTGACCGCATCAGCTGAGCTTCGCCAGGTCTGAGAGAGAAAGAGAGAGAGAGAAGATTGAGAGAGAAGATAGAGAAAAGAGAGAGAGAAAAGAGAGAGAGCAAAGAGAGAGTGAAAAGAGAGAGAAAAGAGAAGAGAGAGAGGGAGAGAGAGAAGAGAGAGAGAGAAGAGGAGAGAGGAGAGAACAGAAAAAGGTGAGAGAGAGGAGATAGAGGAGAGAGAGAGAGAAAAGAGAGAGGGAGAGAGAGAGAAGAGAGAGAGAAGAGAGAGAAGAGAGAGAGAAAGAAGAGAGAGAAGATAGAGAAATGAGAGAGAAAAGAAAGAGAGAAAGGGAGAGAGAGAGAGAAGAGAGAGAAGAGAGAGAGGAGAGAGCAATGCAGCCTCATTCCGTGAACTGCTCCGATTTTAGAGGTGTGTCCCGCAGCTCACAGATGATGTCCAGCTCCTCCCCTCAGTGCATAATTAAATTCAATTATAATTATAAATAAATAATAATTATAATTTAAAAACGGGACGGCCGGGAGTTGAACTCGTGAGGTAATGCTTCTTAGGTGAGAGCTCTAACCATTGAGCCACTGGCTCTAATAAGAAACATTGGCAGATTTGGTAATCTTTAGCTCTATACTGCAGTAGAGAATCTAGAAGCTTGTTCAGCTGCAAGGATGGGCGGATGGGCGGATGGGCGGATGGGCGGATGGGCGGATGGGCGGATGGGCGGATGGGCGGATGGGCGGATGGGCGGATGGGCGGATGGGCGGATGGGCGGATGGGCGGATGGGCGGATGGGCGGATGGGCGGATGGGCGGATGGGCGGATGGGCGGATGGGCGGATGAACACCAGTAGTACCACACTCATCACCGCACACACGCAGGCACTACAACCACCATCATCACCGCAGGCACTACAAGCCCCATCATCCTCCCCTAATAATGCATAATTAAATTAAATTATAATTATAAATAAATAATTATAATTTAAAATAAATTAAATTGTTTCCTGGGACAGCCAGGACTTGAACTCATGAACTAATGCTTCTTAGGCAATGGCTCTAACCATTCGGCCACTGGCTCTAATGAGAAACATAGGCAGATTTAGTATTCTTGACATTTGCATTGCAGACTGAAGTCTGGTGACAGCGCAATTCACTTCAGGTGCTACGTGGAGAGGACACAGCGCTCGTGTTCTACGGTGCTCCCTGTCATCTTCATATAGCAGAGCTGACAGTGTCGTGTGGATTACTTCGGACCTGGAGGGGTATTTGGGGATTTTAAGAAAATGGTGAAAGAGGGGTTTTTTTGTATTTTATTCCAAATAAAGGATTTTTCATTGGGTGTGTTTATTTACTTTCACTTACAGTTTCATCATGGAAGGAGATGCTTGCCATGATTAACTCCTTATTACCCTGATTGCCACCGCGCCAGGGCAATTCGGGTGAAGCCCGGGACTGCCGCATCTAATTGATGTGGCAATTCCGGGCGGCTGCCTGCTGATATTGTTAGGGTGGTGGGCTCCCCATGACGTGGCACTCTCCATCCTGACAATACCAGCCTCCAGCCATGTGGCTTTATCCTGGCTGGTATTAAATATGTGGGAACCACATTTTTTTTTTATTATTATTTTTTTATTTTACTGCACAATATAGAGCCACCCGCCGGAGGCTGTGATTGGTTGCAGTGAGACAGCTGTCACTCATCGTGGGGGCGTGTCTGACTGCAACCAATCATGGGCACCGGTGGGTGGGGAAAGCACGGAATAATTAATTGAATAATGAGGCGGCAGCCATTTTCAAAAGAGGACATGCCGCTGGAGATTTGTGACAGCCGTGCAGCGAGACGCCCGTGATCGGTGAGTAGGAAAGAGAGAGGGATTGTGCTGGGGATACAGGACGCATGCAGATACACAATGTGCGCACATACTTACTGTGAAAAACCACGCTTTTGATGCTTGAACCGTTCTCGAATGTAACTCGAACTGCCGAACTTTTAGCAAATCGTTCGAGTTCGGCGAACGACTCGAACACCCCCCAAAATTACTCGAACATGAAATTGGTGAACCTCGAACCTCGCTCATCTCTACTAAAAAAGTGAACACTCCATTCATGTATATTTGCAATAAAGGCAACGCTAATTAAATTAATATTGATAATATCAATAATAAAAGCTTGTTTATAGACGATAGTTTCCACTGCAGTGTTTAGGATATGAAGCAACATTGTGTAAGAAATGTTTTTCGGTGCATGCCCACGATCAGTCTTTGTTGCGTTTTGGATGCAGCCTGCTTCAGCTGCGTCCAAAATGCTGTGTTGTACAGTACAAGCATAGTGGATGGGATTTCTAGAAATCCCGTTCCCACTGTGCTTTTATTCCGCAGCAAAGACTGATCTGCGGTGAGTGTTTCCAGACCACAGCATGTCAATTGTTTGCTGTAGAATTGCATGCGTCCTCCGTAGGGAGAACACAAGCAGGAGATCGCAGTGCACTGATCGCTCATCGTGGGCACAGTCAGCTGCGGTCTCCTGCATTCTCGAGCCTCGCAGGTCAGCATCCGCTGCATTCTGAATGCAGTGAGTCCTGAGCGTGGGCACATACCCATAACCTTTTAAAGGTCAATGGCAACTGTAGCATCTCAGTGGTTTGGGCTGCCGAAAGGTTAATATGGTGGCTTGAGGATCAGCAATGTCTCTTGTGTATGACATGCATGGAAATCTACTTACTGAGCATTACAGTGTGTTATGTTACTTATCATACAAACCTTTAATATAAAAACTTGTGGGACTAATAGATATAGTAAAAATTATTTTAAGTAAAAGAGAACAAACTGCATAAGTCAAGATTTTTAATAGAAGAGGCTATATATTAAAAATAAAATAAATAAGCATAACTACGTTTGTAATGCCCCAATATAAAACTATCATTCTCTTTAAGCCACAGGGGAGAGCTATACAAATAATGAAAAGCAAATAAAGAGTTGTTTTCATTGTTCGTTGTGCTTACCAAAAGATGGAAGAAAAAGTGATAAAAGTTGAAAATAGCCTAAAATGGTACTAAGCTGCTTTTTTGTAACAATCAAATTCACAAACTCCTCTGCCAGCAAGAAAAAATTACACAGCAAGAAACAAGCAACATCTCCATCAACAAAACAATTTGACTGCAATCACTTTCAGAATATAACAACATAAAAAATATTACAAAAAAGAAAAAACATAAAGAGCAACTATATAACATTATTATCTGGGTAATTGTGCTGACCCACAAACTTAACATGGTATAGATGCAGCACGGTGAATGGCACAACATTTAGAAGATGAAAACTCAATGGCAGAAATACTTTTTTTCTTTCTCCTATAAAAAGGTTAAAAGTTAATAATTAATGGTGACAGTGGAAAATAGAATTTATTTCACAATAAACAAGTTATACTAAGAATACATCCATAGAAAAAAAAGTACATTTACGAATGCGCCAGCCCATAGTACCAAACTAGGCAGCATCCGTCATAGGGGAAAGGGTCAACAATAAACGAGACAGATCAGCCATACAATTCAATGACTGCTTCAAGAAACGTACCCAAATAAATCATTAAGAAAAAGATAAGAGAGTGGCACTGTGAAGGACACTGGATAATTAGCCAGACTAAGTTTGGTGACAAGAAAGTTGGGAAAACGGAAGACATTAATCTTTTTCAATAGGTGTTCTGTGTATGAGCGGCCCAACTGTGTTTCTTAAAACATTTACAGGCTTGTTAATCGTTATGGAAAATATGAATAATTCTAAGTTGTTACATAAATAATTGAAATATATTCATAGCCAGGTTTTTCATTTACTTATTTGCATATACAAGTGTAAAACAAATAGAAAATGTGCTAAAAGCAATAAAAAAATACTGTAAAAGCAAAAAAACACAGAAGAGTTAAGTGATAATTTAGTAAAAGTCCACCATAAAATTCCTCAAACATTATTTTTCTGCTTCACACATCTTGTTTTACTGTAGAAATTATACCAGCTAGTTTTGTTATTTTTTTACTTATTTTCAACCTCTGTGGAAATTTTAAAGCTATTTTAAAGTTATTTGCCCCAAAATACTAGCAATTCCTTCCTTTCTCATATTCTATTGTGTCTTATAGTGAAATAAAATAAAATTTATAAAGAAAACTTTTTCATGTATTACAGGAGATCAGCCCTTCACTTTCTTACTAGGCACTTAGTACTTACTTCTTACTAGATCTTCTCACTACTTACTTGTATACCATAGGACAAAAAGTTCCCTAAAGGGGTTGTCCAGCTTTAGGGCGTAAGTCTGTAGTCACTCTACTTGCCTCCAAATGGTCCAAGGGGGATGTTCTCCAGCACCAAAGGAAAGTAGTTAAAACTTAGCCTTTAATAATATAGGATAAAAAATGGACAGCATGTGCACATATTAAAAAAAATACATAATTTTTATACCTTTAGGGTAGAAAAACACATTATATGATTAAAGGCTAAGTTCTTTTCCTTTGAACCATTTAGAGCTTTTTGACCAATGCTTACTCTGCACATCACACCCAAACCACAGATTGTCTACTCTGGAAACAGTGGCGTAACTAGAGTCATATGTACCCTAGTCCAAAATTTGGACCTCCCCTCACACATGTTTGTCAGATGTATGAGACCTTGAAGAGTTCTAAATCCTAACAAGAGATATGTGTTTTCCACCCTCTCATTATGTAGTAATGTCCGAAATCCTATACTAATGTCCTGCATCCTGGGCCCCTTCCTGGTATATATGTTCCCCATCCTGGTACATATGGTACATTTCCTGGTATACATGTCATCATCATATGCCTTTTCTGGTAAACATGTTTCAAATCCTGCATATATGTCTCAAATCCTGGTAAATATGTCTCATCCTCGTATATATGTGTCACGCTGGTCTTCTTCCAGCGAGACTTGTCCTCATTTAAATGGACAGTTTTTTCTTTTAGCATCTGAGGGGTTAATGCTTCTTTTACAAGTTTGCTTGGAGGCATTCCCTCAGGTGGTCTAAGTTACTTATTAGGCTGGGCCTTTGAAAGTCCCAGCATCCTTCTCACAGTACTGTTATTTTCTCTCCACAATGATAGAGGCAGCCTGTGTGTTGGGTCGTGCTATATCCCAGTTCTTGTAAGCCTTCTGTAGAGAAGGAGTAGTCTGCAAAAGGGATTGTTGTTTTGTTATTTTTATTTTATTTTTGGTGTTGTCCCCTGGATGTGTCCTGCATAACAGGTAGCGGGTCTCTAGACCAGGGTCCAGGTAGGAGCCAAGGACAGGACGGAGGATCACGCCTTGCTACCTCTAAGCGTACCCGTGGCTTGAGGGCAAGTCAGGGACCCCTAGCGTACAGGGTAAGAGTAGTCCCCTGTTCCTGGATAGCAGCCTTACGCGTGACAATATGCCCCCTTACTGGTATATATGTCTCAAATCTTTAAATATATGTCAGATAAATCAAGAAGTAGAAGACAGCACTGGAAATCTGCAGTTTTAATGACTGTGCAAATAAAGGTTAGGAGGAGGGGGGCATGCGGGCACACCAGACGACGGCTGTTTCGAGCTACACCCAAGAGCTTCTACAGGTCCCGTAGAAGCGCTTGGCTGTAGCGCGAAACAGCCGTCATCCACAACCGTGCCTGCACAACCCCCTCCCCTACATGCTGTAACCTGTATTTGCACAGTTATTAAAACCACATATTTCTGCTGTGAAGTCCTGTCATCTCCTTCTTCTGGATTTATCTGATGATCGACTGGTGTGTTGACTGAGCACCACGGGGGACTGCTGAACTTTCACTGATGGTTACAAATAATCCTGGTCTGTGAGTAGAGGTACCGTCACACTAAAGCTGGGTTTACACACTGAGACTTTCTAGCAATCCAACCTGCACTCTCAACCTAGCCGGGATCGCTACAAAGTCTCTGGTGAGCTGTCAAACAGGCAGATCTGGCCAACGACCTAACAGCGATCCGGACTTGCAGAGCGACTAGCTGGTCGTTGGGGACGTGTCAAAAAAGCAGGTGAACTTCACCCGACTTCATTTAATGCCGCGCGGCTCTGTGTGCCGTGTAAATAAATAAATAATTAAAAAGGCTGGCTGGTATTCTCAGGATGGGGAGCCCCACGTTATGGGGAGCCCCCCAGCCTAACAATATCAGCCAGCAGACGCCCAGAATTGCCGCATACATTAGATGCGACAGATCTGGGACTGTACCCGGCTCTTCCCGATTTGCCCTGGTGCGTTGGCAAATCGGGGTAATAAGGAGACGCCTGACATGATTAATCTAGGACTTATTGGCAGCTATGGGCTGCCAATAACTCCTTATTACCCCGATTTGCCAACGCACCAGGGCAAATCGGGAAGAGCCGGGTACAGTCCCAGAACTGTTGCATCTAATGCATGCGGCAATTCTGGGCGGCTGCTGGCTGATATTGTTAGGCTGGGGGGCTCCCCATAACGTGGAGCTCCCCATCCTGAGAATACCAGCCTTTAGCCGTATGGCTTTATCTGGCTGGTATTAAAATTGGGGGGGACCTCACGCCGGATTTTTTAATTATTTATTTATTTTACTGCACAGCATAGACACGCCCACCGGCTGCTGTGATTGGGTGCAGTGACACAGCTGTCACTCAGCGTGTGGGCGTATCTCACTGCAACCAATCATATTTGCCGGTGGGCGGGGAAAAGCAGGGAATACGAGATTGTTTAATGAGCGGCCGGCTTTTTCAAAAATGGAAAAGCCGCTGGAGCAGAGTGAACGCCGTGCAGCGCCGGTGATCGGGGATCGGTGAGTATGAGAGAGGGGGGGACACTTCAGTCACTCGGGGGATTAGCGGTCACCGGTGAATCCTTCACCGGTGACCGCTAATCAGGACGCTACACAGACAGAGCCGCGGGGTCGCTGTTAAGTCCCCTTTACACACTGAAACTTGCTAGCGATGCATGCTGCACAGCGGGAAACAAAGGACCTAGGAATGGTCCTGAACGATTTGTAGCGATCACAACTTCACAGCAGGGGCCAGGTCGCTGATAGGTTTCACAAACTGCAATGTCGCTGGGGAGGTCGCTGTAACATCACAAAACCGGTGACGTTACAGCGATGTCGTTTGCGATGTTGCAGTGTGTAAACCCAGCTTAAGCGATGCTCCAGCGATCCCACCAGCAACCTGACCTGGCAGGGATCGCTGGAGTGTCGCTACATGGGTTGTTGGTGAGCTGTCAAACAGGCAGATCTCACCAGCAACCCGTTACCAGCCCTCAGCCAGCAGCGATGCTGCGCTTGGTAACTAAGGTAAATATCGGGTAACCAACCCGATATTTACCTTGGTTACCAGTGCACACCGCTTAGCGCTGGCTTCCTGCACTCCTAGCCAGAGTACACATCGGGTTAATTACCAGATGTGTAGTCTGGCTATGTGTGCAGGGAGCAGGGAGCTGGCACTGACAGCGTGAAAGCGGCGGACGCTGGTAACGAAGGTAAATATCGGGTAACCAAGGAAAGGGCTTCTTGGTTACCCGATATTTACATTGGTTACCAGCGTCCGCAGAAGCCGGCTCCCTGCTCACTGCACATTCAGTTGTTGCTCTCTCGCTGTCACACACAGAGATGTGTGCTTCACAGCGGGAGCGCAACAACTAAAAAATGGTCCAGAAGATTCAGCAACAACCAGCAACCTCACAGCAGGGGCCAGGCTGTTGATGGATGTCACACACAGCAATATCGCTAGCAACATCGCTGTTGCGTCACAAAAGTCGTGCCTCAGCAGCGATGTTGCTAGCGATGTTGCTTAGTGAGACCTGGTCTTTACACATATGCAAACAGCCATCGCAGCTGCAGTGCCCGGCCCTTCTATTTGTTTTGTATTTACATATGTACTGTCCCGGTGCCAGCAGCCGAGCCGCTCAGATCCGGAGCCGCGGTGGCTCGAGAGGTCTCGAATTCAAAAGAGAGAGGATAGATATGTACAGGGGATGTGTACGTTCGTGACGCCACCCATGGTGCGTGGTAATGTTGGAGACCACCGCTGGTGTTGGGGAGCCTGGTGGTGATGGTGTGCCAGTAGGATGTATAACACCTCCGTGGGTAGGGGGTTTGTGCCCCGGGGATCTTTGGGTGTTGGTGAATGGGGTGCAGTTGGGTAGAGGTAAAGGGTCTTTTCAGCGTAGTTACTCAGTCCAGCAGGTGCGATGTCGGTGGGGTCAAATTGAAAGTGACGCACATCCGGCATCGCAGGCGATATCGTAGTGTGTAATTCCTAGATGATACGATTAACGATCGCAAAAGCGTCATAATCGTATCATCGGTGTAGCGTCGGCGAATTCCATAATTATGCTAACGCGACGGTCCGATGTTGTTCCTCGCTCCTGCGGCCGCACACATCGCTGTGTGAAGTCGCAGGAGCGAGCAACATCTCTTACCTGCATCACCGTGGCTCCCGTCGGCTATGCGGAAGGAAGAAAGTGGGCGGGATGTTTACATTCCGCTCATCTCTGCCCCTCCGCTCCTTTTGGCTGCCTGCCGTGTGACGTCGCAGTGATGCCGCACGATCCGCCCCGTAATAAGGAGGCAGGTCGCCAGCCAGAGCGACGTTGCAGGTCAGGTGAGTGCATGTGAAGCTGCCGTAGCAATAATGTTCGCTACGGCAGCTATCACAATGATATCGCAGCTGCGATGGGGGCGGGGACTATCGCGCTCAGCATCGCAGCATTGGCTTGCGATGTTGCAGCATGCAAAGTACCTCTAACAACTCCGACAGCTTGTAAACCAGAATTCTAAGCACCACTGCAGCATGAAGGGAGCACGTGTGGATCCGTGCCCTTGGTGTTTCTGTTAGCCTGTGGCACCATCTCACTAATTGGACCCTCAAGCTTGAAACTTTTTGGGTCCCGCTCACCCATATGGCTAACGGAGTGAGCTTGCTCTCAGGGTTCACATGTAGGATTTCTTTGGACTGTATTTGGGAAAGTCCTATCCCATTGGTGCGCTAGTACCCCGATTTTGGAATGGGTTGGGGATAAAGCTTGAAGTCTTCACCCCCATCAGGTAAATTACCTGGATGCGTGAAGCTACTTCCTGGCCTAGGGTCCACGTACCTTGTCATGCTCTGGCCCCTGCCCGATGATGACTCAAGGCCGCCGGCTGCCCTCCTCGGCAGTCTGTGCCCCTTGACGTGATCCCCTGCAACCGGGGTTCCAGCTCCTACAGGCCCAGACCAACGTCTGCCCCCTAGTAAACTTCAGGAGCCCTGGTGGGTTTGGTGCAAAGTGTTCCTAGGAGTTTGACTGGCTAAGCTGTTAGCAACACCAATGGACTAGGATCCGTAGCCAAGGAGAAGTGCAGATGGGCAGATTGCACAATACCCTGTGACGACCTGATAGGCCAGGGCGTCACACATATATGTCACAAATCCTAGATATAAATCCCAATACTGGTATATATGATCCAAATCCCGGTATATATGGCTCAAATCCTGGTAAATATCACTCCAATCCTGATATATATGTCTCTTGTCTTGGGTGGCACGGTGGCTTAGTGGTTAGCACTGTAGCCTTGCAGTCCTGGGTTCCATTCCCACCTAGGACACCATCTGCAAGGAGTTTGTATGTTCTCCCCATGTTTGCGTGGGTTTCCTCCCACACTCCAAAAACATACTGATAGGGAATTTAGATTGTGAGCCCCAATGGGGACAGTGATGCTAATGTATGTAAAGTGCTGTGGAATTAACAGCGCTATATAAAGGAATAAATATTATTATTATCTTTGTATATATGGCCCCCATCCTCAGGTATAGGAACCTCATCCTTCTATATGTGTCCCAAATCCTGTTAAATACTGTATGTCCTCCATGCTTGGCCCCTTCTTGCTATATCTGTCCTGTTATATATGTCCTTATCCTGTCCTGGTCCCCTTACTGTAATATATGTCCTTATCTGTTCTGGGACCATCCCCTCCTGTTATTTATTTAGCCCTGAGCCCTTTCCTGTTATATATGTCCTGATCCTGTCCTGGGCTCTTTCCTGTTATATATATATCTTTTCCTGGGCTACTCCCCGGTATATGCAGTCCCAACTCTGCTTCTGCACTAAAAAAAACACTCTACTCAACTTCCTTGGCTACCCCCACCGAGTGGTGTCTTTTTCTACAGCCCAGGAGCTGGCAGGTAACATAAGCGCCATGGCACATGACATCATTGCCATGCATCCCCTGCTACTGCACGCCAACATCAGCTGCTGGCTGATGCCCATCCAGGT
The DNA here is from genome assembly GCF_048569485.1 of Anomaloglossus baeobatrachus. Lineage (NCBI taxonomy): Eukaryota > Metazoa > Chordata > Amphibia > Anura > Aromobatidae > Anomaloglossus > Anomaloglossus baeobatrachus. Next base: position 515,462,840 of record NC_134354.1, read on the forward strand.
TAAGTGGGTGCTGGAGTTGGTATGCCTCTCTACCCCAGGCCTGGTCCTGCCTGGAAGTTTGCTAGAATATTTACCTTTAATACAGGAGTGGTGAGTAGAGATGAGCGAGCCTCTGAAGGCTTGAGTTTGGAACGGTTCGTCCAACGGAGGCTCCGTTCGAGAACCGTTCGATGAACCTCTCGAACCTCATTGAAAACAATGTGAGGCAAACACAAACACATAAAAACACATTATACATGTACACATACAGTTAATAAACATTGCCATAACACTTTCAGGTCCCCGCAATTCGTCCTGCACTCTGTCTCCTGCCGCTTTTTCTTCCGATAATCGCTGCGTCCTCCCGGTAACCAGCACCAGCATAGGATCTATCGTGACGTCAAAATAGCCATGTGACCAGTCACGTGTCTATTATCTCATTGGCTACAGACTGGTCACATGGCTTTGATGTCATGCTAGGACCTGTCAGTGCATCTCTCCAGTACGCGGTGATCATTTGTTTTACTTCGTGTACCGGCGACATGTTCTGGCACATGGTCGACTCCCCATTCTGCTTCCCTGTTCCGTTATTCACCGGCTGCCACAGCCGGTCAATAATGGAGATCAATGTTGCTCTAACAACGCGCCTGTCAGCGGTGACGTCACCGCTCACAGGCAGCAGCTTCTGGTCACTCACGGAGTGAAAAGACTGCACGGGAACAGCAGCGTCTTCCTCCCATGCAGCGCTGCTTATGTTGCAGAGCTGCATGGGTTGAAGGAGAAAGAAGACAGAAGAGCAGGATCGTGGAGGGATAAGAGGGAGTAATAAACATGGAGTCTCTAAGTGTGTCTGTGTATTTATTTCTATTAAAGTATTTTTTTCTCTGTGTGGTGTCTTTTTTTTTTTAACCCTTTATTGGAGATTCTTAATGGCCGGGTCAAACTTGCCTGACATTAAGGGGTACTTTGCACACTACGACATCACAAGCCAATAGTAGCGATGCCGAGTGCGATAGTCCCCGCCCCCGTCGCAGCTGCGATATCTTGTGATAGCTGCCGTAGTGAACATTATCGCTACGGCAGCTTCACATGCACTTACCTGTCCTGCGACGTCGCTTTGGCCGGCGAACCTCCTTATTCCTAAGGGTGCGGGTCGTGCGGCGTCACAGCGAAGTCACATGGCAGGTGGTCAATAGAAACAGAGGGGCGGAGATGAGCGGGACGTAAACATCCCGCCGACGTCCTTACTTCCTCATTGAAGCCGGGACGCAGGTAAAGCGATGTGTGCTGCCGCAGGAACGAGGAACAACATCGTAACATCGGTCCTTCTGAAATTATGGAAATGACCGACACTACACCGATGATACGATTTCGACGCTTTTGCGCTCGTTAATCGTTTCAAAAACGATTTACACACTCCGATGTCAACAGCGACGCCGGATGTGCGTCACTTTCGATTTGACCCCACCGACATCGCAGCTGTGATGTCGTAGTGTGCAAAGTACCCCTAAGAATCTCTGACTTAATACTAGCTAGTAAATCAAAGCTAGTATCAACTCATAATTACCCAGCAAGCCCCCTGGCTCCAGTGCTGTTGGAAGAGATAGATACAGCGCCAGATGATGGAACTTCTATGAAAGTGCCATTTTCTGGGGCGGCTGCGGGTTGCAATTTTCAGCAGAGGGGCCCAGAAAGCTCGGGCTAACCTGTGCTGCGGATTCCAATCCCCAGCTGCCTAGTTGTACCCGGCTGGACACAAAAATGGGGCAAAGCTCATGTCGATTTTTTTTTTTAATTATTTCATAAAATTCATGAAATAATTCTAAAAATGGCTTCCCTATTTGTTCAGTTCCCAAACGGGTACAAATAGGCAGCTGTATCCAACTCTTCCAGCTGCCCTGGTGACGGGTGGCTCGCTGGGTAATAATGTTGGGGCTAGCTGTATATTATCAACTGGCCCTAAGCCCGAAATTTATAGTGTCACGCCAATATTAGACATGGCCACCATGAATTTCTAGTACCGATAAAAAAAGCCACAACACTCAGAAAAATATTTTTATTATAAATAAAACACAACACAATTAGTGACTCCATCTTTATTGAAATATAGAACCCCCTTTCGCAGTAATCCTGGGTCAAGGGTCCTGCGCCGTCCAATCCAGATCCAATATCATCTGATCGGTTTGCTGGAAGGCAAAGTGATCAGATGATGTGTTAGGTTCAAGGGTCTGAATCACATGACACAGCAGCTGATTGTATAAACGGCTTTTATACAATCAGCTGATGCAGCAGTGCAAAAAAAACAAAACAAACTACACGCTTCAGTTCAGACTCCTGTCCGACGGCATCAGCTGATAGTTTAAAAGCCGGCCTCACCACTTGACTTATTGTGTCTACTGATTACATCAGGTGACCGCATCAGCTGATCATTGCCAGGTGTGAGAAAGAGAGAGAGAGAAAGAAGAGAGAAATAGAGAGAGAGAGAGAAAGAAGAGAGAGAAAAATAGAGAAAGAAGAGAGAGAAAGAAGAGATAGAGAGAAAAAGAGAGAAAGAAGAGAAGGAGAGAAAGAAGAGAGAGAAAGAAAGAAAGAAAGAAAGAAGAGAGAGAAAGAGAGAAAGAAGAAAGAGATAAAGAGAGAAAGAAGGGAGAGAGAGAGAAAGAACAGAGAGAGAAAGAGAAAGAATAGAGAGAGAGAGAGAAAGAGAGAGAGAAAGAAGAGAGAAAGAAAGAGGAGACAGAAGAGAAACAAGAGAAAGAAAGGAGAGAGAGAGAAAAAAGAGAGAGAGAGAAAGAGGAGACAAAAGAGAAACAAGAGAAAGAAAGGAGAGAAAGAAAGGAGAGAGAGAAAGGAGAGAGAGAAATGAGAGAGAGAAAGGAGAGAGAGAAAGGAGAGAAAGAGGGAGAGAGAAAGAAAGGAGAGAGAGAAAGGAGAAAGAGAAAGAGAGAGAGAGAGAGAGCTCACAGCTGATGTCCGGCTCCTCTCCTCAGTGCATAATTAAATAATAATTATGAATATAATTAAAAAAAAAAGTCTTTACCCAGACTAGAACTCACGCCCTTATGCTTCAGAGGTGAGCATGCTATCCACTCAACTACTGCTGAAGTCTCAGCTGACCATGCAATTCACTTGACTGCTACATGCAGCTGATAGAGCACTCATGTTCTGTAGCAGACCTGACAGTGTCGTGTGGATTACGTCAGACCTGGAGGGGGATTGGACGATTTTAATAAAATTCTGAAACAGGGTGTTTTTTTGTCTTTTATTACAAATAAAGGATTTTTCACGGTGTGTTTTTATTTACTTTCACTTTATAAATAGATAATAATTATAATTTAAAAATAAAAAAAAAAAATTCTTTACCAGGACTAGAACTCACGACCTCACGTTTCTTATGCAAGCGCTATATTCACTAGTCTACTGCATCTAATTATAAAGATTGGTGGATTTGGTTATCTTGACTTCTGCATTGCTGAAGTCTCTGCTGACTCACTTTATTGCTACATGGAGCTGATAACTAAAAGCACTTGTGTTCTGTAGCAGAGCTGACAGTGACTTGTGGATTACGTCGGACCTGAAGGGGTATTTGTGGGTTAATAAAGGGGTGAAAGAGGGTGATTTTTTGTCTTTTATTCCAGATAAAGGATTTTTCGGTGTGTGTGTTTCTTTACTTTCACTTTAAGTTTAATCATGGACGGTATCTCGGGGAGAAGCCTGGCATGATTAAACTCATTATTACCCCGATTGCCACCGCACCAGGGCAATTCGGGATGAGCTGGGTAGAGTCCCCCAGGACAGTCGCATCTAATGGATGTGGCTATTCCGGCCGGCTGCTGGGTGATATTGTTAGGCTGGATGGCTCCCCATACCGTGGCGCTCTCCATCCTGCCAATACCAGCCTCCAGCCGTGTGGCGTTATCCTGGCTGGTATCAAATATTGGCAAAACTGCATTTTTTTTTTATTTATTTTACTGCACGATATAGACCCGCCTGCCGGCGGCTGTGATTGGTTGCAGTGAGACAGCTGACAGCTTGGGGACGTGTCTGACTGCAACCAATTATGGGCACCGGTGGGCGGGGAAAGCACGGAAAAACTAATTGACTAATGAAGTGGCAGCCATTTTTTAAAGAGGAAGAGACACCGCAGATTTGTGACAGACGTGGAGCGAGGTGCTCGTGATCGGTGAGTAGGAAAGGGAGAGGGATTGTGCTGGGGATGCAGGACGCATGCAGACAGCAACATGTGCACATATCCTTACTGTGAAAAGCCACGTTTATGGTGATCGAACCGTTCTCGAACGTAACTCGAACTGTCGAGTTTTTAGCAAAAAGCTCAAGTTCGAGTTCGGTCTCGAGCACCCCCCAAAATCACTCGAATATGAAATTGGTGAACCTCGAACATTGCTCATCTCTAGTCTCGAACACCCCCCAAAATCACTCGAACATGAAATTGGCTAACCTTGAACATCGCTCATCTCTAGTGGTGAGCTGAATTGACACTTTTTCTAATTTTTGATCTTCCGGGCTGAAATTGACTTGGATCTGCCACTCGAGTAGTAAAAAAAAATGGTAGAAAAAAAAGTAAAGAAAATGCGCTATACTTACCAGTCTCCAGTAAGAGTACTAGATGCTAGAGTGTATGGGGTCCTTCCAGTTATGAAGTCATTCAACAGGCACCTATCACATAAGGGGCAGGGGGGCGAAGCATGATTCTAGTGGAAGGGAGAAAACATCTACAAGCTCACTAACCAAGCTGTTCACACCCACTAACCCAACTGGTTATGCCCATAAACCTAGAAGGAGCCCATACATTCTAGGATCATCTGTACCTCCTCCTGCGGCCTCTCCTACTTCCAGTGCCGTTCATTAGCTTCATGCATATTCACTGCTCCCCCCCCCACTGGAGTCTATAGGGTGCTTTACATGCTGCGACATTGCTAACGATAGATCGTCGGGGTCACAGTGTTTGTGATGCACATCCGGCGTCGTTAGCGACATCGCAGCGTGTGACAACTAGGAGTGACGATCAACAATCACAAAAACATCAAAAATTGATGATCGTTGACACGTTGCTCCTTTTCATAATATCATTGGTGGTGCATGCTGCTGGTTGTTTGTCGTTCCTGCGGCATCACACATCGCTATGTGTTACACCACAGGAATGACGAACATCTCCTTACCTGCATCCACCGGCAATGAGGAAAGAAGTAGGTGGGCGGGATATTCCGCCAGCTCATCTCCGCCCCTCCACTTCTATTGGAAGCTACCGTGTGACGTCGCTGTGACGCCGCATGAACCGGCCCCTTTAGAAAGGAGGCAGTTTGCCGGCCACAGCAACGTCGCAGGGAAGGTAAGTCCGTGTGACGGGTGTACACGACGCTGTGCGCCACGGGCAGCGATTGCACATGATGCAAAGCCGACGGGAGCGGGTATGATCGCTAGTGATATCGATATCGATATCACAGCGTGTAAAGTGCCCTTATGGCTCTATCATGCAGTAAAAAATAAATAAATAAACTTAAAAAAATGTCATAGGGTCCCCCCATATTATAATACCCAGGACAGATAAAGCCTACGACTACAGGCTGCAGCCCCCAGCTGTGGGCTTTATCATGGCTGAGTATCAAAATAAGAGGGACCCCATAGCTGGGGGCTGATATTCTCAGGCTGGAGAGACCCAGTCTAAAATTTTCAGCCTGCAGCCGCCAAAGATTGTTGCATCCATTAGATGCGACAATCCCAGCACTTTACCCGGCTCTTCCCGAATTGCCCTGGTGCAGTGGCATTCGGTGTAATATCAGAAGTAGAGATGAGCGAACCGGTCACGGTTCGGCTCGAGGGCGGTTCGCCGAACGGAGCTCCCGTTCGAGTTCGGTTCGTCGAACGTTCGACGAACCGAACTCGAACCAATAGGCTATAATGGGAGGCAATCACAAACACATAAAAATGCATGATAAATGTACACATACAGTAAATAAACATTACCATACCCTTACCGGTCCCCGCGATCCCTCCTGCACTCTGTCTCCTGCCGCTATTCCATCCGATGATCGCTGAATCCTCCCGGTGACCGGCACTGCCAGCAGAGAAGCAGAACCTATCGTGACGTCAAAATAGCCATGTGACCAGTCACGTGGCTATTATCTCATTGGCTACAGACTGGTCACATGACTATGACGCGTCATGTAGGACCTGCGAGTGCATCTCTCCGGTACACGGTGCACATTTGTGTATCGCCGTGTACCGGCGATATGCTCTAGCACACGGTCGACTCCCCGTTCCGTTAGGGACCGGCTGACACAGCCGGTCATTAACAGAGATCACCGTTGCCATAGCAACGCAGTTAGCGGTGACGTCACCGCTAACCGCGGCTCCGGGAGCACCGTTGCTATGGTAACGCGTCTGTCAGCGTTACCGCTGTTACCGCTAGCAGCACTGATCACTCACAGAGTGAAGGCTGCACGCTGCTTCCCGATTGTAGTGAGGATTGTAGTGAGGATGAGGCGCCCCAGCTCATCAAGTGATGGGCTGGGGCACCTCATCCTCACTACAATTGTCACTACTACTACACTAGTGAGGATTGTAGTGAGGATGAGGTGCCCCAGCTCATCAAGGTTTATTGGGGATTTATTGGGCTGACAGGGGGTAATGGAGTCTCTAATGTGTCTGTGTATTTATTTCTATTAAAGTATTTTGTCTCTGTGTGGTGTCTTTTTTTTTAACCATTTATTGGAGATTCTTAATTGCCGGGTCAAACGTGCCTTACATTAAGAATCTCTGGCTTAATACTGGCTAGTAAAACAAAGCCAGTATTAACTCATGATTACCCAACAAGCCACCCGGCTCCAGGGCTGTTGGAAGAGTTGGATACAGCGCCAGATGATGGCGCTTCTATGAGAGCGCCATTTTCTGGGATGGCTGCGGACTGAAATTCGCAGCAGAGGCGCCCAGAAACCTCGGGCTAACCTGTGCTGCGGATTCCAATCCCCAGCTGCCTAGTTGTACCTGGCTGGACACAAAAATGGGGCGAAGCCCACGTCATTTGTTTTTTAATTATTTCATGAAATAAGTGAAATAATTAAAAAAAAACGGGCTTCCCTATATTTTTGGTTCCCAGCCGGGTACAAATAGGCAACTGGAGGTTGGAGGCAGCCCGTGGCTGCCTGCTGTACCTGGCTAGCATACAAAAATATGGCGAAGCCCACGTCATTTTTTTGGTGGGCAAAAAACTTCTGCATACAGTCCTGGATGGAGTATGCTTAGCCTTGTAGTTCTGCAGCTGCTGTCTGCTCTTCTCCATACAGACAGACAGCAGCTGCAGAACTACAAGGCTCAGCATACTCCATCCAGGACTGTATGCAGAAGTTTTTTGCCCCCTGAAAAAATTATGTGGGCGTCGCCATATTTTTGTATGCTAGCCAGGTACAGCAGGGAGGTATGGCTGTCCCCAACCCCCAGTTGTCTATTTGTACCCGGCTGGGAACCAAAAACAAAGGGAAGCCTTTTTTTTTTATTATTTCATGAATTTCATGAAATAATTAGAAAACAAATGACGTAGGCTTCGCCCCATTTTTGTGTCCAGCCAGGTACAACAAGGCAGCTGGGGATTGGAATCCGCAGCACAGGTTGGCCTGAGCTTTCTGGGCTCCATTGCTGCGAATTGCAGTCTGCAGCCACCTCAGAAAATGGCATTTTCATAGAAGCGATTTCTTGCCTGTGTCGCACAATGCGGTAACCCCTGTCACACGTACTTACCTTCCAAACGACCTCGCTAAGATCAAATACCTTAGTGCAGGGCGTACTGATGGATACCATCAGTACGCCCTGCACTAAGGTATTTGATCTACTTCCACACTAGCAACATATTTACCAGCACGTATAATTACCTTGCTCCAAGGATACTTTTCTGCCTGAATATACCAGGGATCTTTGTATCCAATAGACCTCCGCACTGTATACCTCACAGTGATCCCCTTTTATTGAGTACTCCTCCTTTATGTGATATCAAAATTCTTTTTTTATAAAATCTTCATGACATGTATTGAAGATGTCTGTAAATCATCATTTTTTTGTCACTAACTTTTGCTTTCCTGTTCATGCACAGATAAGTCCTGATTGAGGAAGAGCGGATACGGTCAAAACGTTTGCTCATAAGGACAGTTTTTTTATGCAAATTTTGAAAAATAAATGGAATTGATTTAGGACTTTTTTCTGAGTATTATCTTTATTGGGGGTAGTGTGCCGGAGTTCTCCTCTTATAAGTGATACTTTTTCTCCAGAGCACCTAGTAGGTGACGCAGGGTCCTATCCACTTTACTGTTTTATCAAGACTGAATGAAAATAAAAAAAGTGAGTTCTATTTTAAATGGTAATTCTCAATACTAATTTTGATGGCATATTCACAGGCTATGGCATATAAATTCATAAGTTTCGGTCACCTTTTTGAGACCTACACTTGTGTCCTGAGAAAATGGTGTATATATGGTTCTCTACATTAAGTTCTATAATTTTCAAGAAAGTCTGATTTAACTCCTTCATTATTGCATGATTTTCCAAATTTTATATTTATTTATTTTTATTTTTCCCTCCCTTTCTTCCAAGAGCCATAACTTTTTTTTTTAGGACAATACAGTGCCTACAAGTAGTATTCAACCCCCTGCAGATTTAGCAGGTTTACACATTCGGAATTAACTTGGCATTGTGACATTTGGACTGTAGATCAGCCTGGAAGTGTGAAATGCACTGCAGCAAAAAAGAATGTTATTCAGAGGGTCATTTATTATTCCACCCCTCAAACCACAAGAATTCTGTTTGGTTCCCCTAAAGTATTAAGAAGTATTTCAGGCACAAAGAACAATGAGTTTCACATGTTTGGATTAATTATCTCTTTTTCCAACCTTTTCTGACTAATTAAGACCCTCCCCAAACTTGTGAACAGCACTCATACTTGGTCAACATGGGAAAGACAAAGGAGCATTCCAAGGCCATCAGAGACAGGATCGTGGAGGGTCACAAGGCTGGCAAGGGGTACAAAACCCTTTCCAAGGAGTTGGGCCTACCTGTCTCCACTGTTGGGAGCATCATCCGGAAGTGGAAGGCTTATAGAACTACTGTTAGCCTTCCACGGCCTGGACAGCCTTTGAACGTTTCCACCCGTGCCGAGGCCAGTCTTGTGCGAAGAGTCAAGGCTAACCCAAGGACAACAAGGAAGGAGCTCCGGGAAGATCTCATGGCAGTGGGGTCATTGGTTTCAGTCAATACCATAAGTAACGTACTCCACCGCAATGGTCTCCGTTCCAGATGAGCCCGTAAGGTACCTTTACTTTCAAAGCGTCATGTCAAGGCTCATCTACAGTTTGCTTATGATCACTTGGAGGACTCTGAGACAGACTGGTTCAAGGTTCTCTGGTCTGATGAGACCAAGATCGAGATCTTTGGTGCCAACCACACACGTGACCTTTGGAGACTGGATGGCACTGCATACGACCCCAAGAATACCATCCCTACAGTCAAGCATGGTGGTGGCAGCATCATGCTGTGGGGCTGTTTCTCAGCCAAGGGGCCTGGCCATCTGGTCCGCATCCATGGGAAGATGGATAGCACGGCCTACCTGGAAATTTTGGCCAAGAACCTACGCTCCTCCATCAAGGATCTTAAGATGAGTCGTCATTTCATCTTCCAACAAGACAATGACCTAAAGCACACAGCCAACAAAACCAAGGCCTGGTTCAAGAGGGAAAAAATCAAGGTGTTGCAGTGGCCTAGTCAGTCTCCTGACCTTAACCCAATTGAAAACTTGTGGAAGGAGCTCAAGATTAATGTCCACATGAGACACCCAAAGAACCTAGATAACTTGGAGAAGATCTGCATGGAGGAGTGGGCCAAGATATCTCCAGAGACCTGTGCCGGCCTGATCAGGTCTTATAAAAGGCGATTATTAGCTGTAATTGCAAACAAGGGTTATTCCACAAAATATTAAACCTAGGGGTTGAATAATAATTGACCCACACATTTATGTTGAAAATTTATTAAAATTTAACTGAGCAACATAACTTGTTGGTTTGTAAGATTTATGCATCTGTTAATAAATCCTGCTCTTGTTTGAAGTTTCCAGGCTCTAACTTATTTGCATCTTATCAAACCTGCTAAATCTGCAGGGGGTTGAAGACTACTTGTAGGCACTGTACGAGTGACTGCTCATAATTATTTGGCTTTGATCTTTTTTGTTTCTATGCTAACAAATGTTACATCACATGAAAGCCTTATGTGTTTAATATATGTTTTCAAAATTTTGTGTTCATTGCTTATGACAACAGTATTCTACGAACATGGGAAAACAAAATGGTGGAGTCTAATGCGATAGTCACAGCACCTGAGAGCGGAGGAGTGGTAAAATTCTTGTTTCTGCAAGGAAAGTCCACGAAGGATGTTTATGGTGATATGTTGCAGACATTGGGGATCAATGCCCTTCATATTCCACAGTTAAGGTTGCCAAATTTAAAACGGGCCACTTCAGCACCAATGATGAGGAACATCCTGGACGACAGAGAGTGGTTGTTGTTCCGGAGATCGTTGATGCTGTGCACAATCTCATACTAGAGAATCGACAAGCATCAGCATAAAGCAATAGCAGACATCATGGGGATTTCCCATAAATGTGTTTGTGTTATTATTTATGAACATTTGGACATGAGGAAGCTATCTGCAAAGTGGGTCTCCAAATGTTTGACAACAGATAAGAGAAGCATGCAAGTGAACACTTCCTGGTCCAGTTGTCAGTGTTTCTGGAGTGATAAGAACTTCTTGGATTGGTCACTATGGATGAGACCTGGATTTATTTGTATGACCCTGAAAACAAGGAGCAGTTAAAAGAGTAGAGGCACAGTGGTTCTCCTCATCCAAAGAAGTTCAAGGTGCAAAAATCAGCCACTAAGGTGATGGTGTGTGTGTTCTGGGAAAAGGAGGGTGTGCTGCTAGTGGACTACCTTCAAAAGAGTTCGACCATCAAAGCAAGGTATTACGTTGAACTTTTGTACCAATTGAAGGCAGCTCTGAAGGCCAAAAGGTGCAGCAAGCTGTGCAAAGGAATCTTATTCCTGCAAAACAATGCCTCTCCTCACACTGCACAAGCGACCATGGCAAAACCGGCACAGCTGGGCTTCCAGCTGGTTGACCACCCACCTTATTCACTAGTTCTAGCTCCCTCCAACTATCATCTGTTTCCAAACCTGAAGAAACATCTCAAGGGTACCAAATTTCACACCATTTCTGATGCCATGGCTGCTACAGATGCCTGAGGCACAACCAAAATCCTTCTTTTAGCTAGGCTTACACAACTTGAATATTATGTAAAAAGTGTGTTGACATCAGTGGAGAATATGTGGAATAAATGTAAAGTTTCTTCATCCTATCTCGCTTCTTGCTGGGTAAAGCCAAAGACTTATCAGCAGCCCCTTGTGTAGCCATATGGCTTGTTTTCTGTTCGATGATTTGTACTTTGAATGACACCATTTATTCTGCCACAAAAAAAAAAATCAGAGATTTAAAAAAAAAAAAAAAAAGAATTGTGCTTTGTAGCTAATTTCTGAGACCTGTGATGTTCTCATTTTTCAAGATCTGGAGCAAAGTGATGGCTTATTTTTTAGGTCCCTAGTAGAGTTGAGCGCGGTTCTAGGTTCGTGGTTCTCCAGTTCGCAGCTCGAGTGATTTTGGGGGCTGTTCTAGATCGAACTAGAACTCGAGCTTTTTTGCAAAAGCTCGATAGTTCTAGATACGTTCGAGAATGGTTCTAGCAGCAAAAAACCCAGCTAATTCCTAGCTGGTTTTCCACTGTAATAGTGTAAGTCACTCTGTGACTCACACTATTATGAAATTTCAGTGTATAGTGTGCGGGAAAAGCGCATTCAGATCACTGCTGTATGGATAATGGCGATTGCCATTTTTTTTTTTTTCCTTGTCTTCCTTCCCTAAGCGCGCGCGTATAGTGGGGCGGGCCAGTATGTCAGCCAATCCCAGACACACAAACAGCTAAGTGTACTTTTAGCCAGAGAAGCAACGGCATGTGTGATAGGATGTCCATGTCACATGTCCCTGCATTATAAAAACGGACATTTTCCTCCAGCACGCCATTATCTGCCTTCTGCGTCCTTGGTGTAAGACATCACTGGCGCAGCTCCGTCCTGAGTCCTATCACCGATATTGCTGTATACGCTACATACACAGCGCTGGACAGCTTAGGGAGAGCACTTTCTATCAGTCCTTTTAAGGGCTCGTACCGGCAGGGTCAGAGCCATAGGTGACAGGTCCTGAAAACAGAGTTTAACAGCTACACAAGATGACAGCGTCTGTGTAGCTAAGGTCAGGGATTTCCTCGCTGCATTTCCCCATTAGGAGGGATAGAAAGGCAGGCTTCCTTTCCTGTACCCAGAGACCCACAACCCTGCCACTGTACCCTCCTGTCCTCTGCACACTCCAACTCATTATAACTAAGCCATTATACTAGCAAACACTGAGTGAACTTAGTGTCATCCTAAACGTGGCTATTGGACTTCTGTATAGTCCCAGTAGTGCACAGATATTTGCAGCACCTCTGCCTGCATTGCACACTCCAACTCATTATAACTAAGCCATTATACTAGCAAACACTGAGTGAACTTAGTGTCATCCTAAACGTGGCTATTGGACTTCTGTATAGTCCCAGTAGTGCACAGATATTTGCAGCACGTCTGCCTGCATTGCACACTCCAACTCATTATAACTAAGCCATTATACTAGTGAACACTGAGTGAACTTAGTGTCATCCTAAACGTGGCTATTGGCCTTCTGTATAGTCCCAGTAGTGCACAGATATTTGCAGCACCTCTGCCTGCATTGCACACTCCAACTCATTATAACTAAGCCATTATACTAGCAATTTATGCTGCCAGTTTAAGGGCCGTAGTTGCATTGTCAGGGATATTTATTCTTTATTATTCTGCTGTTAATAAAGCTAGACCACTGCTGCAATCTACACCACCTCTCAATTTTTACTACCACATTTTCAGTGCACAATCTTGTCGCAATCAACATGAGTGGCAAAATGACAGATGCTGGTGGAAAGGGGAAGAGGCGTGCTGGAAAAGGAAAAAAAGGGTTTGTCCGTGGGGAAGGTGGCAAAGCTCCATTATCATCTGCTGAAGATAGACCATCTACCAACAAAAGTAAGATGTCTACTACTTACCGTGGACAATCCGATGTGCTCCCTTTTTTACGGACACGAACAACAGGAACAAAGGTAGATGATGGCCAAAAAAGGAAAATGCTTGAATGGATCTCAAGTGGTCCAACAATTGCCCTCTCAGCCACTTCAAGTACCGCATCCAAAAAACACCAGTCCTCTGAGTTGTCATCCCAATCAAACTTGCTTTCTCGCAGCTCTGAAGTCTCCATCAGCCCTGCACAGTATGGTGGAACTGAGATGGCTGAGTCTGCAGAGCTGTTCAGTCACACTATAGCCTGGGAATCAGAGGTCTGCTCCCAAGCTACAGTGAGTACAGACCAGGAAATGGTCTGCAGTGATGCCCAGAACCTTTGTGACTCTGATTCAGGCCGTGAGGACCAAGTTTCTGAGCATAATGTTGACCCTTTGTCACAATCTGTAACACCTGTGGTTATAGACAATGAGGAACATACTGATGACGATGAGACGCAGATACCAGATTGGGATGACAACTTAAATATTCGGTCAGGGCAAGAAGAGGCTCGGTCTGAGGGGGAGGGGAGTGCAAACACAACAATTGATGATGAAGTTCTAGATCCCACCTACTGTCAACCCCCAGTCAGGCACTCGAGGAGGTCAACAGAGGTGGTGGAGGAGGATGCAACCGACGATGAAGTTACCTTGCGCCTTCCTGGACAGAATTGGAGCACTGGTAGCATGTCTACAACTGCATCATCAGCCACCACTCTGCCTCTGAGCACTAGTCGGGGGGGCTCAGCAGGTCACATGCCCTCTAAGCCTTGCCTAGCCTGGTCCTTTTTTGACAGAGAAAAAGATCGCCCAAATTATGTGATGTGTAAAATTTGTCGTGATTCTGTTAGTAGAGGTCAAAACCTCAGCTGTTTGACAACTTCTTCCATGAATCGTCACATGAGTAAATATCATAGGTCCCGGTGGGAAGCTCACCGTGCTGCAATGCGGCCTAGCGGAGCGAACCATCCACCGCCTGCCCCTTCCAGTGCATCCGCACGCTCTTCATCTTCTAGGACTGTGGGGACAGCTGTCACATCTGGTTTTCCACGCACAACTTCCACCACTGTAACCGCAACAGGCAGTTTGCTTGGTAGGTCGTCAGTTGGTTTGGAAGGGGAAACAAGTGAGTGTGTACAGCTCTCTCAGACATCGATAGCACCAACGTTGGATGAAGGCAACATCATGTCTCCGCCTGTACTTTCCTCACAAACCTGCATTTTTCCAGGGACACCCTACTCAACACCGTCTACACACAGCAGCCAGATCTCTGTCCCTCAGACAGAGGGTCAAATAAAAGGCCATTTCTTGCGACCCATGACAAAGCTAAGAGGTTGACTCTATCCCTCTGTAAGCTCTTGGCTACCGAAATGCTGCCTTTCCGCCTGGTGGACACACAGGATTTTAGAGACCTTATGTCTGTCGCTGTGCCCCAGTACCAGATGCCCAGTCACCACTACTTCTCTAAGAAAGGTGTGCCCGCGCTACACCAGCATGTCGCACACAACATCACCGCTTCCTTGAGAAACTCTGTGTGTGAACAGGTGCATTTTACCACTGATACTTGGACCAGTAAGCATGGACAGGGACGTTACATGTCGCTGACTGGGCACTGGGTAACTATGGTGATAGATGGTGAAGGGTCTGCTGCACAAGTCTTGCCATCCCCACGACTTGTGTGTCAATCCTCTGTCTGTCCAAGTTCCGCCACTGCTTCTGCCTCCTCCACCTCATCTGGGTCCTCCACCTCCGCCCCAAGCCTGCCTGGTCAGGCCACCAGCGTTCTCACTGCGCAGAAGGAATCACGCACCCCTCATTACTATGCTGGCAGCAGAGCGCAACGGCATCAGGCGGTCTTTAGCTTGACATGTCTTGGGAATAGGAGTCACACAGCTGAGGAGTTGTGGTCAGCTCTGCGGTCAGAGTGTAATAAATGGTTGTCTCCACTCAACCTGCAGCCTGGTAAGGCCGTGTGCGACAATGCTGCAAACCTGGGTGCGGCCCTTCGCCTGGGCAAGGTGACACACGTGCCTTGTATGGCTCACGTGTTGAACCTTGTTGTCCAGCAATTCTTAACACACTATCCCGGCCTAGATGGCCTTCTGACCAGGGCACGAAAACTGTCTGCTCACTTCCGCCGTTCAACCGCTGCAGCTGAGCGACTTGCATCGCTCCAGAAGTCTTTTGGCCTGCCGATTCATCGCCTGAAATGTGATGTGGCGACACGCTGGAATTCGACTCTCCACATGTTACAGCGACTGTGGCAGCACCGCCGAGCCCTGGTGCAATACGTCATGACGTATAGCCTGGGCCAACGAGATGCAGAGGTGGGGCAGATCACCCTGATGGAGTGGTCTCAGATCAAGGACCTATGCACCCTTCTGCACAGTTTCGACATGGCGACGAATATGTTTAGCGCTGACAATGCCTATATCAGCATGACAATTCCAGTCATTTACATGCTGGAGCACACGCTAAACACTATTCGGAGTCAGGGGGTGGGACAACAGGAAGGGGAGGAACTACAGGAGGATTCATATGCGCAAGGGACAACAACATCACCAAGGTCCAGACGTTCATCATCACCAACGCAGCAGGCATGGGACCATGGGGGACAGGGATCAACAAGGACGCATAGTAGCAGGCGAAATGTTGAGGAAGGTGCAGGAGAACATGAAGAAATGGAGGACGAACTGTCCATGGACATGGAAGACTCAGCAGATGAGGGAGACCTTGGTCAAATTTCAGTTGAAAGAGGTTGGGGGGAGATGTCAGAGGAAGAAAGAACGGTTAGCACCTCTATGCCACAAACACGGCGTGGACTTGGTCCGCATGATGCGCAAGACACATGAGTGCCTTCTTGTTGCACTATGCCAACATGACCCTCGTATTGTCAAAATTAGAAGTGATGATGACTACTGTATTGCCACACTATTAGATCCCCGGTACAAGTCCAAATTTTGTGACATAATTCCAGCTATAGAAAGGGACGCACGTATGCAGGAGTATCAGCAGAAGCTGTTACTCGATCTTAGCTCGGCTTTTCCACCAAACAATCGTGCAGGTGCAGGGAGTGATTCTCCCAGTTGTAACTTGACAAACATGGGACGGTCTCGTCATCTTCAAAAAGTCTACCCGTACCAGTAGGACCGTATCTGGTGCTGGTAACAGCAATTTTATGGAATCTTTTCATAATTTTTTTAGACCTTCCTTTGCAAGGCCACCAGAGACAACAAGTCTGACACATAGTCAACGGCTGGAGAGGATGATACAGGAGTATCTCCAAATGAACATCGATGCCATGACTTTGCAAATGGAGCCTTGCTCATTTTGGGCTTCAAATCTAGAAAAATGGCCAGAGCTCTCCAGTTACGCCTTGGAGATTTTGTCGTGTCCAGCTGCCAGCGTTGTCTCTGAACGTGTCTTCAGTGCTGCTGGGTGTGTGCTGACAGATAAGCGCACGCGTCTGTCCAGTGACAATGTGGACAGACTAACGTTCATCAAAATGAACAAGTCATGGATCCACCAGGAATTTACTACCCCTGTGTCATCCTGGGGAGAGTAAATGCTTGTGGATTTGGAATGTGCTTGATTCAAATCAAAACATCCTGTTTGCAACTAGGGCACAAGTGCTTCCACTGATAAGGTGTCTGTGTGGCCCAATTTTTGGAAAAAAGGGAGACTCCGCTTGGAGTAACCCTTGCTTGCTGTGTTTTTTAAAAATGATCCAAGATGAACAGAGCTGGGATCAGGAAAGACTTTGCTACCTACCCCGGGGTCATCCTGGGGACGGTTAAGTATGGCGTATTTTTGAATGTGCTTGATGCAAATCTAGCTGTGAAGTGTACAACTAGGGCACAAGTGCTGCCACTGAATGGGTGGGTGTGTGTGGGGCCCAATTTTTGGAAAAAAAGGGAGACTCCGCTTGGAGTAACCCTTGATTGCTGTGTTTTTTTAAAAGGAGCCAAGATGAACAGAGCTGGGATCAGGAAAGACTTTGCTACCTACCCCGGTGTCATCCTGGGGACGGTTAAGTATGGCGTATTTTTGAATGTGCTTGATGCAAATCTAGCTGTGAAGTGTATAACTGGGGCACAACTGCTGCCACTGAATGGGTGGGTGTGTGTGGGGCCCAATTTTTGGAAAAAAGGGAGACTCCGCTTGGAGTCACCTTGCGGTGTTTTACATGACTTCAGAAGGGCATGCCATGCCTAAATCTGTGTGTCGTCCTCTTTTTCCTCATAACGCTGTTTTGTTTTCACATGAGAATTTGTCCTTGTCACTTTCCCATGTGTTTGTGTTGTGAGTTGTTTGTCACCTTTTGGACACCTTTGAGGGTGTTTTCTAGGTGTTTTTATGTGTTTGTTATTGCCTGCCATTGTTTCCTATGCAGTTTGAGTTAGGTTCGTCGAACGTTCGACGAACCGTACTCGAACGGGAGCTCCGTTTGGCGAACCGACCTCGAGCCGAACCGCGACCAGTTCGCTCATCTCTAGTCCCTAGTTGACATTTTTAGTTACACCATTTTTGATTTGCAGTTTTAAATGCTTTACATTTCATTTTATTGCACTATTGTAGTGACTAAAACTATAATTCTGTTTTGATTTTATTTTTGGTTTTTATGCCCTTTGCCGATCAGACTAATTTGTTTTATGTTTTGACAGATTGAGTATTTCTGAATGCATCAATATCAAATATGGGTTTTGTTTTTTTAAATTGCTTTATTTTCAGTGTTCAAAAGAGGGGTGTTTTGAACTTTTGTGGAGGGGTTCTAAACTTTTTTTTTACACTTTTTTTATTTTACTAATCTTCTTAGGGGACTTGAAGCTGACACTGTCCGATCAGAATCCTAATCTCCTTTGAATGGTGGCAATCAGTCGGTGTTCACAGGAACTGCATCATGACAGAGACAGGGGTCATCAGCTGGCCCCGGGCTATTATGACAACCTATTGGCGCCCCGTCATTGCGTCAGGGGGTCGCCAATGATGGTGGGCAATGGTGTGCTCCCCGTCAGTGTGCGTTAAAACCTGCTGTCAGAGATAGACTGCAGGATTTAACTGGTTAACAGGTGAGGGTGGATCTTCCATTCACCCATGTCTTTAAGCTGCACGTTGGTTAATCAGATCAGCCAACATGTGTGGGGAACCATGCAGGCTCAACCTGCGAGCTTGCACTTAAGGGACAGAGATGTACTGGTATATCATATGTCATAAGGGGTAAAGTGCAAAGACATATATGCATTTATGTACAGTGGGGAGAATAAGTACCGTATTTTTCGCATTATGAGACGCACTTTTGTTCCCCCAAATTTTGGAGGAAAGTTGGGGGTGCATCTTATAATCCGAATATATGGATTATATACTGCAGGGCCCAGGGGAAGTGGGGGCAGCTCTGAAGCGGTGCTGGCAGCTGAGGCAGGCTGGTGGAGGCTGCATGAGTCAGCAGGAGATCTCCTGCTCCCACTCATATAATATGCACTGCTGCTGTCCATCACCGTGGTGCTGAAACCGCACCGTGGAGATGGGCTGGGGGAGCGGCGCATATTTTATGTGCCTGCGCCCCCCTTTGATGGCACATGCCCACCCTGTGTTAGATATTGCCCCCATGCTGCTGCCCATCCTATAATAAAAAAGCTTTACTTACCGCCTCAAGCGATGATCTCCCGGTGTCTCCCTGCTGCCGCTGTGATCAGGCACGCAGAGATGATGTAACTCTGCTGTGCTGATTACATGACCGGCAACGAGAAGCAGGAAGTGGAGGAGCTCAGCAGCACGGAGGGAGACACGAGGGAGGACAGCGCTGGAGAAGGTAAGTAAAGAGTTTTTTATTTTACTATGGGCAGCAGCATGGGGGCCATATCAAACACAGGAGGACGTGTGCTATCCATAGGGGGCCATAGGCAGCACAGGGGGACGTGTGCCATTCATAGTGGGCCATGGGCAGCACAGGGGGATGTTTGCCATCCATAGGGGGCCATGTGCAGCACAAGGGGACATGTGCCATCCATAGGAGACCTGTGCCAGCTGTAGGAGACATGTGCCATCTATAGGAGACCTGTGCCAGCTGTAGGGGAAGTGTGCCAGCAATAGGGGATGTGTGCCAGCACAGGGCGATGTGTGCCTGCATAGGAGGATGTGTGCCATAAATAGGGGACGTGTGCCAGCAATAGGAGATGTGTGCCATTAATAGGGGACGTGTACCATCAATGGGGGATGTGTGTCATCAATGGGGGACATGTAGCATCACTGGGGGATGTGTGCCAGAACGAGGGGGCTATATTCAATATAAGGGGGCTATATCCAAATCAAGGGGGCTAATTTTTGGATGGGGGGGCTATGAGGGACATATACCCTATATGATTTGTTAGACAGGCACTGGCATTATAAGAGGGACCCCATTTAACATTAAAAAAACATTTTTCTCTTTTCCTTCACCAAATATGGGGTGCGTTTTATAATCAGGTGCATCTTATAAAGCGAAAAAAAAAAGGGGGGAAAATACGGTATTTCATACTCCGACGATTTTGCAAGTTTTTCCACCTAAAAAGAATGGAGAGGTCTGAAATGAGACAGAATAAAACAAAAAATATAGAAAACCAGATTGTACATTTTCTAAATAATTAATTTCCATTTTGTTGCATGAAATAAGAATTTGATACAATTAAAAAAACCTAACATTTAGTATGGAAAACTTTGTTTGCAATTACAGAGGTCAGACATTTCCTGTAATTCATGACGAAATTTGCACACACTGCAACAGGGATTTTGTCGCCCTCCTCCATACAGATCTTCTCCAGATCTTTCAGGTTTTGGGACTGTTGCTGGGTAACATTGACTTTCAGCTTTCTCCAAAGATTTTCTATTGGGTTCCGGTCTGTAGACTGATTGGCCACTCCAGGAACTTGAAATGCTTCTTACGGAGCCACTCCTTAGTTGCCCTGGCTGTGTGTTTTGGGTCATTGTCATGCTGAATGACCCAGCCATAACCCATTTTCAAAGCTCTACTGAAGTAAGGAGGTTGTTGGAATAATCTAGCCATATATGACCCCATCCTTACTCCTATCAACACGGTGCAGTTAACTTGTTACCTTTGCAGAAAAGCATCCCGAAAGTATGATGTTTGCACATTCATGCTTCACAGTTTGGATAGTGTTTTGGAGGTTATACTCATCATTCTTATTTCTACAAAGATGGCAAGTGGAGTTGATACCAAAAGGTTCTATTTTGGTCTCATCTGACCACATGACCTTCTCCTATGCCTCCCCTGGATCATCCATATGATCATTGGCAAAGTTCAAACGGTGTTGGACATATGCTGATGTTTGCCAGGGGACCTTGTGAGCTCTGCAGGATTTTAATCCATGATCACACAGTGTGTTACTAATGGTAATCTTTGAGACTGTAGTGCCAGCTCTCTTCAGGTCATTTTCCAGGTCCTCCCTTGTATTTCTGGACTGTTTCCTGACCCTTCCCAGAATCATCCTTACTCCACAAGGCGAGATCATCCGAGCCTCAGACCAAGTAAGATTGATAGTCATATTGTGTTTCTTCCATTTTCTAATTATTGCACCAACAATTGTTGACTTTTCTAAAAGTTGCTTGCTTACTGTCCTGTAGCCCATCCCAGCCTTGTGCAGGTCTACAATTTTGTCCCTGGTGTCCTTAGACAGCTCTTTGGTCTTGACCATGCTGGGGAGGATGGAGTGACTAAAGGTCCAGTCACACTAAACAACTTACCAGCGATCCCAACAACGATAGGGATCGCTGGTAAGTTGCTAGGAGGTTGCTGGTGAGATGTCACACTGCGACGCTCCAGCGATCCCACCAGCAACCTGACCTGGCAGGGATCGCTGGAGCGTGGCTACACAAGTTGCTGGTGAGCTCGCCAGCAACCAGTGACCAGCCCCCAGCGCCGCGTGGAAGATGCTGCGCTTGGTAACTAAGGTAAATATCGGGTAACCAACCCGATATTTACCTTGGTTACCAGCTCACACAGCTACACGTGCAGAGAGCAGGGAGCAGCGCACACTGAGCGCTGGCTTCCTGCTCTCCTAGTACAGCACACATCGGGTTAATTACCCGATGTGTGCTGCAGCTACATGTGCAGAGAGCAGGGAGCAGCCAGACCGCTTAGCGCTGGCTCCCTGCTCTCCTAGCTACAGCACACATGGGGTTAATTACCCGATGTGTGCTGCAGCTACATGTGCACAGAGCAGAAAGCAGCGCACAATGCTTAGCGCTGGCTCCTTGCTCTCCTAGTTACAGCACACATCGGGTTAATTAACCCGATGTGTCCTGCAGAAACATGTGCACAGAGCAGGAGCCGGCACTGACAGTGAGAGCGGCGGAGGCTTGTAACAAAGGTAAATATCGGGTAACCAAGGACAGGGCTTCTTGGTTACCCGATGTTTACATTGGTTACCAGCCTCCGCAGAAGCCGGCTCCTGCTGCCTGCACATTTAGTTGTTGCTGTCTCGCTGTCACACACAGCGATCTGTGCTTCACAGCGGGAGAGCAACAACTAAAAAATGGCCCAGGACATTCAGCAACAACCAACGACCTCACAGCAGGGGCCAGGTTGTTGCTGGATGTCACACACAGCAACATCGCTAGCAACGTCACAAAAGTTGTTCGTTAGCAGCGATGTTGCTAGCGATGTTGCTTAGTGTGACGGGGCCTTTATTGTCTGGACAGCTGTCTATTATACAGATAGTGAGTTAAAACAAGTGCCATTAATACATGTAATGGGTGCAGAGCTGGAGGGCTTCTTAAAAAAATAACAGGTCTGTGACAGTCAAAATTTTTACTGATTAGTAGGTGATCACATACTTATTTAATGCAATAAAATGCTAAATAAATATTTCAAAATCATACAATGTGAATTTCTGGAATTTCATATTTTGTCTGTCACAATTGTAGTGTACCTACGATAAAAGTTACAGATTTCTCTATTCTTTCTAGGTGGGAAAACTCGCAAAATTGGCAGTATATCAAATATTTATTTTCTCCATTGTAGGTGCACATAGGCCATATTGCAGGCATGTTGGTTTCCTGTAATTTTTTAAGAAAAATATATATCTCCTTACCCCATTTAGTAGAATTCATGTTATTGTTACTTTTAACTGTTAAAAAGAAGATAACATCAGAGAATGACCTATTGTTAAAATTAGATCCTTGGGTAAATTTCACAGTTTTTTTAGATAATCTTTATAACAAAAATAGTAACCTTGTAATTTTATTTTTATCCAGCTGGCACTTTTATTGATTCTATCTATTATTTAATGAAACAATACATGATATTAGATACAATTAACTTATCTTTTGTATTGAAGCATATATTGAGAGTTTGCAAATGTCATTGTAAAAGGAGAGTCAGCAATGAAATCATCTAGTGTGAATGGGGAATCCTGTGTTATTAGAGGTATATAGTGGCGTTATCAGTTATTTTAATCGTACCTATGCAAATAAGGACACTTGCTGGAGATTAAAAAGCCCCAATGGCCACTGTGAAAATTGCAAGTTTAAAAATGTTGATTATATTTTTTAATCAAAACCAGGATATGAAAAAATGCCAGTTTTTTATTGATGTAATACAAAAACCTGATTTTAACAATTTGTTATTTTCTGACTACATATACTATTTAGTATTATGAAGTTTATTTCTGAATGTGAGATGACACACAGTTAGGGTCATAGAGCTAGGGACCCCAATATAGAGATATACCTTGACGAGGTTTTGGGCTCAGTTACATTGATCAATGCGAATGCTAAATATCTCCTTTTTCCTAATATTCATGGCAGGTATGCATTTCATTATTCACACTTTCAAGTTAGCAAGTGGCATTTTTCATTGTATGCTTCAATGTTTTTCGGTATGCTTGTAGCATTATACTATTATCTAACTTTGATGTGCAGCCTTATCCTTATGTACTACATATAGATTGACACACTGGTAAAGATACAGTATTTCTAATGAGATACTGAATACCCATGAAATAGCATTCTATTCTTCATTATTGGAACGCAATAGGCCCTAGATTATTCTTGAAGAGAGCCCTCTACTTTATATTTCCATCTCTATTGTAATAATTATATCATAATTATCATGAATAAGAAAATTATTACAATAATGTAAAATTTACAGTATTATTTGGAAAAACAACTATGATTTTTTTAATTAAAATTTTTGACTAGCATCAGAAGTGGATTCTGTGGAAAGGAGCAATATAAATTCATCACTGATATTTCCTATTTCTTTAAAATAGACTTTAAAATTAGTCTACTGTTTATTTTCTTAATTTTTGGTGCTTGCCTGTTTTTTATAAGCAAATATGTACCAAAACCAACAAGACTTGGCGATGATTTGCATCTGTAGATTTCCCCATGGATTGGTTTGTAATTGCTTTGGAAATCTGAGGGATCGCGTATGAATGAACCTCAAGAGGGATCTTACACTTAATCCATTTAATGTCAAGAAAAACCTTGTTTTAATAGAATTAATTGCCTTGTTGTATATACTGTACCAAGAACCTCTAGGGGAAAGAAGATGAATAACTTATGACTAAGTGTGCCAACAAGTATGAAAGTTTCTTTTATTTACCTGTTCAATGGGTATAATTTATGTGTTGTGTAATTGGATGATAAATAAGCATATTGTATCAATATACAGTTACAGTTTTACAATGCATTGCTTAGAAGGAAAGCAGAAGTGACAACCAATGTCATAAAAATGTCAGTCAAATTCTAGTAAAAAAATATTAATTTAAAGGGAACCTGACAGCAGATACATGGGGCCGATCCTTAGGCAGCATGTATCAGACACTGGCTGCATTATTGCAGCCAGAGAAAGTATTTTAAAAAAGTGTTCATATTCTATGGACTTTCCACCTCTGCTTTCAAATTACAAGCACAAACTTAAATGTATTTTGCATTTTTATATGATTATACTAACACTAAGTAGCAAGTATCTGTGAAGTGGAAAAGAAACGATACATAGTTTTCTAAATATTTTTAAAAAAAAAAACCTGAAAATTGTAACATGTATTTAAAGTTAGGTCCAGAAATGTTTGGACAGTGACACATTTGGCATTTTTGCTGTTTACCAAAATATATTCAGGATACAGTTATATATAGAGTTGAGCGCGGTTCGAGGTTCTCCAGTTCGCGGCTCGAGTGATTTTGGGGGCTGTTCTAGATCGAACTAGAACTCGAGCTTTTTGCAAAGCTCGATAGATCTAGATACATTCGAGAACGGTTTAGCAGCAAAAAGACAAGCTAATTCCTAACTGGCTTTCCGCTGTAATAGTGTAAGTCACACTATTATGAAATTTCAGTGTATAGTGTGCGGGAACAGCGCATTCAGATCACTGCTGTTTGGATAATGGCGATCGCCATTTTTTTTTTTCCTTGTCTTCCTTCCCTAAGCGCGCGCGTGTAGTGGGGAGGGCCAGCATGTCAGCCAATCCCAGACACACAAACAGCTAAGTGGACTTTTAGCCAGAGAAGCAACGGCATGTGTGATAGGATGTCCATGTCACATGTCCATGCATTATAAAAACGGACATTTTCCTCCAGCACGCCATTATCTGCCTTCTGCGTCTTGGTGTCAGTCACCGCCGGCGTAGCTCCTGCCTCCGATACTGCTGTGTACGCTCTATACACAGCGCTATACAGAATAGGGATAGAAGTTTCTTTCAGCCCTTCTAAGGGCTAATACCGGCAGGGTCAGAGCCATAGGTGAAAGTCAGGGCAGTGAAAACAGATTTTAACAGCTACACAAGATGACAGCGTCTGTGTAGCTAAGGTCAGCGATTTCCTCGCTGCATTTCCCCATTAGGAGGGATAGAAAGGGAGGCTTCCTCTCCTGTACCCAGACCCACAACCCTGGCACTGTACCCTCCTGCCCTTTGCACACTCAAACTCATTGTTACTAAGCCATTTTACTAGCAAACACTGAGTAAACTTAGTGGCATCCTAAACGTGGCTGTTGGACTTCTGTATCGTCCCACAAGTGCAAAGATATTTGCAGCACGTCTGCTTGCATTGCACACTCAAACTCATTGTTACTAAGCCATTATACTAGCAAACACTGAGGAAACTTAGTGGCATCCTAAACGTGGCTTTTTTACTCCATTAGTGCCCCACTGGTGCAAATCTATATGCAGCACCTCTGCCTGCATTGCACACTCAAACTCATTGTTATTAAGCCATTATAATACCATAAAATGAGTAAACTTACTGGCATCCTAAAAGGGGATGTTGTACTCCATTAGTGCCCCACTGGTGCAAATCTATGTGCAGCACCTCTGCATGACACCCTCCTGCTCTGTTTTTAATAAGCTATAATGATAGCAAAAACTGCTGCCATTTAGTGGCATACAAGAACTGGCTGTTGTACTCCATTAGTGCCCCACTGGTGCAAATCTATGTGCAGCACCTCTGCATGACACCCTCCTGCTCTGTTTTTAATAAGCTATAATGATAGCAAAAAATGCTGCCATTTAGTGGCATACAAGAACTGGCTGTTGTACTCCATTAGTGCCCCACTGGTGCAAATCTATGTGCAGCACCTCTGCATGACATCCTACTGCTCTGTTTTTAATAAGCTATAATGATAGCAAAAAATGCTGCCATTTAGTGGCATACAAGAACTGGCTGTTGTACT
Organism: Anomaloglossus baeobatrachus; assembly: GCF_048569485.1. Taxonomy (NCBI): domain Eukaryota; kingdom Metazoa; phylum Chordata; class Amphibia; order Anura; family Aromobatidae; genus Anomaloglossus; species Anomaloglossus baeobatrachus. Next base: position 515,488,711 of record NC_134354.1, read on the forward strand.
CCATTGGTGCCCCACTGGTGCAAATCTATGTGCAGCACCTCTGCATGACACCCTCCTGCTCTGTTTTTAATAAGCTATAATGATAGCAAAAAATGCTGCCATTTAGTGGCATACAAGAACTGGCTGTTGTACTCCATTAGTGCCCCACTGGTGCAAATCTATGTGCAGCACCTCTGCATGACATCCTACTGCTCTGTTTTTAATAAGCTATAATGATAGCAAAAAATGCTGCCATTTAGTGGCATACAAAAGCTGGCTGTTGTATTCCATTAGTGCCCCACTGGTGCAAATCTATGTGCAGCACCTCTGCCTGCATTGCACACTCAAACTCATTGTTACAAAGCCATTATAATACCAAAAAATGAGTAAACTTAGTGGCATCCAAAAAGTGGCTGTTGTACTCCATTAGTGCCCCACTGGTGCAAATCTATGTGCAACACCTCTGCATGACACCCTCCTGCTCTGTTTTTAATAATCTATAATGATAGCAAAAAATGCTGCCATTTAGTGGCATACAAGAACTGGCTGTTGTATTCTATTATTGTCCCACTGGTGCCAAGCTATTTCTAGCACCTCTGCATGACACCCTCCTGCTCTGTTTTTAATAAGCTATAATGATAGCAAAAAATGCTGCCATTTAGTGGCATACAAGAACTGGCTGTTGTATTCCATTATTGTCCCACTGGTGCCAAGGTATTTCTAGCACCTCTGCATGACACCCTCCTGCTCTGTTTTTAATAAGCTATAATAATAGCAAAAAATGCTGCCATTTAGTGGCATACAAAAGCTGGCTGTTGTATTCCATTAGTGCCCCACTGGTGCAAATCTATGTGCAGCACCTCTGCCTGCATTGCACACTCAAACTCATTGTTACAAAGCCATTATAATACCAAAAAATGAGTAAACTTAGTGGCATCCAAAAAGTGGCTGTTGTACTCCATTAGTGCCCCACTGGTGCAAATCTATGTGCAACACCTCTGCATGACACCCTCCTGCTCTGTTTTTAATAATCTATAATGATAGCAAAAAATGCTGCCATTTAGTGGCATACAAGAACTGGCTGTTGTATTCTATTATTGTCCCACTGGTGCCAAGCTATTTCTAGCACCTCTGCATGACACCCTCCTGCTCTGTTTTTAATAAGCTATAATGATAGCAAAAAATGCTGCCATTTAGTGGCATACAAGAACTGGCTGTTGTATTCCATTATTGTCCCATTGGTGCCAAGCTATTTCTAGCACCTCTGCATGACACCCTCCTGCTCTGTTTTTAATAAGCTATAATGATAGCAAAAAATGCTGCCATTTAGTGGCATAGAAGAACTGGCTGTTGTACTCCATTAGTGCCCCACTGGTGCAAATCTATGTGCAGCACCTCTGCATGACACCCTCATGCACATTGTGCTACGCTAATTTTATAGAAAACTCAGGGAATTCCTTGCTGCATTTGATCATTCGGAGGGATAGAAAGTGAGGCTTCCTTTACTGTCCTGGTACCCACAGAACACAGCCACTGTACCCACCTGTCCACTTTTGCCACGCTATTTAATTTGCCCAAAGAGCTGACTCTTTTTCTGCCTTCCTAAAATTGTCTGTAATACTAAGATAGTGTTCCTTTGCTGCCAAGCAAGGTACAACACATGTGCATTCTACACTCCTTTCCATTTCTGGAATGCAATTATTAAATGCAGGTAGTCCAGCCAATCTGTGACGAAGGTGCAGGCGTGGATATAATGTAGCCTGCATCCAATGATGGTTCTCTCGATGTCTGACAGCTCAACAATACCTTCTGTTTCCACTTCCAAAACAAGTGATGACCTGCCAATCACACTCCCTGTTGCGGGTAAAGGAGTGGAAGTTCAGTGTGAAAAACCATGTGAGACTGCTGTTCCCACAGTCACAGAGGATGAAGAGCACGCAGATGCACTTGATGGGGCAGGCGGCGGTTGTACAGGCACGCTAGGCCGCATTGTAGCACAGTGAAATTCACATTGCGACTTATGCTTCATTTTAAGTCGTGTAATTGGTAAGGGCCGATGTGGGCACCAGTTTAACGGGTCCTATTCAGACACATTTTATAACACCAAGACGTGGCACCTTCCCGTGTTTAAGTTGTCCTCAATGTAACAACGTATTGAAGGGAGATAAGGTTTTACATCCCTACAGTGGCCGGGGTTACCCAATAAAAGGTTTTTTTACTTGTGACACCTCATTTGTTGTTTACGTTATTAAGTGTCCTTGTGGCCTGCTATATGTGGGAGAAACGACACAGTCAGTAAAAGATCGTATATCTCAACATAAGTCAACAATAAGGTGTGAGAGATTGACACTACCACTCCCATTACATTTCCATAAACAGGGCCACAGTGTAAGCCAACTCAGGTTTCAGGTTCTAGAACAGGTTTCCTTACACAGAAGGGGAGGTGACAGGGTTAAGATTCTAAAACAGAGGGAGGCATATTGGATCTTTACGCTTCAGACATTAGAACCGAAAGGTCTGAATCGGGATTTTGACACTTCTAGTTTTTTATAGGTATTTCATACTTATATTCATTTTTCCCCTTTTTTTTCCTCTCTTTTTTTAGCAGAGAAGCTGAATGTGGTTTGGAAGATGGTCCAATCGGATAGGTATTCCTTAACCTCTTTCCTGTTTCCCTTGTTCCTATTCCCTCCACACTTATAGTTATATACTCTTTTCTCTCTTTTCTTTTTTTCTTTTTTTTCTTTTTTTTCTTTTTTTCTTCCTTTTCCTCCCCCCCTTTCTTTCCTTTTCTTCTTCCTTTTCTTTTCTTTCTGCTTTTTTCCTTTTATCTTTCATTCTTCCTCCTTTCTTACTCCTTCTTAGTTTCTTCCTTGTTTATCTTAAGTGTGTTTTCCCAATTTCCGTCCTATTAAAGAGCACCATCCCCGTTTCCCCATTTCCCTTCCCCTTTATCCCTATGTTATTAAATTTTCCCATCCCTTATACCCTTTCTTATATTTGCTATATTTATTATATTCGGTTCCCCTCATAAATGGATAACTTCTTTTTCTATTCTATTACTGGATACATACTTTCCATACTGTAATATAGGTTTTGGGGTTGTAACAATATTTTGCTCACAGAAGTACATAAAATAGCCCAAATATCACTAGCGCTTATGCCTATGTTAGCGCACTTATGCCAACCAGAGTTTTTCACGGAATGCCATCCAGGGTCGTCACTTCCGTCTTTCATAACGGAAGTGACTTCCGGATATTCTAATTATAGTCTTATTCTGATACTTAAAATTATCAATCTCTACCTATGTTAGGTCATAATTATATTTTACATGAGCACTCATGTTTAATCGCTGGCTTTTGAGCGCTCCCACGCTTGTTCCTGTCTGCCAACCGGGCCGTTTACATATTGCCATCCAGCATTCACTTCCTGTGATCGCACCGGAAGTGACGTTACGCTGTCAGTACCTACACGCCCCTTACCTTATTAGGCGGCTTATTTAAATCCCAGATGCTGGGCAGAGAGGACACAGGCACCACAGACCCGGACGGGCAGTTTCCTTAAAAACCTAATGATCCTTATTATTTTCATAACATTGGTAAGTGCACTTATTTCTTTTCTTTGGTTTGGCTTTGGCTCTATACTATTTATGATGGGAACCTTTGATTAAATCTTAAGGGCATCTTCCTCTCCCCCCTTTTTGCACAGTACTCTGTTTCTATGACAGCAATTTATGTCCCATTTTTCCTTTATTTCATAGGACTTGTATTTGACAAATTGCAAAGCAAGAATCAGTTTTGTCCGTGATGCAGCTTTTTTCTTTCATAATTTTTCTATGTATGCCTATACATTTGTATGTATTTACAGATTTATATATATGGCCCAACACTCTGAGGTATCATCAGAGTCTATTTACTTTGGGATACAACATGTTATGAGCTTTATGCATGTATATTTAGTTATTTATGTTAATCATTACATTGATATATATCTTTTTTATTCTGTCACAGTGTGATCTGATGAAGGTCATTTGACCGAAATATCAAAAAAAGTACGCACACAATTGTTTGTTCCAATAAAGAATTGTTTCAATAAAGGACTACTAGTTTTCAAACTATATGAGTGCTGGATCTTTGGATTTTTTGATTGAGGGGTTGGACCCTATCCAGGCACCATTAACTTGGTTGGAGTGCCGCACTGCTATATTAGGTTGTACAGGCACGCTAGGCCGCATTGTAGCACAGTGAAATTCACATTGCGACTTATGCTTCATTTTAAGTCGTGTACAGGGTGGGCTCCCCAGTATGCAGCAAAACCAGGCAACAGGAAAAGGACTCTAGTCAGTTGGGTTGATAAATGATTGTTTAACTTTACCAAAACAAACAATAAGAACCATGCATACAATTTAAATAATTGAACAATCTATTCTGTTGCCTACTACCTGCTAATCCCTCTGCGTAGCAGAAATTGTGTGTTTGTGCGTGTGTGTGTGTGTGCGAACACGACTTACCAGTGGCGCATCACAAGAGCTTCCCAGTTATCTACGTAAACATAGACAAAACACATTACCCCCCTGAATACCCTTGTTAGCTGAAGCCTCACAGATAAGGCAGATGAATGCAAACCACACAGCTCTGCAACACAGTCATGGAAATCTTGAAAATCAACAGTCAATGCAAACATGTGTCGCTATGATTTAAACTGTACGTGAGAATTTGACAGTTTAGAGGCAGCAAGTCTTATTGTCTATAAATAGTCGGCCTACCCAGAACAGATATGTGTTTTGCTAATAAAACAAAGTGTTGCGTGCCCGCATTATTGTCTGGGCACAGCCTACCGTACCTGGGTACTGTAATGTCCAGTTGCCAGAAATACAGACTTTACGCTCCTCTCACGGTAAGCAGTATAGACAGCACCGTAGAATGTTGGTCTGTGGCACAGGATGCTTCTCACTGGCGTTACGGTACTCCTCACCAAACTCCAAAATGACTCCCCTCACAATTGAACGAAGTGTTTCCGCGGTGGCTCCTTGCTGTAACACACACCTTTAGCTTTTCCTTCTGTTCATAGACAGCATCTCCAAGTCCACACCCGAAGAGCAATTTCTCCTCCACGTCTAAGTGTGGAGAGGCAGCTAGTGCGCATGCGTGCGCCGATTTATCCCAGCCGCAGCCTAACTACAGTGTTTCGCCTAGTGAGTATGCTCAGCCTGACTGTGCCATTGCTGAGGCTAAGTCTTCATTTCGGGATACAGCGCATGCTCCCACACTTAGTGCGAAAAGCCTTTTTGCACAGGTACTTGAATTACGTGCCGGGTCTAAGTCCTGTTTTGTGCCTAGACACCATGATAAAGCTGATAGTCTTTTTTCAGAGACTGTATTTCATGCTACTGAGCATGCTCAGGCACTTACTGCATCAGAGACTAGGTCCGGTAATGAACTCTTTGGCCCTGTCCCTGATGTGGGGGGCCCATATAGACCACAGGGCATCAGGTGTCCTGACGATGTGGCCAGGCCACTCCCAAATGGCTTGCAGAGGCCCGCCCCTATGACTTGTCACCTCATTATTGATGGTCAGATGATGAATGGTGAGGTGTTTGTGTCGTGGCAGCCATGAGGTCATTATTGAAGTTGCGGTTCCAAATAGGACGCTAGTTATGCCACTCATGACGTGTCACTCTGCTTTTGTCTCCAGGAGGTGCATTGTGGTCCACCCTGGTTTGGGGCGGACCCAGGTTATAAAACGGGCTGGAGCCAACAAGGAGGTGCGCAGTCTTCTATTATGCTCCGAAAGAGCACACCTCCATGTCTTCAACCCATTGCGGCTTTAGGCCAGAGGTAGGCAGGGATAGGGCGTCGATGCAGGCCGTCACCACAGTTGGTAACGCAGAACGGTTAAGACCAGCTCCTGTCCTACCAGTCCTGCTTGTGCAGCTCAGGCCTGCTGCTGCTGATGCGCCTTCTGTCCACAGGTGTGGCCCCAATGCACACGGTCAGCGTACTGAATGGCCCCTGTGATGTTAACAGGGAGTTCCTGGGCTGGGTGGGCGTGTGGACCCTGCGACGCTAACAGGGCTCCCAGTCTCCAGATCCGAGTGGCATCTATCTCGGTTCAGGCTACTGTTAGTTTCATAGCCACACAGCTCTGTATCCTCCACCTAACCTTCCAGTTGCCAACCTCTCCTTTTCCATCTGGGAGCACGGTGGACACTGACTGCTGATGGGGATATATACCTTTCTCTTTCTTTTCTTATTAATTTTCGTTATATAGCAGTAACATAGTATATACCACCTTATCCAAATCTGCCAGTCCCACCGTAACAGATGGTGTTTCTTCAGCAAATGTTACTTTTGATTAACCACCAAACCCACGGACAAAAACTTTTTTCCCCTTTCGAACACACCTGTTCCCCTTTCCACCAGCATCTGTCCTTTTTCAACTCATTTTGTATATGACCAAAAGTGCAACTCTGCAGGGACACCGTACTCAATGCCATCTCAGCACAGCAGCCAGCCCTCGATCCCTCAGATGTGGACAAGTAAAAGACCATTTCCTCCTATCCATGACAAAGCGTTGAGATTCACTCTGTGCAGCACTGGTGTTTAGTGGAAAAGCAGATCCAAGATTGCTTACCACCTTCTGCAGATACTCCTGTATACGTGCGTCCCTTTCTATGGCAGGAATTATTTCGCCAAATTTTGTCTTGTACTGGGGATCTAACAGTGTGGCAACCCAGTAGTTAGCATTACTTCGAATTCGTACAATCCGAGGGTCATGTTGTAGGTAGTGCAGCAAGAAGGCGCTCATGTGTCTTGTGCATCCAGGAGGACCAAGTCCTTGGTGTGTTGGTGGCAGAGAGGTGAGAATAGTGCCTCCTTCCTCTGCCCTCTCCCCCCAACCTCGCACAACCGAAATGTGAGCAAGCTCTCACTCATCTGCTGAGTCTTCCATGCCCATTGCCAGTTCGTCCTCCATTTCTTTATGGGCTCCTGCACCTTCCTCAACACTTTTTGCTGATACTATGCGCCCTTGTTAATCCCTCTCCCCGACCATGACTGCCGCCTAGGTGCCGCTGACCATCTGGACCTCATAGATCTTGTTATCCCTTCCGCATATGACTCCTCCTGTACTTCCTTCCCTTCCTCTTGTCCCAACACCTGACTCCGAATAATGCTTACAGTGTGCTCCATCATGTAGATGACCAAAATTGTCACGCTGAGAATGGCATTGCCAGTGCTAAACATCTTCGTCGACATTTGTAAACTGTGTAGAAGGGTGCATAGGTCTTTGATCTGACACCACTCCAGCAGCGTGATCTGCACCACCTCTGGATCAAGTTAGGCCAGGCTATATGTCATAACATATTGCAGCAGGGTTCGGCGGTGCTGCCACAAACGCTGCAACATGTGCAGATTCAAATTCCTGCGTGTCGGCACATCTCATTTCAGGCGTTTAACCACCAGAGCTAAAGACTTCTGGAGCGATGAAAGTTGTTGAGCTGCTGTGTGCGAACGATGGAAGTGAGCACATAGAGAGCGTGCCTGCTGCACAAGGCCATGTAGGATGGTGTTTTAAAAATTGCTGGAGAATTAGATTCAACACGTGAGCCACACAAGGCACGTGTGTCACATTGTCACGGCGAAGGGCCGCACCCATGTTTGCATCATTGTCACACCCGGCCTTCCCTGTCTGCTGGTTGAGTGGAGACAACCATTGATGAACCTTGGTCTCCAGAGCTAACCGTCCACAACTTCTCAGCGGTGTGACTCACATTTCCCCTACATTTCAAAGTAAACATTTGACCGCCTGATGGCCTTGAGCTCTGCTGCCAGCATAGTAAGGAGGTGTGTGGGATTCCTTGGGCGCAGTTACAAGGAAGGGTGGCCTGACCACAAAGGGTTTGGGCTGAGGTGCAGGAACAACACGAGGTTGATGAGGCAGAAGCAGTGGAGGAACTTGTACATACAGAGGAAGGATTAAAGCACACAACTTGTGGGGACGGAAAGACTTGTACAGCAGACCCTTCTCCATCTCTCACCATAGTTACCCAGTGCCCAGTCAGCAACATGTAACTCCCCTGTCCATGCTTACTGGTCCAAGTATCTGTGGTGAAATGCACCCTGTCACACACAGAGTTTCTCGAGGAATCGGTGATGTTGTGTGCGACCTGCTGTGGTAGCGCGGGCACGCCTTTCTTGGAGAAGGAGTGGCGAATGGCCATCGGCTCTTGGGGCACTGCAATGGGCATAAGGTCTCGAAAATCCTCGGTCTCAAAAGGGTGTAAAGGCAGCCTTTCTGTAGCCAACAAGTTGCAGATGCTGAAACTCAACCTCTTAGGCATGTCTTGCCCTTCGAAAAGCATGTAAAAGACAACCACAGTCTTCCTCGATGCCACTAATTGGGCCACACACACCCCACTTGACTGGCAAAAGTTGACCCCATTTTCAAGATGAAAAAGATTCTTTGTATGAAGCACTCTCAAAAATATGCGTGCCTTTCAGCTCCCATGGCTGAGCCAGGGGAAGAAAAGTCCTCTTAGAGCCATGACTTGTTCATCTTGGTTCTTTTTTCAAAAGCGAGGGGACTCCAACCACAGTCTTCCTCGTTTCCACCAATTGGGCCACACACACCCCACTTGACTGGCATCAGTTGACCCCCCCTTTTGAAAAAGAAAAAGATGCTTGGCATGAAGCACTCTCAAAAATACGCGTGCCTTTCCCGTCCCCTGGCTGACCCAGGGGAAGAAAAGTCCTCTGAGAGCCATGACTTGTTCATCTTGGTTCTTTTAGAAACACAGCGAGGGGACTCCAACCACAGTCTCCCTCGTTGCCACTAACTGGGCCACACACACCCCACTTGACTGGCATCAGTTGACCCCCCCCTTTTGAAAAAGAAAAAGATGCTTGGCATGAAGCACTCTCAAAAATACGCGTGCCTTTCCCGTCCCCTGGATGACCCAGGGGAAGAAAAGTCCTCTGAGAGCCATGACTTGTTCATCTTGGTTCTTTTAGAAACACAGCGAGGGGACTCCAACCACAGTCTCCCTCGTTGCCACTAATTGGGCCACACACACCCCACTTGACTGGCATCAGTTGACCCCCCTTTTGAAAAATAAAAAGATGCTTTGAATGAAGCACTCTCAAAAATACACGTGCCTTTCAGCTCCCCTGGCTGACCCAGGGGAAGAAAAGTCCTCTGAGAGCCATGTCCACATTGTCAGTGGACAGACACGTGTGCTTATCTGCCAGCAGACCCCCAGCAGCACTGAAGACAGGTTCCGAGAGAACGCTGGCTGCAGGACACGACAAGATCCCCAAGGCGTACGTGGCAAGCTCAGGCAATTTATCCAGATTGGAAGCCTAAAATGAGCAGGGCTCAAGTTGCACAGTAATGGCATCGATGTTTCCTTGCATATACTCATATATCTGTGTCTCCTCCTCTTTTTTCTTGTCCAGATCTTTTGTTTTCGCATGAGTATATGTCCTTGTCACTTTCCCATGTGTTTGTGTTGTGTTGTGAGTTGTTTGTCACCTTTTGGACACCTTTGAGGGTGTTTTCTAGGTGTTTTTATGTGTTTTTGATTGCCTGCCATTGTTTCCTATGCGGTTCGAGTTCGGTTCGTTGAACGTTCGCCGAACTGAACTCGAACGAGACCTCCGTTCGACAAACCGAACTCGAGCCGAACCACGGCCAGTTCGCTCATCTCTAGTTATATAATCAATATGAGTGTCACGTTGGGTGTGGGGAGAGACACCCAGCGAGTGGACTCCTGGGGATAAGGGAGGCTGAAACACAAAGCTGGGGGGTACCCAGGGGCTCCTGCGCTGACCCTGACACTGGGGTGCCCTGCGCTTGTCCTCAAACCACAGGTACCTATAAGGGTTAGGAGGTGTGGCCCGCCAATGTGTCCCTGTCTCCTAGCCAGACCCTAGGACTAAATCCCACCACCCACCAATCCACAGAGGGAAAAACAAACACAAAAATAAACAGCAAAAAGGGGAAAAAGGAAAAACAATAACTTATCTTGAGAGGGAATCTTCAGAATGTACAGCAACAGTAGTCTTTATTCAAGTAGTAATTGTTAATTAATAATAATAATTTAGTAATTATTCAAGTCACTAAACAAAAGTCATGAAGTGTGAATGATATGTGAGGTCCTGAAATAGGCCAGTGGGCAAGGGGCGTGCACCATCCGTTATGATTTAATTATTTATAGGGTATCACAATATTTGGGATAAGAGGACCTGATATTCCCTGGTATGTATCCCTTCCTAGCAACGGAGGTTATATAAACCTTAAAGTTTTTGGGTGCCCCCGTTCCTCGGCGGCTAGCCCTATTTGTCACTGTCACTATTTCTGACCTAAAACCACCACCAGGTGCAGTGTGCTGGAGTGATTATGTAGTGATTATGTAGTCATATGTCATAGGTCATGATTCAAAGACCCTAGGGTCTTTGAATCATGACCTATGACACATGACTACAAAATCACTCCAACACACTGCACCTGGTAGTGGTTTTAGGTCAGAAATAGTGACAGGCACAAATAGGGCTAGCCACCGAGGAACGGGGGCACCCAAAAACTTTAAGGTGTATATAACCTCCATTGCTAGGAAGGGATAAATACCAGGGAATATCAGGTCCCCTTATCCCATTATTGTGATACCCTAGAAATAATTAAATCATAATGGATGGTGCACTCCCCTTGCTCACTGGCCTATTTCAGGACCTCACATATCATTCACAGTTCACGACTTTTGTTTAGTGACTTGAACAATTGGGTATGATTCCAGTGTTTTAGATTGAGATAAATTATTTTAATGAATACAATAAATGTGATGTTTTAGAGGTTCTTTCTTGGTTAATATAGTGGACCCTCTTTACTATATACTAATTGATACTGGTTTCCATGTTATAAAGGCCCTTAATTACCTGGTAGAGGAAAGGCTCCTTCAACCTGGCAAGGAAACAGAAAAAAAGCCTAAATCAAGCCCTTAAAGGGACAGCGTCCATTAACGTCTGGACGATCGCCGGGCCCTTCTTCACCTGGTCCCAGCAGCAGCACCTGAAGGTCCAGACACATCCATGATAGTACCCCCCGCCCCTCTTAGGAGTGACCTTCGGATATTCAGGGCCTGGCTTGGCAGGATGCACCCTATGAAAAGCATGAATCAACCTGGCTGCGTTCACTTCAGATGCCGGTACCCAACTCCTGTCCTCCGGACCATAACCTCTCCAATATACTAAATATTGCAAGGAATTGTGCAGAAGACAGGAATCCAAGATTCTGGAAATTTCAAACTCAAGATTTCCTTCAACCAAAATGGGCGCAGGAGGCAATGGTGATGGTATGGCTGGAGCGACATACTTCTTAAGAAGGGACCGATGAAACACATTATATATTTTTAGGGCAGGATGCATCTCAAGACGGAAAGCCACTGGGTTGATGATGGTAGAAAACTGGGACTGGCCAATGAACCTGGGACTCAATTTCCACGAAGGCACCTTCAACTTAATGTTACGTGTCGACAATCACATCAGATCATCCACAACCAGGTCCGGACCAGGGACACACTTTCTGTCAGGCATGTGTTTTTACCTGTCACCCATACGTCTAAGATTGCTTAGAACCCCTCGCCAGACCGATGAGAGAAAGGAGGCAAAACGCTCCTCTTCCAGGACCCCTGAAGGCACCCCACTACAAAAGGTACCAAACTGAGGATGGAAACTATTTGCACCAAAAAATGGTGACTGGCCAGTGGACTCATTACACCGGTTGTTAATGGCAAACTCGACCAAAGGCAAAAAGGATGCCCTGCCCAATCCTTATGGTTCTCAGCAACAAAACACCTCAAATAGGTCTCAAAGTTCTGGTTGGTACGCTCCGTCTGACCGTTAGACTGAGGATGGAATGCGGAGGAATAAGAAAACTGAACCCCCAAGCGAGTGCAAAAAGCCTTCCAGAGCCTGGAGACAAACTGAGTGCCATGATTGGAGAAAACATCAGAAGGTAAACCATGAATTTTCACGATCTCATTCACAAAAACCTGCGCCAGAGTCTTGGCGTTTGGAAGAGCAGGTAAGGCAATAAAATGCGCCATCTTACTAAACCTTTCAGCCATCACCAATGCCACAGTTTTACCAGCCAGCATAGGAAGATCCGTGATAAAATCCATGGAAATGTACATCCATGGCCTATCCAGAATGGTCAATGGCAAAAGAGACCCTGACGGACGAGCATGCGGGACTTTGGCGCGAGCGCAAAAAACACAAGCAGTCACAAAGTCGGCTTCCTTCTTGTGCAACCCCGGCCACCAAAAACAACGGAACACAAGGTGCAAGGTTGCTTTACTACCCGGGTGTCTGGTACGCACAGAGTCATGATGAGCTTGGATCAGTCTATCACGCAGGTTGGAGGGCACAAAAAGTCTCCCTGTAGGACAGGAGGCAGGGGCGTCTCCCTGAGCCTCCAAAACAGCAGTCTCTAAGTCAGGACAAAGAGCCGAAACAACCACCCCCTATTGCAGAATGGGAGTGGGATTCTCCTGATCACCACCCCCGGGAAAAGTATGTGAAAGAGCGTCCACCTTGACGTTCCTAACCCCATGACGGTAGGTGACAGTGAAATTAAACCTAGTTAAAAACAGGGACCATCTGGCCTGTCTGGGGTTAAGACGCTTGGTGGATGCTAAATATGACAAATTCTTATGATTTGTAATGACAGTAATAGGATGAGCCGCCCCTCCAACCAATGACGCCACTCCTCAAACGCCAATTTAATAGAAAGGAGCTCTCTATTACCTACATCATAATTTCTCTCCTCAGCGGAGAGCTTCTTAGAGAAAAATGCACACAGACGCCATTAACCAGGTGACGGCCCCTGCGACAAAACTGCCCCAACCCCTACCTCCGACTTATCGACCTCCACAACGAAAGGCTGCGAAACATCAGGTTGGCAAAGTATGGGAGCAGTAGCAAAACTTGGCTGCCTATCCAAGCCCGCAAATAAATAAGCACCCACTATCACATCTTTCAAAACATTTTGCAGAAATACATTGGGGCAGTACTGCCTCCTTGACAGTGAAAGGAATAGAAAGAGTAAAGCCTGCTTTACACATTGCAATTTTGCATACGATTTTGTATGCGATTTGCAATGCCTCCATCGTATGTGCGGCACATTCATTTTGTTGAACGTGCCGCACATACGAGTAACCCCCGTCACACGTACTTACCTGTCCATACGACCTCACTGTGGGCGGCGAACGTCCACTTCCTGGAGTGGGAGGGACGTTCGGTGTCACAGCGACGTCACACGGCAGCCAGCCAATAGAAGCAGAGGGGCGGAGCTAAGCGGGACGTAAACATCCCGCCCACCTCCTTCCTTCCGCATTGTGGGCCGGAAGCCGCAGGATGCTGGTAAGATCTGTTCATCGTTCCCGGGGTGCTACCCCGGGTACGATGAACAATCTAACGTGCAATTCTAGAGACAGGTACGATGTGTATGCGATGAAAGTTTTAATGTTCAATTGCAATCGCACGTACCTGTCACACACTGCAATGTACTTACAATGCCGGATGTGCGTCACTTACGACATGACCCCGCCGACACATTGTAAGATACATTGCAGTGGGTAAAGCGGGCTTTAGGAGACCTTTGAGATGTGGGAATTGGCAACGCACACTTCTCAATAGAGCCTCCAAAAGAGAGCCTCAGCACCACCAATAAATAATATGAAAACCACTGTGCCAAGTATCTAACAAAACATTGGAACAACAATTGATACAAAAAGGCACCAGGGTTCAGGATGATAAATAACAACTTGTCATGGACCTTAATTAGTGCGAATAATATAAATTTTATTATACATGGGGTGAAAAAACACTCACATTTAAAATCATTTAAAAACAGACATACAAAATACTGTTTCCTGCATGGTTCAAACCTGGCACATGTTCAATAATTCAGGGAAAACATATACAATCCAAGATGAAGAATGGACTCTATCCCCTAGGGGACTCTAAGTACTCTATATATGCATCCCATATACAATCAAGTGTGCCTGCATTGCACCTACTGGTTTTGAAAAGCCCAAAGACTACCACCAAGTAATATATATCACAGCTGAAATAGCCAGATTTAAGTCTAAATAATGACTATACAGGATTACCCAGGCAGCAATGCAAGGTGCAGGAAACTCAGTACAGGACCCGACGCGTTGCGCCAGTCAAGCTGGCTTCATCAGAAGAATATCACCCTCCAGTGTTCCTGGGCCTATATATATATATCAACCCCATATAACATTCGCCCTATCAGAGCACAGGAGTAATAATTATAACATAGAGCACAGGTGTCCTACCAGGCTAGAAACGGCCTCTGTTTTATCCATATAAGGGAATTCTGAATCACATGGAGCTCCTCCATTACATGTGCGGCCAGGAAGGAATCCCCTGTTAGTGGCCACTCCTCCTCCTTGTCACATGGCCGCCTGTGCAATGCTATGGTGGAACGCAAACAAGCGTTTCACCAACCGGAAATAACGATATGTATAACCGGAAATGCAGCATTAGAAGTGTGCTCACATGTGGTGCATCACTTTTAGACAGTCCCCCGGATACAAATGCCGTGAATAAAGGTTCCACAAAGTTAGTAACTTGTTAGTACAGCATTCAGGGATGCACCCAAATGGTCCATTATTTTTGAAACGTCCCCCAGGTACTTATATAAGCAAACAATAGTTCCACATTGCAAAATACCATCAATCCTCAATAACACATACCCCAAATGCATTTTAATCCAAATATGTGGAACTTAATATTACTCTACATGAATTTTATGAGCGACTTAAGTACAATGTTATTACATATTTGCACATAAAATCAAATAATGCTAATGTGTCCAAAGTACACCAAGCATTATTTATCAGCGCTGATATCACAGATTAGTTTGTTATTTATCATTTTTTGTAAAACCCTGTGAACAGTAAATCCTCATTAATGCCACCTGGATGCACACTGTTCAACTCATATATCTATCTGGATTCGCTACGCAGGAGAGCCGGTACAACATCACCACCTCTAATGGACATCCAAATCTGTTCTAAACCTACAACACATGTATTTCTGATTTTACAATTATGAACTTTGTGGTAATGCATAGCCACAGTTGAAATTTGTTTACCTTGTTTAAGATGAGTATTAACCAGGGATATATTAGATAGGTGCTGTTGTATCCGTTTGCGCAATTCCTGCATAGTTTGACCCACATAAATCAATGGGCAGGGACACACCAAGGCATATACCACATTCTTAGATTGGCAGTTGATATAGTCACGTAAAGGATATGCCTTCTGAGTAACTGGATGTACAAATTCGTACAATGCTTGTGTAAAAGAACATATTGAACAGTTACCACATGCAAATGAAACTTTTAGTGAAAACCCTGTATTCAGACTGGTAGTAGGTCGCACAAAGTGGCTGTGACTCAAACAGTCTCTCAAATTACGTGCTCTTCTCGCTGTGAGTTTTGGAGTTGAATGTTCCAGTTTTGGTTGAGTATTTTATAAAGATCTCGCCATTGATCATTATATGAAGTCACCAGGCGTACCACATTGTCCACTTTTCTGGATTTTGGAGTTAGTAAGCTTGTCCTTTCTGTATCCATAGGCCGTGCAAAAGCCTCACTGATGACCTGTTTGGGATATCCTCTCCTATTCAACCTCTTCGCCAATATCTCCGCCTGTGAACAAAAATCGTGTTCATTACTGCAATTTCTTTTTGTTCTAATAAATTGTCAGTACGATATGCCCTTCTTTAGGTGATTGGGATGAAAGCTGAAATAGTGTAGCAAGTTATTAGTTGCTGTAGATTTCCGAAACAGCGTGGTTGATACCCTGTTATTCTCCAAAGAAATTTTGACATCCAAAAAGTCAACTGTCTCGCCCATTGAGTGGGTCAGTGCTATATTGTACATATTGATATTAAGCTCCTCAATAAACTGTATCCCCACATCAATGGGTCCTGACCAAATTAACAGGATATCATCTATATATCTGTACCAACCACTCACAAATTGTGAAAACTTGCTACAAGGATAGACCTGATGTACCTCCCACCACCCCAAAAATAAATTTGCATAAGATGGGGCACAACGTGCACCCATCGCAGTACCTGATAACTGCTTATAGAACGTACGGTCAAATACAAAGAAATTGTGGCTCAAAGCGAAAAACAGTAGATCCAACAAAAAATTGTTATGAGGTTCGCAAGAACCTTCACCGTCCCCAAGAAAAAATTTCACCGCATTGCAGCCCAGGTTTGAACCATGCAGGAAACAGTATTTTGTATGTCTGTTTTTAAATGATTTTAAATGTGAGTGTTTTTTCACCCCATGTATAATAAAATGTATATTATTCGCACTAATCAAGGTCCATGCCAAGTTGTTATTTATCATCCTGAACCCTGGTGCCTTTTTTTATCAATTGTTGTTCCACTTCTCAATAGAGAAGCATTCTATATCCTGGTAATAAACACCTATATTCCACAGGGGTTAAATTTACAACACAATCTGACATATTTCTATTGAGAATGGTTTGATAATGCTAGTTTCTTGTCTCCTTCTGCATTGTGCACACTGGTGAACCTTTTTCATATGCATGTTCTTTTTGTTTTTATGAGCTGCTCATATTTCTCTGCTGGTTTCTTGCAATTTATAAGTGTAGACAATGCTCTGGGAACTGCACATATCCATCTGCTGGTTTGTTGCAGTGATTCAGTGTGGACAATGTTCTGTGCTACAAAATATCCACTGCCAAGATGTTTCATTCATGGAGCTGGAAGTCATGTAAATGCTCCTCACTTGTTTTTAAACAATTATTTAATAGTAACAAACATACAAATAAATATAAAAAATTAGGAATAATAAACATAAAAAACAAAATAAAAAATAAAAGCTAGAAAATCAATACATAACACATGCTGTGATACGGCTTAGGTTGCATAATTAACTGTTGAATATGATATATTCTTTGACAAGTAATATGATATTATACAAACAAAATTTATTGAACATTCTTAAACTTGCATGCATGTGAAAATGGTTAACTTTTGTTTATCTCTTTTTAAAGAAATAACGCATGTATTTAGAAGCTGGGAGTTATGTGTTTATGGGCTCCATGGTGAGGTTCTTCTTTTTCTCTTTCAATACTAATGAACAACAGATGATATGTATCCAACCAATTATTTTTCTGATTGAATGTTAAGCTTCCGGCGCTATAGGGTTTTAAAAGTGTATGTCATTGTATGTTTTTTATACCTATGAGTAAGGACTGAGGTCCGAAATGTGTAAGCAGGGGCCAAAGGCTTGGAGTATGTATTTGTGATGCCCTGGAAAAACCAGGTAGTCACAGATGGGCCCCCGCCTAATACCATCCCTCACTTAGGAAACACACAGCTGACCTGAAACCCTAGTCACCCCCCCTTAGGGAAAGACAGACACATCAGTGAGCATGACAAGGCGGTTGGACACGCCCACCCAGGGGTCTAGACAGCCCGGGGCAGGAAAACAAAGAGTCTAATCTAGAGTTCAAGTTGAGAGGAGTGTAGGCTGGAGCTAGGTGTAGCTCCAGCAGAGGAGGTTCAAGTTGAACGGTACCAGGGTTGGAGCCCTGGTGCCTCTGGCTAGGTGGCAGACGGTGGTCTCCGTTAGCAGGAGATGGGAAGATGGCTCGGCAGGACCAAGGTGGACTGGGACAGGGTTGTAGCCCGCCAGTGCCGACATGGGGAACCGACCCGGAAACCGGAGCACAAAGGGGTGTACTTTGACCCTGAAGCCAGGACCGGAAACCAGCGGCCTGGTTAATTAACCGTTTGAGGCCAGGACTAGAGGTCCTGTCCCACCCAAAGTCCCTCATAGAAGACAACAGCCCACCGATAGGGATAAGTGGTCACCGCCAGGGCCCATACATCCCACGAGCCAGCGTCTGTGGGCACGGCTCCTTAGGCCACATCCAGCTGGGAGCAGACTCCTGAGTTCCAGACTAGGAAGTCCATCTTTTACAAAGTCAGTGCAGAGGAAAAGGATAGAGACCACCATCCCAGGTGGGGGATCTGAATGCAACCGGCCGCGGCGCCGGCCATCAGCACCTTGGTTTACCTGAGACTCATGTGATTTATTGACTGGGAGTAATCAAGCATCCCCTTGCCATCGCTATACCCTGCACCAGACACTGGGTCCCGGGGCGACCATCCCTACCCACGGAGGGGTTAACATATAGCTGCCACTACATCTCCCCCGGGTGCCCCATAACAGCAGCGGTGGTGTCCCAACTCACCACACACTGTGAGTGGCGTCACAAACTTAATATGGCCTAGCCCGTACATCTATGTCCCCCCCATTTATTCGGCATGTCCGGGAGACCCCCGGGTCTGGAGACCCTCGAGCCACCACCCCAGAAGGTCCAGATCCGAGCAGCGCCGGCTGCTGGCATGGGGGCGGCACATATTCATTTATCTATTGGATTTTAATGATTTATTAAAGGAATATTTTATGAAGAACGGATGCTGGATCTGTGGCGCCCTGTGTCTGAGTGGCCACAAAGAATGGCTGCATGTATATTTCAATGAGTAAAACATGTATTGCTAGCTTTAATGAGATTTGGTTTTTCTGCTGTTATCTGTATACTCACATTTGCCTACACTCCCGTACTTGGGGCTGTACACCTGGTCTGAAGATAAGGCTTGGGTGTGAGACCTTGTAGTAGAGAGGGAGGAGTTTAGAGTGTGAGAAGCATCAGTGTGCATGTAAGGAGAGTGAAAAATGGACACACTTCTGGACTGAGGAGGCTTTTGAGTCCTCTGTAGGGGCTAGCTGTGAACTGGCGGGGTATCAGTTACCTAGACTTTCAGGGTCAGTGGTAAACTGAGAGACTGCTTAGAGTCTTTCTATAAGGAGCAGTAAATACCCGGGAGCTCAGCAGTTGCATTGAATCTGGAAACTTCTACAAGCAACAGTAAAGGGGGCTTTACACGCTACGATATAGTCAATGAATTATCGTCGGGGTCAAGTTGTTGGTGACGCATATCCGGCTCCATCATCGACATTGCTGCATGTGACACGTACGAGCGATCTAAAATGATCGCAAAAGTGCTCAAAATCATTTACCATGGAGAGGTCGTTCTGAATCAAAAAATCGTTAAAGGTTGTCAAATACCATTGTTTATCTATCGTCCATTCCACAGCACACATTGTTATGTGTGAAGCTCTGTTAGCGACCAACAATATCGCACATGCGTGCGTCATCAACGACACGGGCGGCTGAAACACATCCACGCCTCACGCGCCCTGATAGGGCAGCGCATCAAGGTTTCTATTGGTCACTATATGAATAAAAAGATCCTGTTGTCAATTTTATTTTGTCCGCGGTGCCCACCAGCGTGTATGCTTTATTTGGACGCATTCACTGCTGTTTGTGACGCAAGACGGACCTTTCTATCACACAATATGCAGATAACATTTTGTGCAGATATAGTGGTAAGTAGTAATTACGTTTTTTTGGGGTTTTTTTTCCATTTTTTTTTGTTTAATGTCATTGGTTTTTTTATTAAGAATACATATTAACAAAAAAATTTAGAAAAATAATACGCATGTTTAACCCTTTCAGCCCCGGGGCACTTTCCGTATTTGCGTTTTTGTTTTTTGCTCCCCTTCTTCTGAGAGCCGTAACTTTTTTATTTTTCCGTCAATCGTGCTATATGAGGGCTTGTTTTTTGCTGGATAAGTTGTACTTTTAAATGAAACCATAAGTTTTACCATATGGTGTACTGGAAAACAGCAAAAAAATTCGAAGTGTGGAAAAACTGCAAAAAAAGTGGGATGGCACAATAGTTTTTGAGATGGTTTATTCACAGTGTTCACTATATGGTAAAACTGATGTGTGGGTATGATGTCTGAGGTCGATGCGAGTTTGTAGACACCAAACATGTATAGGTTTACTTGTATCTAAGGGGTTAAAAAAAATTCACAAGCTTGTCCAATAAAGGTGGCGCACGTTTTGCGCCATTTTCCGAAACCCGTAGCGTTCTCATTTTTTGGGATCTATGGCTCAGTGATGGCTTATTTTTTGCGCCTTGAGCTGACGTTTCTAATGGTACCATTTTTGCGCAGATGCTACTTTTTGATTGCGACTTGCGGCGACCAAAAAACTTAACGTTTGGAATTTTTTTGCCACTACGCCGTTTACAAATCAGATTAATTGATTTTATATTTTGATAGATTGGGCATTTCTGAACGTGGCGATACCAAATATGTGTATATTTATTTATTTTTTAACCCTTTAATTTTCAATGGAGGGGAAAGGGGGGTGATTTGAACTTTTAGGTTTTTTTTTATTTTTTAAAACTTTTTTTTTATTTTCTTTTTTTATTTTACTAGTCCCCCTAGTGGGCTATAGCGATCAGCAATCCAATCATGCTAATCTATCTGCTGATCACAGCTATACAGCTGTAAACAGCAGATTCAGTCACTTCCTGTTTCCCTCTGCTCCCGGTCGAGGGAAAATGAAAGTAAAACTTCATAGCTGCAGGCGTCATCACATGACCCTGTGCTACGATGGCAACCACCGAAAGTCACGTGATCATGCACGTGACTTCCGATGGGGGCGGCGGTAAGTAAAAATCATGGCCGCGCACATGTAGATCTCGCTGCCAGACTTTGGCAGCGAGATTTAAGGGGTTAAGTGTTGCAAGTGGAAGCGATTCCACTCGCAACATGCAGGCACACATGTCAGCTGTTGAAAACAGCTGATATATGTGCCGACCGCCGCCGCCTGCCCGCGGCAGGGGACGGGGCTTAACGGGACACGCTCCATGACGGATATATCCGTCCATGGTGGTGAAGGGGTTAAAATTCACAGTCTCATCATGATCACAAATGAACAACACACCATCCTATCTGTGACTCTTGTTGCCGCAGCGACCGTTGCTGTGGAAGAATTGGTGGATGAGCGCTGCAAAGAACCCAGACGCCGGCGCATGTGAGCAAGAGATTGGTCGCTACATAGGGAGCGCTACAGCCATATTCACCTTGTGCGGGATTTGCAAGATCATAACCCGCAGGTTATCATAACTACTTGCGAATGTCGGAGGCCTCATTCCAATTTCTATTTCACCGTGCTATCCCCTATATTCAGAGACAGGACACAGTGATGCATCCAGCGGTGCCAGTGGATGAAAGACTTGGCGTCACTTTACGATATCTAGCCACCAGACAGTCTCTCACAGACCTACAATATTCTTCCGCTATTTCTAGGTCACTATTAAGCAGTCTCATTCCAGAAACCTGCCAGGCCATAATAGTCTGTGTCTGAGTCACTCAGAGAATTTATGCCATTTCCATCATCACAAGCAGAATGGCTACAAATAGCCAATGATTTTGAGACTAAATGGCAATTCCCCAATTGCGGAGGCACAATTGATGGGAAACATGTTTGCATCACCCAACCCCACAACAGTGGGTCTTTTTTTTTATAACTATAAAGGGTTTTGTGGTATTATTTTGTTTGCTGTTGTGAATGCCAATTATGAGTTTCTTTATGTCGATGTTGGCATTAATGGCCGGGTTTCTGACAGAGGTGCTATAGATTGTACAAAATTTGGTAGACGTTTGGCCAAGAATCAATTGGGATTGCCCACTAATGCTCAAACTTGTGAAAACTTTATTTTGTATTTATAGCTGATGAGGCTTTTCCCCTCTGAGATCATCTTTTAAGGCCATATCTGTAATTGCGCTTAAATGCAGAAAAAAGTGTTTAATTACCGCCTTTCCCGGGCAAGGCGAGTAGTCGAGAATGCTTTTGTAATATTGGCAAGTAGGTTTAGGGTCTTTCAGACAGCTATAAATTTAAAATTAGAGTCCATAGACCGTGTCATAGCCTGTTGCATATTGCGTAATTTTCTTCGGAAAAATTATGCTATGCAATACACTCCAGCAGGCTATGATGACACGGTCAACACTCGTACTGGTGAAATACAACCTGGTGAGTGGAGGACAAATGAAACCCACCTCGATTCATTAAATCATATACCCATCCCAGGAAGACTCCGCCATGATATCCATACAAATCGTGAGAAATACAAAGACTATTTTAATGGTCAAGTGGCTGTTGCATGGCAACATAATATATAATGTTATATGTATATTTTTATTTTATTTTTTGCCATTTGGTTGTTGTTATAATTGGTGTTAATAACTTCAACGTTTTTTGTTTCGTAATATAATGTGTTTAAATTTGTCACCGTAATTACTTCCTGGTTTCATATGTAAACATTTCAGTAATTTGTGAATTACACAAAATATATTTTTAACTGTGTTTTATTTATTTATTTTTTTTAAATGTAATAGTTTTAAAATGCACGTACGTAACAAACGTAACCCAGACTTAATAGATGCTCACTAAATCATCAATTTGTTCTAAGGGCAACACGCATATGGCATATGTCTGTAAATCAGACTAGAGGGGTGGATTGCCGATTATAAAACTAACGCAAGATGGCTGCCAGAATCAGAGGGTCAGTGTGGGGCGAGGCTGAAATCGCATTTTTAGTCTCACATATGGATGTTTGGGGCTATGAATGTGTTAGGGATTATGTACGGCCTATGGCCCACCAAAGGTCAGTCCTTAGGCGGATCCGCCGAGGCCTTAAATGCAACTTTGCAATAAAACGAAGCATATGGCAGATACCGAAAAAATGGGGAGATTTAAGATACCGATCATGGAGTAGAGTGGTGAATATTCGAACACGGTTACAGAGAACACATGGTAAGTGCGTTATATAAATTATTATTTCTCATTTTTGTTATCAAGTGATGTTATTATATTTTTGAACAATATAATGATTGGTATCATTTGCATTGGTTCTAGTTTTTTTTTTTTATTTTATTTTATTGTTTTATGTATTTTATGCCAAAAAAATTTGCATGAAAAATGATTTAATACTAAAAATGTAAACATCATGGGTAACTACAACTTTTTCTTATATCTTAAAGATAATGCAGACAATCAAGTGCCAGCTATTACTCCATGTTTTGATGCTTCGGAATCACATCAGGCAACCTCACTTGCCTCATTTTCCTGCCCTGCCAATTCCATAAATTCTCCTGGTTCTGCAAATTTAAGTTTAAACAATATTCCAACCAGAAACCAATCATCAACACCAGGGAACACACTTGATCTGAATAATTCTGCCTCTCCATCTTCTATGATTTTTTTTGCAGCTGATTATTCAAATGATTCTGAAAAATCAAGTTTTGAAGATATAGGAGTTTTTGACCAAAAAGGTAATATTTTTAACGAAATTTATCATAATTATGCTGTGATTTTTACTAAACTTAATTGCGTTTTTTTACTTTTAAATTTTAAAAGTAAAAAAACTTTTTGTAAAACATTATTTTCATAAACAACAGTAACACAACTATCATAATCCATATTCATGGGGGCTTCAGATTGGGGCTAGCATCTTAGCTCATCCTCTAATAGTGAAGAAGAGGCTTTTGATGAAACAAGTGGTAATGTATACATTTTTGTTTTTTAGATTTTTTTGTGTGTGTGCGAGAAGAAAATATAAAAAAAAGAAACCCTTTTTTTAAACCAACAGACAAACCATCTCTGCAAGAAGTTGAGGAATCGGCCAACCGCTTGATTGATGCTGCCAAGGAACATATCAATGTTCTTAATCGTTTTATGGCTGGGTGTAATGGCTTCTAATGTTAACTTTGTGAAAATTTGTAATGTTTGTGGATATTTTTGCTGGCTAATTTTGATTGTCTAATTTTAGTTGTACATGAATAATTAATAAACATTGTTTATGTTCTTATGTTTATATTTTTTTTTGTACAAATTTTAATTTTATTGCTATTTATATTATATCAATATATAGGTAGGTTTGTGAATATTCATTATCAACTTTAAAGTGGTGTAAATTTAATCAAAAACCTTAATTTTACTATTTAAATACCACCAAAAAAACTTCAATTAAATAAACAATCTTTATTTAGGTAATCATTTCATCATGTTTACGCTAAATAAATTTTAAAAAATAAGATAGTGTGGACCAGTAATATGACAAGCACATAAAAAAGAAAACTTTTGATTAACCATCAACATATAAATACTTTTATCGTCCAGGTTTGCAGGCATAATTTGTGTCAACATCCTTTTTGTTCTTATTTTTAAAAATAATTAAAAAAAAAAAACGGAAAAAGGAAAATTTCAATTAATGAAAAATTGAGGACAGAATGTGATCAGACAATGTTATTTTATGGATTTTCAACTTGAAAATTTTCTAACACAAAATAAAATAAGAGAAAACACGTTTTAACCCAATTTTTTAGCAAAATTTAGGAAAGCAAATTTTTGATAGAGGATACAAAATCCATCATTCCATCAAAGAGGCTTGGGAAGTTGAACACTGATCTGGTTGATTGACAGTCCCCCCTTAAGCAAAGGGCGGTCTTTTCTTTTTTACATAATGACAGGGTCTTCAATAAGCTGGGCCTCAGGTGTTGACTCAGGTAGATCAAGGTCGTCAGTTATATCTGGTTGTGCAGAGAGAAAAGAAATGCGTGTATGCTCATTTAATTTTCCCGATTGACCAGCATGCATAACTTCAAGCATTATGCGCTGAGCATGTAATACTTGGTCTGGGTCCATGGATTGCAGTTGTTCATGTACAAGTTTGGCATAGACACAAACTGGTGGAATTTTGGCTTGTTCTAATATGTTTTTAGAAATTGCCACCAGCTGGGCCACTCCTGAAAGAGCTGAAGTGTGTCGTCTTCTGGTTATATGTGTTCTTCGGAATGATGATGATGGACCAGGTGGCTCTGGATCAACCTCTTGTTGTGATGGATTTAAGGGTGTAGAAACGTCTTCTGTAATGGTGGTGTCTTGTGTGTCTTCTCCATCCGTGTCCATAGATGTTGGCTGTGTTATTTTTAAATAATTTTTTAAATAAAGAAATAAAAAATTAGACAACTCTATAAACCAATTTTGCATTGTTACTAATTAACATAAGTACACAATGAGTGTATTTTGGAACGCATGTTATGCTTGAATGTGGCCAAAAAAATAAAACAGCAGCTTTGTTTTAATTTTGGGTTTGCGTAAATATTTAAAATTCAATTTTAAAACAAAATAATAACAAATCAGTAAACAAGGCTGCCAATTCTTTAGTGCCGTGATTATAGAGCATTTACAAACAATTTTTTTACATGATAGATTTTTGAAAAAATTGTTAAAAACAAAAAACCAAAACGTATTTTTCATCCAAAAAGAAAAAGTAAAAAAATATTTCTAATTAAAAAAAAGAGAAAAAAAAACTTACTTCATCAATCACAGCGTCATTGATATTGTCCTCCAGATGCTCTATGAGGGGGGGGTATGAGGCTGATAGATGCACGTGGAAGCTCTTGGTCTCTAGTGAAAAGAAAGAGGTCATAGTACCAGAGCCTTGGTACATATACCTCTTCGGCACCAGCCCCAGATCTTTTACTGTCCTCCATTTTATTTAATTCTTTTTTAAATTCAGTCCTTATGGCCTGTATTTTTTTCTTGACAAATTTTTCTGTCATAGGTTCGTCTGGATGGTGACGTTCACAAATCGCAATTAATTTTCCATAGGCCTCCTTTTTAAGGACTTTATTGCTATAGGACGGTAATTTCACATGCCACAAACATTGGTGATTCCTGTATTCTTTAATAAATGCATGTAAAAATTCCTCACTGGATAAAGACATCTGTGAGAACAAAGGTATGTTAGATGTGTGAAAATGTAAGAATAGATTATATGTCATTGAAATTGTAAAAAAAAAAAATGGCTAATTTATATTACAAAAGAATTTAAGGCTGCAAAAGTATCATTAAAAAAAAATAAAAAAAATTTTTTTAAATAAAAAAAGTTTCAGATTATCCATTAAGGTTTAAAAACCAATACACACATATGAGTTTTTAACAGTAAAATGCAACAAACTTTTACTTACTACACCTAAAAAATAAACAATATAAAATTCGCACATGCCAAACACCAACCTTGTCAGAAGCCAAAGTAAAGACACCACAGTTACGCATCTGCATTCATTTATATTTTGGCGGAACAATCACGCAAATAGCAAGTAGATAGGGCAATTTTATTAAGCACGAATGGGCGTAATGGGGGCGTCACAAAACAAGGTCAGGGAGTAGACACAGTGTGGATAATAAGCCTCTAATGATGGTGAAATCGCTCAAAACATGCTGTGTGACGCCAAACACACAACCAATAGCAACATAAAAATATCGCTAGACGATGAGACGTCAGTGCGATTGTTTAGTGTGACTGTTCCGACACGACCAATGAGCGATTCACAGATATCGCTAAAGCGACAAAGGCGTGTCTCATCGTTCAGGATCCCTAACGAGATTGCTAGGAATATCATAGCGTGAAAAGCACCCTTAAGTGTTCTTATAGGATTTGAGATGCCTGCTTGCTGGAAGGAATCAAGGATACAGAGTCTGTCTGTCTTGGAATTCTCGAGATTTCAAGATACCTTTTCACAGGAAGTGAAGTAGCAGCAGGAGGATTATACTACCACACAACAGAGGAACTGAACTCTCATTGGGGCAGGTCAGACCGACATCCTAGTGCATGCTGGATGGAATGTTCTGTACTGTTTTGCAGAGCTTCGGTAAAAGTAAGAGCTCCCTATTCTGTCTCTGGCTCTTTATTCCCTGCTACACAATCCTTACTTCACCTTCCCCAGCTACAAACCCTAGTGGGGGGGGTGAGGGGGATAACCCTCTGGCACTGTGCATCACCACCTAACTCCTGGGACCTTCAACAGTGCCCGGCCATACCAAAGCCGAACAGCCAAGCTGCTGTCACAAACTGTTTATTTATTTTTCTCTCCCCTTTTTAAATTATTTTTAACCCTCATCACAAAGCCTGTTGCACATGCCTTGTACTTCCACATCACGCACCGTGACATCAGAAGCCTACCGGGGGCGGCACGGATCTATTCATCAATTTGTTGTATTTTTAAATCAAACACAATGCTGCATCATGCAGTTTGCACAGCGGTAGAAAAACAGCAGTGTACAGGCACTGTAATCTATTCTCTCAATCTACCAAAAAACAGAGTGGGTACAGTATGCCTTGCTATGTAAATATCTATGAAACCTTATACTGCGTTGCATCGCGCGGCTTTACATAGCAGTCCAAAACAAGGTACCGTGTCAATCTAGCAAAAAAAAAAAAACAGATTGATTTCCAGCATGTCATGCTGTATGAATATCTCTGAAACCTTATAGTATAGTGTGTTGCATCCCTCAGCTTTGGGTAGCGGTAAAAAGCAGTAGCGTAAAGTCTGGAATGGAGAGGTCTGTCATTTTTATTGTAGGCATACTTCAACTGTGACAGACAGAATCCCCAAAAAAGTCACATTGTAAGGTTTTTAAATAATGAATTTGCATTTTATTGAATGAAATAAGTATTTGATACCGTAGAAAAACAGAACTTAATATTGGCTACAGAAACCTTTGTTTGCAATTACAGAGATCAGACATTTCCTGTAGTTCATGACCAAGTTTGCACACACTTTAGCCGGGTATTTGGCCCACTCTTCCATACAGATCTTCTCCAGATCCTTCAGGTCTCGGGGCTGTTGCTTGGCAACATTAAGTTTTAGTTCCCTTGTAAGGTTTTCTATTGAGTTCAGTTCTAAAGGCTGGCTAGACCACTCAATGATCTTGAAGTGCTACTTATGGAGCCACTCCTTAGTTGCCCTGGCTGTGTGATTTGGGTCATTGTCATGCTGGAAGATCCAGCCACGACCAATCTTCAATGATCTTACTGAGGGAAGGCATATGCTGGCCAAAATCTTGAGATACATGACCACATCCATCCTCCTTTCAACACGATGCAGTCATCCTGTCCCCTTTGCAGAAAAGCATGCTCAAAGTATGATGTTTCCACCTCTGTGATTCACGGTTGGGACTGTTCTTGTTCCTCCAAACAAGACGGGTGGAGTTGATACCAAAAAGTTATAATTTGTTCCCATCTGCCGACATGACCTTCTCCCATGCCTCCTTTGGATCAACTATATGGTCATTGGTGAACTTCAAATGGGCCTGGGCATGTGCTGGCATGATCCATAATCTATAATGATCCATAATCCATGATGGCGTAGTGTGTTCCTAACAGTAATCTTTGAAACTGTGATCCCATCTATCTTCATCTCGTTGATCAGGTCCTCTAGTGTAGTTCTGTGCTGATTCCTGACCTCAGAATCATCCTTACCCCACAAGGCGAGATCTTGCATAGAGCTCCAGATCAAATAAGATTGTCTATTATTCTGTAGCCCATCCCAGCATTGTGCAGGTTTACAATTTTGTCCCTGGTGTCTTTAGACAGCTCTTTGGTCTTGGCCATGGTGGAGAGGTTAGAGTGTGATTGAGTGTCTGAACAGGTGTCTATTATACAGGTAATTAGTTAGAACAGGAACAATTAATACATGTAATGAGTGCAGAGCAGGAAGGCTTCTTAAAACAAAAATAACAGGTCTGTGAGAGCCAGAATTCTTGCTGGTTGGTAAATGATCAAATACTTATTTCATGCAATAAAATTATTTAAAAATCAAACAATGTTATTTGTTTGTATTTATTTTGGGGGGGATTCTATATGTCACAGTTGAAATGCACCTATCATAAAAATTACTGACCTCTCCATTATTTGTAGGTGGGAAAACTTGCAAAATCAGCAGTGTATTAAATACGTATTTACCCCACTAAAATTTTTAGATTTTTTTACACAT
This sequence comes from Anomaloglossus baeobatrachus, assembly GCF_048569485.1. NCBI lineage: Eukaryota > Metazoa > Chordata > Amphibia > Anura > Aromobatidae > Anomaloglossus > Anomaloglossus baeobatrachus. The sequence continues at coordinate 515,517,529 of NC_134354.1, forward strand.
TGTAAAACATTTTTAATTTACTTATTCATCTCTTTTGGACACTTGAACCTATAATCAGCTCACCTTTTACAATTGTATTGCAGTATATAGTAAAAAACACATTCTCCTCTGAAGCCTTGCCACATGCTGGTCTTCATAAGATCAACATCAGGATAGGCACGGGAGATTTTAGCAGACTTCCAGCAGTCTTGTTAACTCATCGGTGACTCGTGATATTGTTGTAGCGCCTCACACAATAAATGGTACAGTCATGGAAAATGGAGTAATAGCAGCTCTGCTCAGTTCTGCTCGCTGCTGTTAGAGGCAGATTACACCTTCACAGGTCCGAATATCCACTACATGTAGTATCCGATTTCACTCGTACTGGAGACACACTAAGACGCATAGTAATTAAATTCTATATTGAGCTTCACATCTGCTTGTTTTCACATGGATGTCCGTTGGAATCAAACTTGTGTCTGTGTGATTCACATGGAGACATGTCCTTTTTTTTACTGTCAGCATGGATGATAAGGGCCAATGTTTTTATATGTTTTTTTTCTCTTTACATTATTATTTCTTGGGTTTGCCAGTCAACAGTGGGATTATGTAATGCTAACCAGGGGAACCCCAATACAATTTGTGCAGGAAAGCCCTTAAGACCATAAAATCTCTGTATCTTTCCACATCTTTAACATAATAAAAAAATAAAAACCATTAATTTCAGTTTCATGCATTTTTTTCCTAAATGTGTCACAAGGATGTCACATGTAGGACACATACACATGGATGACAAATAGATGACACATACTTACACACAGATGGTTAAACTGGAATGTGCAAAACATGAGTTTTTTTAACTGACGTGTGAAAAGGGCCTAAGATTGGCAACTGCTTCTCCTGTTCCTCCCACATGTCAAAGAAGTGCTGATAGGGAATTTAGATTGTGATCCACAATGGGGACAGTGATCATAATGAATGTAAAGTGCTGTAGAATCTGATGATGCTATATAAGCAAAGCATGATAGCTATATAATTTCTTCTATCTCCAAGCAGTATGTTTGGCCAACATACAATATGATATGGCTGTCTATCGTAATCACAGTAAATGCACTCAGAGTTGTCTATGACATGATTTGGTACAAGACTTTATCTTATATTGGAAAGGGACTTTTGATTTTGCTACACAAGAGTGAGAAGCCCAAGGCAATAAAGAAACAGACTATGATATATGACATAATACAGAAGAACTGATCTCAGTTAATTTCCCAAGATACAGAAATGTTGTATGTTTTGATAGCAGTGCTGTGTTATTGCTATGTTAATGACTGCTATCTATCTATCTATCTATCTTTCTATCTAATGTATATAACTTGAGTATGTTACCTATAAGTCTATAAGAACCAAAGTAAACATTAACACCCTGACATAAATATAATTATCTTTTGTATGAGAAATAATATTGGCCCAAATGTTATTGAATTTCACATAGTAAAAGCCCGACAATACTGTATATATATATATATATATATATATATATATATATATATATATATATATATATATATATATATATGTTTTCTGAACTTTTCACTAGTATCAAATACATCATATCAGGACTTTTTGCTCTAAATTAAAAGTTAGCAATGTAAGGAAATCCTGCTAAAAGATTATAGGAAGCTAAATCTACCCTGGAATCAGCTCTCTACTCCAGCGCTGCCGCAGGGCCAGAAATAATAATGTCTAAACACCAGTCACCTGACACTGAAACTACTCAGTGGCTTGGTAATCAGGTCACTTCTTGTTATAACATAATTTCATGTTTGATGGAGTATATACAGTGCCCAGCGAATCCCGTATGTCCAGCATGGCTAAATCCCTTACATATGTGGTGGCCATGTCCGGTACCTGGCACAGCTAAAGCAGTGGATGGCACACCATTATTACGGGTGTGATTGACGCCGGTAACTACTGTGTCCTCACGGCTAGATGAAGTTAAATAAGGAAAGGAGCAGGAAAGTAGCATTGATAGTAAGTAGTCATTGTTTTACTTCAGAACAACAAATGGTGGTACAAGAAGTTTGGCAGTAGTTACTCATCTGATTAACACAAAGGAAAATTTCTTAAAGTATTAGTGATGGCAGCAAAGGCAGGTATATCTGGGAATTAAAAAAACGGACAGTATATTGTTTTCTCTTCCAGTATCACTTGGATCTGTTTCTAAGTGATAAAGCTAGTATACGCTTCCCATGTCTTTTACACCATGCAGGGTTGCAACACTCCAGTGGGCAATTAGTGTCCCATGAGGTAGATGACAATAAGACACATGAAAGACAATGATGAAGGCAACACTTTGCTGAAACGCGTAGTCTCAGAGAGTGCTTATCATAGTCAGTGAAAAATTGCCTTGGATTATATGTGGATACAAAAAGTTACATTTTACTACTGCCAAGAATGGCTGCCTTGCTGGACTTATCTTCATTTATTTTTTCTGGAGTAGGCCCATGCATCCCTTTCCACCCAAAAAAAGGGTGTACAGTCCATGGTTTCTTTTTTTTTTTCTTGTCCTCCTCCACCTCCACCATATCAACAGTGGCATCAGGCGGCCCTTACGCTAAGTTTTTAAAGAGTCATCAGTCGCTTCTACCTCAAAACTTTAGGAGGGTAAACAAGCACACATCATTCATAAATTTTAGAAGGTCATCATGTGACCGTCACTCTTAATTTTCCAGGGCGTAAATGATTCATAATTTTTACAGGATGTGTATGAGGCTTACAATTTTCTATTATTGATAGATGTATACCTTCCAGGGGTAAATATTTTTCATCCCTTGAACTTAGTGCATAGGCTTTACAAGTGTAAGAGTATCACTCCTTAAAAATGGGAAAAAATGTTTTCTGAGGCCCTCCTCTATATGTCTTCCAGGGTGTATTGCTTGCCTTGCTTCTAATTTTTGGCATTACTGGGTGTGTTGGAGTTCCTCTTACTTCTAATTTTTGAATTTTCTCTTCAGGGAGGAAGGAGACAAACTCTAGCACCACCTATTGGAAGTAGCAATCCTAAAAGTTAAAAGTGACTCTCCAACGAGCCTTTTCATATGACCTAAGATTTATGCCAGATGAGAATCTCAATTTGCAGACACGGTGTTTTGGGATGATTGTCCCTCATCATTGCAAAGTATGAGACTGATCTGGCTGAATGAGAAGCTATGGTCTTAGGGGAAAACTATTCTCCTTGTGGAGACCGACAAACCAATTTGGCTATCAGTGGTGAGGAGTCTTATAGCTGCAATGCTCCTCTGGGAAAAATTCAAATTGTCTTTTCAGGGAAGAAGGAGACAAACTCTAGCACCACCTATTGGAAGTAGCAATCCTAAAGTGAAAAGTGACTCTCAAATGGACATTCAAACAAGGAGTCTTCATTACCATCACATAGGATGGATCAGCAGCCAAAGTTCGTCCAGGCATGTCAAAGCTCATAGACCATCCAAACAATGTAAATATGTATATACATATATATATATATATATATATATATATATATATTGTGAGGTAGCGGCGTTGCTTGGGCAAAAACGTGAGGCAGCAGCGTGTTCACACCTATTTATTGTTGCAGCATAAATAGATCCAATTTCCCACAATCAAAGTCTCTTCCGGATCACAGCCGGTGCATATAGACAAATCCTTGGTATAAAAAGTCTTGTTACCTTAGGACCCCGTTAGCCGCAGGGGTCTTGTTAAGGTTCTCCTAGGCTCACACTCTTGGCCTGTGTTCACTCCACACAGAACCAGCTCAGCTCACACAGCATGTGGTAGCTTCATCAAGCCTGGTTCTCAACTGAGACACACCCTGATGTGCTTTGCCAGATTTAAACGAAAATGCTGGACATGAGGATTGCTACAAAACCTGGACTGGGAGGAGGGATATGTCTCCCTGTTACCCTTTGTGCTATACTCCCCGTAATAGCTATAGCAAAATCAGAGGGTTTCCAGACACATTCTGGGGGACACATAGCGGTCTTCAAATATTACCCCTGTCACTGCCTCACAATATATATATATATATATATATATATATATAATATATAAAGCTGAATGTGTATATGTATGTGTGTATGTCTGGGATTGTTATCCGCACCGTCGCAGCTACAGCCACAAAATTTTGCACACTCACACGTCTGGACCCCAAGAGCATTATAGGCTATGTTGTAAGGCAAAATTTTAACTCTGCGTGCTCCAATTTACCAATCAATTTTGCTCCTATCTACATAATGGGGAAAAAGTGAAATGAAAAGTGAATCCGCACCGTCGCATTTACAATCACGAAATTTTGCACAGACACCTCATGTGACCCAGGGAACATCGTAGACTATGTTTGGACAGGAAAATTTAACCCCGCGCTTTACACTTACTCTCCAAAAAACATGCCTTCATTAAAGTAAATGGAGCCTGGAACTACAGGTTATTAGTAGGAGCTGTGACTGGTTGCTATAGGAACAAAAGACATTCATAGTATTAGAAGCTTATATGTGAGGTAATAAGATGTCGGGTGGGAGACGGATAGAGAGAGATAGACAATGACGGACAGAGAGACAGACAGAGACAGAGAGACAGGGAAAGAGACAGAGATAGAGACTAGAGTTGAGCGCGGTTCTAGGTTCGTGGTTCTCCAGTTCGAGGTTCGAGTGATTTTGGGGGCTGTTCTAGATCGAACTAGAACTCGAGCTTTTTGCTAAAAGCTCGATAGTTCTAGATATGTTCGAGAACGGTTCTAGCAGCAAAAAGCAGGGCTTTTTACAGCAACAGTGTGCAGGAGCCATCGCTGGCAGCCTGCCACAAGCTGGTAACCAAGATAAACATCGGGTATCCAAGCAAAGCGCTTTGGTTAGTAACCCGATGTTTATCCTAGTTACGTACAGGAAGCCCACATTTCCCCTCTCAGCTCGCTCTGCCCCCTCCTGCCCGCGGCATGTACACATACATACATACACACACACACACACACACACACACACACTCTGCACACATGGTCCCGCTCGGCTTACCTGCGGTGATGAAGTCCCGCCATCCCGACCTCAGCGCTGTCACTGTCCTCCATGGCCGCCGCTTGTCACATCACCTTTCGCTTCCGACCCGAGACTGACTAGCGGTGACGTCACGGGCCTCTCGCGATATTTGGCTGTGAAGGCGGCGGTCATTGAACTCAGTGACAGGTGCTGTCGGCAGTGCTGGAGATCAGCGCAGGTAATGTACCTCGCTGGCAGCACTTGTCATCCCCTGCAGTGACCTGGGCTGACCCATTGATGTTAGCTCAGGTTACTGCATTGCTCTCCCAGCCAATGGGGAACATTCTGCTCTTCATTGACTGGGACAGTGTGGATCGTCATGGCAACCCCTTGGATTACACCAGACCTGGATTTGTTTTTCTTTGTAATAAATTGGTTAAAGAGGGAATGTTTTGGGGAGTGTTTTTTCAAATAAAAATGTGTTTGTCGTCTATTTTTTCTTATTACTGACTGGGTTGGTGATGTCGAGTATCTGATAGACGCCTGACCTCACCAACCCCAGGGCTTGATGCCAGGTGACATTACACATCTGGTATTAACCCCATATATTACCCCGTTTGCCACCGCACCAGGGAGCGGGATGAGCTGGGGCGAAGCACCAGGATTGGCGCATCTAATGGATGCGCCACTTCTGGGGCGGCTGCGGCCTGCTGTTTTTAGGCTGGGGAGAGTCCAATAACCATGGACCTTTCCTAGTCTGAGAATATCAGACCCCAGCTGTCTGCTTTACCTTGGCTGGTGATCCAATTTTGGGGGGACCCCTACGTGTTTTTTTTTTTTTTAATTATTTATTTAATTTAAAATAACAGCGTGGGGAGCCCTCAGTTTTGGATTACCAGCCAAGGTGAGGTTGCCAGCTGTGGTCTGCAGGCTGCAGCCGTCTGCTTTACCCTAGCTGACTACAAAACTAGGGGGAACCCTACGTCATTTTTTTTTCATTTTTTTGGCTAAATACAAAGCTAAGCACCCCTTAGTGCCACATGAAAGGCACCAAAGGGTGCAAAATTACAAAATGCAGGAGAGTGGGACATTATGTGTCTTTCTGCCATTATAATGACAGAAAAGACTGATATCAAGTGCACAAGCACAAGAAAATCACCAGAGCGCTCTACGCTGTGAAAAGCAGTAGAAAATGGCACTGGAGTGAACATGTGACCGCATCATGTAGGATGAAGCTATGGATCCTGGGTAAATTCATGCATTTACCCTCCTTCAGTTTTTTTGCAGTACACAAAAAAAACGGAAGGCACACGGATGACAAACAGATGACATACGGACCGTCTACGGAACGGAAACGGATGCCACACGGATGGACCCATGAAAAAAAACGGACTGTTTTTTGCAGACCGCAAAAATGGATCGGTCGTGTTAATGTAGCCTTATTCTGATCTGCCGTTTATAAACAGCAGGCAGAAATAAGTGAATAACGCCCCCTGGCGTCCGAAAATCTCTGGGGTTTCAGGGCTAGCTGAGACCCTGGAGATCATGATTCAGGACGGTTTTTCCGGTCCCCGCTCACGTGATCACTGGTATACACCGTACACCGATGATCACGTTACAGTAAATGACAGCGCCGGTAAAAAATTATTTATCTCCCATCTGGCATGAACAAACACTTCTTCTCCACTTTTTCTCCACTTCTTCACTTCTTCTCCACTTTTTCTCCATTTTTTCTCCACTTTTTCTCCACTTTTTCTCCACTTTCTCTCCATTTTTTCTCCACTTTTTCTCCACTTTTTCTCCACTTTTTCTCCATTTTTTCTCCACTTTTTCTCCACTTTTTCTCCACTTTCTCTCCACTTTCTCTCCACTTTTTCTCCACTTTTTCTCCACTTTTTCTCCGTTCTTTTTCTATGGTCGGTCTACCCATTAGCTCTGCCATGCATAGTGTAGCTCTACACCTACTGCACATGTTACTTTATGATTGACATCTCTTTCGTACCAGAGCTGTCTAAGCCTACTCTGACCCCATATTTGTCATTACTATATTGCCCTTGTACTGTATTATGACATTTGTATCATGTGTTTCATTTCTTGCTGTGTTGCAATTTTTTTGCTGCATCCCAATTGTACCTCTACATTGTTCGAGTTTATGTTATTGTTCTCTCACTCTTATGTGATACTGATTATTGCCATTTTTCAGGATTACATGCAGATAAGTCCAATCTGACGAAGGCTCAGGCCGAAACGTCTATTGTAACTTGTTTTGGACAAAAACATATATGCTTATGAAAATTTTTTTTTCTTAATACGGACCAATAAAGAGTGATTTTGCATTACTATTCGTTGTGACTTACTGACTTAGTCTGGGAGATTTAGAGTGCCGAGGTTACTCACTAATTTTATCTATTATTACCTCTGAGCACCTATATACCAGTGAGCAGAGCTTCCTCTACAGTAGTTCTCCTGATTAGGCATGCCCTTACCTCATGAGCAGGGCATTTCAGCTTTGGTAGCAACCATTACGACATGGACTCTGCTGCTGTGGACCCGGGGAGAGTGAGTGCAGATTCATTGCACCCACACTCCTCACATGAAGGGTCCCCACTCCTAGAAAATGGGGGATACGTTCCCTAAGTGTCTCCCCCCCATATTCTAGACGGTCCAGAGTCGTCGTGGGACCCCTTTATTTTTTTTCTTACAATAAATTGGTGAAAGAGGAAATGTTTTGGGGACTGTTTTTTCAAATAAATTTCTTTTGTCGATTTTTTTTTTTTGTTAGTACTGACAGTTTATGATGTTGGGTATCTAATAGACGCCATGACATCACAAACTGCTGGGCTTGATCTCAGGTGACTTTACAGCTAGTATCAACCCGATTTATTACCCCGTTTGCCACTGCACCAGGGCACGGGATGAGCTGGGGTGAAGCGCCAGGATTGGCGCATCTAGTGGATGCGCCACGTCTGGGGTGCATGCGGCCTGCTATTTTTAGGCTGTGAAGGCCCAATAACTATGGACCTTCCCACCCTGAGAATACCAGACCACAGCTGTCCGCTTTACCTTGGCTGGTGATCCAATTTGGGGGGGAACCCTACTTTTTTTGTGTAATTATTAATATTTATAAAATAATTATAAAAAAAGAGCCTGTGGGGACCTCCACATTGGATCCCCAACCACGGTAAAGCTGCCAGCTGTGGTTTTCAGGCTACAGCCGTCCGCTTTACCCTAGCTGGCTATCAAAAATGGGGGGACCCAACGTCATTTTTTTTATTAACTATTTTTTAAATAGAAAAAATTAATGGGCTTCCCTGTATTTTGATTGCCAACCAAGGTAATGGCAGGCAGATGGGGGTGGCAAATCATAGCTGTCTGCTTTATCTGCGCTGAGAATCAAAAATACCGCGGGGCGCTACGTCATTTTTTTTAAAGATTTATTTTTACAGCACTGTGATGTCCAGCAATCAAAATACAGGGAAGCCCATTTTGTTTTTAGTTATTTAAATAAATAATTAAAAAAAAATATATGGGCTCCCGCTGCATTTTTTGTATTGCTAGCTAAGGGTAATCCAAGCAGCTACTGGCTGCTAACCCCCACTGCTTGGTGTTACCTTCACTGGCAATGGAAAATCCAGGGAAGCATTTTTTATTTTTTTTGCCAAAAAACTACAAAAAAAGGACGTGAGCTTCGCCATATTTTTGTATGCTAGCCAGGTATAGCAGGCAGGTGCTGGAAGAGTTGGATACAGCGCCAGAAGATGGCGCTTCTATGAAAATGCCATTTTCTGAGGCGGCTGCAGACTGCAATTCGCAGCAGTGGGGCCCAGAAAGCTCAGGCCAACCTGTGCTGCGGATTCCAATCCCCAGCTGCCTAGTTGTACCTGGCTGGACACAAAAATGGGGCGAAGCCTACGTCATTTGTTTTCTAATTATTTCATGAAATTCATGAAATAATAAAAAAAGGGCTTCCCTTTATTTTTGGTTCCCAGCCGGGTACAAATAGGCAACTGGGGGTTGGGGGCAGCCGTACCTGCCTGCTGTACCTGGCTAGCATACAAAAATATGGCAAAGCCCACATAATTTTTTCAGGGGGCAAAAAACTTCTGCATACAGTCCTGGATGGAGTATGCTGAGCCTTGTAGTTCTGCAGCTGCTGTCTGTCTTTATGGAGAAGAGCAGACAGCAGCTGCAGAACTACAAGGCTCAGCATACTCCATCCAGGACTGTATGCAGAAGTTTTTTGCCCACCAAAAAAATGACGTGGGCTGCGCCATATTTTTGTATGCTAGCCAGGTACAGCAGGCAGCCACGGGCTGCCTCCAACCCCCAGTTGCCTATTTGTACCCGGCTGGGAACCAAAAATATAGGGAAGTCCGTTTTTTTTAATTATTTCACTTATTTCATGAAATAATTAAAAAACAAATGACGTGGACTTCGCCCCATTTTTGTGTCCATCCAGGTACAACTAGGCAGCTGGGGATTGGAATCCGCAGCACAGCCCGAGGTTTCTGGGTGCCTCTGCTGCGAATTTCAGTCCGCAGCCGTCCCAGAAAATGGCGCTCTCATAGAAGCGCCATCATCTGGCGCTGTATCCAACTCTTCCAACAGCCCTGGAGCCGGGTGGCTTGTTGGGTAATCATGAGTTAATACTGGCTTTGTTTTACTAGCCAGTATTAAGCCAGAGATTCTTAATGTCAGGCACGTTTGACCCGGCCATTAAGAATCTCCAATAAAGGGTTAAAAAAAAGACACCACACAGAGAAAAAATACTTTAATAGAAATAAATACACAGACACATTAGAGACTCCATCTTTATTACCCCTGTCAGCCTAATAAATCCCCAATAAACCAGCGCTGATAAGAGGTTTTTAATAGAGGCTTAAATTATAAGCTGCAATTTCAGCATTCCAAGTGCCTTTAAATGAATTTGAAGAAACTGCACTTCAGGATTGTAGTGAGGATTGTAGTGAGGATGAGGTGCCCCAGCCCATCACTTGATGAGCTGGGGCACCTCATCCTCACTACAATCCTCACTAGTGTAGTAGTAGTGACGATTGTAGTGAGGATGAGGTGCCCCAGCCCATCACTTGATGGGCTGGGGCACCTCATCCTCACTACAATCCTCACTAGTGTAGTAGTAGTGACGATTGTAGTGAGGATGAGGTGCCCCAGCCCATCACTTGATGGGCTGGGGCACCTCATCCTCACTACAATCCTCACTACAATCGGGAAGCAGCGTGCAGCCTTCACTCCGTGAGTGATCAGTGCTGCTAGCGGTAACAGCGGTAACGCTGACAGACGCGTTACCATAGCAACGGTGCTCCCGGAGCCGCGGTTAGCAGTGACGTCACCGCTAACTGCGTTGCTATGGCAACGGTGATCTCCGTTAATGACCGGCTGTGTCAGCCGGTCCCTAATGGAACGGGGAGTCGACCGTGTGCTAGAGCATATCGCCGGTACACGGCGATACACAAATGTGCACCGTGTACCGGAGAGATGCACTCGCAGTTCCTACATGACGCGTCATAGTCATGTGACCAGTCTGTAGCCAATGAGATAATAGCCACGTGACTGGTCACATGGCTATTTTGACGTCATGATAGGTCCTGCTTCTCTGCTGGCAGTGCCGGTCACCGGGAGGATTCAGCGATCATCGGATGGAATAGCGGCAGGAGACAGAGTGCAGGAGGGATCACGGGGACCGGTAAGTGTTATGGCAATGTTTATTTACTGTATGTGTACATTTATAATGCATTTTTATGTGTTTGTGATTGCCTCCCATTATAGCCTATTGGTTCGAGTTCGGTTCGTCGAACGTTCGACGAACCGAACTCGAACGAGACCTCCGTTCGGCAAACCACCTCGAGCCGAACCGCGACCGGTTCGCTCATCTCTAATAGAGACAGACAGGGAAAGAGACAGACAGAGACAAACGGGGAAAGAGACAGACAGAGACAGATGGTGAAAGAGACAGACAGAGACAGACCTGGAAAGAGACAGACCTGGAAAGAGAAAGATGGGGAAAGAGACATATGGGGAAAGAGGCAGATGGTGAAAGAGATAGACAGACATGCAGACAGGGACAGAGACAGGCAGACAGGGAAGGAGGAGACAGCCAGAGAGACAGACAAAGATAGATGGGGAAAGACCCAGACCTTGATAGAGACAGATGGGGAAAGAGACAGAGAAATAGAGACAGACAGAGACAGACAGGATAAAATACAGACAGAAAAAGACACAGACAAAGAGACAGGGAGACTGACGGGGAAAGAAACAGACCTGGGAAAGAGACAGACCTAGAAAGAGACAGATGGAGAAAAAAACAGAGAGATAGAGACAGACAAAAAAGAGACAGACAAAAAAAAGACAGACAGAGACAGGCAGACGGGGAAAGAGACAGATGGGGAAAGAGACAGACGGGGAAAGAGATAGACGTGGAAAGAGACAAACGGGGAAGCAGACAGACGGGGAAAGAGACAGACCTGGAAAGAGACAGACGGAGCACATTACTTGGCCAATTTAGTAAAATCTGTGGGGAATATCTGTGGTGTTGAAATATATGTTGTGAAATGCTTCTATTAGCTTAGTTTTTGCCTTTTAATAATTACATTTCTATCTATTTGTTTTGTGTTTTTTGTGTGCAGAATAAATTTTTGTTAATACATTCTATTTTGTTAACAACAGTCAGTAACCCAGGCGAAGCTGGGTAGTACAGCTAATATATATATATATATATATATATATATACATATATATATACATATAAACAACTTACATTGTACTCAAAAATATACCTACATAGAGAAAAATCTGAAAAACTGACAATTTTGCAGTGGTCTCTTAATTTTTGCCAGAGCTGTACATTATGTATATATATATATATATATATATATATATATATATATATATATATATACAGTGTATATATATATACATATATACAGTGTATATATATATATATATATATATATATACATATATACAGTGTATATATATATATATATATATATATATATATATACATAATATGTAGATGTATGAAAATAAATCATTAAAAAAATGACGTGGTGCTCCGGAGTATTTTTGATTCTCAGTGCAGATAAAGCTGACGGCTACGGGCTGCCACCCCGTCTACATGGCATTACCTTGGCTGGCAATCAAAATGCAGGGAAGCCTATTCATTTTGTATTGATTATTTAAAAAAATAATTAAAAAAATGTGTGTATTTTGATCGCCAGTCAGGTAAAACCAGGCAACTGGGGGCTGGGATTCTCTGCAGCTCGCAGCCGCCCCTGGAAATGGTGCATTGTTTCTTAGCGCCATTTCCAGGTGCTTTACCTAGCTTGTCTAGCAGTCCTAGTGGCAGTGGCACACTGGGTAATAAAGGGGTTAATATGAGCTTTGTATTCTCAAATGATACTAAGCCCGAAATTCATGGTGTCATGCCAAATTAGACATGGCCACCATGAATTTCTAGTGACTCACCCGCCCCAGGGCCTTAGGTGACTCGGTGTCGGGCCGGACTAGTCCGGGGTAGTCAGCGGTGGCGGGGCCCGACTCCGTGACCCTGGTGGAGTCAATTAATGTGGCGTGTGAGACTCATGTGGGATTAGTGGATGAGGGCAGGTATATCTCACCCCGGTATCGGTCCTATGTGACTTAGCCTGGCCAGGATCACCTGGCTACTAATGGATTAATGGGAGGTGAAGGACGGAGGTAAAAGGAATCTGGGAAGTTGGGGGAGGGTCTCCATCTGGGCAACACAGTAAGCCTGTCTGTGTAGGAGACACTTGTGAGGAGCAGTGTCTGATGTCTGTATGGTTTAGCTGGAAGGGAGAAGCCCTCCAGTTTGTAGTTAGGATATCATCCTGTATAGTTAGCGCCGGACAGGCAAGGATTTATTTTGTTGGTGTTTTTTTTTCTTTTTGTTTATGCTTCACTGCAATAAACCTGACCAAGCGTCAGTTACACCTTGAATTCGGCTGTCTGCTTGAGGTGAATACGTGCCCTTTGAACCCAGCAAAGGCGATCCCGGAGCGTGTTATCACAGGCGGTATTGGGGATGATGGTAATAAAGTTTATAAAAGATTCGTGATGCCACTTGTGGATTGCGGCTTTGGAGCCGCCGCTGCTGGTCGAGACCTCCGGGGCTGGTGTTTCTTGCTCCCCACAGGTAGAGCGGGTACCCCGGGGCAACCGTTTGTAAAGTCTTTGGTGGATGTTGATGAAGTGCAAGACAAAGCAGATGACACGGGGCTTGCAGTTAAAATGTTTTTACTCACTGTTAGTTGCAACACTGCAGCTGACCGGTTACCCCGTGGTGTGCCAGGATTCACTTTCGTGGGCCTCCGCCGATCCTGAATAGTTAAAGGGTCAGCACTGATGCACCCCTCAATGTGTCCTTCCTGGCCGTCTCACTAGCGCTGACCTTCACTAGACTGTCCTGCACCTCCGCCACCGAGCCTGTCCAAAGGGTGGCTGACCTCGGTTCTTTTATTGCTCCCCCTTGCAGGTGATGGGTGGCAGGTTGTGGCCTCGGGTGCCTGAAGCAACCTCCTGGGCCGTCGGATTGCTAGAGGAAATGTTTTTCTTCTTTAGCCTGGGGTCCGTCTCCGTTGTTGCGACCAGATTCCTCCACCCCGGTGTTCTTGGTGGAACAAGACTACGGAGGCCTCCCGCACATCCGTGGCACTCTGGAATCCTTTCAATCGGTGTCACCTGGGCTAACAAGACCCCAGGATCTTCACCTAAAACCTCTTTTTGCTAGACTCCTCACTGACTAGATCTTCCTGTCAACTGTCCCTTCTCTGACAGACTGCCTGACTGAACTCCCCCTAACTGATCCTAACCAGTTCTCCTCAACTGTTCACTTTTTAAACCTAGCTCCGCCCACTTTTCCTACTGAACCACTGACTCCTCCTACACTCCCTCTTGCCAGGCTCCACCCCTTCAGGCCAGTGAATGGGACTTAAGGCTCCATAACCAGGTATACTGGTCGCTTCTTCTCAGCATTAATAGAGTACCTGCCTTAAACCCTGACCCAGTGTGTGACCTAACAATTGGTGTGTGCAGGTTTTGTCTGTGAACCGGTAGATGGCCCCCTTCTTACTCAGGATGGGATACCACACCTCTGGCTGAGGTGCAGTACCTCTGTGGTGACGAAAGGCTCAGGGGTGCCACACTAGCAAACAGTAAAAAAAAAACACAACACAAAGACATTTTCTTTATTAGAAATAAAATTAAAAAAAATTTAGCGACTCGATCTTTATTATAAAAAAATTCTTAGTCCGACATAATCCACAGGGACAGCAATGTCAGCTCTGCTTTATCACTCTGTACAGACACAGTCTATACACAGTGAGAAGCAGAGAGAGCATTGTCAGCCTCTGACACTGAGGTATTACTCGTGCAGTTTCACATTGTCATCACCCAGTACGGCCAGACAATCTATGGACAGGAGCACCTGAGCTGCATGGAAGTATATGAAGCTGACCCACTCCTGTGGGGAGATTGTGCACCGTGATGTAACACTCGCACAGTGACAGTTAAAGTTCAGTTAAAAGGACCTTCAATGACGTCATAGTCATGTGACCAGTCTGTAAGTTAATGTCTGTGCAATATTCACACCAGGATTGTCACATGGCTATGATGTTATTGAAGGTCCTGTAAGTCAGTGCTGGTTACCAGTGGCACAGCAATGATCGGACTCAGAAGCAGCTGCCGGGAGATAGCGGGTCTGCAGGATGCATTGCAGAACCTGTAGGTGTAATGACAATGTTTATTCTTAACTATATTCTTTATTTTACACCCCCCCCGCCCCATCCCATAACTGTAGAGGCAGATATCGGTGATCGAAAGCAATATCAGGTAATGTCGATCCCGATTTTAATAAAACAATTGGGTGAGGCTCCCAATTCCGACCATTGGGGGGATCACCCATTACTAATGTCTAGTACTATTGTATATAGAGAGGGAGTAACATATACTGTGATTATTATATACTGTGATTATTATACTTATATTAAAATGTACATATACATTAAACCTAAAAATATGTGTTTAATAATCTAACTAGTTTATTTTAGCTAAACTAAATCTCAATTCATACAGAAGTCACAAACCTTAAATTTCATGATTTCTTATAAATCTACTATGATAGAGAAAGAAAACTCCTCAAGGCATATACATTTTAGCTGATTCATTAAAGTGTTCTTCTTAAGTTTATAAGTCATCCCGAGAACAGGGGCAGAGCCCCGACTAAATGGAGCAGAGGTCAACCATTGGTAGTACTTTTGCACATATATTTTATGAATTATTGAGAGTTTTATTGCAAAATTCTCATATAAATATCTTAAAGAATCAGACCAAATGTCTTAAAAATTTAATATTCTACAAATGATCCCTATTTTGCTTATCCTATCCTTCTCTCTTGCTATAAATCTTTCATTTTTTCAGTGGAACTTTTCCAAAATAATATACATGGTGGCATGAGCCTCCTAGATTTTTTTTTACTACATTATTATAATACTGTTCAACTTAGCAGATGGGAAGACATCAGCAAACCTGCTACATACTAGAACTAAAGATGAGCAAACTTGTTTGAAAAAGGTTCAAATCTCGAAATTCAACAGAAACCTTGCCCATTAGGATTCCAGTTCGGATTCCCAAACACTTTTCTCAAAATCTGTCAAATTTGGCCTTTGCTCACAAACTGCTTGCATTTCCACTAATGCTTTTCTTCTACTTTTTATGACTGGCTAGGATAGTGGTGCTGTGTGATTAGCAGGGGGATGTGTTTGATATGAGGAGGGGGTAGTGAGAGGTCAGAGGAGCAGTGGACTGTTTATTTTTTTTCTTTACTTAATGTGTGGATGTTTCAGCAGCCAATCAGGGTGCAGAAACCATCCACAATGTTCAAACAGAAGGGCTTGTGTTATTGGCTGCCTAAGTCGCATGTCCCTCTGCATATAAGAAGTGGACTTGCAACGTTGGTGCCATTTTGAGGCTGCTACAGATTGAGGAGGGTGCAAAAAAAATAAGATAGCCAGCACATAATGTGCACTACTGCACTAAAAATTCCAAACTGTACTTATTAAAATTTGAGATTTTTGGCAAAAAAAATGCAATTTCTTGATCTACCCTGCCACGTCACGGCAAATCTCATTGGGGCAGTCCTACTTTAAAATATTTTTATATAAAATGTGCCATACGGCCTCACATATGAAAAGTAGAACTGTTCTTAGCAGCACTTACTTGGTGTTTTACAATCCCATACCCATGACTTATCATGGCTGTGGGTGGGACAGGCCCAAGCAAATGCTGCTTGAAGTAAATAGCCTGTGGACAGGGCCTGATGGCTGAATGTGAACAGCCACCGATTGCCAAAATCAAGACAGGTGGAATACAACCAAAATTGGAGTGCACGGCAAGGTGGGGGTCAGCCACTGACCAATTCAATAAAAAAACAAGATAGCCAGCACTAAATGTGCACTACTGCACTAAAAATTGGGGTGAGTGCTGCTGTAGCGTTTATATCACTGCAGATAAATACTAATTCGTAACACTTTGCTCCTTGCACAAATAGACATTTTAGCATCTAAATATTGATTGCTAATTCTGTGGTCCTGCCAGAAATTGAAATTTCAGCATATAAATTCTAATTGCTAAATCTGTGGTCCTGCGGCCTGCCACAATTAGACGTTTCAGCATCTAAATACTGATTGATCATTCCGTGGCTCTGCCACACTATCTCAGCAGATATAAAAAGATTTTGATACTTGTATAAGCTTCCATCACATACTGTATGTATCACTGCAGATAAATACTAATTCATAACTCTTTGCTCCTGGCACAAATAGACATTTCAGCATCTAAATATTGATTGCTAATTTTGCAGCCTTGTCAGAAATTGAAACTTCAGCATATAAAACTGATTGCTAAATCTGTGGTCCTGCTGCCTGACAGAAATAGACATTTCAGCATATAAATACTGATTGCTAATTTATTGACAGATAACTGAAAGGTTTGGGCCTAAGGTTTTGAAACAGCTGGTTAAAAGAGAGGAAGAGTACATCAAACATAAGTGGAAAATACAGACTACTATACTTTACTCCAAAGTGTCCGGCACCCAACAAGAATATAGAACGAAGAGGACTGTTCACACCAAAGGGATATTTTCCATAGCTTTTATTCACATTAAAATCCTCGCTGACGCGTTTTGGGGTGACAGTAGCTCTTAGTCAATGCTACGACAAAGAACTACTGTCAGCTCGAAACGTGTCAGCAATGCTTTTAATGCGAAGAAAAGCTACGGAAAATATCCCTTTGGTGTCAACAGTCCTCTTTGTTCTATATTCTTATTGGATGCCAGACACTTGGGAGTTAAGTATACTAGTCTGTGTTATCTGGGAGTTGGCCCAAAGATCTTTGTCCGAGCACCATACCTTATCCTGCAGGACGTTGAATGAACTTTGGATCTGGTGAGCTGATCAACTATTGTTTATAGACTATAAATGGGAAATACCAAGGACATGGTGGAAAGGGGAATAGGCAAGGTGTTTGACGTGTACGTGGGGTAGGTGATAATGTTACTGAAAGCTCTGCTGAACAAACAATGACTCCTTTGCAAAAACAACTGACAACATTAGTTTCTGGATGGGCTATTCAACTCCAATTTCTTTCCCAGCCGCACAGTGGAACAACTTGTAGACGAGGAACAGAAAGAGCATGTGCAATATTGAATGCCAAATGTTGATTTAAATGGCCTCTCCTCCTGTTCCTCCCCCTCAACATCACACACAGTACAGTCCTAAAAGGTGGCACCCCAATTATCCTTATTTTCCCTGCATCACAACTGTCCAGCTGCCCAATGGACTGTGGGGAACTACAGATGGATGAGTCTGCAGAATTGCTCATACATTCTATTCCATGAGCATCAGAGGGTTGTTCCAAAGAGTTACAGACTCAAGACGAGAAATGCATCTGCACTTATGCCCAAAAACTTGTTAGTTAGATCTGTGGCCAGATGAAGTAGGGTCCGAGCATAATTCAGGCCCTCCTCACTCAGATATCTAAGGTGCATGCATACTGTACTTTGCTGTCAAGGCAGGAATAGGAGGAGGGTGACTCTCAGGGCGATGAGTGAGACCAGGGCTGCTGTCAGAGCATGACAACCATGACTGATATATGGGGCCCAGGGAAGAGGGGGACCTGGCCAGGCCCGGGGTAATTACGTAGCTTTAGTAAGCCCCGGGTCTGGCCAGGCCCCTCTCTTTACTAGGCTCCAATCACAGCCGCAGCAGAGTGGTCCGGCAGTGTCGCTTCAGCCACTGAAAATGGCTAAATTTCATGTGAAGCCTTCCTAGGGCATTACATGCACATGCAAATTAGCCATGTGGCAGAAGCAAGGTCAGTAGACCTTAGCAGGGCTCTGGCACATCATACCGTGGGCCAGTGGGCAGCAGTGTGATGGGACATCACTCTTTGACCTAATCACACTGCTGCAGACAATGCGTAGGTGGTAGAGGACGCAGCATTTGGCAGTGAAAGGTAAGTGCTCCATGAGCTGAAGATCACCCAGTCCCTGCCTAGCTTCAGCTGCACATGTGTCAGAGGGTGCACATCCAGCTGAAATGTATTGTGAAGGGGCCAGGATATATATAAATATCGTGAGTCGTGTACTCGTCGCTCAGTTTCATAATATCGCTTATTTTTACTTGTGTCGGTTGTTCATCGGTCCCGTAGCAGCATACGTCGCTCCGTGTGACACCACGGGAGCGATGAACTCTGCTTACCTGCGTCCCGCCGGCTATTTGGAAGGAAGGAGGTGGGCGGGATGTTTACATCCCGCTCATCTCCACCCCTCCGCTTCTATTGGCCGGTGGCTATGTGACGTCGCTGTGACGCCGAATGCCCCTCCCCATTCAGGAAGTGGATGTTCGCCGCCCACAGCGAGGTCGCTCAGCAGGTAAGTACGTGTGACGGGGGTTTCACGACTTTGTGTGACACGGGCAGCTATTTGCTCGTGACGAACAAACGACGGGGGCGGGTACGATCGATCGTGAAATCGCACGATAGGTCATCCCATGTAAAGCAGACTTTAAGGGTAGGTTCATTTTAATGGTGTGAGAATATCAAAAATAAAATCCAGGAAATCCCATTGTATAAATTATATAAATTGATTTGCATTTTGCAGAGAGAAATAAGTATTTGATACCCTATCAACCATTAAGAGTTCTAGCTCCTACAGACCACTTAGACGCTCCTAACCAACTCGTTACCTGCATTAAAGATAGCAGTCTTAAATTGTCACCTATATAAATGACTCCTGTCCACAGGCTCAACTAATCAGTCAGACTGTAACCTCTACAACATGGGCAATTTCTTAAGCGTTTCGACCTATGAAGGTCTTAATCATGGCGTTCCATGATTAAGACCTTCATAGGTCGAAACGCGTAGGAAATTGCTCCTCTGTCTTATTTGCCTCCATATATTTTTGCCTTTGTACTGATGGAAGATTTTAACCTTTAAATAAAGAAATCGATTTTATTCCATTATTCTCCTGGAGTTACTGGAAAATTCTTCCATTCCTTCACGTGATTTCCACCCAGGTCAGGGTGTTTCCGTGCACCAGAGGTAAGATCAGGAGTGAAGAGGGGTGAGCTGAATTTCTCCATTTTTTGGTACTACAACTGTCACTTATCCACCTAAGTGTTTAGGCTAGAAATGATGGGTGAGGCCATGTTCCAAGCCCTTTCCCATGTATCCATGTTGCACCATTATACTATTTGTACTCTGGGGCAATTGATGCCACTTTAGTGGTGTCTGCACCTAATTTTTTTGTAATGTGAAGACTCCAAATTGGGTTTCCATGTTGTGAGTTGCCTGTAGTAGCAGTGGTCTCAGAGCATAGCAGGCCTACAATGGTCACTCACGCACCCACCTCTTAATTTTAACTTAATTAAAAAACTGTAGATGCTGGCTTAGACTCTGTCTCATGCACGGTTCATGCCTGACTGCTGCACCATTATGCTATCTGAAGTCTGGAGCATTTGATGTCACTTTCCTGATGTCTACCCCTAATTTTTGGAAATGGGGATAAGGACTCATAGTTCGGTCTCCTTGTAGTGTTTTGACTGTAGCAGTAGGCCTCCCAGACTATCAGGCATGCATCTACCTTTCACTCATCTACCTTTCTTACTATCCTTAAATGTGTCTAGCAATAACAGTCCATGAAGCTAATATCGATGTCTGAGTGTGGCTGAGCAGAAAAACAGTTTGAGCTGTTGCATGAGGTATGAGGGCTCCCATCTCACAAGGCCTACACCTGACTGTTCTTTGAGCTTTCTGGGACCCCCTGAAGGTGTTGTCTATGCCTTTGGTTTTGCATCCCTTTGAATTCAATGGGGTTCGGATATGTATGACGAACTGTTTGTCGAACACCAGTAAAGTTGGCAAACTGAACCTAACCTTGAAAAGTTCATTCATTTCTCATTAGTACATCACTGTTAGACGCTACCACCTATTTTAAATAATTCCTTAAACACAAGTAGCTTCCTGACCCCAAAACCTAAAAGTCTGAGCACTTTGATCCACTACTAAGAATGCCAAGTAAGACCTGGCAGTTTCTAAGTAATCAGCTTGCCCATTCCCATTTCTTTGTCTCCCCACATTTCTCATTCTCGACTTGATCACTTAAAATTGTTCACATTACCTTTGTTTAATATACATCCTCTCCTGAATTTCAAAAAATGAGAAGACGGGTTTCAGTATGCTGCTAGACACATCCTGAGGAAGGCATGTCGACCCTCGTATACAGTTGGGAAAAAAAGTATTAAGTCAGCCACCAATTGTGCAAGTTCTCCCACTTAAAAAGATGAGCGAGGCCTGTAATTGACATCATAGGTAGATCACAACAATGAGAGACAAAATGAGAAAACAAAACCAGAAAATCACCTTGTCTGATTTGTCAATTTTTTTTTTTACAAATTATGGTGGAAAATAAGTATTTAGTCATCTAAAAACATGCAAGATTTATGGCTCTCACAGACCTGTAACTTCTTCTTTAAGAGGCTCTTCTGTCCTCCTCCCACTACCTGTAGTAATGGCACCTGTTTGAAGTTATCAGTATAAAAGACACCTGTCCACAACCTCAGTCACACTCCAAACTCCACTATGATGAAGACCAAAGAGCTGTCGAAGGACACTATAAACAATATTGTAGCCCTGCACCAGGTTGGGAAGACTGAATCTGCAATAGGCAAGCAACTTGGTGTGATGAAATCAATTGTGGGAGCAATAATAAGAAAATGGAAGACATACAAGATCACTGGTAATCTCCCTCTATCTGGGGTGCCACACAAAATCTGACACTGTGGGGTCAAAATTATTGCAAGAACAGTGAGCAAAAATCCCAGAACCACACAGAGGGACCTAATGAATGACCTGCATAGAGCTGGGACCACCATAACAAAGGCTACCATCAGTAACACACAGCACCACCAGAAATTCAGATCTCCTGCAGTGCCAGACATGTTATCCTGCTTAAGCCAGTACATGTCCAGGCCCGTTTGTAGTTTGCTAGAGAGAATTTGGATTATCCAGAAGAGTATAGGGAGAATGTCATATGGTCTTATGAAAGCAAAGTTGAACTGTTTGGTAGAAACACAACTCGTCGTGTTTGGAGGAGACAGAATGCTGATTCGCATCCAAAGAACACCATATCTACTGTAAAGCATGGGGGTGGAAACATCATGCTTTCGGGCTGTTTCTCTGCAAAGGGACCAGGATGACTGATCCATGTACATGAAAGAATGAATGCGGTCATGTATCGTGAGATTTTAAGTGCAAACCTCCTTGCATCAGCAAGGGCAAACAAGATGAAACGTGGCTGGGTCTTTCAGCATGATAATTATCCCAAGCACACCACCAGGGCAATGAAGTGGCTTTGTAAGAAGCATATGAAGCTCCTGGAGTGGCCTAGCCAGTCTCCAGATCTCAACCCCATAGAAAACCTTTAGAGGGAGTTGAAAGTCCATGTTGCCCAGTGACAGGCCTAAAACATCACTGTTCTAGAGGAGATCTGCATGGTGGATTGGGCCATCATACCACCAACAGTGTGTGCCAACCTTATAAAAACTTACAGAAAATGTTTGACGTCTGTCATTGCCAACAAAGGATATATAACAAAATATGAAGATGAACTTTTGCTATTGACCAAATACTTATTTTCAATTAAAATTTGGAAAAATAATCTTGCCAAATCAGACAAGGTGATTTTCTGTATTTGTTTTCTCATTTTGTGGTCTACCTATGATGTCAATTACAGGACTCTCTCATCTTTTTAAGTGGGAGAACTTGTACAATTGGTGGCTGAGTAAATACTTTTTTTCCCCACTTTTTGATGTCCGCCACTGCCTCACAGTATATAGACAAAAATACGTTGGTCAACAAGTTGTAGCAATTTGAGAAGATCAAAGTTTTTAAATTAAAATTCACCAGATTTGACAAAAATGTCATTAGTAGCAAGAAAACGTAGCCACAAATTGCAGGTAATTTAATTGTACTGAAATTTAATTTTACAGTATTGTATTTGTATTAAATTTAACTGTACTGAAATTATGTGTATAGTTTCCTAGTAGTGGATGCTGGTTGTTTTAACATGTTTAAGTGTCTTTAGTGAGTTGTAAGTGACATGCGAGAGAGAGAAATAGAGACATGGGCAAATTCTAATGTAGGACAATGAGTGACAAAATCCTTGTGGGCATGTGAATCCTGTGTCTGTTGTTCATCCTCATTATGTAAAATGATAGACCTTTTTATCTAATTTAAAATTAGCTGTAAGTTTAATAATAAGTTGGAAAATAGACTTTTTATCTTATATAAAGTTAGCTGTAAGTTGAATAATAAGTTGGAAAAAACACGTGCATGGTAGAGAAGAAATTGGATGCTATTAACAGGAAGAAAGATGTTAGTGCTGATTAGGCTGGAGTTACACTTGCGTGTGACTCATGCATTGATCGCATCGCAATTCCCAAAACGGCCGACCAATCTCCAGACAGGAGCATGCAGCTGCTTGTTTTCCTATGCAGCTGACCCTCTCCTGTCAGGAGAGCCGGAGCTGGTCCGGGCAATGTGATGCCAGTCACATGCGAGTCATACGCAAGTGTGACTCCAGCCTTAGGCCTCCAACACACTGACATGAAAATCACACACGTGCCGCGAGACATATTTACCCTGCGTGTTGCATGTGGTAAGTATGTGTCTCGGGTACGTGCGGGCCACGTGTGTTCTCCGTGTGCTATCTGCGATAGCACACCGAGAATCGGTAATTTGCATACTCACGTGGTCCGTGCTGCTGTCCATGGTTCTGATCTTCGGCTCCAGCCCCGCCCACTCCCCGCTGACGCTGCTTCCGGCCGAGCGGAGGGGCAGAGTTTAGCGCCTGTGAAAGCTCGCCCACCTCCTTAACACGCTCATAATGAGTGGCGGCCGGCAGGAACATTCAGCAGCGGAAGATTCTGCAGGTAATAAGGAGGTAGGAGGAGTATGTGTTTTTTTTATTTTTGAATTATTGACACGTGTTCTCCGGCGCGTGTCACACGGAACCGCATCCACACTACATCCGTGTGGTACGGGTGCGGGCCGTGTGACACCCGTGCTACCGGAGAATACGTGGACATGTCAGCGTGAAAAAATCACGGACACACGTACGTACAGAATGGACACACGTTCCGTTTCAAAATACTTACGTGTGTCCAAACAATAATGAAAAGATAGGTCCACATGTCTCCGTGCCGCCGGTATGTGAAAAAACTGCCAAACACGTACCGGCGGCACGGATGTGTGTCGCAGGCCTAAGGCTGTGTGATGAGTGGTTTGAGCTCTTTTACTTAATTCTTAGCAGGTGTTTCAGATGGAGTAAATATGATAGAGAGAAGTAGGAGAGGCTTATGCAGCAGTCTATGGCATATCTACCACAACATGTAAAACGGTGACTGCACAACTCAGATATTCGTCAGGACCAGCAGATTTCAGGACATTTTATTCAAATTCAACTCACATCAAATCAATTTGCTCATCTGTAGTTACCATGTTATTTTAAACAATGGAAATAGCTACCTATGCTCTCGCAGTTTTCACAACCTATCTTAAACCCAGCACCACAATAGAAGTTGGCTCATATGACCATCAATGAACTTAATGCTTATTTTGCTTTTGCACATTTATGCTCTTTCATCCATCCACTAAAACATATGTTAATTTTATTTTTCTAACTTTTATTAAAAGTTATCTTAAATACCATTGTCCCATATCCATTAGTTAATACATTTCATGTACATTTCATTTGTACATGTACATTATAAATAAGATGCCTTGTATATTGTGTGCATCATTTACCAGCCATGTGCATAACTTATAGAGTGTGAAATGTAGACATCAAAATCCTAAGCATAGAGTTTCTCATAATAAAATTGCTGTCAATTACTTTACTTCGAAGAAGTCTCGTACAGACTGTTTTCAGCTGGAAATTAGTTTGGAGTTGGAGCTGATTGTGCAAATAAGCAGATAAGACTGTCTAAAAGTTCTGCTGCATTTTCATTATATTATTTTAGGAAAGAAAAAAAAAATCACAGCTTGAACACCAACTGTAAATTTGCTTTGTTAGATTGTAAGCCAGTGAGAAAGATCCTGTCTCCCGATGTGCATAATGAGTCATTTCAATCATAGAGAGTGAATTACAGAATTCTAGCATAGTGTTTCATTTATTTTCTACAGTCTAATAATTTGTTTCACTGTTTGAAAAAAAACTACATAGTGAAAAAAATATATAATACACTTTTTATAGCATCTCTACAGAAATAAATGAATAAAAGTACAGAAAATTTGAAAATAGCAAGTAATTTGAAGATACTGTGGCATATTCTTTTTCATGGGATGCTTTCTTTTAAGTTCTTTGTAGATTCTCCGCTTTGGACTGAGTCCGATTATTCTTAAAAATGGGTACAAAATTGTTTTCAAAGCATAGCTGTACTTTTGGTAGAATTTAAAATAAAAGCATGGATTTTTAGTATTTAAGATTTTCTGGACTCAGAAAGGTTTATGGCTTTCCCACTTAAACTTTTTCATGTTCCTAACCCTCGAAAACAAAGATGTCCCTTGAGAAGGTTGGTTTACATATACATTTTCAGGTTAGATTAAATTATTTTCATCTTCCTTTCACTCTTGAACTTACATTTTAGTATTAAGACTTACATTTGTCAAATTGTGTCCTGGTCCAGAGAAATGTTTTAAAATTATAAATCTCCATCATCTCTGGCTTTGTTTACATTTTATTTTTATTGATTTGTGGCAGATTGAAAGTACTATACAACTTCCAACTGCCCAGATAACACAAGTAAGACACTCTGTGGTCTGTTAGGACTGTCCAAATGGAGAAAGAAGAGTCAGCTCGCTCTGGAGAACTTTATTCTGTAAGTACAGACATCATCACGGAAAGGGGGAGAGGGGAGTGCGGGGGCGGCAGACGGCTATTTCGCGATGTGGATAGCGCTTTGACAAGTCCTAGTCTGAACCATCAGCTGACTTCCTTTATGTGAGTCACAGATGCTGACGTAGTGAGGTTAAAAGCAAAAGGCTGCTAACCAGCAGATTACCTATGCAAGACTGCAGCGAAACATGCATAATTAGATACATTAGCATTACTATAATGAAAGCTTACATTTTACATACAATCATAATTCCATTAAGAAAGATAAATAGTAAATAGCATAGCAAAAGACAAAAAACGGAGAATCAACAAAAATTACCACCATTTTCCACCATTCTGAATCTCCGTATTGGTTAAATAAATGGAGCATTTTATATTTAATATATAAAGCTGAATGTGTGTGTGTGTGTGTGTGTGTGTGTGTGTGTATGTGTGTGTGTGTGTGTGTGTGTGTGTGTGTGTGTGTGTGTCCGGGATTGACATCTGCACCGTCGCAGCTACAGCCACAAAATTTTGCACACTCACACGTCTGGACCCCGAGAGCATCATAGGCTATGTTGTGAGGCGAAATTTTAACCCCGCGCTTTCCAATTTACCAATCAATTTTGCCCCTATCTACATAATGGGGAAAAAGTGAAAGGAAAAGTGTATCCGCACCGTCGCATTTGCAATCACAAAATTTTGCACAGACACCTCATGTGACCCAGGGAACGTCGTAGACTATGTTTTGACAGGAAAATTTAACCCCGCGCTTTACAATTACTCTCCAAAAAACATGCGTTCATTAAAGTAAATGGAGCCTGGAACTACAGGTTATTAGTAGGAGCTGTGAGTGGTTGCTATAGGAACAAAAGACATTCATAGTATAAGAAGCTTATATGTGAGGAAATAAGCTGTCGGTGGGGAGACGGATGGAGAGAAACAGAGAGAGACAGACAGAGAGACAGACAGAGACAGACAGGGAAAGAGACAGAGAGATAGAGACAGACAGGGAAAGAGGCAGACAGAGATAAACGATGAAAGAGACAGACAGAGACAAATGGTGAAAAAGAGAGACAGAGACAGACCTGGAAAGAGGCAGACCTAGAAAGAGACAGATGGGGAAAGAGACAAACAGACATGCAGACAGATAGGCAGACAGGAAAGGAGGAGACAGCCAGAGAGGCAGACAAAGATAGATGGGAAAAGACACAGACCTTGATAGAGACAGACTGGGAAAGAGACAGACAAATAGAGACAGACTGTAATGCTGCCACCAGGGGGAGCCAGAGCTCTGTAGCATAATACACTACACAGAGCAATGAGAACCAGGAAGTGAATTCACAGCATTCTCATGCATTACCTCAAAGCACAGCTGAGAAGCAGAGCTGCAGAGCATGCAAGGAATAGTCAGACAGGCTTGGTCAAACACCGTACGGGCAGAAGCAGGACCGGAGGGACGAGCAAAAGCGGAGTCAAAGTCAGGCCAAGGTCAGTACCATAGGAAGCAACCGAGTGGGGAAATAGGAGAGGGGACAGAGGACAGGAGGGATGACCAGGGGATGGAACACAGACAAGGGCACGGGGGCACAGGAACAGACAGATCAGGATATCACTCACAGGACCAACAATCACAGGCAAAGCCGTGCTAAGCTTATAACCGGCACTGGTTCACTGGAAATGCCAGCTTTTAAGGCATCCAGGGTCTGGAAGTGAGGTTCGAGAGAAGGCTCCGCCCCCTAGCCATGTGGACAGGGAGGCGAACCATGACACAGACAAAGACAGGCAGACAGGGAAAGAGACAGACAGGAAAAGACACAGACAAAGAAACTGGGAGACAGACTGGGAAAGAAACAGACCTAGGAAAGAGACAGACTTGGAAAGAGACAGATGGGGAAAGGAACAGAGAGATACAGACAGACGGGGAAAGAGACAGACGGGGAAAGAGACAGACAGGGAAAGAGACAGACGGGGAAAGAGGCAGACGGGGAAAGAGGCAGACGGGGAAAAAGGCAGATGGGGAAAGAGACAGATCTGGAAAGAGACAGCCGGAGCACATTACTTGGCCAATTTAGTTAAATCTGTGTGGAATATCTGTGGTGTTGAAATATATGTTGTGAAATGCTTCCATTAGCTTAGTTTTTGCCTTTTAATAATTCCATTTATATCTATTTGTTATGTGGTTTTTGTGTGCAGAATATATTTTTGTTAATACATTCTGTTTTGTTAACAGCAGTTATTAACCTGGGCGGAGCCGGGTAGTACAGCTAGTGTGTATATATATATATATATATATATATATATGTATATATATATATAATTCCGCTAATTGAACATGGAAATTAGAGTATTACCAAAGGGGAATATCTTTTTCAAGAACCCCCTTTTTTATTCTATATGTATTAACTAAATAAGTCATATTCCTTCTTTATATTCTATACTCGAGATATATGATCTGACGATTCAGACTAGGACTCGTCAAAGTGCTAGCAACAGCGCAAAATGGCCTTTTCATGATGATATCTGTACTTACAGAATAAAGTTTGCTATTCTCCAGAGTGAGCTGTTGCTTTCTTTCTCTATTTGGATAATCTTTATCTTGATCACGCTGCCAGCAGAGCACCACCTGGAACGGCTAAAAAAAAAAAAGTTCTGGAACAGCTGATTGCTGAAATTCGTGAGTACGGCTCCACTACACAGCCTAGTGCTGCAGTGCCCAACACTCTTGTTTTACTCTGTTAGGACTGTATTCAACCCACCTAAATGCAAATACAGTCCCAGAAAGGTTGAAGTAGCCTCAACATATATGACTACTGCTAAAGATTGTAACTGGTAGTAACCAAAAGCCTGTTCAATAACAGACTGCACTGTCAGATGTCTTATACCTTTTAAAATAAATAAAAAAAAACAAAAGTAGACTCCTTTTGGGAGCCCATATGGTGTATTAGTAATTAGTAAGAAGCCAGTACTTTTCGACAAACAGTGATCAAGACTTTATCAATTTTTGGAAAATAGCAACAGGTTTGGTGTTTGCAAAACTGAAGAAGCTATGGTTTGGCTGTTTTCATCCATCAAATTGATAAATGATTCATTTTCGTGGTGTAGCAACAGTTTTGATATATGTTTGTGAAGTAAATAAGTAATAGGGTAGAACCAGAATCCAGATAGTATGGCCAATGAATCACCTATCATTGGGAACCAGTCCAGGACCCAGAATGCATCATGCTCATTTTAGCTGGTAAATGGCCATTTTCAAAAAACATGTTTATTTTTTGTAGCAGCAGTAAGCTTAACAAAAATAGTTAAAAAAAAACCTTCTCTTCTGGTTTTGGTGGGTTAACAAGATGTTGAAAAAGTCATGGCTTATTTCAGCCATGATAGTACATTGGAATTTTTTTTTTGCAGTAATCAGTAACATTTTTATTGAAAAATTGTAGAATTTGTTGCTTGTACACAAAGGTGCAATAGTCTATAAAGAAGCAGTGTTTTTTAACAGCACATTACAAAATGATCCCATTATTAGAATAAGCAAGAGGTTTGCTGTTTGGAAAATGAAGACGCATTTTTTTTTTGTTTTTTTTTAATTATCCTTTTTTAATAGCAGTTTCAAATTTCCGAGTAAGGTTCCCAGCAGTAGTGTAGTATCAATATAAAGCAAAATGAACAGGCAGAAAATGTCCTCCTGATCACAATCACAGCGGAAAGGGGGACATAAATATAACAGATCACTTAGTAAGTTGGTGGTCTATATAGATATATTATGAATAATACAACCATGTGTTCAAGATACTATATTTAAGTGTGCAACAAAGTACCAACCTGTCTGCATTTTCCCAGCAGCTGGAATGGAGCCAGAGACCCGACGTGCACGTTTCAGTGTGGAAACCTTCATCAGGGATCCAATGCTGTTCATATTAATTTTGAGTTCTGTTTCCATTCATTTTAGCTAGTTTTTGGCCTACCAGACCTCCTGTAGAGTCATTGAAGATTATTGGCATTTCTGAACAGATGAGTTTTCAAATTCTGTTTGAAGCTTGCAAGTGCCCAGCTACATTCAGGACACAACTAACTTATTGAAAAAACAAGCAGTTGCATAGTTACATAGATACATAGGTTGAAAAAAAACCTAGGTCCATCTAGTTCAACCTTAAGTAATAAGTCGCCTACCAGAAAGACCCATTCTTGTCAACATGGACGTGGAGTTTTTGTACTCTAATATCCCACACCTGTAAAGTGGAAGCTGTTAATGTCATCTCTCTCCTGTAGAATGTAAACTCTTATGGCTATTGAGGTCCTTTATCTTTGGCATGTACATTGTAAGCTCTTATGAGCCACTGGGCTCTCTCCTGAAAAGTGTAAGTGCTCTTATGGTCAGTGGAGTGCTCTCTTTCTCACCTGTAAAAAGAAGGTGATCTAATCATCTCTATGTATAAACAGTAAATAACTTAAATACGAGTGGATAGGTACCTATGTCTTAAGGATACCTGTATCATAAAAATGTAAAACAAATCTAGAAACGGAATACTTTACATTTCAATGTCGGCATCAGCTAAGTGAATGCAAGTGAAAAAAGCACAAAAAACATATTCAAAGTTAGCATTCTGCAGAGCGATAAATTAGAATTGATGTCATGAGTTAAAGATATGCTTAATTTCATCTATCTTTACACCAGGTATATAATTTCAAAAATGTGATACATGCTGTGTGCTTTACCATACGTTTAAAAAATAATGTATACCTAGCATAAAGATACTAAATCATATGTAACTATTAATGACCATTACAGTCTATAGCTTAGCAAAATGCTACATGTGAAAGATTTGCGAGCCGGAGTATGAGATGGTATACATGAAACTTGTGAGACCATGTTCACACTGGCCATGAGACAAAGAGAAACCAAGGAAAAAATTGTGAAAACATACCCTGCTGTAACTAAATAAAAGCATAGTGCATATAAACATAGGGTACTTAGTAAACACTGTTTTTGATCAAAAAAAGAATAAAGCTATCCCACCAAACGTCAAGGTGTACCCAGTTGGGATAGTACCTACACTCTCTAATATTAAAACCTTACCATGGGTCTAAAATAGGCCTCAATGTGGCTAAGGGCTGAGAGTGACCGGGTCCCAACAGGACACACACATTCAGGGGGATTCACAGAATTAAATGTCCAGCTCGCTGAGAAGGGGGCCACTCCTTGTTTGTACTGAATACAAAAAAACTACATAAAAACAAAAAAGTGAGCCGGAGTATGAGATGGTATACATGGAACTTGTGAGACCATGTTCACACTGGCCATGAGACAAAGAGAAACCAAGGAAAAAATTGTGAAAACATACCCTGCTGTAACTAAATAAAAGCATAGAGCATATAAACATAGGGTACTTAGTAGAGATGAGCGAACCGGTCGCGGTTCGGCTCGAGGTCGGTTCGCCGAACGGAGCTCCCGTTCGAGTTCGGTTCGTCGAACGTTCGACGAACCGAACTCGAACCAATAGGCTATAATGGGAGGCAATCACAAACACATAAAAATGCATTATAAATGTACACATACAGTAAATAAACATTGCCATAACACTTACCGGTCCCCGCGATCCCTCCTGCACTCTGTCTCCTGCCGCTATTCCATCCGATGATCGCTGAATCCTCCCGGTGACCGGCACTGCCAGCAGAGAAGCAGGACCTATCGTCACGTCAAAATAGCCATGTGACCAGTCACGTGGCTATTATCCCATTGGCTACAGACTGGTCACATGACTATGACGCGTCATGTAGGACCTGCGAGTGCATCTCTCCGGTACACGGTGCACATTTGTGTATCGCCGTGTACCGGCGATATGCTCTAGCACACGGTCGACTCCCCGTTCCATTAGGGACCGGCTGACACACCCGGTCATTAACGGAGATCACCGTTGCCATAGCAACGCAGTTAGCGGTGACGTCACCGCTAACCGCGGCTCCGGGAGCACCGTTGCTATGGTAACGCGTCTGTCAGCGTTACCGCTGTTACTGCTAGCAGCACTGATCACTCACGGAGTGAAGGCTGCACGCTGCTTCCCGATTGCAGTGAGGATTGTAGTGAGGATGAGGTGCCCCAGCTCATCAAGTGATGGGCTGGGGCACCTCATCCTCACTACAATCGTCACTACTACTACACTAGTGAGGATTGTAGTGAGGATGAGGTGCCCCAGCTCATCAAGTGATGGGCTGGGGCACCTCATCCTCACTACAATCCTCACTACAATCCTGAAGTGCAGTTCCTTCAAATTCATTTAAAGGCACTTGGAACGCTGAAATTGCTGCTTATAATTTAAGCCTCTATTAAAAACCTCTTATCAGCGGTGGTTTATTGGGGATTTATTGGGCTGACAGGGGGTAATAAAGATGGAGTCTCTAATGTGTCTGTGTATTTATTTCTATTAAAGTATTTTTTCTTTGTGTGGTGTCTTTTTTTTAACCCTTTATTGGAGATTCTTAATTACCGGGTCAAACGTGCCTGACATTAAGAATCTCTGGCTTAATACTGGCTAGTAAAACAAAGCCAGTATTAACTCATGATTACCCAACAAGCCACCCGGCTCCAGGGCTGTTGGAAGAGTTGGATACAGCGCCAGATGATGGCGCTTCTATGAGAGCGCCATTTTCTAGGACGGCTGCGGACTGAAATTTGCAGCAGAGGCGCCCAGAAACCTCGGCCTAACCTGTGCTGCGGATTCCAATCCCCAGCTGCCTAGTTGTACCTGGCTGGACACAAAAATGGGGCGAAGCCCACGTCATTTGTTTTTTAATTATTTCATGAAATAAGTGAAATAATTAAAAAAAACGGGTTTCCCTATATTTTTGGTTCCCAGCCGGGTACAAATAGGCAACTGGGGGTTGGGGGCAGCACGTGGCTGCCTGCTGTACCTGGC
This sequence comes from Anomaloglossus baeobatrachus, assembly GCF_048569485.1. Classification (NCBI taxonomy): domain Eukaryota; kingdom Metazoa; phylum Chordata; class Amphibia; order Anura; family Aromobatidae; genus Anomaloglossus; species Anomaloglossus baeobatrachus. The sequence continues at coordinate 515,549,892 of NC_134354.1, forward strand.
TAGCATACAAAAATATGGCGAAGCCAACGTCATTTTTTTGGTGGGCAAAAAACTTCTGCATACAGTCCTGGTTGGAGTATGCTGAGCCTTGTAGTTCTGCAGCTGCTGTCTGCTCTTCTCCATACAGACAGACAGCAGCTGCAGAACTACAAGGCTCAGCATACTCCATCCAGGACTGTATGCAGAAGTTTTTTGCCCCCTGAAAAAATTATGTGGGCTTCGCCATATTTTTGTATGCTAGCCAGGTACAGCAGGCAGGTACGGCTGCCCCCAACCCCCAGTTGCCTATTTGTACCCGGCTGGGAACCAAAAATAAAGGGAAGCCCTTTTTTTATTATTTCATGAATTTCATGAAATAATTAGAAAACAAATGACGTAGGCTTCGCCACATTTTTGTGTCCAGCCAGGTACAAGTAGACAGCTAGGAATTGGAATCCGCAGCACAGGTTGGCCTGAGCATTCTGGGCCCCACTGCTGCGAATTGCAGTCTGCAGCCGCCTCAGAAAATGGCATTTTCATAGAAGCGCCATCTTCTGGCGCTGTGTCCAACTCTTCCAAAACCTGCCTGCTATATCTGGCTAGCATACAAAAATATGGCGAAGCTCACGTCCTTGTTTTGTAGTTTTTTGGCAAAAAAAATAAAAAATGCTTCCCTGGATTTTCCATTGCCAGTGAAGGTAACACCAAGCAGTGGGGGTTAGCAGCCAGTAGCTGCTTGGATTACCCTTAGCTAGCAATACAAAAAATGCAGCGGGAGCCCATATATATTTTTTTTAATTATTTATTTAAATAACTAAAAACAAAATGGGCTTCCCTGTATTTTGATTGCTGGACATCACAGTGCTGTAAAAATAAATCTTTAAAAAAAATGACGTAGCGCTCCGCGGTATTTTTGATTCTCAGCGCAGATAAAGCAGACAGCTATGGGTTGCCACCCCCATCTGCCTGCCGTTACCTTGGTTGGCAATCAAAATACAGGGAAGCCCATTAATTTTTTCTATTTAAAAAATAGTTAAAAAAAAAAATGACGTTGGGTCCCCCCATTTTTGATAGCCAGCTAGGGTAAAGCAGACGGCTGTAGCCTGAAAACCACAGCTGGCAGATTTACCGTGGTTGGGGATCCAATGTGGAGGTCCCCCCAGGCTCTTTTTTTATAATTATTTTATAAATATTAATAATTACACAAAAAAAGTAGGGTCCCCTCCAAATTGGATCACCAGCCAGGGTAAAGCGGACAGCTGTGGTCTGGTATTCTCAGGGTGGGAAGGTCCATAGTTATTGGGCCTTCACAGCCTAAAAATAGCAGGCCGCAGGCACCCCAGACGTGGCGCATCCACTAGATGCGCCAATCCTGGCGCTTCACCCCAGCTCATCCCGTGCCCTGGTGCAGTGGCAAACGGGGTAATAAATCGGGTTGATACTAGCTGTAAAGTCACCTGAGATCAAGCCCAGCAGTTTGTGATGTCATGGCGTCTATTAGATACCCAACATCATAAACTGTCAGTACTAGCAAAAAAAAAAAATCGACAAAAGAAATTTATTTGAAAAAACAGTCCCCAAAACATTTCCTCTTTCACCAATTTATTGTAAGAAAAAAAATAAATGGGTCCCACGACGACTCTGGACCGTCTAGAATATGGGGGGGAGACACTCAGGGAACGTATCCCCCATTTTCAAGGAGTGCGGACCCTTCATGTGAGGAGTGTGGGTGCAATGAAACTGCACTCACTCTCCCCGGGTCCACAGCAGCAGAGTCCATGTCGTAATGGTTGCTACCAAAGCTGCAATGCCCTGCTCATGAGGTAAGGGCATGCCTAATCAGGAGAACTACTGTAGAGGAAGCTCTGCTCACTGGTATATAGGTGCTCAGAGGTAATAATAGATAAAATTAGTGAGTAACCTCGGCACTCTAAATCTCCCAGACTAAGTCAATAAGTCACAATGGATAGTAATGCAAAATCACTCTTTATTGGTCCGTATTAAGAAAAATTTTTTTTTCATAAGCATATATGTTTTTGTCCAAAACAAGTTACAAATGACGTTTCGGCCTGAGCCTTCGTCAGATTGGACTTATCTGCATGTAATCCTGAAAAATGACAATAATCAGTATCACATAAGAGTGAGAGAACAATGACATAAACTCGAACAATGTAGAGGTACAATTGGGATGCAGCAAAAAAATTGCAACACAGCAAGAAATGAAACACATGATACAAATGTCATAATACAGTACAAGGACAATATAGTAATGACAAATATGGGGTCAGAGTAGGCTTAGACAGCTCTGGTACGAAAGAGATGTCAATCATAAAGTAACATGTGCAGTAGGTGTAGAGCTACACTATGCATGGCAGAGCTAATGGGTAGACCGACCATAGAAAAAGAACGGAGAAAAAGTGGAGAAAAAGTGGAGAAAAATGGAGAAAAAGTGGAGAAAAAGTGGAGAAAAAGTGGAGAAGTAGAGAAAAAGTGGAGAAAAGGTGGAGAAGAAGTGGAGAAGAAGTGGAGAAAAGGTGGAGAAGAAGTGGAAAAAAAGTGGAGAAAAAGTGGAGAAAAAATGGAGAAAAAGTGGAGAAAAGTGGAGAAAAAGTGGAGAAAAAGTGGAGAAAAAGTGGAGAAAAAATGGAGAAAAAGTGGAGAAAAGGTGGAGAAAAAGTGGAGAAAAAATGAAGAAAAAGTGGAGAAAAAGTGGAGAAAAGGTGGAGAAAAAGTGGAGAAATAGTGGAGAAAAGGTGGAGAAAAAGTGGAGAAGTGGAGAAAAAGTGGAGAAAAAGTGGAGAAAAAATGGAGAAAAAGTGGAGACAAAATGGAGAAAAAATGGAGAAAAAGTGGAGAATAAGTGGAGAAAAGGTGGAGAAAAAGTGGAGAAAAGGTGGATAAGAAGTTGAGAAAAAGTGGAGAAAAAGTGGAGAAAAGGTGGAGAAGAAGTGGAGAAGAAGTGGAGAAAAGGTGGAGAAGAAGTGGAGAAAAAGTGGAGAAAAAGTGGAGAAAAAATGGATAAAAAGTGGAGAAAAGTGGAGAAAAAGTGGAGAAAAAGTGGAGAAAAAGTGGAGAAAAAGTGGAGAAAAGGTGGAGAAAAAGTGGAGAAATAGTGGAGAAAAGGTGGAGAAAAAGTGGAGAAGTGGAGAAAAAGTGGAGAAAAAGTGGAGAAAAAATGGAGAAAAAGTGGAGACAAAATGGAGAAAAAATGGAGAAAAAGTGGAGAAAAAGTAGAGAAAAAGTGGAGAAAAAGTGGAGAAAAAGTGGAGAAAAGGTGGAGAAAAAGTGGAGAAAAAGTGGAGAAAAAGTGGAGAAAAAATGGAGACAAAGTGGAGAAAAAGTGGAGAAAAAGTGGAGAAAAAATGGAGAAAAAGTGGAGAAAAAATGGAGAAAAAGTGGAGAAAAGGTGGAGAAAAAGTGGAGAAAAGGTGGAGAAGTGGAGAAGAAGTGAAGAAAACGTGGAGAAAAAGTGGAGAAAAAGTGGAGAAAAAATGGAGAAAAAGTGGAGAAAAGGTGGAGAAAAAGTGGAGAAAAAGTGGAGAAAAAGTGGAGAAAAAATGGAGAAAAAGTGGAGAAAAAGTGGAGAAAAAGTGGAGAAAAAATGGAGAAAAAGTGGAGAAAAGGTGGAGAAGAAGTGGAGAAAAGGTGGAGAAGTGGAGAAAAATTGGAGAAGAAATTGAGAAAAAGTGGAGAAAAAATGGAGAAAAAGTGGAGAAAAAGTGGAGAAAAAATGGAGAAAAAGTGGAGAAGAAGTGGAGAAGAGGTGGAGAAAAAGTGGAGAAAAAGTGGAGAAAAAGTGGAGAAAAAGTGGAGAAAAAGTTGAGAAAAAAGTGGAGAAAAAGTGGAGAAAAAGTGGAGAAAAAGTGGAGAAAAAGTGGAGAATAAGTGGAGAAAAAGTGGAGAATAAGCGGAGAAAAAGCGGAGAAAAAGCGGAGAAAAAGTGGAGAAAAAGTGGAGAATAAGTGGAGAAAAAGTGGAGAAAAAGTGGAGAAAAAGTGGAGAAAAAGTGGAGAAAAAGTGGAGAAAAAGTGGAGAATAAGCGGAGAAAAAGCGGAGAAAAAGCGGAGAAAAAGTGGAGAAAAAGTGGAGAATAAGTGGAGAAAAAGTGGAGAAAAAGTGGAGAAAAAGTGGAGAAAAAGTGGAGAAAAAGTGGAGAAAAAATGGAGAAAAAGTGGAGAAAAAGTGGGAAAAAAATGGAGAAAAAGTGGAGAAAAAGTGGAATAAAAATGGAGAAAAATTGGAGAAAAAGTGGAGAAAAAGTGGAGAAAAAAGTGGAGAAAAAGTGGAGAAAATGTGGAGAAAAAGTGGAGAAAAAGTGGAGAAAAAAAATGGAGAAAAAGTGGAGAAAAAGTGGAGAAAAAGTGGAGAAAAAAATGGAAAAAAAGTGGAGAAAAAGTGGAGAAAAAGTGGAGAAAAAAGTGGAGAAAAAAGTGGAGAAAAAGTGGAGAAAAAGTGGAGAAAAAGTGGAGAAAAAAATGGAAAAAAAGTGGAGAAAAAGTGGAGAAAAAAGTGGAGAAAAAGTGGAGAAAAAGTGGAGAAAAAGTGGAGAAAAAGTGGAGACAAAATGGAGAAAAAATGGAGAAAAAGTGGATAAAAAGTAGAGAAAAGGTGGAGAAAAAGTGGAGAAAAGGTGGATAAGAAATGGAGAAAAAGTGGAGAAAAAGTGGAGAAAAAGTGGAGAAAAGGTGGAGAAAAAGTGGAGAAAAAGTGGAGAAAAAGTGGAGAAAAAATGGAGAAAAAGTGGAGAAAAAGTGCAGAAAAAGTGGAGAAAAAATGGAGAAGAAGTGAAGAAAACGTGGAGAAAAAGTGGAGAAAAAGTGGAGAAAAAATGGAGAAAAAGTGGAGAAAAGGTGGAGAAAAAGTGGAGAAAAAGTGGAGAAAAAGTGGAGAAAAAATGGAGAAAAAGTGGAGAAAAAGTGGAGAAAAAGTGGAGAAAAAATGGAGAAAAAGTGGAGAAAAGGTGGAGAAGAAGTGGAGAAAAGGTGGAGAAGTGGAGAAAAATTGGAGAAAAAATGGAGAAAAAGTGGAGAAAAAATGGAGAAAAAGTGGAGAAAAAGTGGAGAAAAAATGGAGAAAAAGTGGAGAAGAAGTGGAGAAGAGGTGGAGAAAAAGTGGAGAAAAAGTGGAGAAAAAGTGGAGAAAAAGTGGAGAAAAAATGGAGAAAAAGTGGAGAAAAGGTGGAGAAGAAGTGGAGAAGAAGTGTTTGTTCATGCCAGATGGGAGATAAATAATATTTTACCGGCGCTGTCATTTACTGTAACGTGATCATTGGTGTACGGTGTATACCTGTGATCACGTGAGTGGGGACCGGAAAAACCGTCCTGAATCATGATCTCCAGGGTCTCAGCTAGCCCTGAAACCCCGGAGATTTTCTGGGGGGCGTTATTCACGTATTTCTGCCTGCTGTTTAAAAACGGCAGATCAGAATAAGGCTACATTAACACGACCGATCCATTTTTGCGGTCTGCAAAAAACAGTCCGTTTTTTTTCACGGGTGCATCCGTGTGGCATCCGTTTCCGTTTCGTAGATGGTCCGTATGTCATCTGTTTGTCATCCGTGTGCCTTCCGTTTTTTTTGTGTACTGCAAAAAAACTGAAGGAGGGTAAATGCATAAATTTACCCAGGATCCATAGCTTCATGCTAAATGAGGCGGTCACATGTTCACTCCAGTGCCAGTTTCTACTGCTTTTCACAGCGTAGAGCGCTCTGTGATTTTCTTGTGCTTGTGCACTTCATATCAGTCTTTTCTGTCATTATAATGGCAGAAAGACACATAATGTCCCACTCGCCTGCATTTTGTAATTTTGCACCCTTTGGTGCCTTTCATGTGGCACTAAGGGGTGCTTAGCTTTGTATTTAGCTAAAAAAAATGAAAAAAAAAAAATGACGTAGGGTTCCCTCTAGTTTTGTAGCCAGCTAGGGTAAAGCAGACGGCTGCAGCCTGCAGAGCACAGCTGGCAACCTCACCTTGGCTTGTAATCCAAAACTGAGGGAACCCCACGCTGTTATTTTAAATTAAATAAATAATTAAAAAAAAAAACAGGGGTCCCCCCAAAATTGGATCACCAGCCAAGGTAAAGCAGACAGCTGGGGTCTGATATTCTCATACTAGGGAGGTCCATGGTTATTGGACTCTCCCCAGCCTAAAAATAGCAGGCCGCAGCCGCCCCAGAAGTGGCGCATCCATTAGATGCACCAATCCTGGTGCTTCGCCCCAGCTCATCCCGCGCCCTGGTGCGGTGGCAAACGGGGTAATATATGGGGTTAATACCAGATGTGTAATGTCACCTGGCATCAAGCCCTGGGGTTGGTGAGTTCAGGCGTCTATCAGATACCCAACATCACCAACCCAGTCAGTAATAAAAAAAAATAGACGACAAACACATTTTTATTTGAAAAAACACTCCCCAAAACATTCCCTCTTTAACCAATTTATTAGAAAGAAAAACAAATCCAGGTCTGGTGTAATCCAAGGGGTTGCCATGACGATCCACACTGTCCCAGTCAATGAAGAGCAGAATGTTCCCCATTGGCTGGGAGAGCAATGCAGTGACCTGAGCTAACATCAATGGGTCAGCCCAGGTCACTGCAGGGGACGACAAGTGCTGCTGTCAGCGAGGTACATTACCTGCGCTGATCTCCAGCACACTGACAGCACCTGCCACTGAGTTCAATGACCTTCACAGCCAAGTATCGCGAGAGGCCCGTGACGTCACCGCTAGTCAGTCTCGGGTCGGAAGCGAGAGGTGATGTGACAAGCGGCGGCCATGGAGGACAGTGACAGCGCTGAGGTCGGGATGGCGGGACTTCATCACCGCAGGTAAGCCGAGCGGGACCATGTGTGCAGAGTGTGTGTGTGTGTGTGTGTGTGTGTATGTATGTGTACATGCCGCGGGCAGGAGGGGGCGGAGCGAGCTGAGCGGGGAAGTGTGGGCTTCCTGCACGTAACTAGGATAAACATCGGGTTACTAACCAAAGCGCTTTGCTTGGATACCCGATGTTTTTCTTGGTTACCAGCTTGTAGCTTCCAGCTCGCTGAGAAGGGGGCCACTCCCTGTTTGTACTGAATACAAAAAACTACATAAAAACAAAAAAGTGAGCCAGAGTATGAGATGGTATACATGGAACTTGTTTTTTTTTGTATTCAGTACAAACAGCGAGCTGGACATTTAATTCTGTGAATCCCCCTGAATGTGTGTGTCCTGTTGGGACCCGGTCGCTCTCAGCCCTTAGCCACATTGAGGCCTATTTTTAGACCCATGGTAAGGTTTTAATATTAGAGAGTGTAGGTACTATCCCAACTGGGTACACCTTGACGTTTGGTGGGATAGCTTTATGCTTTTTTTGATCAAAAACAGTGTTTACTAAGTACCCTATGTTTATATGCACTATGCTTTTATTTAGTTACATCAGGGTATGTTTTCACAATTTTTTCCTTGGTTTTTTTATCTGAAAGATTTGCGTATCTTTTAAAATTAAAATTCATTGATTTCCCCAAATCTACCCAAAGATTGAATTGTGACAAAAAAATTTGCATGAATCATATAAATAAAAAGCAACTTCCTGAATTTCCTGAAAAATAGGTGTAGAATACTGTCAGTTCCCATGGGAGTAAATTTAATATTTTCTTAAGGTCTGCATTGCATACACAGCCTTTTTAATGTTCAAATTACTTCCTCCTATCTGACTAAGGGGAAGTGTATGGCAGCCAGATGCAATCAACAGCATATGTTATAACACATTGCAGTATCAGACTTTTTAGGCTACAAAACATATATAAACAGTGTAAAAAGTATGCCTTTGGGAGGCAAAAGCATGATTTGCTGTTGTTTATAGACATGAGGCACAAAGCACAAGAAGCCATAGCATTTTGGGGGATTTAACCCCTTAAGGACGAAGCCAGTTTTGTCCTTAATGCCCAGGCCATTTTTTGCAATTCTGACCAGTGTTCCTTTATGAGGTTATAACTCTGGAACGCTTCAACGGATCCCAATGATTCTGACATTATTTTTTCGTGACATATTGGACTTCATGATAGTTATAAATTTAGAACGATATTTTTTGCTTTTATTTGTCAAAAAATTGGAAATTTGATGAAAATTTTGAAAATTTTGCAATTTTCAAACTTTTAATTTTTATGCCCTTAACCCAGAGAGTTATTTTACACAAAATATTTAATAAATAACATTTCCCACATGTCTACTTTACATTAGCGCAATTTCTGAAACAAAATTTTTTGGGCTTAGGAAGTTAGAAGGGGTCAAAGTTCATCTGCAATTTCCCATTTTTTCAACAAAATTCACAAAACCATTTTTTTAGGAACCACATCACATTTGAAGTGACTTTGAGAGGCCTAAGTGGCAGAAAATACCTAAAAGTGACAACATTCTCAAAACAGCACCCCTCAAAGTACTCAAAACCACATCCAAGAAGTTTATTAACCCTTCAGGTGCTTCACAGGAACTAAAGCAAAGTGGAATGAAAAAAAGCAAAAAATAAAATTTTACCTAAAATGTTGCTCTACCCCACATTTATTCACTTTTAGAAGAAATAACACAACAAAATGAACCCCAAAACTTGTTACCCACTTTCTTATGAACGCGCCAATACCCTACATGTGGTCAGAAACCTTTGTTTGGACAAATGGGAGGGCTCGGAACAGAAGGAGCAATATTTGAATTGTGGAAAGCAAATTTGGCTGAAATAGATTGCAGGCACCATGTTGCATTTACATGTCCGCTAAGGTACCTAAACAGCAGAAACCCCTCACACGTGACATTTTGGAAACTAGACCCCTCAAGGCTTCTATCTAGGGGTATAGTGAGCATTTTGGACCCACAGGTACTTCACAGATTTTGATAACGTTACATTGTCACATTGAAAATTTTAATTTTTTTCTCAAAAATGTTGCTTTAGCATCAATTTTTTCACTTTTTCAAGAGGGAATTCCAAAAATTTGACCCCAATGTTTGTTGCCCACTTTTTATGAGCACGGGGATACCTCACTTGTGGTCTGAAACCTTTGTTTGGAGAAATGGGAGGGCTTGGAACGAAAGGAGCAATATTTGAATTTTGGAAAGGAAATTTTGCTGAAAAAGATTGCGGGCACCATGTCGCATTTGGAGGACCCCTAAGGTACGTAAACAGCAAAAAAGCACCACAAGTGACCCCATATTGGAAACTGGCCCCTCAAGGAATTTATCTAGATGTTTGGTGAGTACCCTAAACCTCCAGGTGCTTTACAGAAGTTTATAATGTTGAGCGATGAAAATAAAAAAATAGAATTTTACCACAAAATTGTTACTTTAACCAGGTAGCTTTTTTTTCACAAGGGTAACAGGAAAAACATCACCATGAAATTTATTGCGCAATTTCTCCTGAGTTTGGTGATATCTTGTACATGGTGGAAATCAACTGTTTGGGCACACTGCAGGGCTCGGAAGAGAAGGAGTGCAATTTGACTGCAAAATTGGCTGGAATCAATAGCGGACGCCATGTTGCATTAGGAGAGCCCCTGAGGTGCCTAAACAGTGGAGGTCCCCCACAAGTGACCCCATTCTGGAAAATAGACAACCCAAGGAATTTATCTAGATGTTTGGTGAGTACCCTGAACCCCCAGGTGCTTTACAGAAGTTTATAATGTTGAGCTGTGAAAATAAAAAAACTATATTTTTACCACAAAATTGTTACTTCAACCATATAGCTTTTTTTAACAAGAGTACACGGAAAAATATCAGCTTAAAATTTATTGTGCAATTTTTCCTGAGTATGCTGATGTGTGGTGGAAATCAACTGTTTGGGTGCACAGCAGGGCTTGGAAGGGGAAAAGTGCCATTTGACTGAACAATTGGCTGGAATAATTAGCGGACGCTATGTCGTATTTGGAAAGCCCCTAAGGTGCCTAAACAGTGGAGGTCCCCCACAAGTGACCCCATTCTGGAAACAAGACACCTCAAGGCTTTTATCTAGGTGTATATTGAGCATTTTGAATCCACGAATACTTCACATAATTTGATAAGCTTAGGTTGCCATATTGAAATGTTCATTTTTTTCACAAAAATGTTGATTTAGCGACATATTTCTCACTTTTTCAAGAGGCAACAACAAAACGTGTACCCCACAGGTTGTTTGTAATTTCTTGTGAGTGCAGGGATACCCCACATGTGGCCAAAAACCTTTGTTTGGATAAATGGGAGGGCTTGGAATGGAAGGAGCACCATTTGAATTTTGGAAAAGTTGAAGTAAATTGCGCGCACCATGTCACATTAGCAGGGTCCCTTGGGTACCTATACATCAGAAACCCCCCACAAGTGACCTCATTTTGGAAACTGGACCCCTCAAGGATTTTATTCAGGAGTATAGTAAGCATTTTGAATCCACAGGTACTTCACAAAAATGTTGCTGTAGCAACAAATTTTTCACTTTTAGGCTATGTGGCCATGATCCAGCGACACGGCATCTAGTACACAGTGTCAGCCTTCCTGCAGAGATGTGAGTGTTGTCCACGGGAGAATGCAGCTGCCCATGCCCACGATTTGGGTTCAGGCTGCGGTGGACTTTAGTTCTATTCTACCTGCAGAGAGCACTCTTGTCTCCGCAGCATAAATTGACATGCTGAGGTTCGGGAAGCTGCGCCACAGGTCAGTGTATGCTGCGGAGAAAAGAAACACAGTGGGCATGGGATTTCTAAAAATCCTTCCACTGTGCTTCTACTGCACAGCGCAGCGCTATAGATGCAGGGAAAACACTGCGCCCAAAACGCTTCAAACCCTGATTGTGGGCACATAGCCGAAAATGCTACAGTGGATGATTGGATAGATGTCAAACATATATAACATCCCACCCCCCTGCATATTCTAAGCTGGCGCCCTTTAGTGCCTTTCATGTGGCACTAAAAGATGCCTAGCCTTGTATTTAGCCCAAAAAAAAAAAAAGAATTAAAATAAATGACGTGGGGTCCCCCCTATTTTTGATAGCCAGCTAGGGTAAAGCAGACAGCTGTAGCCTGCAAACCACAGCTGACAGCTTCATCTTGTCTGGTGATTAATTTGGAGGGCTCCCCAAGCTTTATAAATAAATAATTAAAAAAAACAAAACAAACGTGGGGTCCCCCCAAATTAGATCACCAGCCAAGGTGAAGCTGACAGCTGGGGTCTGGTATTCTCAGGATGGGAAGAGCCATGGTTATTGGACTCTTCCCAGCCTAAAAATAGCAGGCCGCAGCCGCCCCAGAAGTGGCGCATCCTTTAGATGCGCCAATCCTGGCGCTTCGCCCCAACTCATCCCGTTGCCCTGATGCGGTGGCAAACGGGGTAATAAATGGGGTTGATACCAGATGTGTAATGTCACCTGGCATCAAGCCCAGCAATTTGTTATGTCACGGCGTCTATCAGATACCCGACATAACTAATTGACAGTAATAAAAAAAAAATTGACAACAAAAAAAAAATTTATTTGAAAAAACACTCCCCAAAAACATTCCCTGATTCACCAATTTATTGAAAAGAAAAAAAAAATCCGCTGTAATCCATTTGGACGTCCCACGTCGACTCTGGACCTTCTAGAATATTAGGGGAACGTTCAGGGAACGTACCCCCCATTTTCTAGGAGTGCAGACCCTCCATTTGAGGAGGAGAGTGGGTGCAAAGAATCTGCACTCACTCTCCCCGGGTCACAGCTGCAGTGAGCGAGCAGCAGCAGCAGAAGCCAGCGTCTCTGAACACAGGAAGCTGAGCTGTCAGCTGCTGTGCACATGTGACCGGCGTCTGCTGTGAAGGAGGAGGGGGCCGCGGGGGATCAGCGCTCCGACAGGTACGGGGGACACCGGGGTGGGGATAGGGGGTGACTTGGCAGGGCCTGGGGAGCAGGTTTCTGTCGTATGTGTTATGGCACATACGACAGAAACCATAGGAACAGTGTGAATGCGGCCGGCGCTCTGCTGTGCTCGCCGGTGCGCGCGGCCATCTTGGATTTTCGGGAGGGGGTTGGGGGTCGGGGGGGCACTTTGGGGACACCGGGGGACCGGAGGGAAGCGGGAAAGAGATTTATCTCCCATCTGACATGTTTGATCATGCCAGATGGGAGATAAATCATTTTTTACCGGCGATGTCATTTACTATAACTTGATGATCGGTATACGGTGTATACCGGTCATCACGTGACTGGGGACCGGAAAAACCGGCCCAAATCATGATCTCCAGGGTCTCAGCTACCCCCAGTAGCTGAAACCCCGGAGATTTTCTGACGCTGGGGGGCGCTATACACTTATTTCTGCCCGCCGTTTTAAAACGGCAGAAAGGAATAAGGACCCTTTTTTGGTGCCGTTTTAAAACGTAACGCGGTCGTAATGGGGTTAAAGAGCCTACTAAATTAAAAAACAATAGCTATTTAATGAGCTGTCCAAAAATTATCCCTTTGATAAGGTGACAAAAAAAGTGTATTGTACTGTTTTGAATTTGAAAAAGTAATGGTGTCTCAACCAGAAGAGAAAAAAAAATATTCCTTTTTGGAGTCCACAAGTAATTTACTAATCACAAAATCATTAGGCAATTACAAAGGCATTTTATGAAGCTGTTAAAAAATAATATCCTTTTTACTGAAGACAAAACTGTGGCACTGTTTTGAAATTGAAGACAATCTGGCTTCCTGTCAGCAAGCCTTTTAAAAAATAAGCCCTAATTTCCAAGCTGTTTTTGGGGGGTATAAAACAGGAACTGGATGTACAGGTAAAAGTCTGTGTTCGGGTCTGAGACCCAAACACCTCTTGTTGGGCACGAACACCGAACTTTGAAATTTGGCTTTGCTCATCCCTATACAGATGGCTTGTGTACCCATCTAATGAAGAGGACTCAATAAATATTTTAAACAACGCACACTTATTCATAGGTAAACATTTGTTAACCATGTAATTCCTGCTGTCAATCTCTGACAGCGGGATTTAAACCTAGCATGCGTGATGTCATAAATCTACACTTTTACGTGCAAATCATAGAAACTAACATAAATAGCTTTTACAAGTTTATTTCAAAATTGCAAAATAAGATATGAATAATGTACAACATTTTAATTATGCTTTTTTACAGAAAACATTTTTTGCAAATATCAAAGATATGAAAAACACACAAAGGTATATAAGGCTATGTGCGCACGTTGCGTACAGTTCACTGCAGAAATTTCTGCAGCGATCTCAAGAGCACATGTGCGCTTTAAATCGCTGCAGAAATGTCCGTAGTGAAGCCGATTCCATGCGCTCTGCCTGCAGCTCCTCCCATAGACAGAGCAGGAGCTGCCGGCAAAGCGCACGGAAGAAGTGACATGTCACTTCTTTTTACGCAGCGCTTCGGCAGTAGCTGAAGCGCTGCGCTCTAAAACGCCACGTGTGCATGGCCCCTGCACAATCTCCATAGACTGTGCAGGGGAAGAAGGACGCATGCAGTTACGCTGCGCTACAAAGCGCAGCATAACTGCATGTATTTACGCAACGTGCGCACATAGCCTAAATCTACAATAAACTACCTGCAGCTCTACATTTCTTTTCTAACTTTTTCTTTTGAATTTTATTGGTTTTCAAAACAATTTTTACATGTTATCTTTTCTGAAGAATGTTCTTTCCAGACATTTTCCCCACAAGTGGTACAATATCGCTCAGTTTTCCTCTAAGTTTTTTGGACAAATGAAACAACGCTTTCATTTTCTTTCTCCTGGCCCTGGAATATCCTGAAACTGTACGCCACACCATTTCATTGATTCTTTAATTTGCTTTGTCAAGCATTTCATCTTGCTTCGCTCCATCATGTGAGGCATTACAAGTTCATGGCAAAGGTCCTCTTGGTTGATTTCTTTTGATTTTCCCATGATGCTACACAAAGAAGCAGTGTGTTTCAAGTGTTCATTAACCCCTTCATGATCGCGGGAGGTAAAGTTAAGTCCTATTTTTACTTGACTTAACGACCAGGGACGTAAATTTACCACCTAAAATTCATTTGATTGCCGTGGCCATAGCAACGGCTTTCAAATGATGTCCCCTGCTGTTTCTGACAGCAGGTGACTTTTGCTTGACCCCATCAGTGATCATTGTGATTGGCTGTTCAAATCTGAACTGACGACGACATAAATCGCACTGTTTTCAGCTAAAAAAATGCCTCAAAGTGCGATCCTGAGATCCTGCTATGAGGTGCTGCAGCACCAGCACCATATCAAAGCTGGAGATCAAACATAGCGCCCCCCCACACCATGCAGCACTGATTGGAGTGATCGTGCGGAATCGCCCCAATCAGCATACAGTGGGGTGGTTTGACCTGGGTGTAACCACCCACCACAGGCTTGTGTTGGCCTGGGGAGCCCTCCCCAGTATGTCTGCGACGTGCCCTTACTGATACTTGCAGTACCATGCTGCCACCGCTGCTGCTGTCCAATCACCGCTCCTGCTCCTCCTGTAAGTTTTGCGCACTACCGTGATGCCCCTGCGCACTGCCGATGTGCCACCCTGCCCCCTGCTGATGTGTCCCCCTGCCCCCTGCCGATGTGCCCTCACAATCTGCTCCCCCTATGCGATCTCAATTCTTCCCCCATTCTTCTGCCTCTGCTTCTCTGCTTTCCTCCTCCCCTTCTCCATCTGCTGTCCCTCTCCGACATCCCCTACCTGCTGTCACTGGGTCATCCGAGCTTTTCATTGGTTCAATCACTTCTGCCTCCATCGCTGGGTCCTTCCTGGGTCTTCACAAATGAGCTGTCCAACTTCCTGCTTGCTGCTTTTGTAATAAGCTTTCCATTTTGCTGCCTTCTATTCCTCCTGCAGTTCCTCTGGTTAGTTATCCTCCTGCTAATACTCTGGGTCCTGTGAGTATAAATTTTTATTCCTGTATCCCCTGTTTATTTTTACATTTCATCCGTCCATACGTCCCGCCAAGCGTTGATCAGTAATGCATATAACGAATCTGCATTCGCGCTTAATTTTCAGCTGGACTTTTTTTTGTCCGTATCCCGCATCGTTTTTTGTTTTATTTGCCCCTTATCCGTGTGGGCGTCCTGCAGCAGCTGAAAGCTGATCAGTGATGTACATCACTGCTCGGCATCTGTGCATTTAAAAAGTCAAATGGCACTCCTTCTCTTCCGAGCCCTGCCATGCACCCAAAGAGTGGAATTCCACCACATATGATGTATATCTGTACTCAGGAGAAGTTGCACAATACATTTTATGGTGCATTTTTTCCTGTCACCCTTGTAAAAAAAAAAAAAAGCTACTTGGTTGAAGTAAAAATTTTGTGGTAAAATAAAAAATTCACAGCTCAACATTATCAACTTCTGTGATGCCCCTGGGGGTTCAAGGTGCTCACCAAACATCTAGTTAAATTCCTTGAGGGGTCGCGACATAGCATTCACTAATGATTCCAACCAATTTTGCAGTCAATGGTTGCTCCTTCTGTTCCGAGCCCAGCTGTGAGCCCAAACAATTGATTTCCACCACATATGAGGTATCAGCATACTCAGGAGAAATTGCACAATAAATTTTCTGGTGCATTTTTTTGTGATACTTTTAGGAAAAAAAAGCCACCTGGTTGAAGTAATAGTTTCATATTAAAAAAAAAGGTTTTGTTTTTATTTTTCATGGCTCAACGTTATAAACTTTTGTGAAGCCCCTGGGGGTTCAAAGTGCTCACCAAAAATCTGGAAAAAAATCTTTGAGGGCTATAGTTTCCAAAATGGGGTCACGTGTGGTGGAGCTCCATTGTTAGGCACCTGAGGGGGTCTCCAAATGCAACATGATGTCCACTAATTATTCCAAACAATTTTTGCTGTCAAATGGCGCTCCTTCTCTTCTGAGTTCCGCCATGCGCTCAAACAATTGCTTTGCACCACATTTGAGGTATTGGCGTACTCAGGAGAAATTGCACAATACGTTTTAGGGTGCATTTTTTCCTGAAACCCTTGTGCAAAAAATCCACATGGTTGAAGTAGCAGTTTTGTAGTAAAAAAAAAAAAAATATATATATATATATATATATATATATATATATTTTCATGGCTCAACATTATCAACTTCTGTGAAGCCCCCGGGGGTTCAAGATTCTCACCAAACATCTAGATAGATTCCTTGAGGGGTCTAGTTATTAAAATGTGGTCTCCAAAATGGGATCACTTGTGGGGGAGGTCAATTGTTTAGGCACCTCAAGAAATCTCCAAACCCGACATAGTGTCCACTAATGAGTAGAGTTGAGCGCGGTTCGTGGTTCGTGGTTCTCCAGTTCTAGGCTCGAGTGATTTTGGGGCCTGTTCTAGATCGAACTAGAACTCGAGCTTTTTGCAAAAGCTCGATAGTTCTAGAAACGTTCGAGAACGGTTCTAGCAGCAAAAAACCAGCTAAATCCTAGCTTGGTTTCTGCTGTAATAGTGTAAGTCACTCTGTGAATCACACTATTATGACATTTCAGTGTATAGTGTGCGTGAACAGCGCCTTCAGATCACTGCTGTTTCTATAATGGCGATCGCCATTTTTTTTTTTTTCTTGTCTTCCTTCCCTAAGCGCGCGCGTCTTGTGGGGCGGGCCAGCATGTCAGCCAATCCCAGACACACACACAGCTAAGTGGACTTTGAGCCAGAGAAGCAACGGCATGTGTGATAGGATGTCCATGTCACATGTCCCTGCATTATAAAACCGGACATTTTCTTCCAGGACGCCATTATCTGCCTTCTGCGTCTTTGGTGTCAGACATCACTGTCGCAGCTCCGTCCTCCTGAGTCCTATCGCCGATACAGCTGTATGCGCTGCATACACAGCGTTAGACAGCTTAGGGAGAGCACTTTATAGCAGTCCTTTTAAGGGCTCAAACCGGCAGGGTCAGAGAGCCATAGGTGACAGGTCCTGAAAACAGCAACAGCGTCTGTGTAGCCAAGGTCAAGGATTTCCTCCCTGCATTTCACCATTAGGAGGGAATAGAAAGGCAGGCTTCCATTCCTCTACCCAGAGCACCACAATCCTGCCACTGTACCCTCTTGTCCTCTGCACACTCCAACTCATTATAACTAAGCCATTATACTAGCAAACACTCAGTGTACCTAGTGGCATCCTAAACGTGGCTATTGGACTTTGCTATAGTCCCACTAGTGCAAAGACATTTGCAGAGCACGTCTGCCTGCATTGCACACTCCAACTTTTTTAAACTAAGCAATTTTACTAGCAAACACTCAGTGTACCTAGTGGCATCCTATATGTGGCTATTGGACTTTGCTATAGTCCCACTAGTGCAAAGACATTTGCAGAGCACGTCTGCCTGCATTGCACACTCCAACTTTTTTAAACTAAGCCATTATACTAGCAAACACTCAGTGTACCTAGTGGCATCCTAAACGTGGCTATTGGACTTTGCTATAGTCCCACTAGTGCAAAGACATTTGCAGAGCACGTCTGCCTGCATTGCACACTCCAACTTTTTTAAACTAAGCCATTATACTAGCAAACACTCAGTGTACCTAGTGGCATCCTAAACGTGGCTATTGGACTTTGCTATAGTCCCACTAGTGCAAAGACATTTGCAGAGCACGTCTGCCTGCATTGCAGACTCCAACTCTTTTTAACTAAGCCATTATACTAGCAAACAGTCAGTGTACCTAGTGGCATCCTAAACGTGGCTATTGGACTTTGCTATAGTCCCACTAGTGCAAAGACATTTGCAGAGCACGTCTGCCTGCATTGCACACTCAAACTTTTTTAAACTAAGCCATTATACTAGCAAACACTCAGTGTACCTAGTGGCATCCTAAACGTGGCTATTGGACTTTGCTATAGTCCCACTAGTGCAAAGACATTTGCATAGCACGTCTGCCTGCATTGCACACTCCAACTTTTTTAAACTAAGCCATTTTACTAGCAAACACTCTGTGTACCTAGTGGCATCCTAAACGTGGCTATTGGACTTTGCTATAGTCCCACTAGTGCAAAGACATTTGCAGAGCACGTCTGCCTGCATTGCACACTCCAACCTTTTTAAACTAAGCCATTATACTAGCAAACACTCAGTGTACCTAGTGGCATCCTAAACGTGGCTATTGTACTTTTGTCTATTCACACAATTGTAAACATATTTGCAGCACGTCTGCCTGCATTGCACACTCAAACTTTTTTAAACTAAGCCATTATACTAGCAAACACTCAGTGTACCTAGTGGCATCCTAAACGTGGCTATTGTACTTTTGTCTATTCACACTATTGGAACGATATTTGCAGCACGTCTGCCTGCATTGCACACTCAAACTTTTTTAAACTCAGCCATTATACTAGCAAACAGTCAGTGTACCTAGTGGCATCCTAAACGTGGCTATTGTACTTTTGTCTATTCACACTATTGTAAACATATTTGCAGCACGTCTGCCTGCATTGCACACTCAAACTTTTTTAAACTCAGCCATTATACTAGCAAACACTCAGTGTACCTATTGGCATCCTAAACGTGGCTATTGTACTTTTGTCTATTCACACTATTGTAAACATATTTGCAGCACGTCTGCCTGCATTGCACACTCAAACTTTTTTAAACTCAGCCATTATACTAGCAAACACTCAGTGTACCTAGTAACATCCTAAACGTGGCTATTGTACTTTTGTCTATTCACAATATTGGAACGATATTTGCAGCACGTCTGCCTGCATTGCACACTCAAACTTTTTTAAACTCAGCCATTATACTAGCAAACACGCAGTGTACCTATTGGCATCCTAAACGTGGCTATTGTACTTTTGTCTATTCACACTATTGTAAACATATTTGCAGCACGTCTGCCTGCATTGCACACTCAAACTTTTTTAAACTAAGCCATTATACTAGCAAACACTCAGTGTACCTAGTGGCATCCTAAACGTGGCTATTGTACTTTTGTCTATTCACACTATTGGAACGATATTTGCAGCACGTCTGCCTGCATTGCACACTCAAACTTTTTTAAACTCAGCCATTATACTAGCAAACACTCAGTGTACCTAGTGGCATCCTAAACGTGGCTATTGGACTTTGCTATAGTCCCACTAGTGCAAAGACATTTGCAGAGCACGTCTGCCTGCATTGCAGACTCCAACTCTTTTTAACTAAGCCATTATACTAGCAAACAGTCAGTGTACCTAGTGGCATCCTAAACGTGGCTATTGGACTTTGCTATAGTCCCACTAGTGCAAAGACATTTGCAGAGCACGTCTGCCTGCATTGCACACTCAAACTTTTTTAAACTAAGCCATTATACTAGCAAACACTCAGTGTACCTAGTGGCATCCTAAACGTGGCTATTGGACTTTGCTATAGTCCCACTAGTGCAAAGACATTTGCAGAGCACGTCTGCCTGCATTGCACACTCCAACTTTTTTAAACTAAGCCATTATACTAGCAAACACTCAGTGTACCTAGTGGCATCCTAAACGTGGCTATTGTACTTTTGTCTATTCACACAATTGTAAACATATTTGCAGCACGTCTGCCTGCATTGCACACTCAAACTTTTTTAAACTAAGCCATTATACTAGCAAACACTCAGTGTACCTAGTGGCATCCTAAACGTGGCTATTGTACTTTTGTCTATTCACACTATTGGAACGATATTTGCAGCACGTCTGCCTGCATTGCACACTCAAACTTTTTTAAACTCAGCCATTATACTAGCAAACAGTCAGTGTACCTAGTGGCATCCTAAACGTGGCTATTGTACTTTTGTCTATTCACACTATTGTAAACATATTTGCAGCACGTCTGCCTGCATTGCACACTCAAGCTTTTTTAAACTCAGCCATTATACTAGCAAACACTCAGTGTACCTAGTAACATCCTAAACGTGGCTATTGTACTTTTGTCTATTCACACTATTGGAACGATATTTGCAGCACGTCTGCCTGCATTGCACACTCAAACTTTTTTAAACTCAGCCATTATACTAGCAAACACTCAGTGTACCTATTGGCATCCTAAACGTGGCTATTGTACTTTTGTCTATTCACACTATTGTAAACATATTTGCAGCACGTCTGCCTGCATTGCACACTCAAACTTTTTTAAACTAAGCCATTATACTAGCAAACACTCAGTGTACCTAGTGGCATCCTAAACGTGGCTATTGTACTTTTGTCTATTCACACTATTGGAACGATATTTGCAGCACGTCTGCCTGCATTGCACACTCAAACTTTTTTAAACTCAGCCATTATACTAGCAAACAGTCAGTGTACCTAGTGGCATCCTAAACGTGGCTATTGTACTTTTGTCTATTCACACTATTGTAAACATATTTGCAGCACGTCTGCCTGCATTGCACACTCAAACTTTTTTAAACTCAGCCATTATACTAGCAAACACTCAGTGTACCTATTGGCATCCTAAACGTGGCTATTGTACTTTTGTCTATTCACACTATTGTAAACATATTTGCAGCACGTCTGCCTGCATTGCACACTCAAACTTTTTTAAACTCAGCCATTATACTAGCAAACACTCAGTGTACCTAGTAACATCCTAAACGTGGCTATTGTACTTTTGTCTATTCACACTATTGGAACGATATTTGCAGCACATCTGCCTGCATTGCACACTCAAACTTTTTTAAACTCAGCCATTATACTAGCAAACACTCAGTGTACCTATTGGCATCCTAAACGTGGCTATTGTACTTTTGTCTATTCACACTATTGTAAACATATTTGCAGCACGTCTGCCTGCATTGCACACTCAAACTTTTTTAAACTCAGCCATTATACTAGCAAACACTCAGTGTACCTAGTGGCATCCTAAACGTGGCTATTGTACTTTTGTCTATTCACACTATTGGAACGATATTTGCAGCACGTCTGCCTGCATTGCACACTCAAACTTTTTTAAACTCAGCCATTATACTAGCAAACACTCAGTGTACCTATTGGCATCCTAAACGTGGCTATTGTACTTTTGTCTATTCACACTATTGTAAACATATTTGCAGCACGTCTGCCTGCATTGCACACTCAAACTTTTTTAAACTAAGCCATTATACTAGCAAACACTCAGTGTACCTAGTGGCATCCTAAACGTGGCTATTGTACTTTTGTCTATTCACACTATTGGAACGATATTTGCAGCACGTCTGCCTGCATTGCACACTCAAACTTTTTTAAACTCAGCCATTATACTAGCAAACACTCAGTGTACCTAGTGGCATCCTAAACGTGGCTATTGTACTTTTGTCTATTCACACAATTGTAAACATATTTTCAGCACGTCTACCTGCATTGCACACTCAAACTTTTTTAAACTAAGCCATTATACTAGCAAACACTCAGTGTACCTAGTGGCATCCTAAACGTGGCTATTGGACTTTTGTCTATTCACACTACTGCAAATCTATGTGCAGCACCTCTGCATGACAACCTCCTGCTCTGTTTTTAATAAGCTATAATGATAGCACAAAATACTGCCATTTAGTGGCATCATAGAACTGGCTGTTGTATTCCATTAGTGCCCCACTGGTGACAAGCTATTTCTAGCACCTCTACATCACACCCTCATGCACATTTTGCTACGCTAATGTTATAGCAAACTCATGGAATTCATTGCTGCATTTCATAATTCGGAGGGATATAAAGTCAGGCTTCCTTTAGCTTTTCCTTCTGTTCATAGACAGCATCTCCAAGAGCAATTTCCCCTCCACGTCTAAGTGTGGAGAGGCAGCTAGTGCGCATGCGTGTGCCGATGTACCCCAGCTGCAGCATAATTACAGTGTTTCGCGTAGTGAGTATGCTCAGCCTGACTGTGTTATTCCTGACGCTAAGTCTTCTTTTCGGGATACAGCGCATGCTCCCACACTAAGTGTGAAAAGCCTCTTTGCACAGGTGCTTGCATTCCGTGCCGGGTCTAAGTCCTGTTTTGTGCCTAGACACCATGCTAAAGCTGATAGTCTTTTTTCAGAGACTGTATTTCATGCTACTGAGCATGCTCAGGCACTTCCTGCATCAGAGACTAGGTCCGGTAATGAACTCTTTGGCCCTGGCCATGATGTGGGGGTCCCATATAGACCACAGGGCATCAGGTGTACTCCCAAATGGCTTGCAGAGGCCCACACCTATAACTTGTCACCGCATTATTGATGGTCAGACGATGACTGGTGAGGTGTTTGGGTCATGGCAGCCATGAGGTCATCATTGAAGTTGCGTTTCCAAATAGGACGCTAGTTATGCCACTCATGACGTGTCACTCTACTTTTGTCTCCAGGAGGTGCATTGTGGTTCACCCTGGTTTGGGGCGGACCCAGGTTATAAAAGGGGCTGGAGCCAACAAGGAGGTGCGCAGTCTTCTATTATGCTCCGAAAGAGCACACCTGCATGTGTTGAACCCATTGCGGCTTTAGGCCAGAGGTAGGCAGGGATAGGGTGGTGGATGCAGGCCACCACCACAGTTGGTAACGCAGAACGGTTAAGACCAGCTCCTGTCCTACCAGTCCTGCTTGTGCAGCCCAGTGGCATTAACAGGCCTGCTGCTGCTGATGCGCCTGCTGTCCACAGGTGTGGCCCCTACGCACACGGTCAGCGTACTCAATGGCCCCTGTGTTGTTAACAGGGAGTTCCTGGGCTGGGTGGGCATGTGGACCCTGTGACGCTAACAGGGCTCACAGTCTCCAGATCCGAATGGCGTCTAACTCGGTTCAGGCTCCTATTAGTTTCATAGCCACACAGCTCTGTATCCTCCACCAAACCTTCCAGTTTCCAACCTCTCCTTTTCCAACTGGGAGCACGGTGGACACTGACTGCTGATGGGGATATATACCTTTCTCTTTCTTTTCTTATTAATTTTCGTTATATAGCGGTCACAGATTATATACCACTTTATCCAAATCTGCCAGTCCCACTGTAACAGATGGTGTTTCTTCAGCAAATGTTACTGTTGCTTAACCACCAAATCCACGGACCAAAACTTTTTTCCCCTTTCCAACACACCTGTTCCCCTTTCCAAAAGCATCTGTCCTTTTTCAACTCATTTTCGGATATGACCAAAAGTGCAACTGTGCAGGGACACCGTACTCAACGCCATCTCAGCACAGCAGCCATCCCTCGGTCCCTCCGATGTGGACAAGTAAAAGACCATTTCCTCCTATCCATGACAAAGCGTTGAGATTCACTCTGTGCAGCACTGGTGTTTAGTGGAAAAGTAGATCTAAGATTGCGTACCACATTCTGCAGATACTCCTGTATACGTGCGTCCATTTCTATGGCAGGAATTAGTTCGCCAAATTTTGTCTTGTACCGGGGATCTAACAGTGTGGCAACCCAGTATTCAGGATTACTTCAAATTCATACAATCCGAGGGTCATGTAGGTAGTGCAGCAAGAAAGCGCTCATGTGTCTTGTGCATCCAGGAGGACCAAGTCCTTGGTGTGTTGGTGGCAGAGAGGTGAGAATCGTGCCTCCTTCCTCTGCCCTCTCCCCACAACCTCGCACAACCGAAATGTGAGCAAGCTCTCACTCATCTGCTGAGTCTTCCATGCCCATCGCCAGTTCGTCCTCCATTTCTTCATGGGCTCCTGCACTTTCATCAACACTTTTTGCTGATACTATGCGCCCTTGTTAATCCCTCTCCCTCACCATGACTGCTGCATAGGTGCCGCTGACCATCTGGACCTCGTAGATCTTGTTATCCCTTCCGCATATGACTCCTCCTGTACTTCCTCCCCTTCCTCTTGTCCCAACACCTGACTCCGAATAATAATTACAGTGTGCTCCATCATGTAGATGACCAGAATTGTCACGCTGAGAATGACATTGCCAGTGCTAAACATCTTCGTCGACATTTGTGAACTGTGTAGCAGGGTGCATAGGTCCTTGATCTGACACCACTCCAGCAGCGTGATCTGCACCACCTCTTGATCAAGTTATCCCAGGATATATGTCATACCGTATTTCAGCAGGGCTCTGCGGTGCTGCCGCACACGCTGCAACATGTGCAGATTCCAATTCCTGCGTGTCGGAACATCGCATTTCCGGCGTTTAACTGCCAGACCCTAAGACTTCCGGAGTGATGAAAGTTGTTGAGCTGCTGTGTGCGCACGATAGAAGTGAGCACATAGCGAGCGTGCCCGCTGCACAAGGCCATGTAGGCCGTGATGGTGTTTTAAAAATTGCTGGAGAATTCGGTTCAACACGTGAGCCATACAAGGCACGTGTGTCACATTGCCCTAAGGATGGCCCGCAGCCAGGTTTGCATCATTGCCGCACACGGCTGTTAAGTCACCAACGGAGTCCGCTCCGTCAATTTGTACTCCGGTCGCCAGGTGACAACGTGTTCCTTTCATGAATAGTGCTGATGATGGGAGAGTAGTCGATGCCAGCGGCGCAGGTGGACGCAGGTTATGCTCACCCACTGGGCTGCATTACCTTGACAGATGCAGAATCTCTGGCTGAATGTAGCTGGTGGGTATCTCACAGATGAAATACCATCATTCAGCTACAACCAATGGGAAGACACCACACCCTTTTTTATGCCCATCCTGTCTGCAGACCACTGCCAGACATAGCTATGAACCTCTGGTTAATTTTACCCCCAGTTCAGTTTTATGATTTTGTGTGCTTGTTACCTGACTACTTTTCCTGCTTGCTGTTTATGTACCTTGTTGGCCGATCTGCATTTCACCTCTGCTTGTTTTCTGATTAAGTCCTGGCCGTCCCATTGTGTTCCTGTTCCTCAATTAATGTTTTGACCCTGCCTGACTACTATTCTCTGGAATAGCGGTGTGACTCACATTTCCCATACATTTCAAAGTAAAACTTTGACCGCCTGATGGCATTGAGCTCTGCTGCCAGCATAGTAAGGAGGTGTGTGGTAGTCCTTGTGCGCAGTTGCAAGGAAGGAAGGAAGGGTAGCCTGACCACACAGGGTTTACGCCAAGGTGGAGGACCCACACGAGGTTGAAGAGGCAGAAGCAGTGTATTAACTTCTACATACAGAAGAAGGATTGAAACAACTCGTGGGGACGGCAAGACTTGTACAGCAGACCCTTCTCCATCTCTCACCATAGTTTGCCAGTGCCCAGTCAGTGACATGTAATGACCCTGTCTATGCTTACTGGTCCAAGTATCTGTGTTGAAATGCACCCTGTCGCACACAGATTTTCTCAAGGAAGTGGTGATGTTGTGTGCGACATGCTGGTGTAGCGCGGGCATGCTTTTCTTGGAGAAGCAGTGGTGATTGGGCATCTGGTACTGGGGCACAGCGACAGACATAAGGTCTGTAAAATCCTGTGTGTCCACTAGGCGTAAAGGCAGCATTTCGGTAGCCAACAGCTTACAGAGGGATAGAGTCAACCACTTAGCTTTGTCATGGGTCGCAGTAAGTGGCCTTTTATTTGACCACATCTGAGGGACAGAGATCTGGCTGCTGTCTGTAGACGGTGTTGAGTAGGGTGTCCCTGGAAAAATGCAGGTTTGTGAGGAAAGTGCAGGCGGAGACATGATGTTGCCTTCATCTTGCCTTCAGATCTGTTCATCTTGTATCATTTTTAAAAAACACAGCAAGCAAGGGTTACTCCAAGCGGAGTCTACCTTTTTTCCAAAAATTGGGCACACAGACACCCCATCAGTGGCAGCACTTGTGCCCTAGTTGCAAACAGGATGTTTTGATTTGCATCAAGCACATTCAAAAATACGCCATAATTAACCGTCCCCAGCATGACACCGGGGTAGGTAGATAAAGTCTTTGCTGAACCATGACTTGGTCATCTTGGCTCCTTTTAAAAACAATGTAAGCAAGGGTTACTCAAAGAGGAGCCTCCCTTTTTTCCAAAAATTGTGCCCCACACACACCCACCCATTCAGTGGCAGCAGTTGTGCCATAGTTGTACACTTCACAGCTAGATTTGCATCAAGCACATTCCAAATCCACAAGCATTTACTCTCCCCAGGATGACACAGGGGTTGTAAATTCCTTCTGGATCCATGACTTGTTAATTTTGATGAACGTCAGTCTGTCCACATTGTCACTGGACAGACGCGTGCGCTTATCTGTCAGCACACACCCAGCAGCACTGAAGACACGTTCAGAGACAACGCTGGCAGCTGTACACGACAAAATCTCCAAGGCGTAACTGGATAGCTCTGGCCATTTTTCTAGATTTGAAGCCCAAAATGAGCAAGGATCTATTTGCAAAGTCATGGCATCGATGTTCATTTGTAGATACTCCTGTATCATCCTCTCCAGCCGTTGACTATGTGTCAGACTTGTTGTCTCTGGTGGCCTTGCAAAGGAGGGTCTAAACAAATTATGAAAAGATTCCATTAAATTGCTGTTACCAGCACCAGATACGGTCCTACTGGTACGTGTAGACTGTTGAAGATGACGAGACCGTCCCATGTTTGTCAAGTTACAACTGGGAGATTCCCTCCCTGCACCTGCACGGTTGTTTGGTGGAAAAGCGGATCCAAGATCGAGTAACAGCTTCTGCTGATACTCCTGCATAAGTGCGTCCCTTTCTATGGCTGGAATTATGTCACAAAATTTGGACTTGTACCGGGGATCTAATAGTGTGGCAAGCCAGTATTCATCATCACTTCTAATTTTGACAATACGAGGGTCATGTTGGAGGTAGTGCAACAAGAAGGCACTCATGTGTCTTGCGCAGCCATGTGGACCAAGTCCACGCTGTGTTTGTGGCATAGAGGTGCTAACCGTTCTTTCTTCCTCTGACATCTCCCCCCAACCTCTTTCAACTGAAATTTGACCAAGGTCCCCCTCATCTGCTGAGTCTTCCATGTCCATGGACAGTTCGTCCTCCATATCTTCATGTCCTCCTGTACCTTCCTCAACATCTCGCCTGCTACCATGCGCCCTTGTTGATCCCTGTCCCCCATGGTCCCATGCCTGCCGCGTTGGTAATGATGAACGTCTGGACCTTGGTGATGTTGTTGTGTCTTGCGCATATGAATCCTCCTGTAGTTCCTCCCCTTCCTGTTGTCCCACCCCCCGACTCCGAATAGTGTTTAGCGTGTGCTCCAGCATGTAAATGACTGGAATCGTCATGCTGATAATGGCATTTTCAGCGCTAAACATATTCGTCGCCATGTCGAAACTGTGCAGAAGGGTGCCTAGGTCCTTGATCTGAGACCACTCCATCAGGGTGATCTGCCCCACCTCTGCATCTCGTTGGCCCAGGCTATACGTCATGACGTATTGCACCAGGGCTCTGCGGTGCTGCCACAGTTGCTGTAACATGTGGAGAGTTGAATTCCAGCGTGTCGCCACATCGCATTTCAGGCGATGAACCGGCAGACCGAAAGACTTCTGGAGCGATGCAAGTCGCTCAGCTGCGGCGCTTGAACGGCGGAAGTGAGCAGACAGTTTTCGTGCACTGTTCAGAAGGCCATCTAGGCCGGGATAGTGTGTTAAAAATTGCTGGACGACAAGGTTCAACACGTGAGCCATACAAGGTACGTGTGTCACCTTGCCCAGGCGAAGGGCCGCACCCAGGTTTGCAGCATTGTCGCACACGGCCTTACCAGGCTGCAGGTTGAGTGGAGACAACCATTTATTAAACTCGGACCGCAGAGCTGACCACAACTCCTCAGCTGTGTGACTCTTATTCCCAAGACATGTCAAGCTAAAGACTGCCTGATGCCGTTGCGCTCTGCTGCCAGCATAGTAATGAGGGGTGCGTGATTCCTTCTGCGCAGTGAGAACGCTGGTGGCCTGACCAGGCAGGCTTGGGGCAGAGGTGCAGGACCCAGATGAGGTGGAGGATGCAGAAGCAGTGGCGGAACTTGGACAGACAGAGGATTGACACACAAGTCGTGGGGACGGCAAGACTTGTGCAGCAGACCCTTCACCATCAATCACCATAGTTACCCAGTGGCCAGTCAGCGACATGTAACGTCCCTGTCCATGCTTACTGGTCCAAGTATCGGTGGTGAAATGCACCCGTTCACACACAGAGTTTCTCAAGGAAGCGGTGATGTTGTGTGTGACATGCTGGTGTAGCGCGGGCACACCTTTCTTAGAGAAGTAGTGGCGACTAGGCATCTGGTACTGGGGCACAGCGACAGACATAAGGTCTCTAAAATCCTGTGTGTCCACTAGGCGGAAAGGCAGCATTTCGGTAGCCAACAGATTACAGAGGGATAGAGTCAACCTCCTAGCTTTGTCATGGGTCGCAGGAAGTGGCCTTTTATTTGACCACATCTGAGGGACAGAGATCTGGCTGCTGTGTGTAGACGGTGTTGAGTAGGGTGTCTCTTGAAAAATGCAGGTTTGTGAGGAAAGTGCAGGCAGAGACATGATGTTGCCTTCATCCAACGTTGGTGCTATCGATGTTTGAGAGAGCTGTACACAATCACTTGTTTCCCCTTCCAAACCAACTGACGACCTACCAAGCAAACTGCCTGTTGCGGTTACAGTGGTGGAAGTTGTGGGTGGAAAAACAGGTGTGACAGCTGTCCCCACAGTCCTAGAAGATGACGAGCGCGCGGATGCACTGGAAGGGGCCGGCGGTGGATGGTTGGCTCCGCTAGGCCGCATTGCAGCACGGTGAGCTTCCCACCAGGCCATATGATATTTATTCATGTGACGATTCATGGAAGAAGTTGTCAAACTGCTGAGGTTTTGACCTCTAGTAAGATAACCATGCCAAATGTTACAGATCACATAATTTGGGCGATCTTTTTTTATGTCAAAAAAGGACCAGGCTAGGCAAGGCTTAGAGGCCATGCGACCTGTTGATCCACCCCGAATAATGCTCAGAGGCAGAGTGGTGGCTGAGGATGCAGTTGTAGACGTGCTACCAGTGCTCCGACTGTGTCCAGGAAGGCGCAAGGTTACTTCGACGTCGGTTGCATCCTCCTCCACCGCCTCTGTTGACCTCCTCGAGTGTCTGACTGTGGGTTGACAGTAGGTGGGATCTAGAACTTCATCATCAATTGTTGTGTTTGCACTCCCCTCCCCCTCAGACCGAGCCTCTTCTTGCCCTGACCGAATATTTAAGTTGTCATCCCAATCGGGTATCTGTGTCTCATCTTCATCAGTATGTTCCTCATTGTCTATAACTACAGTTGTTGGAAAGGCAGCATTTTGGTAGCCAACAGTTTGCAGATGATGAAAGTCAACCTCCAAGCCATGTCATGCCCTTCTAAAAGCATGTAAAACACAGCGAGGGGACTCCAACCACAGTCTCCCTCGTTTCCACTAACTGGGCCACACACACCCCACTTGACTGGCATCGGTTGAGCCCCCTTTTGAAAAAGAAAAAGATGCTTTGCATGAACCACTCTCAAAAATACGCGTGCCTTTCCCATCCCCTGGCTGACCCAGGGGAAGAAAAGTCCTCTGAGAGCCATGACTTGTTCATCTTGGTTCTTTTAGAGACACAGCGAGGGGACTCCAACCACAGTCTCCCTCGTTTCCACTAAATGGGCCACACACACCCCTCTTGACTGACATCAGTTGATGCCCCTTTTCAAAATGAAAAAGATGCTTTGCATGAAGCACTCTCAAAAATACGCGTGCCTTTCCCGTCCCCTGGCTGACCCAGGGGAAGAAAAGTCCTCTGAGAGCCATGATTTGTTCATCTTGGTTCTTTTAGAGACACAGCGAGGGGACTCCAACCACAGTCTCCCTCGTTTCCACTAAATGGGCCACACACACCCCTCTTGAATGACATCAGTTGATGCCCCTTTTCAAAATGAAAAAGATGCTTTGCATGAAGCACTCTCAAAAATACGCGTGCCTTTCCCGTCCCCTGGCTGACCCAGGGGAAGAAAAGTCCTCTGAGAGCCATGACTTGTTCATCTTGGTTCTTTTAGAGACACAGCGAGGGGACTCCAACCACAGTCTCCCTCGTTTCAACTAACTGGGCCACACACACCCAACTTGACTGGCATCGGTTGAGCCCCCTTTTGAAAAAGAAAAAGATGCTTTGCATGAAGCACTCTCAAAAATACGCGTGCCTTTCCCGTCCCCTGGCTGACCCAGGGAAAGAAAAGTCCTCTGAGAGCCATGACTTGTTCATCTTGGTTCTTTTAGAGACACAGCGAGGGGACTCCAACCACATTCTCCCTCGTTTCCACTAAATGGGCCACACACACCCCTCTTGAATGACATCAGTTGATGCCCCTTTTCAAAATGAAAAAGATGCTTTGCATGAAGCACTCTCAAAAATACGCGTGCCTTTCCCGTCCCCTGGCTGACCCAGGGGAAGAAAAGTCCTCTGAGAGCCATGACTTGTTCATCTTGGTTCTTTTAGAGACACAGCGAGGGGACTCCAACCACAGTCTCCCTCGTTTCCACTAACTGGGCCACACACACCCCACTTGACTGGCATCGGTTGAGCCCCCTTTTGAAAAAGAAAAAGATGCTTTGCATGAAGCACTCTCAAAAATACGCGTGCCTTTCCCGTCCCCTGGCTGACCCAGGGGAAGAAAAGTCCTCTGAGAGCCATGACTTGTTCATCTTGGTTCTTTTAGAGACACAGCGAGGGGACTCCAACCACAGTCTCCCTCGTTTCCACTAACTGGGCCACACACACCCCACTTGACTGGCATCGGTTGAGCCCCCTTTTGAAAAAGAAAAAGATGCTTTGCATGAAGCACTCTCAAAAATACGTGTGCCTTTCCCGTCCCCTGGCTGACCCAGGGGAAGAAAAGTCCTCTGAGAACCATGACTTGTTCATCTTGGTTCTTTTAGAGACACAGCGAGGGGACTCCAACCACAGTCTCCCTCGTTTCCACTAACTGGGCCACACACACCCCACTTGACTGGCATCGGTTGAGCCCCCTTTTGAAAAAGAAAAAGATGCTTTGCATGAAGCACTCTCAAAAATACGTGTGCCTTTCCCGTCCCCTGGCTGACCCAGGGGAAGAAAAGTCCTCTGAGAGCCATGACTTGTTCATCTTGGTTCTTTTAGAGACACAGCGAGGGGACTCCAACCACAGTCTCCCTCGTTTCCACTAAATGGGCCACACACACCCCTCTTGAATGACATCAGTTGATGCCCCTTTTCAAAATGAAAAAGATGCTTTGCATGAAGCACTCTCAAAAATACGCGTGCCTTTCCCGTCCCCTGGCTGACCCAGGGGAAGAAAAGTCCTCTGAGAGCCATGTCCACATTGTCAGTGGACAGACATGTGTGCTTATCTGCCAGCAGACCCCCAGCAGCACTGAAGACAGGTTCCGAGAGAACGCTGGCTGCAGGACACGACAAGATCCCCAAGGCGTACGTGGCGAGCTCAGGCAATTTATCAAGATTGGAAGCCTAAAATGAGCAGGGCTCAAGTTGCACAATAATGGAATCGATGTTTCCTTGCATATACTCATATATCTGTGTGTCCTCCTCTTTTTCCTTGTCCAGCTCTTTTGTTTTCACATGAGTATATGTCCTTGTCACTTTCCCATGTGTTGTGAGTTGTTTGTCACCTTTTGGACACCTTTGAGGGTGTTTTCTAGGTGTTTTTCTGTGTTTGTGATTGCCTGCCATTGTTTCCTATGCAGTTCGAGTTCGGTTCGTCGAACGTTCGACGAGCCGAACTCGAACGGGACCTCCGTTCGGCGAACCGACCTCGAGCCGAACCGGGACCGGTTCGCTCATCTCTACTAATGAGTCCAGCTAATTTTGCCTTTGAAATTCAAATAGCGCTCCTTTCCTTCAGAGCTCTGCTGTGCACCCAAGCAATTAATTTTTACCACATTTGGGGTATCGTCGTACTCAAGAAAAAATGCACCATACATTTTATGGTGCATATTTTCCTGATACCCTTGTGAAAAATAAACTAACTAGTTGAAGCAACAGTTTTGTGGTAAAAAATAATATAATTTTCTTTTCACGGCTCATCATTATAAACTTCTGTGAAGCCCCCAGGTGTTCAAAGTGCTCACCAAACATCTAGAAAATGAATTTGAGGGCTCTAGTTTCCAAAAGGGAGTCACTTGTGGGGGAGCTGCATTGTTTAGACACCTCAGGCGGTTTTCAAACCCGACATGGCGTCTGCTAATGAGTGCAGCTAACTTAGCATTCAAAAACTCCAATGGCGCTCCTTTTCTTCCAAGCTCTGCTGTGAGCCCAATCAATTGATTTTTACCACATTTGAATTATCAGCGTACTCAGGAGAAATTGCACATTAAATTGTATGGTGCATTTTCTCTTTTCTATCTTGTGGAAATGCAAAATTTTATGGCTAAAAAAACATTTTTGTGTAAAAAAGTAAAATTTTCATTTTTTCCTTCCACATTGCTTTGGTTAATGTGAAGCAACTGAAGGGTTAATAAGCTTCTTGGATGTGATTTTGAGCAGTATGAGGGGTACAGTTATTAGAATGGTGTCACTTTGGGATATTTTCTGTCACTTAGGCCTCTCAAAGTCACCTCAAATGTGATGTAGTCCCTAAAAAAATGATTTTGTAAATTCTGTTGGAAAAATTAGAAATTGCTAATGAACTTTGACCTCTTCTAATTTCCTAACGAAAAAAAAAATTGTTTTAAAATTTACGCTGGTGTAAAGTAGACAAGTGAGAAATGTTATTTAGTAACTATTTTGTGTGACATAACTCTCGGATTTATGGGCATACAATTTCAAAGTTTAAAAATTGCAAAATTTTCAAAATTTTCACAAAATTTCTGACATTTTCACAAATAAACGCAAAAAATATCGGCCTAAATTTACCTCTATCATGAAGTACAATTTGTCACAAAAAAACAAGGTCAGAATTGCCGGATTTGTTAAAGCTTTCCAGACTTATTACCTGTCAAAGTGACACTGGTCAGAGTTGCAAAAAATGGCCCGGTCATTAGGGTGTTTTAGTGGCCGGGGGTGAAGGGGTTAAAATACATCTAAAATTGTGTCTCTAATTAACTGAGATGTTGCCAATAAACCTATCAGAAGCTTCTAAAGACATATCATGATATGGGCTTTCTCATATTGTTTAGGGGCATAGTCCTCTTTTTATATTTAAACTTTTAACTTTGCAAAAAGTAATAAAAATGCCTTAAAAAAATCTCTCTCATTATTCTGGCATTTGGCAAATATAAATAATTTTGGTTCCTAATTGACCTAAAAAGGGAAAGGTTTATTCTGATATCATGTCAGATAGGGAGAAAAACATGGATATGTGTCTTTTTAGATAGTTTATGTAAACTTAAGTATAATTAAAATGGTAAATAAACAACCAAAAAAACAATTGTGGAGTTGCACTAGTTTTACAATTTCACCGCACTTGGATTTTTTCCTATTTACACATATTTTATCCTATTTATACACTACTCTATATGGTAAAATAAATGGTGTAATTCAAAAGTACAACTCATTGTTCAAAAAAAACAAGCCCTCATATGGCTGTATTAACGGAAAAATAAAAAAGCTTAATAGAGATTGATTGATTAATATTAATCCACTTATCTGTACTTCCTCTGTATAGTTTATTTAGGTTTATACAAACATGTACATGTTTGACCTGTGCAAGCATTTCCAGTTTGCAAATTAATTTCACTTGTATGCTTCTATGTTGTGAAACTGAAATGACACAGAATGACACAACCGCTATAACCACGTGTTGAGGAATTTTGCTGCAGAACCCCGGAAGATAGCGTTGGAGAAGATGGAAGAAAAGGGTTAATCCGCGCTCCCAGAAGAAGATCACTGAAGATCAATTAGGATTAAGACATCGGATTTTATTGTTGTACGCATTTCGGAGCTGTATAACCCCTTCTTCAGGAACAAAAATCAATAATGTACATGATTGATATTTGATCCTGAAAAAGGGGTTATACGGCTCCGAAACGCGTAGAACAATAAAATCTGATGTCTTAATCCCCATTGATCTTCAGTGATCTTATTCTGGCAACACGGATTAACCCTTTTTTTCCATCTTCTCCAACTTGTATGTTTATAAAACTGATAAGACACGTGATAAACCCTTGTCAAAATGAATAATTACGTCCTAAACATATACACATATATACACACAAACCTTGAAGTGATTTTACAAATGATAACTTAGTAGCCAGCAGAGGCATAATTAGAAATCATGCCATACCCCAAGTCGTAATTGGGTACCCCCTCCTAAAATAGCCCAATTGTACACAATATCATGTCTAACATATGCTATGCTAAACATAATATAACATCCTTACAGCATCCCTATACACAGTATGATTTTTTTCATTTCCCCCTACATGCAGGAATGCATACCCATAAGCATTTATATACTGTACTAGAAGGTGGCCCGATTCTACGCATCGGGTATTCTAGAATTTACGTATTGTGTAGTTAATGTATGATTTTTGTTATATATATATATATATAGATGTTGTTGTGTGTAGTTACTAAGTGTTTGTGTAGGGCGCTGTACATGTTCTGGGTGTTTTCTGGGTGTGGCGGGGGGTGAGAGCGGTGTTGTTTGTGTGTTGCATTGCATTGTGTGCGTTGCGTTGTTTGTGGAGCGCTGTGTGTCTGTAGCGTTGTGTGTGTGTTGCGCGGTTTGTGTGGGGTGTGTGTGTGTGTTTTGGTGAGAGGTATGCTTTGTGCAATGTGTGTGTTGTGCGGCATGTGCGTATATTTGTGTGTGCCGCGGTGTTTGTGTGTTGGGTGTTGTGTGTGTGCGGCGTTGTCTGTGTGTGTGGGTGTCTGTGTAGAGCGGTGTTTGAGGTTCCCAGTGTGTGTGGTGTGTTGTGCAGTGCGTGTGTGGTGGTGTGCACCCCCCATCGTGCTCCATCCCCCATGCTGCGCACCCCCCATCGTGCTCCATCCCCCATGCTGCGCACTCCCCATCGTGCTCCATGCCCCATGCTGCGCATTCCCCATCGTGCTCCATCCCCCATGCTGCGCACTCCCAAACGTGCTCCAGCTCCATGCTGCGCACTCCCCATCGTGCTCCATCCCCCATGCTGTGCACTCCCAAACGTGCTCCATCCCCCATGCTGCGCACTCCCAAACGTGCTCCATCCCCCATGCTGTGCACTCCCCATCGTGCTCCATCCCCCATGCTGCGCATTCCACATCGTGCTCCATCCCCATACACGCACACACCCGATCGCATACACGCACACACACATTGACGATATTGCACATACGCGCTCACACTCACAACATCCGGAGATACCACATGCTTCTGGCCATGTGATCTTCTGGCAGGTCCTGGAAGGTCACTGCACGCACAGTATCGCCGCCGAGAAGCAAGCAATATCACTGGGAGTTGTGAGTGTGTGGATGCGATCTGATGTGTGTGTGAGGTATGTGTGAGAGTGAATGTGATCTGATGTGTGTGTGTGTGTCTGTTGTTATGTGTGTGCGTGTGTGTGTGTTCCGCCGCTGCAGGACCTTGATGCGCTCACCTGGGAGCCGGTGTAGGCTGGTAACCATGCTACACAATATTACTCTCACGGGAGCCCCCACCAGTGTACGCCGGCAACCCCAGCAATGCGAGTGTATGTGTCGGCTGGGTTGCTGGCGTACGGGGGAACAGGGCCATGCCGAGCCCAGCGGCCAATCCGCTGTTTGGGGCGAGCCTCCAATGCGTGAGGGGGCTGGTCCAGGCCGAGCGGCGGGTCCAGGCCGAGCGGCTAATCCGTGTGTGGGGGCGGGGCCATGCCGAGTCCAACATCCAATCCGCTGTTTGGGGCGAGCGTCCAATCCGTGTGGGGGGGCGAGGCCATGGCGAGCCCAGCGGCCAATCCGCTGTTTTGGGCGAGCGTCCAATGTGTGAGGGTACTGGTCCAGGCCGAGCGGCGGGTTTAGGCCGAGCGGCTAATCTGTGTGAGGGGCGGGGCCATGCCGAGCTCAGCGGCCAATCTGCTGTTTGGGGCGAGCGTCCAATGCGTGAGGGTACTGGTCCAGGCCGAGCGGCGGGTCCAGGCCGAGCGGCTAATCCGTGTGTGGGTGCGGGGCCATGGCGAGCCTAGCGGCCAATCCGCTGTTTGTCACCGTAAGGACTCAATTTTGTCACCGTAAGGACACAATTTTGGGGCAAGACAGACAGACAGACAGAATAAGGCATTTATATATATAGATAATGTCCCATAGCCCTCTATAAACACCATTATATTTTCATAGTCCAAATATATCTAGTAAAATGCCCTCTTAGCCCCTCTATGCAGTTTGATGTCCAAAGTCTCTCTACATGCAGTATGAAGCCTCCATAGCTCTCCTGTATACACTATTGTGTCCCCATAGCCAATTATATATGCATTATGATGTCATGATAACCCCCTATACACATTGCAATGCCAAACAAGTGTCTCTACATGCAATATAATATCCTACTAGCTTCCTATAAACAGTATAATGCTCCATAGCTTCGATACTTCGTATAATGATGAGCAGGTAAGGAAAATATATGTATAGAGACATTAGATTTCCACTTGGGATATGATCCAGAGGGAATTAGACAAATGTAGAATGAATACAACTTTGGGACATTTTAGGGGTATCAGCCACTGCACTGGTGGATGGGAATGACAGACACTATAAATCTGATGCAGGTAAAGCATGAGGTAGGGGAAAATTTAAAATACATTTCTCTGGTTGGTCCAAAGCATTCCGGCACAATAGTAATGCTGCAGTTACTTTCACAAGAAATGTTTATTGTAATATTTGGTGCAAATAAATTTAATTTATTTCTAAGGTTTTGGCTTTAAAACTTTATTTCTGGAATGACAAGGTTATTACAAGTACATTGTACAACACTGTGTGACCAATTAACCACATTTATAATTGTACATAGAAAGTCCCATCTCATTAGTAAGTCAATTTAACAAGTAGGAAGAAGAAAAAACTGTCATGTCCCATAGGCTTAAATGATTTACTAGATCTTCATTGCTCTTCCTTAAGTAAATTGATGATATTCTACGAAATAAAGGAACTAATGATGCATGCTCATTACTATTACAACTAAAATGTGAACAAGCATGGTTTAATTTCTCTAAAATATATAAAATTATTCGGAATGATGTATGAGGTGATAATACTCAAAATTCTAAAGGACTTTTTGGGTTCATATTTTTTGTTGCATTGTGTGTTAAATTATTATTATTATTATTATTATTATTATTATTATTAATAATTATAATAATAATAATAATATTGTTCTATTGTATGTAGTATGGAGTATGGTAAAAACCCCTTCAACACATCCGTCATACATGTACGGTGCAAGTCGGAAGCCGATGTAAAGAGGAGGCTCATGGTGTGAGCTTGCCCCATACTCAGCAGGTGAAAAGTGTGTTTTACAACCAGGACCTGCCTCTAACAATCGCGTGTGGAGCTCTGGCATGGTAGGATGCGCAGTAAAGCTGGGTTCACACTAAGCGACAGCGACAACGACGTCGCTGTTACGTCACCATTTTCGGTGATGTAACAGCGACCTTGTAAGTCGCTGTTATGATCGCTGCTTAGCTGTCAAACACAGCAGAAGCAGCGATCATAACGTCGCTGTGCTACATGTGCAGAGAGCAGGGAGCCGCGCTTAGCGCTGGCTCCTTGCTCTCCTAGGTACAGTACAAATTGGGTTAATTAACCCGATGTGTGCTGCAGCTAGCTACATGTCACAGTGCAGAGAGCAGGGAGCCGCGCGCACTGCTTAGCGCTGGCTCCTTGCTCTCCTTGCTACAGTATACATCGGGGTAATTACCTGATGTGTACTGCAGCCACATGTGCACAGAGCAGGAGCCGGCACTGGCAGCAAGAGCGGAGGCTGGTAACGAAGGTAAATATCGGGTAACCAGGGAAAGGTCTTCCCTTGGTTACCCGATGTTTACGCTGGTTACAGCTTACCGCAGCTGCCAGACGCCGGCTCCTGCTCCCTGCTCGCTTCATTTCGTCGCTCTCTCGCTGTCACACACAGCGATGTGTGCTTCACAGCGGGAGAGTGACGACCAAAAAATGAAGCTGGACATTCAGCAACGACCGGCGACCTCACAGCAGGGGCCAGGTCATTGCTGGATGTCACACACAGCGACAGCGACGGGACGTCGCTGCAACGTCACAGAAAATGGTGACGTAGCAGCGACGTCGTTGTCGCTGTGTGTGACACCAGCTTAAGGATTCGAAAGTCTCCAGTCCCATAATATGATGATAGACTTTCAATAAAAATAGCAGGACAAAGGGGTTAATGTTCTGTGCTGCAATACTTGCTGATTTAGATACCAGAAGGTATAACAAAGTGTAAAAACTTCTTCCTCAGGATAAAACATGAGTGCAAGAATAAACCCCTAAATAGGTTTAACCTCTTCACTACATCCGCCTTACATGTACAGCACTGTGGGAGGTGCATTCCTGAAAACAGCCGTACGGAGGTGCAATCACACCATCTCACATGTGGCACCTATGATATCATCAGCAAGTGTCAGCTACCTATTATAGATGACACCCTGCTAGTGTAGCGCCCCTGAACCCATTAGGGCACTACAAGGTACTGCATCCTGTCAAAGATGTAGGGCCTACCCCCAGGGACCTTGAAGACCAGTGTCGGTAATGGCAAAACACATTAAAATCCCAGTTTTTCCCCCATCTACAGACGGGTGACAGACTAGAATTGGACCCAATGGATAGCTACCCTGGTTCCAGTCCACTAGACAACAACCAGGTGGGAAGGGACGGACAGTTAGACAGTTAGTAAGTGGAAGTGAGAGAGAACTGACGTAACTGGACTGACAAGGGAGTCTGACAGTGACCTGAGGGCCCAGGCGTGAGGTTGCCAGTGGAGTACGGCGAAGTACCATACCACCGATGGGGTACAGAACCTTAGGTCAGGCAAATGCTCTAGGCAGACCTGATAAAATCTGCACAGTGAGGGGACCATCCAGGATCTCACTGGCCTTAGAAGTCCGGGGGGCACCAGCAGTAATGGGAGAACCAGGGACCGAAACAGAACACTGACCCTATATGGTTCACAGTGCCGCCGTATGGACTAGAGACTGAGAGAAAAACAGGAGGGGACCCCCAGACGCTCCAAGCCATGGAAACCCACCAACCTGAGAAAGGTGCATGTGAAAGAAGCCACCAGGTCATCAACCCGCACTGGGACTAAGGGAACCAAAGTTGAATACCAATCTTCCTCCGGGTACCAGTTACCATCTACTGTGAGTAAAGAGAACCAGTTACACAGCAACCCTTCGTGTGGTCTTCCCTTCTTTCTGCGCCTAACTTCCTCACCTACTCCCTGGGGCCCCGATGCTACTTGCGGCAGGCCCAACATCCAGGCTGTCATCAACACCAGCCCCAGCGGAGAGACTGTGCAGCGGTGGTTCTATCTCCATAACCGCAATCCACAAGTGACATCACGACATAGGGTCATGGAACTGGGCAACAGCCACTCAGTGACAGATCCCAGTAGTACACTGCCCGGGACCGAGTACTCCATAGCCCTGGGCGGCACACTAGCACCAATTGCAGGCATTTAACCACTGTGATGCCACTATAAATATTGACAGTGGTGTCTATCAGAATCTGCTCCAATCGGCACAATGTGATAGTGATCACGTTGTGCCAATACTTTTTATGGTGGACCTGGGCCAAACAAGGGCCGCAGAGTCACAATACCATATAGTTACTTGATAAACATAGCGGGCAATAGAAGACATGCCAGATTGTAAAGGGTCCGCCATTTCGGTAAAACCAGCACCAGTCTGTGTACCAGTCACTGATGAAATGACCGGCAATGTAAAATCATTGCTGAGCAATAGAACAGCAATCAGGGCAGGGAATATTGATATTCCATCCTGGAACTATGTAAAAAATTTCAAAAAAGTTTAAAAAGTTTATATAAATATTTAAAAATAAATCACAAAATAAAGAACAAAAAAAAAGAAAAACGCCAATAAATACATATATCATTGTAAAAACAAAAGCAAAAAGTACATAGATTTAAAACTGATATGTACAAAATGACCTGTCATACTAGTTAACCCTTTCAGTTACCACAGTAAACAAAAAAGTGGCAAAAAACAATACATTTTACCATATCGCCAAAATAAAGTGGAATAAATTGCTATCAAAAAGATGCATGAAAATAAAAATGGTATTGCTGAAAAGGTCATCTTGAACCGCAAAAACTATGCTCACACTCAGATCTGTCTGTAGAAAAATTTAAAAAAAACTATAGCTCCCAGAATATAACAATTAAAAAACATTTTGTCTTTCTATAAAGTTGTTTTTATCATGCAAAATCGGCAAAACATAAAAAAATATGATATTGCTGTAATCGTGTTGACAGAAAGAAAAAGCTGTCTTATTAATATTACCACACAGTGAACGACATACAAATAAAAACAAATAACAATTCCTGAATTGCTGTTCTATGTTCTTTTGTCTCTCAAAAGTTGGACTAGGAAGTGAAAAAAATTATGTGCCGGAAAAAGGGAAACAATAAAATGTCAACTCATCACACAAAACAATCCCTCACATGAGTGGGAAGAAATCCACAATAATAATAGCTCTCAAATATGGTGATACAAAAACTGTTTTTGAAAAAAAGAGCATTTTGTAGTGTGTGATATGAGCACGACATACTGTATAAAACAACATAAATCTGGTATCACTGTAATCACACCGACCCAAAGAGCAAATTATTCTTCCTCCCAAAAATCAAAGTGAAACAGCTCAAATTTATCCTGCGCTCTATGCTTAGTGATTACATCGGGTTTCTGTGTAAATCTCTAAAATAAGTGATTTAGATGAAACCCCTGAAGGAATGTTTGCTATAAGGACTCGGTTCCACTTGCACTTAACATGGACGAGTGCAATCTGATAAAACATCGGATTACACTCACAGCAATGTTAATCAATCGGGCAGTGTCTATCTGCAATTCTTTCCTCATTCCATATTCGCATGAGAAAAGAATTCAAGCATGCTGCATTTGGCAACGAGTCACACATATCCTTATAAGTCTATGGGTGCGTATAAAACATTGCACTGCACTCAGATGTCATCCAAGTGCAGGGAGAGATACATAGAGACAGGCCAAGGAGAAGAGGGAGAATGTGCTCCCTCCCTCATTGCCACAGCTGGGATTCGATTGGATCACAGTTGCAAGACCCTCGGTTCACCCTCGCAGCAAAACCTGAGCCAAGACTCATTAGCATAGCATAAGACCAATAGTGCACAGCTAATTTCAATAATTATAAAAACCATGGGTGCAATATCGTGTATGAAGAGTAAGGGGTACTTTGTACGCTGCGACATCACAAGCCGATGCTGCGATGCCGAGCGCGATAGTCCCCGCCCCCGTCGCAGCTGCGATATCCTTGTGATAGCTGCCGTAGTGAACATTATCGCTATGGCAGCTTCACATGGACTCACCTGTCCTGGGACGTCGCTCTGGCCGGCGACCCGCCTCCTTATTAAGGGGGCGGGTCGTACGGCGTCACTGCGACGTCACACGGCAGGCGGCCAATAGGAACGGAGGGGCGGAGGTGAGCGGGATGTAAACATCCCGCCCACTTTCTCCCTTCCGTATATCCTACGGGAGCCGCGGTGACGCCGGTAGGAGATGTTCCTCGCTCCTGCGGCTTCACACACAGCGATGTGTGCTGCTGCTGGAGCGAGGATCAACATCGGACCATCGCATCAGCGTAATTATGGATTACGCCGACGCTACACCGATGATACGATTACGACGCTTTTGTGCTTGTTAATTGTATCATCTAGGCTTTACACACTACGATGTCGCCTGCGATGCCGGATGTGCGTCACTTTCAATTTGACCCCACCGACATCGCACCTGCGATGTCGTAGTGTGCAAAGTACCCCTAAGAGTCAAAAAGGAGAAAAAAAGCTTATACACAAAAAGAAATGTACACCAATAATAGCAAATAATAAACAATAATACCTTTATTGATAACAACACTACATAATTAAAAACATTTAAAATGGATGCAGACAGCCCCACAGCATGTAAAAAACCCAGAAATTACAGTCAATGCCATTTATCCATACTCAAACATAGATAAATAGATGGTAAATAAATAACCATAAGGCCCATGTAATCCGCAATATCCCCGAGGATAGAAACCCAGTGGTATAAACACAGGGGATTGCAGAATGCTGGTCCAAATCCTATATAATGTATATAGACAAAGTCTACCCAACAATAGAACTTTAATAAGCAAGACGCTGTGACGACATGGACTCTCATGGGTTAAAGTTTCTTAACATTCAGCCAGACGTATTGTTCTTTTGTGTTAACTCATGTTTGCTAAACTATTGTTTGGAACCAGACCCTTCGTAGCAATCATAGTAATGTAGTTGTGTATTGCTAATGTGATTACCTTAGTAGCCATTGTCGAGTCTGTGACTTTCAGACTTCATGTAGATATCTTCAGTCTTTCTATGCACATCATTTAAATGAACATTGTCCATGCAGCTTGAGATTCATCTAATGGGAGAGGCGATCTTGTACAACTAATCGATGAGGACACAGTGTGCCCAGAGGGAAGGCTGTGGCTATAAAAGGGATTTCTTTAAGCCACCAGGTGGTTGTTGATGGATGCTGATGGATCCAGTCTAAGCTCTTAGGAGCTGACTAGAGGATCAGGATATCTTATGGCTTCAATCTAGGGACTCCGGTTCCGGTTGGAGACCATATCCACAGCCTAGGGATTTCGACTCCGGCTGCCAGGATTGTAACATCATACCAGGACTACCTAAGGAGGACACTCAGATTGGGACAATTCAGTCACCTGCTACAGACTTTGCAGACCTCAGACAGCTTCCTAAATCTGGCATTATTCCTTTCTCGGTGGGTGCCCACCAAAAGCGGGGTGGATTGCTGGATTGGAGTAAATAGCCCTGGAACCTCTGAGGCATGGACATTCTAAATCCCTGGTGAGCCAGCTGAAGGGTGAGACTCTGTTGCCTGTTACATTTGTGTTTTGCTGGTTATGTGTTATGTGCCGTTAATTGTTTGGGGATCCAATAAAGTCTAATTATTGTGGTTCCCTCACCCTGTGTTGTCTGAGTAGTGTTGAGCCCTGAGCCACGCTGTCTTTCTAAAGGCGGCGGGTTTTAGTGGACGAGAGCACCCACTGAGCCCCGTGTCCCCACAGACGCCAGTGATATAGTCACAAAGAGAGAGTAAGGGGTACTTTGCACACTGCGACATCGCTAGCATGATTGAAGCGATGCCGAGGGCGATAGTCCCCGCCCCCGTCGCACATGCGATATCTTGTGATAGCTGCCGTAGCAAACATTATCGCTATGGCAGCTTCACATGCACTTACCTGCCCTGCGACGTAGCTCTGGCCGGCAACCCGCCTCCTTCCTAAGGGGGAGGGTCTTGCGGCGTCACAGCGATGTCACACAGCAGGCGGCCAATAGAAGCGGAGGGGCGGAGATGAGCGGGATGTAAACATCCCGCCCACCTTCTTCCTTCCTCATTGCAGGCAGGACGCAGGTAAGGAGATGTTCCTCACTCCTGCGGCTTCATTCACAGCAATGTGTGCTGCCGCAGGAACGAGGAACAACATCGTACCTGTCGTTGCAGCGAAAATATGGAAATGACCGACATTACACAGATCACCGATTTACGACGCTTTTGCGATCATTTATTGGTGCTTCTAGGCTTTACACGTTGCGATGTCGTTACCGGCACCGGATGTGTGTCACTTTCGATTTTGACCCTGTCGCAACATGCAAAGTACCCCTAATAGGTGGAAGGAGAAACAATAATACCACAATTTGGCCAAAAGCATCTGGCCAGAAAAGATCAAAAATGGTACAAGCAAAACAATATGGAGGGAGCCGTCCAAGTTGCCCAAAGAACAGTCAGGAGTCAGGGCTGAATGCTGTAGGGTTACACAGCTGGTGGGGGGCTGTCAGGAGAAGCTGGAGTGACCAACAACAATAGGCCAATATAT
Organism: Anomaloglossus baeobatrachus; assembly: GCF_048569485.1. Classification (NCBI taxonomy): domain Eukaryota; kingdom Metazoa; phylum Chordata; class Amphibia; order Anura; family Aromobatidae; genus Anomaloglossus; species Anomaloglossus baeobatrachus. The sequence goes on from NC_134354.1 coordinate 515,593,687, forward strand.
ATGTAGATTATTAGAGGTAGGTAATTAGATCAGTCTGGTGCAGAAGTTTGAGGGGAAAGATGCATCCGGTGAGGCAGTATGCAGCTGTTTATTCAAAGTAAAGCGCAGATGCCGATAGCATGCTCTCATGCTCCCTGGTCCCCATGCTGCGCTACCCGGTCCCCGAGCTGCGCTCCCCGGTTCCCGTGCTGCGCTCCCCGGTCCCCGTGCTGCGCTCCCCGGTTCCCATGGCACGCTCCCCGGTTCCCGATGGCGCACTCCGCTCACCACTCCCGCTCCCGGTCCTCCTGCTCCCTCTCCCTCGCCGGTATCCTCAGGCGCCCCTCTGCATCGCTGGACACTCTGCCCGGCACTCCTGCTTCCTCGGTGCTGCTTCCTTCCCTGGTCTCAGACACTCAGGCCTCGCGCATGCGCGTTAGGGTGCGTGCGCGGTCATTGACCCTTTCTTAAAGGGCCAGGTCCAGAAACAGGATATTGGCTTACAGGTACAGGGTATATGAGGATTATTCTTCCAGGTGGGTGGGGCCTGTTCTACGTGTTTAGTAAGCTAGGAGTTCAGGTCCCCCTTTGCCTTGTCCTGTATTAAACCCTTGTCTGTCTCGCAGAGCCCGTCCTGCCACGTCATCCGGTCCTAACCACGACTGCTGCGTAATTCCTGTCGGAGGGTTGTCGGCTGAGGACTCCACCATCTTCTTCAGTCCAGACCCGGCTCCGATCCCCAACGCCACGTGGTGACCTCCGTCCTCTCTTCCAGCTGGATCCGGTTCCACCTGTCATCTCCACCCGGCACCGGAACCAGAGCCTTATTGTTGGGACTACCATCTGGACCCTTCTGACCTCAGGGACATCTTCCTTCCTCCTCCCGGAACTGACTGTGCCCACACAGCTATAGGGGTTAGCTCCGGGTTGCTCCGCTGGAGGAGTCCGGTGCATGGCCCAGCGTTTCCACCACCAGGACCTTACACTTAGAACAGGCCATGGATCCCGCCGAAGCACTGGCGTCTCAGCTGGCCGGATTACAGCAGGAACTGGGACATCAACACGAAACCCAATCCCGCATGCTGGCTTTTATGATGTCTGTGGACACCTGCCTGAATACGCTACAAGCGACAGCCTTCTCAGTCCACGTCTGCAGCTCCCGTGGGGGCTTACTCGGAGACCTCTAAACTCTGCCTGGCATCTCCGCCCCGGTATGCTGGGGATCCTAAGGCTTGCAGGGGATTTGTGAATCAGTGCTCCATCTATTTCAAGCTTCTTCTGCATCTTTTTGCCTCGGACCAAGCCAAGGTTGCATTTATAATGTCCCACCTAAAGGGTGAAGCACTGGCCTGGATGAATCACTTGTGGGAAAAGGTGGACCTGGTGACCACCAACATCCAGGACTTCCTGCAAGCTTTCCGTACCACATTTGATGAACCTGGACGCACCGCCACATCCGCCTCATCACTCCTCAGGTTACGTCAGGGGACCTTGACGGTGGGCCAGTATGCCATCCGCTTACGCACCTTGGCCTCAGAATTAGGATGGAATAATGAGGCTTTAACGGCCACTTTCTGGGAAGGGCTATCGGGTCGTATCAAGGACGAGCTGGCCGGCCGCGATGTGCCCTCACCTTGGATGCCCTGATTGCTCTAGCGACCCGAGTGGACCTCCGCTTTCAGGAATGATCCAAAGAACTATCCCGTGAGAGACGTCCAGTACGGCACTCCTCCCCTCCATTGAAACCCGCTGCTCCCAAGGCAGCATCATCTGGCCTTCCCGTTCACGAGCCTATGCAAATAGACTGTCTGAGGCAGTCTGAGCAACGCCGAGCAGAACGGCTCGCCAAGGGCCTCTGCCTCTACTGCGAAGATGGCACACACCTGCTACGGTCCTGTCCAGAGAGGCCGGGAAACTCCAAAGCCTAGAGTTGGTAGGAGAGGCCACCCTAGGTACTGGGACTCTCTCAGATCCTATTACATGGACTGTTCAGGTGACAACGGAGGAGTCCCAGTTCACGGCAGAATCGTATCTCGACTCTGGGGCCACAGGTAACTTCATCCAGCAGGCTACGGTGGACAAATACCAAGTGCCTGTTACTCCACTAGACAGACCCCTTGTGATTGCTTCGGTGGATGGAAGACCACTCTTGGACACCTTCTCGTTTAGCACCAAGCCTGTGGAACTCCGCATCGCAGCCCTGCACACTGAGAGAATCACTCTCTATGTTCTTCCACGCATGTCCCATCAGATCCTGCTGGGTCTACCCTGGTTACGGACACACGAACCTTCGGTCAGCTGGTGTACTGGAGAAATCACCCGATGGGGCCCGTTCTGTCACGAGAATTGTCTGAAGTCCATACGGCCCATCCGCCGACCTCCGGTCCCGGAGTCTCTACCTGGACTGCCTTCCGCCTATTGGTCCTTCGCGGACGTGTTTGATAAAAAGGAGTCGGAGGTGCTTCTGCCACATCATCCTTACGACTGTGCCATCGACCTGCCGCCAGGGAACATGCCTCCTAGGGGACGGATATATCCCTTGTCCCCTGCTGAAACATGGGCCATGTCCACCTACATCACCGAGAATCTGGCTAGGGGATTTATTCAGAGATCCTCGTCTCCTGCTGGCGCAGGCTTTTTCTTCGTTAAGAAGAAAGAAGGTGACCTGCGTCCCTGTATTGACTACCGTGGACTTAACCAGATCACCGTAAAAAATAAATACCCTCTGCCGCTCATTCCCGAATTGTTCGATTGGCTTAGAGGAGCCCGTGTGTTCACCAAGTTGGATCTCCGCGGTGCCTACAACCTGGTTCGCATCCACTCCGGGGACGAGTGGAAGACCGCGTTCAATACGCGCGATGGGTACTACGAGTATTGCGTGGTGCCCTTTGGTCTGTGTAACGCCCCGGCAGTCTTCCAAGAACTAGTGAACGACGTATTCAGGGATCTCCTCTACGTCTGTGTGGTCGTGTATCTGGACGACATCCTGGTCTTCTCTCCGGACCTACCGACCCACAGAGAAAATGTACAGCTGGTCCTACTAAGACTGAGAGAGAACCGCCTGTACGCCAAGTACGAGAAATGCATGTTCGAACAGTCATCTCTTCCCTTCCTGGGTTACGTGATCTCCAACATCAGTCTGCAGATGGACCCAGACAAGGTCTCTTCCATTCTCAACTGGCCTCCTCCTTCCGGGCTGAAGGCTATCCAACGCTTCCTCGGTTTCGCCAACTACTACCGTCAGTTTATTCCTCACTTTTTTGCTCTGACTGCGCCACTCTCGGCCTTGACCAAGAAGGGGGCTAACCCGAAGGAATGGTAACCGGCGGCTGACGCTGCATTCCGCTCACTGATGTAGGCCTTTGCTTCCTCTCCAGTTCTCCATCGTCCAGAGTTGAACCGACAGTTCACCTTGGAGGTGGATGCCTCCTCCTCAGGGGCCGGGGCAGTACTCATGCAGAAGACCGCCACCGGGAGAATGGTCACTTGCGGATTCTTCTCGAAGAGCTTTTCGGCACCTGAGCGCAACTACACCATCGGTGATCAAGAACTACTGGCCGTCAAACTGGCGTTGGAGGAATGGCGTTACCTCCTGGAGGTAATGCCACGATGCAGATACCAAACTCCTTCCATGTCTCCTTACTCAAGCCGGTGGTTCTTGGTCCCCTCTCCGATGACGCCTCTGCGGCTTTTCCTCCTATTGCTGGTGATGACGTTTATGCGGTAAGGGATATCGTGGCCATGAAGACCGTGCGAGGTCGGCAGTTCTTCCTGGTGGACTGGGCGGGTTATGGCCCCGAGGAACGGTCCTGGGAACCCCGGGAGAATGTTGGCACTCCTCTGATTCGTGCCTTCCTGTCCCGGTTGTGGGGAGGGGGCATGGGGGAGGGGGTACTGTCACACTCTCCGGTCTCCGTACTGCGCTCCCCAGTCCCCGTGCTGCGCTCCCCGGTTCCTGTGCTGCGCTCCCCGGTCCCCGTTCTGCACTCCCCGGTTCCCGTGGCACGCTCCCCAGTTCCTGATGGCGCGCTCCGCTCACCACTCCCGCTCCTGGTCCTCTTGCTCCCTCTCCCTCGCCGGTATCCTCCAGGCGCCCCTCTGCATCGCAGAACACTCTGCCCGGCACTCCTGCTTCCTCGGCACAGCTTCCTTCCCTGGTCTCAGGCACTCAGGCCTCGCGCATTCACATTAGTGCGCGCGCGCGGTCATTGACCCTTTCTTAAAGGGCCAGCGTCCAGAAACAGGATATTGGCTTGCAGGTACAGGGTATATGAGGATTCTTCTTGCAGGAGGGTGGGGTCTGTTCTACGTGTTTAGTAAGCTAGGAGTTCAGGTCCCCCTTTGCCTTGTCCTGTATTAAACCCTTGTCTGTCTCGCAGAGCCTGTCCGGCCACGCCATCCGGTCCTAACCACGACTGCTGTGTAATTCCTGTCGGAGGGTTGTCGGCTGAGGACTCCACCATCTTCTTCAGTCCGGACCTGGCTCCGATTCCCAACGCCACATGGTGACCTCCGTCCTCTCGTCCAGCTGGATCCGGTTCCACCTGTCATCTCCACCCGGCACCGGAACCAGAGCCTTATTGTTGGGACTACCATCTGGACCCTTGTGACCTCAGGGACATCTTACTTCCTCCTCCCAGAACGGACTGTGCCCACACAGCTAGTGCTTCGGCTACCGTGCATCAAGGCCCTCTGACGGGGTGACCGGACAGTCCCTGTATAGGGGTTAGCTCCGGGTTGCTCCGCTGGAGGAGTCCGGTGCACGGCCCAGTGTTTCCACCACCAGGACCTTACACATGCATGCGCAGTCGCCGGCGAACTTGCACCTGCGCATTTGGTACCAAAAAAGAGCACATACACACAACGCCATCATTGCTGAATTGTCATGAAATGTCGATGTTGTAAGAAGCACATTCGCAATAGGTGGAGGTGAGAACATCAAGCCAGGGAGCAATAGAGGAAAACTGACAAATAAAAGGTAGCGGTAAACATGGCAAATGAAGTGTAGATCATACCAAATAAGGATACAGGGAAAACCTGTGCTAGAATGTACAAAAAGGTAAAAAGGGGGTTATCTAAAAGGGCCAATGAACCACATGGTGTAATGCAGGTTTATGGCGCTACATATTTGCTGACCTGAGGATATATAAAAGCTGTGGAATATTAAACCACATTTAGTATAAAATGAAATAACCATCCAAGTGGTGTGGTATTTAAACCTACACCAAGCACAGTGTATAACACAAGGTCGGCACCCCTTATATGACATTAGTATAACATAAGGTACGATGGTCACAAACTGTGCCAAAGGGTCACATGGCAGTAGTGTGAACGATGAGACGAAAAAAAAAAAAAAGGGTGGGGTACAGGAAACACATACCATTCCTAACTCTATCAGAGGTAAATAGAAAATAAGAGTAATAAAGCATAAAAATTACATGATGACTTCAAAAACCCAGGATGGTAGCCTGTAGTATAATATGTGTTATAGTGATAAAAACCTTTGCACTAAGAGGAGCAAAAAAGCAATCCATATTTGCCAATATGGAATAAGGCAAGAGTAGCTGGGTAAAAAAGGTTAAAACATATGTCATAAAGATGATGTGAATGAAGACCAGATGCCCCAAAATAGGGCCACCCCCGACGTGAGGAAAAAATATATATAAATAAATTAATTAAATAAAATGATGAATGAATTGTTATGTAAAGAAGATTGAACTGCAAAAATATAGTCAAGCATTAAGATAGGAGTTTACTCCTGATCTGTGTGTGGAGCCCACCTGAAGCAGTCGCCCCAGGGACATCACTCTACCTTCAGGGACGCCACAGGGTCTCCTTTTGGTATTACTTCTGGCAACAGGTATGTATATGTGTCGTCACGCCACTCACGGTTTGCGGTCAGGGATATGGGGGACCGCCACTGCAGGTTTAACAAGCGTCTGGGGCTGATGGGGTCTGCAGTCGGATGGTGTGGCCTCCCGTGAGTGGGGCTGGCCCCAGGGGCTCGGGTGGGTAGAACAACAGGTCCCAGAATAACTCTGTCTTAGTCCAAAATGTCTTTCCACTGTTGTTTACTCACTTTCAGATGTTTGGTGAGGAACCAGGGCGATTCTGAGATTAAACCAGGTGAAACCAGGTATCCTTTAGGCCGATCTAAGGGAAACCATTAACTCGCCTTCCTAGCACTTCTTGTTTCGGATAACCCCTGACTTGAAGTACTGTAGGATTCATCCAGGGAAGTCGCTACTGCCTTTCCTCCCCATTGTGGCCCATTTGCCAGCAGCATGGACCAAGTGAAATGGCTCCAGGCTCAATCCCTCTTATGGGCCCCCTCGCTGCTGCTGAGGCTCGGACTCTAGATGGTTGGTGAGGTACTTGTAGTTCCCCTCACTGGAAGGTTTAGCAGATCAATAAATGGACATCTACTCTAGGGACCTGTTCCCCATACGTGCCTAGTCACCAGGAGTCCCCGTACTCGACCGACTGACTCCCTCAGCGTCTTTCTGGTAACTGTTCTCCCCCGCTAACGGCTACTTCACATGCAGGGTCCGACTAGCGTCTGCGTGTGACTGCGCCTCCTAGCAACCGTGCTCACTGCTCTCAGACTGGCTCTCCTCTTACTTTCCTGACAGCCCTTGCAACTTTAGCTCCCAGCCCCTCCACTACACCCCTTGATGAGATGTGGAGGCAAGCCCTCTCTTGGATCTGCCCAAGGGTCCCATCTAATGGTGTGGGAGATCTGGTTGCTATATGTCTGTGCGTACACACCCCATTCCAGCCTTTAGAATTACCTGAAAGTACTGCCCCAGCATGGGTGCAGTACTCAGTGGTGCCTGACCAGGTTAGGGGTGACACATTTGCATAATGCAATTATTAAAGAAATATGACTGAATTAGGGAGGTGAAAATAATTTATAAACAGATAGACACAAGGAGGAATGACAAACTTGCACCTACAGGCAACTGCCGAGACAAGTAGTTGCGAACCACAAGTAGTTGCGAACCAGGTGCCATAGTCAAACCCTACAAGAAAGTCCACTAGATCCTGAGCCCATAGGGGAAGTAGTGATGGAAATTCCAGGACTGTAAAACAGCAACTTCCAGCGAGACATAAGGCGCTGATAGTCCAAGGCCCACAAGGACAATTGGAGTGATAGTCCAGGGCAACCAGCATTGATTGCAGGCATGGCTAAATAGCCCCAACAGTCATTCTGGGCAGATCTTGAGAAAACTAGAAAAAGGCAATGTGTGTATTAAGGCATTGATCTTAATAGAAGATTCAGGATGGGCATAAAAACAACCCAAAAAAGTGGCCCACCAACATCCAATATTCATAAAGGCATCAATGAGGAAATTCCGAGGTCCAAAACAGTTATCAAAGAAAATGCAGATGATCACTGTAAAATCAGAAAAGAAAAGTATATTTTAATGAAAAAGAAATGAAGGAAAAAGGAAATATCGGCCCAAAAACCCAGTATAAAGGAGTTCCTCATTAAGCCCTTTGGGGACCAGAGTGTCAAGATTGAAAATCTATTTGGTCTCTTCATGTAATAGCATTTTGTGGCAAAAACTACCTCCACTATTGCTCCCAATCCTTTGCAAGCCCACAATATGCAGGCCCCTACAAGAGCCATGATGATAATGTAGAAAATGTGATGCTACAGACACTAAGGTTTTACCTCTTTCTTGGTCTCTTGCTGCCAGGTTGATGGTAAAAGTGTGCTTCTATATTCTTTTTCTCAACTCTTGAGACGTCTGTCCCACATATACCTTGGGGCAAGAGCATAAAATACCGTAGATGACGTTAGTAATTTTACAGTTTATCTATGCCTTGAGAGAGTATTTTTCGTGGAGTCCAGAGGGTGTATGAAATAATCTCTAAGTGGGTGCATGAAGGAACAAATATTACATTCACCACAGGGAAATGAACCCTTAATGGAAAAGGCCCGATTTAGACTTTGCATTGGTCTTCTAAAGTGACTTCTCGTGAGTAAGTCCCCCAAATTAGGGGCATTCCTTGCAGTTAGAAGTGGTGCATCAATAACTAAGGGGGCAGTTTGAGCATCCATACGTAAAATCCTCCAATGTTGTTGTTGTTGTAAGATATGTGTTACCTTGCTTAACTGGTTGTTGAAATTAGTGATTAAGCGGAGCGGCTGATCCTGATCCCATTTCCGTGTAGTCAGAAGACCCTGTTGTGTTTCTGTACTAGCTCTCTGAAATGCTGCTGAAATAATCAGTCTAGGATATCCCTGGTTTCTAAAATGGTGAGTGAATCTTTTGGCCTGCAATTGAAAATTTTCATTGATGGTACAGGTGCGCCGTACCCTCAAAAACTGTCCAACAGGCACCCTTCTCTTGGTGTGTTTGAGAAAACTCTCAAACCTTAGAAACCCATTTATTGCCGTCGGTTTTTGATGTAACTTAGTGTACATCCAATTGTTCTCCAATGTGATATTCAGGTCCAGAAACGTGACTGTGGAGGGTGAGATGAAAAAGGTCAAAAAAATGTTAAGATCATTTTGATTAAATGTATTTAAAAATTCTCTGCAGTATTCCTCCATCCCTGTCCACAGGAAAAACATGTCATCACTATATCGCCGCTAATGTGTCACATGTCTCTGGGTTTTTGGGCTAACAATTCCTTTTTGCTTCCCTTTTTTTCCAACTATAATATACTTTTTTTTCTGATTTTACAGTGATTATTCGCTTTTTCTTTGATAATTGTTTTGGACCCTGGAATTTCCTCATTGATGCCTTGGTGGATCTTGGATGTTGATGGACCACTTTTATGGTTTGTTTTTATGCTCATCCTGAATCTTCTATCAAGATCCACGCCTCAATACACACATTGCCTTTTTCTGGGTTTCTCAAGATCTGCCCAGAATGACTGTTGGGGCTATTTAGTCATGCCTGTAGTTAATGCTGGTTGCCCTGGACTATCACTCCAATTGTCCTTGTGGGCCTTGGACCTTCGGTGCCTCATGTCTCGCTGGAAGTTGCTGTTTTAGGTTCCTGGATTTTCCACCACCACTTCCCCTATGGGCTAAGGATCTAGTGGACTTTCTTATAGAGTTTGACTGTGGCACCTGGTTCACAACTACTTGTCTTTGCAGTTGCCTGTAGGTGTAAGTTTGTCCTTCCTCCTTGTATCTATCTGTTTATAAATTATTTTCACCTTCGTAATCCAATCATATTTCTTTAATAATTGCATTACTCACAGATCAGGAATAAACCCCTATCTTGATGCTTGGCTATATTTTTGCAGTTCAATCTTCTATACATAATTCATTCATATATGCAGTACAGACCAAAAGTTTGGATACATCTTCTCATTCAAAGAGTTTTCTTTATTTTCATGACTCTGAAAATTGTAGATTTACATTGAAAGCACCAAAACTATGAATTAACACATGTGGAATGAAATACTAAACAAAAAAGTGTGAAACAACTGAAAAAATGTTTTATATTCTAGGTTCTTAAAAGTAGCCACCTTTTACTTTGATTACTGTTTTGCACACTCTTGGCATTCTCATGATGAGCTTCAAGAGGTAGTCACCGGAAATAGTTTTCACTTCACAGGTGTGCCTTGTCAGGTCAGGTTTAATAAATGGGATTTCTTGCCTTATAAATGGGGTCAGGACCATCAGTTGTGTTGTGCAGAAGTCTGGTGGATACACAACTGATAGTCCTACTGAATAGACTGTTAGAATTTGTATTATGGCAAGAAAAAAGCAGCTAAGTAAAGAAAAACGAGTGGCCATCATTACTTTAAGAAATGAAGGTCATTCAGTCCGAAAAATTGGGAAAACTTTTAAAGTGTCCCCAAGTGCAGTAGCAAAAACCATCAAATGCTACAAAGAAACTGGCTCACGTGAGGACCGCCCCAAGAAAGAAAGACCAAGAGTCACCTCTGCTGAGGAGGATAAGTTTATTCAAGTCACCAGCGTCAGAAATCGCAGGTTAACAGCAGCTCAGATTAGAGACCAGGTCAATGCCACACAGAGTTCTATCAGCAGACATATCTCTAGAACAACTTTTAAGAGGAGACTTTGTGCAGCAGGCCTTCATGGTAAAACAGCTGCTAGGAAACCACTGCTAAGGACAGGCAACAAGCAGAAGAGACTGGTTTGGGCTAAAGAACACATGGAATGGACATTAGACCAGTGGAAATTTGTGCTTTGGTCTGATGAGTCCAAATTTGAGATTTTTGGATCCAACCACTGTGTCTTTGTGCAACGCAGAAAAGGTGAACGGATGATCTCTACAAGCCTGGTTCCCACCGTGAAGCATGGAGGAGGTGTGATGGTGTGGGGGTGTTTTTCTGGTGACACTGTTGGGGATTTATTCAAAATTAAAGGCATACTTAACCAGCATTGCTACCACAGCATCTTGCAGTGGAATGCTATTCCATCCGGTTTGCATTTATTTGGACCATCATTTATTTTTTAACAGGTCAATGACCCCAAACACACCTCCAGGCTGTGTAAGGGATATTTGACTAAGAAGGAAAGTCATGGGGTGCTACGACAGATGACCTGGCCTCCACAGTCACCAGACCTGAGGCCAATCGAGATGGTTTGGGGTGAGCTGGACCGCAGAGTGAAGGCAAAAGGGCCAACAAGTGCTAAGCATCTCTGGGAACTCCTTCAAGACTGTTGGAAGACCATTTCCAGTGATTACCTCTTGAATCTCATCAAGAGAATGCCAAGAGTGTGCAAAGCAGTAATCAAAGCAAACGGCAGCTATTCTGAAGAACCTAAAATTTAAGACATATTTTCAGTTGTTTCACACTTTTTTGTTAAGTATTTCATTCCACATGTGTTAATTCATAGTTTTGATGCCCTCAATGTGAATCTACAATTTTCAGAGTCATGAAAATAAAGAAAACTCTTTGAATGAGAAGGTGTGTCCAAACTTTTGCTCTGTACTGTGTATATATATATATATATATATATTGTGAGGTAGCACGGTCGGCTGCGCAGCAGAAGACACGGGATCCAGGCAGTAAGGTTCACAGCACACGGTGTTTAATGTCCAAACAAACGTCCACAGCAATATACATGTCTCTCCAGCAGAGACACCCAGGGAGTTGTGATCACTCCCCACATCCGGCACACCTGCCCTCGTTCCTGTTTCCTTTTAACCCTTCCTTAAGCCTGTAGGGAAACAGCATTAACCCTATAGTGGATTTACTTTCTATCATGGAGTGAGCACAACCTGGGCGAGACATACCGGCCGTCATAGATAACCCCGGTCACAGTCTCACATACCCCCCCCTCAGTTCAAGCGTGCGGGGTTGAACTCCAGCCATCAAACACGGGCCGCGGGACAAGGCATCGGCGTTGCCCTGCAACCTACCGGCCCTGTGTTCAACCGTAAACCGGAAGTTCTGCAGAGAAAGGAACCACCGGGTAACCCGGGCATTCCGTTCCTTGGCGGACCTCATCCAGACCAGCGGAGAGTGATCAGTCACCAAGCGAAACTGCCGTCCCAGCAGGTAATAGCGTAGGGACTCCAAGGCCCATTTAATCGCCAGGCACTCCTTCTCCACTACGCTATAATTCCGCTCGGGAGGGGTGAGCTTCCTACTCAAGAAGGTGACGGGGTGTTCCTCCCCCTGAACCACCTGAGACAGCACTGCCCCCAGGCCGACCTCAGAGGCGTCAGTCTGTACTATGAACTCCTTCCGGAAATCAGGGTTGACCAGAACGGGTTGTCCGCACAGGACCCCCTTCAGGGCCCGGAAGGAGTCCTCGGCCTGCGGAGTCCAGCGCACCATGACGGACTTCTTGCCTTTGAGAAGGTCCGTCAAGGGGGCTGATAGTCCCGCAAAATCTCTTACAAACCTCCTGTAGTACCCCACGATACCCAGGAAGGCCCTAACCTGCTTTGTGGTCAGGGGTCTAGGCCACTTCTGGATCGCCTCAACCTTGTTAATTTGGGGCTTTATCACTCCTTGGCCTATCACGTAGCCCAAGTAGCGGGCTTCCGTGAGTCCCAACGCACATTTCTTGGGATTGGCTGTCAATCCGGCTGTTCGAAGCGCGTCCACCACCGCTTGTACCTGTTCCAAGTGGGTCTGCCAATCGGGGCTGTAAATAATGATGTCATCAAGGTACGCTGATGCATACGCCTGGTGGGGTTCCAGCACTAAGTCCATCAACCTCTGGAACGTGGCCGGAGCGCCATGTAACCCAAAAGGCAAGACAACATAGTGGAAGAGACCCTCCGGCGTAACAAAAGCGGTTTTCTCCTTGGCGGACTCCGTCAGTGGCACCTGCCAGTACCCCTTGGTCAGGTCGAGCGTGGTAAAATATCGCGCCTGTCCCAGCCTATCAATCAGCTCATCCACCCGGGGCATGGGGTAGAGATCAAACTTGGATATTTCGTTCAATCTCCGGAAGTCATTGCAGAACCTTAAGGAGCCATCGGGTTTTGGTATTAGGACAATGGGACTAGCCCATTCACTCCGGGATTTTTCGATGACCCCCAGGCGTAGCATTGTCTTCACTTCTTCTGATATGGCTTGTCTTCGAGCCTCCGGCACGCGGTATGACTTCAGGCGTACCTTCAGGTGGGGCTCGGTGACAATGTCATGTCGTATCAGACTGGTCCTACCCGGCAACTCGGAGAAGACATCGGGGTTCTGCTGAACCAGCCGTCTGGCCTCTCGCCTCTGTTGCTTGGTGAGGGCTTCTCCGATCCTTACTTCCGGTTCGTCCTCTCCGGAGGTCGCTGAAGCCGGGAGTGAACGACCCGAAGAGGAGGGAGATGGGGGAAACTCAACCATCAGGCTTTCCCGTTCCTGCCACGGTTTTAATAGGTTGACATGGTATATTTGTTCAGGTTTCCGCCTACCGGGCTGCAATACTTTATAGTTGACCACCCCGACTTTTTCCTTTATCTCGTAGGGGCCTTGCCACTGAGCCAGGAATTTACTCTCCGCCGTGGGGATTAATACCAACACCCGATCCCCGGGTTTAAAGGTCCGCACGGTGGCTTGTCTATTATAGCGGCCGCTTTGCGCGGCCTGAGCCTCCTGTAAATGCTCCTTCACAATTGGCATGACCGCGCTTATGCGGTTCTGCATTCCTAAAATGTGTTCAATCACACTTTTATGGGGGGTGGGCTCTTGCTCCCATGTTTCCTTTGCCAGGTCCAACAATCCCCGGGGATGTCGCCCGTATAACAATTCAAAAGGCGAAAACCCCGTGGATGCCTGTGGCACCTCTCGGATGGCAAACATCAAATAGGGAAGCATCATATCCCAGTCCTTCCCGTCTTTGGAGATCACCCTTTTTAGCATGGTTTTCAGGGTTTTATTGAATCGTTCTACTAACCCATCCGTCTGAGGATGATACACAGACGTACGCAACTGCTTGATCTGGAGTAGCCGGCATAGTTCTTTGGTCACTTTAGACATGAATGGGGTCCCCTGATCCGTAAGGATCTCCTTGGGCAACCCCACCCGGCAGAACACAGAAAACAACTCCCGAGCTATAAGCTTCGCCGCAGTATGTCTGAGAGGTATCGCCTCTGGATACCGGGTGGCATAGTCAACGATCACTAGGATGTGTTGGTGCCCTCGAGCAGACTTTACGAGGGGCCCCACCAGATCCATCCCTATCCGTTCAAAAGGGACTTCTATAATGGGTAACGGCACCAACGGACTGCGAAAGTGGACCAGTGGTGCGGTAAGCTGACACTCCGGGCAGGTTTCGCAGAACCGTTTTACCTCCCCAAAGACCCCGGGCCAATAGAACCTTTGCAATATTCGCTCCTGCGTTTTCTTGACCCCTAGGTGGCCACTCATCAGATGTTTATGAGCCAAGTCGAGGACCCGCCGGCGATACGGCTGGGGTACCACCAACTGCTCTACCCCCACGCCCCGTATTTCATCTACCCGGTAGAGTAAATCCTGCTTAAGAGCGAAATGGGGGTACCTTACCTGGGCACCGGGCAGCTGGGCCACCCCGTCAATTACTAACACCCTATTCCGGGCATGTATTAACGTAGGGTCCTGGAGTTGGGCTGTCCCAAACGCATCCGGGGATGCCTCCAAGTCCGGGATGGGCTCGACCGTCTCAGCCTCTCCTGCCAATACCTCTAGGGGCGACCTATCGGGTTCACATTCTGTCCCTATCATGGGGACCCCTACGGCAGGTGTCCCGGATTCAGGATTGTAGGGCTCAGGCCCCGGACTGACCAATATCGGAGGGGACCTAGGGGTTCCCTTCCATAAAGTCCAAAAATAGGGCAGATCCCGTCCTAGGATCACGTCATAAGGAAGAGCGTTAAGCAGTCCCACCTCATGTTGCACCTGACCGCAAGGTGCTGTGATGGTGACAATCCCCGTGGGATAGTCTCGGCGGTCCCCATGTATGCAAACCACCCCCACGGTACGTCCTGTGGCCTTTACTTTAGCCCTCAAGGTGGATCGCACAAGGGTCACTAAGCTTCCGGAATCCAACAATCCTGTAACCGGACATCCATTCACCTGTATTTGGCACAAGTGGGGCTCAGTCTCTGGGGGAACCAGGTCAGCGGTACACACCACCTGAGCATACATTGAACCCCGCCGGGTAACCCCACAATCCATGGGCTCCGTGGTCAGGGGACACTGGGCTTCCATATGTCCCACCCGCTGGCACCGCCAACATCTAATAGGGAAGGAAACCCCCTTGACAAGTTGTCGTTTAGGGTACATGGCCTTCCGGACCTCAGGAACGGCGGGCGCGGCCTCAGCCAGGATGGTAGCGGACTCCTGTACCGGTGTCGGCGGTGGGTCCTTGGCCCTAGGCTTGGAGGGGCCGGACCGACGGGCGGTACGCAAAGTCTCAGTGTCCCGTATCAAGTCCTGCGTAGCCACATGCCGCTCTACCAGGGACACTAATTGGTCCAGGGTACTCGGGTCACCCAGTCCTACCCACCGTTGAACGGTGACGGGTAAAGTGCGCACAAAACGATCCACTACTACCCTTTCCACCATTTGCGCCGGGCTCAGAGCGTCAGGCTGCAACCACTTTTTTACAAGATGTAATAAGTCATAGGCCTGGGAGCGTACGGGTTTGGCTTCCTCATAGAACCACTGATTTACCCGCTGAGCCCGTACATAGGTATTCACCCCCAACCGAGCCAGTATTTCGGCTTTCAGGGTCACATAGTCAATGGCGTCCTCGGTACCGAGGTCCAGGTACGCTTTTTGGGGTTCCCCCGTCAAATAGGGCGACAATACCTCAGCCCACTGGGGGGTCGGCAGCTTTTCCCGCTCGGCCACCCGCTCAAACACTGCCAGGAACGCTTCCACATCATCCCCCGGGGTCATCTTTTGCAACGCTTGTCTCACCGCTTTCCGGACGCTGCCGTCGTCACCCGGTCCCGGGGTTGTTGCTGCCGGTCCGGCACGGATTGACTTGGCCAGGAGAACCATCTGTTCTTGGTGTCTTTTTTCCTGCAATTTCAAGGATTGCTGGTGCTGTTGCTGCTGTTGCTCCAACGTCCGGAGCAGGTGGGTATTCACCTGTTGTTGCTGTGCATTAGCCTCTTGTTGTTGTGCATTAGCCTGCTGCTGCTGTGCATTAGCCTGAGCCAAATGCCTTAGTATGTCCTCCATGGCGTCGCTGGGTTTGGGCCGTAGTATAGCTGCTTGAATCCAGGACATGTGCTACCGGGTTACCAGAAAAGGAAGGTACACCTCACCGGCTGGCATGCCCGCATTCTCCACCATATGTGAGGTAGCACGGTCGGCTGCGCAGCAGAAGACACGGGATCCAGGCAGTAAGGTTCACAGCACACGGTGTTTAATGTCCAAACAAACGTCCACAGCAATATACATGTCTCTCCAGCAGAGACACCCAGGGAGTTGTGATCACTCCCCACATCCGGCACACCTGCCCTCGTTCCTGTTTCCTTTTAACCCTTCCTTAAGCCTGTAGGGAAACAGCATTAACCCTATAGTGGATTTACTTTCTATCATGGAGTGAGCACAACCTGGGCGAGACATACCGGCCGTCATAGATAACCCCGGTCACAGTCTCACAATATATATATATATATATATATATATTTCCCTCACGTCAATGATGGCCCTATTTTTTGGGGCATCTGGTCATCATTCACTTTATATTTGTGACATATGTTCTAACCTTTTTTACCCAGTTACTCCTGCCTTATTCCATATTGGCAAATATGGGTTGCTTTTTTGTTCCTTTTAAGATCAAAACATTTATGCCCATGGTACATGTTATACTAATGGCTACAAACCTGGGTTTTTTAATTCATCACATAATTTTTATGCTTTATTAGCCTTATTTTCTATTTACCTATGATAGAGGTAGGAATGGTATGTGTTTCTCATACCCTACCCTTTTCTTTTAATCTTTTTTTTTGGCTCATCGTTCACACTACTGCCATGTAGCCCTTTGGCATGTTTTGTGACCATCATAGCTTATGTTATACTAATGTCATATAAGGGGTGCTGACCTTGTCTTATACACTGTGCTTGGTGTAGGTTTAAATACCACACCACTTGGATGGTTATTTCATTTCATACTAAATGTGGTTGAATATTCTACAGCTTTAATATATCCTCAGGTCAGCAAATATCTAGGAACTAGAAAAATTCCTAATCTCATAGTCTGAACTGGTGCATACTGAACATGACATACAATATTCAAAAATAGCAGTTGCACTCAAGTAAAGGGAGGGAGAAAAACAGGAATATAGATGGTGATTTTTGGAATTTGAATACGCATTACTGCTAAGAAAACATGCAGAGACTGTGTGCATTTTCATCAGCAACAGCTCTGTCATATATGAGTAAATTTTAATGATGTTCCCACTCTGCTGCTGCTTGCATGTCTGTGCTACAGAGTCACTTCAGCCTTCCTGCTCACTGCCTCATCTGCAGCGTACCAACAAGGTGGAAATCCACCTTGCATATGCTTGAGGGACTGTGTGAACAGCAGCAGGCAATAGTGGAATTTCAGCTGCAGCACACATGGCATATTCACAATTTGGAAGAACATCCCTTCACTACTAACAAGTGAGCCTCCTTGCCTCCATGTTTGCCATGTTGAGCTGCTTCGAATATTCAACCAACATGGCTAGCACTGATGACACCATCATGAGAATTACTATCCCACTTTTATGTCTGTTTGAAAAAAAACATTGAGGCCATGGTGGATAAAATGGTGGGACAAAAGAAGAGGAGCAGGAAGAAAAAATAACATTGAGACCTTTGTCAGGGGTGTCATCTAGTGATGAGCCACCACCCAAGTGTTCGGGTTTGGTTCGTTGAACGTCGGGTGTGTTCACCGAACGTTCGACGAACATTCGGCGAACACTTTCGAACACCGTCGAACACCATTGAAAACAATGGCAGGCAAACATAAACACATACAAACACATAGAAAACACATAGAAAACACCTTCTAAAGTGTCCAAAAGGTGATAAACTACTCAGTAGACACAACAAACACATGGCAAAGTGACAAGTACATATACTCATGCAAAAAAAGGAGGAGGAGACACAGATATAGGCATGTCATGCCCTTCTAAAATCATGTAAAACACAGCAAGAGCACTCCAACAAGAGTCTCCAATTTTCCAAAAAAAGTGGGCACAGACACCACTTAAGTGGCATCAATTGTCCCACAGTTGCAAACTTAAAATGGTTATGTTCATGAAGCACATTCAAAAATCCACAAGAATTTAGTTTCCCCAGGTTGACACGGGTAAAAAAGTCTTTGCGGATCCAAGACCTGTTCATCTTGATGAACGTTAGTCTGTCTACATTGTCACTGCAAATCAAAAAAGTCTGTGGAGCCTCTGTTAGGAGACTCGACACAGAACCAAGCCAGATATCCCTCCGGGAAGGACCCAGCCAAGGAGTGGCTCTTTTTAGGAGACCACCATAACCACCATATTAAGTGTCCCTTTAAGTCAATATCCAACTTTTTGACAAGTTTAAAGATATGACAAGGGAAATACCAAGGCCAGGTATCCATCCACAGTCGACTGTTTCGGGGTATTGCCCCTCATCAGTGTGGAGTAGGATTCTGACCAGTTGGGAGCAATGCCTAGAAGACCAACAAGACAAAACAATCACTGATCTCGGGGACACCAGCGAGAGAAAACACTGCCAGCAGTCAGCGAGGGCGCACAACACAGTGAAATCCTAGGTGCATTGCCCCCTGGGAAATATGCAAATCAAAAAAGTCCGTGGAGCCTCTGTTAGGAGTCTCAACACAGAAACCAGCCAGATATCCCTCCGGGAAGGACCCAGCCAAGGAGTGGCTCTTTTTAGGAGACCACCATAACCACCATATTAAGTTTTGACAAGTTTAAAGATATGACAAGGGAAATTTCAAGGCCAGGTATCCATCCACAGACAACTTTTCGGGGTATTGACCCTCATCAGTGTAGAGTAGTATTCTGGCTTAGTCCTTCCCGGAGGGATATCTGGCTGGTTTCTGTGTTGAGACTCCTAACAGAGGCTCCACAGACTTTTTTGATTTGCATATTTCCCAGGGGGAAATGCACCTAGGATTTCACTGTGTTGTGCGCCCTCGCTGGCTGCTGGCAGTGTTTTCTCTGGCTGGTCTCCCCGAGATCAGTGATTGTTTTGTCTTGTTGGTCTACTAGGCATTGCTCCCACTTGGCCAGAATCCTACTCCACACTGATGAGGGGCAATACCCCAAAACAGCTGTCTGTGGATGGATACCTTGCCTTGGTATTTCCCTTGTTATATCTTTAAACTTGTCAAAAAGTTGGATATTGACTTAAAGGGCCACTTAATATGGTGGTTATGATGGTCTCCTAAACAGAGCCACTCCTTGGCTGGGTCCTTCCCGGAGGGATATCTTGCTGGTTTCTGTGTCGAGACTCCTAACAGAGGCTCCACGGACTTTTTTGATTTGCATATTTCCCAGGGGGCAATGCACCTAGGATTTCACTGTGTTGTGCACCCTCGCTGGCTGCTGGCAGTGTTTTCTCTGGCTGGTCTCCCTGAGATCAGTGATTGTTTTATATTGTCACTGGACAGATGCGTGCCCTTATCTGTCAGCACACCACCAGCAGCACTGAACACACATTCTGAGAGAATGCTGGCTACAGGACACGACAAGATCTCCAAGGCGTAAGTGGCGAGCTCAGGCCATTTGTCCATATTGGAAGCCAAAAATGAGCAAGGCTCCAGTTGCACAGTCATGGCATCTATGTTCACTTGGAGATACTCCTCTCCAGGCGTTGACAATGTGTCAGACTTCTTGTGTCTTCTGGCCGTGCAAAGGATGATCTAAAAAAATCATGAAGCGATTCCATAAAATAGATGTTACCACCAGATACGGTGTTACTGGTATGGTTTGAGTGATGGATCGACAGTCCCATGGTTGGCAAGTTAGAACTGTAAGATTCCCTCCGTGCACCACTGGTGATTAGTGGAAAAGCCAATCTAAGATTGTGTAACAGCTTCTGCTGATACTCCTGCATACATGTGTCCCTTTCTATGGCAGGAATTATTTTGCCAAATTTTGACTTGTACCGGGGATATAAGAGTGTGGCAACCCAGTAGTCAGCATTACTTCGAGTTCTGAGAATCCAAAGGTCATGTTGTAGCTAGTGCAGCAAGAAGGTGCTCATGTGTCTTGCGCATCCAGGAGGTCCAAGTCCTTGTTGTGTTGGTGGCAGAGAGGTGAGAATCATGGTTCCTTCCTCTGCCCTCTCCCCCCAACCTCGCACAACAGAAATGTGAGTAAGGTCTCCCTCATCTGCTGAGTCTTCCATGCCCATCGCCAGTTGTCCTCCATTTCTTCCTGTGCTCCTGCACCTTCCTCAACAGTTTGGCTGCTGCCATGCGCTCTTGTTAATCCCTATCCACCACCGTCCCATGCCTGCCGCCTTGGTGCTGCTGACCGTCTGGACCTTGGGGATCTTGTTATCCGTTCCGCATATGACTCCTCCTCTACTTCCTCCCCTTCCTCTTGTCCCACCACCTGACTCCGAATACTGTTTATAGTGTGCTCTAGCATGTAGATGACCGGAATAGTCATGCTGATAATGGCATCGTCAGCGCTAAATATCTTCGGCGCCATGTCAAAACTGTGCAGAAGGGTGCATAGGTCCTTGATCTGACCACTCCAGAAGCATGATCTTCCCCACCTCTGGATCTCGTTGGCCCAGGCTATACGTCATAATGTATTGCATCAGGGCTCTGTGGTGCTGCCACAGTCGCTGCAACATGTGCACAGTCGAATTCCAGCATGTCGGCACATCGCATTTCAGTCGGTGAACCGGCAAGCCTAAAGACTTCTGGAGAGATGCAAGTCATTGAGCTGCGGGGTGTGAACGGCGGAAGTGAGCACATAGCGACCGTGCCCTCTGCAGAAGCCCATGTAGGCCTGGATAGTGGGTTAAAAATTACTGGACAACCAGGGTCAGCACGTGAGCCATACAAGGCACATGTGTCACATTGCCCTGGTGAAGGGCCGCACCCAGGTTTAAAGCATTGTCGTACATGGCCTTCCCTGGCTGCAGGTTGAGTGGAGACAACCATTGATGAAACTCGGTCTCCAGAGCTGACCATAACTCCTCAGCAGTGTGACTCACATGTCCCATACATTTCAAAGTAAATACCACATGATGCCGTTGAGCTCTGCTGCCAGCATAGTAAGGAGATGTGCGGGATTCCTTTGGCGCAGTTACAACACGGGTGGCCTGACCAGACAGGCTTTGGGCAGAGGTGGAGGACCCAGACTAGGTTGAGGAGGCAGAAGCATTGGAGGAACTTCTACGTACAGATGATTGACGCACAACTGGTGGGGACAGCAAGACTTGTACAGCAGACCCTTCTCCATCTCTCACCATAGTTACCCAGTGCCCAGTCAGCGACATGTAACGCCCCTGTCCATACTTACTGGTCCAAGTATCTGTGGTGAAATGCACCCTGTCACACACAGTTTCTCTCAAGGAAGCGGTGATGTTGTGTGCAACATGTTGGTGTAGCGCAGGCACACCTTTCTTGGAGAAGTAGTGGTGACTGGGCACCTGCTACTAGGGCACTGCAATGAACATAAGTTCTCAAAAATCCTCTGCGTCCACAAGGTGGAAAGGCAGCATTTCTGTAGCGAACAGCTTGCAGATGATGAAATTCAACCTGTTAGCTTTGTCATGGCTAGGAGGAAATGGTCTTTTACTTGTCCACATCTGAGGGACCGAGGGCTGGCTGCTGTGCTGAGATGGCATTGAGTAAGTTGTCCCTGGCAAACTGCTGGTCTGTGAGGAAGGTGCAGATGGAGACATAATGTTGCCTTCATCCAAAGGTGGTTTTCTTGATGTCTGAGAGAGCTCAACACCAGCAGATGTTTCCCCTTCCAAAACAACTGACGACCTGCCAATCACACTGCCTTTTGCGGGTAAAGAGGCAGAAGGTCTGCGTCAAAAAGCATGTGTGACTGCTGTCCCCACAGTCACAGAGGATAAACAGCACGCGGATGCACTTAATAGGGCAGACGGTAGTTGGCCTGCCCCGCTTGGCCACATTGTAGCACAGTGAGCTTCCCACTGCGACTTATGCTTCAAATCCATGTGACGGTTCATGGACGAAGTACTCAAACTAGTGAGTTTATTGCTTCTACTTAGAGACTGGTGACAAATTTTACAGATGACATGAGTTGGGTGATACATTTGCAATGTCAAAAAAGGACCAGGCTAGGCAAGGCTTAGAGCCCATGCGACCTGCAAAGCCACCCCTACTTCTTCTCAGAGGCAGAGTTGTGGCCGAGGATGCAGTTGTTGATGTGCTTCCAGTACTCTGTCTCTGTTCAGGAAGGCGCAACCTAACCTCGTCGTCAGTAGCATCCTCCTCCACCTCCTTTGCTAACCTCATCGATTGGCTGACTGTGGGTTGACAGTAAAGGCCCTGTCACACACAGAGATAAATCTTTGGCAGATCTGTGGTTGCAGTGAAATCATGGACATTTTTCCATTTGTACACAGCCACAAACCTGGCACTGATTGCCCACAATTTCACTACAACAGATCTGCCGCAGATTTATCTCTGTGTGTGACAGGGCCTTTAGTGGGATCTCCAGCCTCCTCATCACCCTGTGTGTTCTCACTCCCCTCATCCTCAGAGCCAACCTCTTCCTGCCCTGACCGAATAGTCAAGTTGTTGTTCCAATCAGGCATTTGAGTCTCATCGTCATCAGCATGTTCCTAATTGTCTCCACCAAGAGGAGTTCCAGTTTGGGAATGAGGGTCTACATTATGCTCAGAACCTTCTTCATCTGGCTCTGAATCTGACTCACAAAGCTTCTGGGCATCAGTGCAGATCATTTCCTTGTCTGGACTCACTGCAGCTTTGGAGCAGACCTCTGATTCCCAGGCTATAGTGTGACTGAACAGCTCTGCAGACTCAACCATCTCTGTTACCCCATACTCTGCAGGGCAGGTGGAGACTTGAGAGCTGGTTGGAAGCAAGTGCGATTGGGGTGATACCTCAGAGGACTGGAGTATTTGGGATGTGGAAGTTGAGGTGGAAGAGAGGCCACTTGATGAAGCACTTGAGATCCATTCAAGCACATGCTCTTTTTGTGCTTCATCTAAATTTGGTAGCGATGGTCGTGTCCGTAAGAAAGGGATCATATCAGATTGTCCACAGAAAGAAGTAGACATCTTACTTTGGCTGGCAGATGGTCTTTCTTCAGCAGATGTTACTGTTGCTTTACCACCTACCCCATGGGCACTAACTTTTTTTCCCTTTCCAACATGCCTGTTCCCCTTTCCACCGGCATCTGGCCTTTTGCCACTCATTTTGTATGTGAACAAATTGGCAACTCACTCTGCAGTTGTTGGCAAAAAAAATTACAATGGAAATCGAGCAGAGCTGAGTGGCCAGACACTGCTACTATGCCCAAGGGATTGCCTGGGGTAGCTGCAGTAAAAAATTGACTACTGGATAGACCATAAAAAATTGGTTACTGGATAGACAGGCTGTGTATATTACTTTACAAGAGTGCTACACCGCTATCAGACACTGATACTGTGCCCAAGGGATTGCCTGGGCTAGCTTCAGTTGAAAATTGGCAACTGGAGACAGGTGGTGTATCTAACTTTACAAGAGTGCTACACCGCTGACTATCAGACACTGATACTATGCCCAAGGGATTGCCTGGGCTAGCTGCAGTAAAACTTGGCTACTGAATAGACAGGCGGTGTAGCTTTCTACACAGCAGTGCTACAACACTGACTACTAGACACTGCTACTATGCCCAAGAGATTGCCTGGGGTAGCTGCAGTAAATAATTGGCTACTGGATAGACAGGTGGTGTAGCTTACTGAAAAATCTGGGCTACAACACTGACTACCAGACACTGCTACTATGCCCAAGGGATTGCCTGGGGTAGCTGCAGTAAAAAAATTGGCTACTAGATAGACAGGTGGTGTAGCTTACTGAAAAAGCTGGGCTACAACACTGACTACCAGACACTGCTACTATGCGCAAGGCATTGCCTGGGGTAGCTGCAGTAAAAAATTGGCTACTGGATAGACAGTAGAAAATTGGCTACTGGATAGACAGTAAAAATGTGGCTACTGGATAGACAGACAGTGTAGCTTTCTACACAGGAGTGCTACAATACTGACTACCAAACACTGCTACTATGCCCAAGGGATTGCCTGGGGTAGCTGCAGTAAAAAATTGGCTACTGGATAGACAGGTGGTGTAGCTTTCTACACAGCAGTGCTACACTACCTGCCCAAAAGGATTGCCAGAGCTAGATTTGGCCCGATACTGTAAAAAACACTTGCACAGCACTGTCACAGACATGCCTGGCAAAAAATGCTGGGAACTGCTCTAACCTTGCCCTCAAAAGTGCTGAAATTACAACTAGTCCCTAGTCCCTAAACCTATCTCGCTATTAAACTTTATAGCGCCCACAGCAGCAGTAGCGGTGAGGTGACTGACAAACAACTGCAGCACTGAGATAATGGCGGTGATGGGGAAAATGTCCGGGTCTTATAGGACAAGGACATGTGACATACACAGCCAATGACACACGCCCTTGCTTGTGTGCAAAAAATGCACTTTGCTGCGTGTGTGTGTGTGAGTGTGTGTGTGTGTGATTGGCTGATAGCCTGCACCGCCCCATTGTACATGCGGTTAGGGAAAAAAAAAAAGAAGGAGATTGCCATTATTTCAGCAGCACTGATCTAAACCCCGCCCCCCCGCACACTATACACTGAAGTTGGATATTAGGCTGGGGCCACACGGGGATCTGCTGCGATCCCCTCACTTGACACTGGGTTCAAGCTGGCATTACAGCAGAGCCGAGTGTCATGCAAGTGTCCCTGCGACTGAGGTCCGTTTGTGCAAGCAGACCTCAGCTGCGGGGAGCGGCCCGGTGCTGCGGAGGGGCAGGCTGGCACGGAGGAGTGGAGGGAGGGATTTCTCTCCCTCTCTCCTACGTAGTCGGCTAATGCCATTCTCGCCCTGCACTTGCGGTATACCGGCGTACCACGAGTGCAGTACGATTTTTCTCTCGCTCAATTGACCCATCTTCCCATAACACTGCACAAAATGTGGAAGTCTCAAGCAGTAGCATTACAGACACTTTTGACATCAGCTATTCTGGCTGCAGTAGTATCGAACCAAACCCCAACCAAACCCGAGCCTTTATCCCTTTAACTTAGATGACCTCTTGACGAAAACCCCATGACACTTAGTAGCGCTGGTGTTGAAGCAGTGTTGTCAGGAGTTCATCCAAGTTCATTAGATATTCCGATGACCTCCTGTTACTGCACACACACTGATGGGTACTCACTAGTATCGCTGTCCCCGGGGATGCTGTTCCTTCAACGACTTCATCTGCTCTGCTACGGTAGTGGTTAGAAGGATCTTTGCTGACATCATGCCCATGTGACCAGAAAGGGAGGGGCCTTAGCCAACATAGCTGATACCAAGAAGCAACATTATTTTTCTAAGTCCACATGAGCTTGGAATTGATTATAATAGAAGTGGGGTTCTGGAGGTAAGACTCCCAGATGGAGGGTCCACTATAATCTCCTCCAGACCCCCGCTCCTATTACAAACAACCCCATGCCCACGTGGACTTAGAAAAACAATGTTTATTCTGGCTGGAACCATCGGACTGCATTTTGATTACGCCCCTATCATGTGATGGGGGCACGTTGAAATGACATCATACCTGGAAAGAACCTGTACACTCTAGCATCTACCATCAGTATTGTGGTATAAAAGTAAATAACATTTGGCGTAGGGTCCCCCCATATTCTGATACCCAGCACAGATAAAGCCCATGGCTGCAGGGTGCAACCCCTAGCCATGCGCCTATCTTGGCTGTGTATCAAAATAAGAGGAACTGCATGCAACTTTTTAAATTATTTAAATAAATAATTTAAAAAAACACATGCATTCTCCACCAATATTGATGCCCATCCTTGATAAACCCTGACAGCTGGGGCTGGTATTCTCAGACTGTGGAGGCCTATGGTTATTAGGCTGCACCCAGCCGAAAAATAGCAACCTGTAGCTTCCCAAGATTGTTGCATCCATTAGATAAGGTTGGGGCTTTACCTGGCTCATCCCGATTGTCCTGGTGCAATGGCAAGCGGGATAATAAGGGTTTAATAACAGCCCACAGCTGCTACGAAGGCCTAGAACTTGAAACGCATATTAAAGCTATTATTGTATCAAACACTACCACAGTGTGCAACAATTATTATTCCAACAGCAGCATGGTCAACCAGAAAACATCCATCTCCTTTACTCCTAAAAACCAGAGACAGCAGATACTGTATACTACTTCATAGCTGGGAGAGCATGCACCATGCATACTCAAAAACGTAAAATAATTTCAGACCATGGGAAATATTTTTTGAGCGTGAACAAGGCATGTTTTCCCATGCTCTGAACTTGTGTCACTCAAGTTAATAACTAGAGTACCTTCATTACTTTTTTGACCATGCACAGTAAAAGTTTTTCCTGCGCTCTGAAATTGTTGTACCTTTTTAAGCATACGCTATGAACTAGTATATCTGCTACTTTCTCTGGTTTAACAGTCACCAACATAATTTACCCTGATTTTCATCACTTATGATTAGATTCCACACATATATTTATTCTTTATTAACTTTATTTATTTTTTACTTGATTTACAAAAATCATTGTTTTTATTTTTTTCATTCCATTATTTTATTTTTCCCATGAGTATATGAATTTTTCTTCCTTTTCACAAATTATCCACTACCTTATTGGTAACTCTATTACTTGCTGTGTTTCTTCTCCTTTTATGTAGGTTTGGTTCCGACAATCTTCATTTTATTATTATTTTACCTGTGATCATAAAAATGGAACACCTTTACCACAGAAGTAGAAATCGATATTTAGGTGATGAAATGACAATTTTTGGCTGGGCCAGTGAAATTGAAATCACTATTTAGATGATGAAATTGCAATTTGGGGCTGGACCACAGAAGTAGAAATCCTTATTTAGATGATAGGCAATTTGTGGTTGAATCTAGGAAGTAGAAATTACTATTTAGATGATAAAATGGTAAATTTGGGGGAGACCACATAAGTAGATATCATTATTTAGATGATTAAATGGCAATTTTTGACATGAACTAACAAGTAGCAATCACTATTTAGATGATGGAATGGCAAATTTTAGCTGGATCACATAAGTAGAAATCACTATTTAGATGTCACAGATGTGTCCAGGCCAGCTGACAATTCTGTAGCAGGGAGTGTAAGAAAATCCCAGAGATTGGCGGCATGTGTTATTATCTGACAGTTCTCTGTTTCTGCAGCTGCAGACTCTAGGACCCTGGGACTTTGTCAGTTTTTCCTTTCTGTTTCCAGCCTCTGACTCCTGTTATAAACCACACTTTGGGGATATTTGGGTGTGGTTTATAGTTTGTTCCTGACAGAGCTGTGGAGGAATCTTGTTTGTCTGTTGCTCCAGACTCCTGTGGCTGCTGCAGCTCAGATAAATATTGTCTATGCTATCTACCAGGGCTCTAGTGATAGCTGTTGTGTTTCCCCTGTATTGTTTCCTTGTGTCCTCCTTTAATGATAGTGGTACTGACAAAGAGCTCATACCCTCCATCCTTACTTAGAGCCAATCTGCTAGGCTGAATAAGGGTCCCAGGTATTCCAGCTCGGCGACAGGTGCGGAACATGTATATTGTCTGTTAGGACTGTGAGGGTGAGCTGCAGGTCATAGTCAGGGGTCACCACTTCCCCCATTGTCTAGCTATAAGGCATTGCTTCCCCTTTCCTGTGTGTTGTCCTTTATGGGGAGTATAGGTTCTATCTCTGGCTGTGACATTAGATGATGAAATGGCAATTTGTGGCTGGACCAGAAAAGAAAAAGTCACTATTTAGATGTTGAAATGGGAATTTTTGGTTCAACCACAGAAGTAGACATCACTTTTAAATGATGAAATGGCTATTTGCGGCAGGACCACAGAAGTAGCAATTAGTATTTATATGATGAAATGCAAATTTGTGGCACACAACTTTCCCTACATTGCATGCACCCAAACTTCTCTATTCTAGACTATTGCCTTCCTATCTATCTAAACTAGCTAAAAATAAACCCCCTAGCTAAGCTAACTGTCGATATTGCAGCAGAAGCACCATTCCCAGCTGTAGCAATCATAAAATGGCGCCGGTGTGTAACGGTGGGCAGGGGGCGCCTCAGCAGTAGTCGTGGTCCTGTGCCCGGAGGGCACCAAGCGCACCCCAGCCGTGACCATCACAGAAAACATGGGAGCACATGGAGCAAGCAGTAAGGGGAATATGGAGAGCTGGGAATCATCCCACAGGGAAATACCTGGTTTCTTCAGCACTTTGGTCCTCTCCTGATCACCGGCACCGTCCTTAGCAACAAGAAATCGTCCAAGATAACCAGGCAACTTAAACAGGTTTTCTTTATTAAAGTCCATCTTACAGCTGTACATTAGCTCCATCCTTCTGTCTTTCTCACCTCTGGTATGTGTGTATTGTTAAAGGCTTTGAGACCGGTCACCATGACCTCATACAGGTAGTTCAAGCCGCCACCAAAATGAACTTCTGGATACAGTGCCCTCGGACACTACTCCACACCACAGTCCCAAAAAGGTGCCTGTAAGGCTTACCCCCATTTGCCGCACTGCTCCCCAGCAAGTCACAATCTTTCCTCAGACTTTCTTAGGCCTCCAGCTGCAGGATCCTGTGCCAGCCTCAGGGACTCAGTAGTGTGGTCCAAATTATGTCTCTGTCTCTCTTGGCAGCTCCCTCTCTCCTGTGTCTCCTTCTTTACTCCATCACCAGAGGTGTCCCACTTTCCTTCATTCTGGTGTCTTTTTCATTCCCTTGCTCCTGCTCTGTCTTGTGTCCCAAACTTAACTACCTTCAACCATCTCTATCTGCACACCACTGTAACTTTATCTCCACTTTCCTTGTTATAATTTCCACATAGCCAGCGACTTTGCTGCTCCACAGGCCTGAGGCCTGACTCCGACCCAGGCTGGGCCCTAACTCCCGTTTCCACAGAAACAGTCTCTACCTATGCCCTAGCTTCTCCCCTATAGGCTAATTTCAAAATCCCAACTGTCTGTTACCAGGCAGATTTAACCTTCAACTGCATACCTATGCCTGTTCCTAGTGTCAGTGTGCTACTCTTGGGTGACATCTAGTGGTGACCCCATAAAACTACACATTATTGTGACAATACATTAATAACTCTATACAACATATTCAATAAATGCTTCACAACTATGTGATGTCTTCAGGGGGGCATCTTCTCTCTCTGGGGTTGCGACCACCCTCTTACAGGTGCCGCATATCCACTTTTTATATGCAGAGGGACATGTGACTTGGGCAGCCAATGACACATGCCTTTGTGTCTGAACATTGCTGGTGGTTTCTGCACTCTGATTGATTGCTGAAACATCCACACATTAATATGGGGGAAAAAAACAGTAGACCACTCCTCTGACCTCTCCCTACCCCCTTCCCTCATCAAATATCTCTGCCCGCTCATCATAAAGCATCAATATCCTAGCCAAAGTCATAGTAAGGTAGAAAAAAAAGCATTAGTACAACCATGAACAGTTACCGAACAAAGCCAAGCTTTTGAGAAAAGTGTTAGTAAATTTGATCCCATGGGTCATGCTGAATTTGAGACAAATCTTTTTTGAACATGTTCGCTCATCTCTTATAATTAACATCATATCAACTCTTAATTTGCTTCAGTGGTGCTCTGTATATGCAGTTTCAGTAAAATCAGTAAAAATCAGTATGCACTGTAAGATAAATTAACAACACAGAATAAGTAGATTGCTTTTTCTTCTATAGTGTTGTACAAAACAGAAATTTTCAATGATCTCCTGCTCTTTTTTTAACATTGGAACCATTTTTAGTAGTAAAAAAATGTTTGTGACATTTTGACAATTGACAATTGACTTGTATGACAGTACTTAAAATGTTGTGGTCAATGAATGTTTTGCATCCTCAGACTTTCTCAAATCTTTGTGGGCCTGTCTTTTCTCTTATTCACTACCAAATTTGACTAATGAAGTAAGATAATAATTATATGGCAGATGGTCCATAAAAAGATATAACAATTTAATTTAATTGGATTTTTAGCTATTTTAAAAAAAATATATATATATATATATATATATATATATATATATATATATATATTTTTTAAACATTAGTTTTTAATTTAGAACAATTTGTACTTAGTATTAAACATTAGAATAAATGTTTTCTAATTAGAATTTTATATTGGGAATTAAAGTTTTCTTTCATGTATTTGAATTTTCAGTTATTTTTATATTTTGTAATTAGTTTGTACATTAAAATAAATATGTTTTCCAATTAAAATTTTAAATGTAGAATAAGTTTTATTTCATGTATTTTAATTTTCCCAGTTATTTTTAGATTTTTATTTTTTTCATGACTATGCATCAGCAATAATCTCCAAACATATAACTACTATTTTAGCCATTATTAATTCTCCCACTTATCCTGACTATGATCAGTATGATCACACAAATAATTTTTTTTAAAGCAGTTTAGAATGTGTTTTTTTTAATTTGAAGTGTGCTTAAAAATCATCTTCAAAATGTTGAAAATGAACTGCAAATTGACAATCTCCTGCTATTCAAATTCTTGTGTAATCTTCCAGTACTCCAAGTTAAATTATCTCTCAATATATAGTAAGATCATCACAATATGCAAGATCCCCACTTAATTTAAGAGCTCTACAAAACATCAGGAAATGTAAAAGCTTGCATCAGCTCTATTTATATCTTTGTAATTAATAGAACTGAAAAAGTCAGATAAGAGGTATGCATTAACAGAAAGTTAATTGGCAATTCTTCATGTTATAGGCTTAAATGTAAGCTTTATTTGGAAAAAATATATCAGTATTATTTTAGCCAAAGACTTTTGGAATTTTCACCTTAATACTGATGTAGTAAAAAAGATTTGTTATGCAATATACACACCTAAATCTAGTGGTCTTAATAATACAACTTTACATAAAACTATCATGCAGTAAAAAAAAATAAAATAAAAATTGTACATATTGTGATAAAAGAGCTGGTAGCAAAAAACAAATGCATCAAACCTTTATTTTTTTGTGTAGATTATAAGACAACTATCCTAATTTATGACATAGCCAATGTGTCTATCAAGGACTATTTCTTATCTTAGATTTACTTAGGTGAAGTGTAATATTTGTCTTTGAGAAAAAAAATCTGAATTTTTTTAAAAAAGCAAATCAATCTGATGTAAATCAAATTTGTGTTGAATTTTTGGGAACCCAGGGAAGCTATCACTACACATGGTAATTAAAGAATACCGAGTAGTGTAATTGCGCATTTTGGTGGGTACTGGTGCCATTGCATTATTGCCCTTTAAGAGGTTTGGTTCTGAGAGGTCTATTTAGGATTATAGTTCGTACCTATATTTATTGTTTCAGACTCTTTTTGAATACTTATTATATGTAATACACCTCATATATAATGGTTATTATCTTTATTTATATAATCATGTTTTTAGTGACATCTGGCCAAATGCTCTTTCATGGGCTTGTTTCCTATCTGGTCATTGATGCCTAAACTGATGTTGGTTGAAGAGGCTCCAGCGAGAGCACACAATAAGCCATGACAATACATATACTCATTCTGCACTCATTCACAACTATTATGTGACATTTGAGTCACAATGCTTATATATCACTTAAGAGCTGTGAAGCAGCAAAGCATGGGTATGTGTACTGTTTTGTCTTTTTCTATACTTCCTGTCTGCTTCTAATTCTTACATGGCACCTCATGTATCGCTCACTGTATGACCTTTTCTCCATCCATACTGCTTTACATTCACATAACAATTGGGAATAATCATGAAAGAAACACTGTAGGGAAGTAGGGAGGGAACCATATGGTGTCATATAAGAACTGTAAAAAAGCAGCGCAATCATGAGACATGACACTACATATCATCTTTTTGTACTCCTTTGCAACTACTATGCAATATTCACTGAGGAGCTAAAGGAGAACAATTAATGATGAGTGAACCTGGCATAATCTGATCCACCAAACCAGCATGGGGAAAAAAGAAATTTGGTTCAGCGAGCAAACTTGACACCAAACTTGACCCGAACAACAAAACTCATAATAGTTAATGGGGATGAGGCATTCGGGTCTGTAAAATGGCCATAGTAAGCACTAGAAGGTTGCAAATGGAAGTTAAATTGTAGTAGAAGCAAGATACATGCTGTTTTTTCCCAGTGTTTCCCGGAGGATTGATAAAATTGAAACGGTAATAAAACTGTGGTTTTTTGTTTAATTTTCTGCCAGGAAATACAGATTTGGTGTGGAAATGTATACACCAAATTCCTGCCCAAATCTGCATCTCCTAGCAAAAAACACATCAATATTGCATCACCCTGCATAACATTGAGATGTCTTTTTTTGCCAGAAGATGCAGATTTGGTGCAGGAATTTGATGTATAAATTCCAGCACCAAAGCTGCCTCTCCTGTCAAAAAAATGCAATTTTCTGCCAGGAGATGCAGGTCCAATTGAACTCAATGAGGTGAGTTTACCTACGGTCACAGGTGTGAGACTGTGGGGACCTCCAGCTGTGACTTCGGGTAAACTCAGTGAAGTCACCGCTCACAGCTCAGTGAAAATCTGCCTGAAGCCACAGAAGGCTTTCACATTTTCTAATGTGCATACACGCTGCGACTTCAGTATGTAGCAGAATCGGGATAATCGTAGGAGTTCGAATCGATTAGGTCGGATCTGCAGTGGTGTTTTTGGGTTAAAAATGGGCTGAAAGAGGGTGTGTGCATTTTATTTCAAATAATGGATTTTTTCAGTATTGGGAGTTTTATTTCTTTTCACTTGGTAATGAGAGTATCTCATAGACGCCTCCCATTACTAATCTAGGGATTGATGGCAGCTGTCTTTTTTTGACAAATTGCAACTATCATTATCACTTTATTTTACCCCAATTGACACCGCACCTCGGAAATTGGGATGAGCAAGGTAAAGTGCCAACATAGTCACATCTAGTTAATGCAACAATTCTGAGCATCTGCAGGGTGATATTTTTAGAATGATGGGGTCAATAAAAATGGCTCTTCCCATCCTGGTAATACCAGCAACCACCTGTTTGCTTTACCATGGCTGGATATCAAAAATGGTGGGACCCCACGCCTTTTTTCCTCCTCTATTTTTATATCAACCAATGTTAAAGCTCACAGGTGCGGGCTGCAGTCTGTAGGTATTGTTTTACCCGTGCTGGCTATCAAAATATGACGGGACCCTATATTATTTTTTATAACTATTTATTTATTTTTTTTACTCTACTGTAGAACAAATCAACTGCAACCAAACAGACGTAGACACAAGGTGGAATCGTGTATAACAGTCTGCAACCAATCACAGACATGGATGCAGAGGATGGGCTGGGGAAGCAATAAGTTTTGATGAACCCTTATTAGTGGGCCCAGAAGAGAGTCTGACTGCAGCGTAATCCTCTGATAAACACCGGAAAACATGGTATGTATAACTATTTTACTGTTATTACTATTTAACTTCCATTTGTAGCCCACATAATTTGTTTACAGTGATTTCCTTGGCCAATCACAACCATGCTAATACTTGTGATGGCTCCAAAAGTGCCCACAGCCTAAAAGCTTGCTGCTTGGCTGCTCTGCAACATTTCAACAAGCTTTATTGAGGTGAGAAATCTGAAAAGAAACTGAACATGCAGTCAAAATTTGTATTCGGTGTTCAGCACATAACACTGTTCGGTATGGACACTAAACTTCACAGTTCCAGTTCGCACATCCCTAGTAACAATGTTTGAACTCTTGACTTTCACATTATTTGTCTCATCATCCCCTACAGGTTTAAACATGAGACTACCATCATTTTAAAGGCAGTCATCTTGGCTATCGCATACATAAGTTGACTTGCAACTGTTTAGCATATCAGTAGTTATGCAGATTCAAGTCATATTCCTGCATTGTTACTGTTTTGTTCCTAACAATCTAAATTGTGATAGTATTTTGTAAATCTACCTATGGCTTTTAACACTGCCTGAAACCTTATGGGCATGCTTGTGACCAGATTCAAGCATATTTCAAAAGAAATCTGATCCCAGGTCTCTTCTACACAGTTTCAATATTGGTGCATACCGGTCCACTCACTTTAACATGTACACAGCTTTTTCTTTAACTCTACCCACAAGTCTTCGATTGAGTTTGTCTATTTAATTGTAATTGAACAATTTTTTTTGCCAATCTCAACATATGCTTTGAGTCATTGTCCTACTGAAACACTATGTTGTCCTTTTCATACTCATAGAACTTGAGTGTATAAAGTCTTATACAATACTCACATATAGCACAGCATTGAGACCACCATTGATTCTGGTCCAGTATCCAACATCTTTGGTTGTGAAACAAGTCCATATAATTAGGCTTCCTCCATCGAACTTGATAAGTCCTTCATTTTCTTGATCTGTTAGCCCTTTTTTTCCTTGTTGTTTTCCACACTTATTTGCACCCATCAAAGCCTAGTCTATGGATTTTCATCTCATCATTCCACATCTCCCATTTCCAATATTCTACTGTCCACTTTCCACTCGAGCCGATGCTTCTTATGATGATATTGAAGTTGAGGCTTCTTCACCTTTTTTTGGGCCACCATTCCAGACGTATGTAATGTGCATCACATGGTGCTTGCATGGATGTCTGTGATCTCAATATTAAAAAGCATATTAACTACCTCCACCGCATTGTTTGTCACTCCACAACTGTTGACTCCAATATTTTGCTTGGACTTCCACCTCTTGGCTTTTGAATTGATTGATGGACTTCCTTTTGTATTCTTCCATTTTGGCAATTTTTTTTACCAACAGACTACTATCAATGAGCTGGATGATGCTATTTAATTTTTCTTGGGAAATCCTATTTGAGGCTGCTCCTCGATTCAAACAAATGACCTTTCACTTGGGAATCAACTGAATAACACACTGAGCTATTTAGGACTTTGGGAACGGGTTGTAATTTGTAGTATAGAGGAAGGAAAATATTTTTCCACCACCAGGAGCAAAACAGTAACAATAAAGTGACATGAAATGAATCTGCATAACTAATCATATGCTAAATAATTTGCAGTCAAATTTAAGTATGAGATAACCAAGATGATTGTCTAAAACATTATAGTAGTCTCACAATTGAAGCTGTAGTGGATGGTGAGATATCGAGCCTGAAGTTCAAAAGTTCAAAACATTGTTGTCATTTCGCTTGTCAGTGTATGAGTCATGACAATAAAGGACACCCAAGATGGTGAGGTGGTGTGAGAATATAAAAAGTAGACACAGATATAATGCTTTATCAGGGGCTGGCTCGCATATTGTTTAAGAAGCAAGCTATATACCCTGATCAAAAATGTAGCATCCTTGATGGAAGGAAGAGCACTCAGGAACAGCATAAGTGCTGTACCATGAGTCCACAGTGAGTAGCTGTAAAATCACATGAAGTGGCATATAATAAAAGTACAGTGTTTGACGTTTTATGGTTTTTGATAAAATGTAGCTTGTTGAGAATGAAAATTAATAAATCTGTATTACAAGCACTGGTCTCTGATGTCCCCAAAATTTCCTTGGTTAAAGTTGCAAATTGTTGCATTTTCTTGTAATAGTAGGTTTTGGAGATCATGATATCATTTCAGATGGACAAAGCATTGCAGAGGCCAAGGGAGCCCCTGATGGCAACAGGAGCAACTTAAATTATTGTAAAATTAGTATAGTTTTAGTTGAGCAGTGTTGAAATATCCAGTCAAGCCCTTTAAATAATTTAGCTCACTGAATTAAAAACACAATTTATATTTTTTTTTAAATATTTCTTATTTATTCACTGTAAACCTAAACAGCTAAGATTATTTGTGGTTCAAATTCTCATCTTGCAAAGGTCAATTTTGACACATTGTTAAGGAAAGCTAAAATTATGTAAACACAGATGGTTAATTTCTGCCCGCTATATGATTCCACAAATTGTTTGACTAAAAATAGATTAATAGTAAAGTGAAAATTAATAAAACCAAACCAACACTAATCATTAAATGTTATGTGAGATTATGTTTTCACCCACATGTCACTTTCCAGGAGATTTGAGAATAATTAAAAGTAAACGTGTGATTATGTGCACCTCTACTGTAAACATAATACTGATATGTTCAGCTAATGATGTAGATCTTGCAATAAGATATTTATCTTTAATGCGTATAATTTACTATAAGGTTAATATAAAATTCTGAAATTGACATTTTTATATCTTCCCTGTATACTAGTAATTAGTTAATCTCAAAGAAATTTTACAAAATTACTGTTAGAGGAAAAAATGCTTTTCTTCTTAGAATACTACACTGCAAAGACTTAAAACGTCACGGGAAAGTTGGAATGACTTATGGAGGTTTTATGATTTGATTTGCTTCGAAGATATCAAATATTACAAGCTAAATCCAGTAGATTGCTTGAGATGGATAATTGATGGTGATTTTCGGAGACAGATGAGTGTTTTTGTTTTGCTACATATCAAAAAAGCAGAATGCAGCTGCTATAGCCACATCACTTTTCCAGGAATCCTTTGTTGCACAAGAGTCACAGGCATTTGGCAGCATCTGCAGTATTAGTTTTAACCCTTTCACCCCGAAGCCTGTTTTCATCTTAATGACCAGGTTAATTTTTCAATTCTGACCAGTGTAACTTTATGAGGTAATAACCCTGGAACACTTCAACTGATCCCAGTGATTCTGAAAATGTTTATTCATGACATACTGTACTTCAAGTTAGTGGTAGATTTAGGATTTTTTTAGTTTTTTGTGAAGGTATCAGAAATTTGGGGCAAGTTCTAATTTTTCTAATAAAATTTCCCAAACCATTTTTTTAGGAATTACATCACATTTGTACACACATTATTGTTGGTTATAAGTGACTTAGGGACAAAATGTAGAATTGGTGGTGGAAAGTTGAACAAGATGGACCTAGGTCTTTTTTCAACCTAAGTAACTATGTAATTGAAAGGTCTAGGTGACAGAAAATAACCAAAAGTGACACCATTCTAAAAACTGCATCCCTTGAAATGCTCAAAACCACATCCAAGAATTTTATTAACCCTTTAACCCCTTAACGACTGCAGGCACTAATCTTACATCCTAGTGGTCATAGTGTTACTGCCTGCGGTCTGTTGCAAGCAGCTTGCAGCGATCGGCACACATCTCAGCTGATTTTTACAGCTGAGATGTGTGCCTTCCAGGCACGAGCAGAATTGTTATCTGTCCGTTCTGTTTAACCCCTGAAATGGTGCTGTCAATATGTGACAGCACCATTATAATAGCGACAACGGTAAATATTTACTCACCGCCTAATACCGGAAGTCACGTGATTTGATCACATGACTTCTGGTTGTTGCCATGGTAGCACGGAGTCATGTGATGACTCCTGCAGCTCACATGACTCACTTCCTGCCTCACACAGCCGAGAGCTGGGTTAGAAGGATTAGCTTAGGAGCATATCTGCTGTTCACAGCTGTGTAGATGTGATCAGCAGAAATGGCAGAGCGATCAGACAGCTGATCCCTATAGCCCCTCAAGGGACCTAGTAAAATAAAAAAAAATAAAAAAAAGTTTTAAAGAATTACAAAAAAATTAAAAAACCTAAAAGTTCAAATTATCCCCCTTTCACCCCATTGAAAATTAAAGTTTAAAAAAATGAAAAATATACACGCATTTGGTATCACCGCGTTAAGAAATACGAGATCTATTAAAATATGAAATCAATTCATCTAATCGGTAAATGGCTACAGGTCATGGAATATGGCGTAAAACATACGCCACTTTTTCGGACAAACTTCTATTTTTTTTTAACCCCTAATATAAAAGTAAACCTATACATGTTTGGTGTCTATGAACTCGCACCAACCTCAGGCATCACACTGACATCTCAGTGTTACCATATAGTGAACACAGTGAATAAAATATCTCAAAAACAATAGTGCTATCACACTTTTTTTTACAATTTTTCCTCATTTTGAATTGTTTTGCCATTTTACAGTACACTATATGGTGAAACTTATGGTTTAATTTAAAAGTACGGCTCGTTCGACAAAAAATGAGCCCTCATATGACCATGTTGACTTAAAAATAAAAAAGTTACGACTCTCAGAAGAAGAATGGCGAAAAAAAACCAGAAAGCGCAAAATCGGCCGGTGATGAAGGGGTTAAATGCTATACAGGAGCAAAAGCAATATGGAAGGAAAAATTAAATGGTTATTTTTATAAAATGTTACTTTAGCCCTAAATTTTGCATTTTTACAAATGGTGTAGGGAGGGCTGTAAAAGAAAGAAAATAAAAAGGGTTAAAGCAGTACATAGTTATCAAATCTCAGCGCTATTTCTGGGTTTGATAATTATTCCTCATCCATATTCACTACTTTCCCCTTTCACCAGCATTTCTGATTAGCTGCCGTTGGACCAGGCCTCCACCCTCTAATACAGTGTCTTTGATTTGTTGGAATCACAAACGCTGTCTGTGTCCTTGTGAATAAATAAATAAATAAAATTGGTGCAGTGTCCGCCTCTGTATTGGTACCAGCACATATAAAGCCACGGCTACAGGCTGCAGCCCCCATCCGTACACTTATCTTGGCTGTCTATCAAAATAAGAGGAACCACATGCTTTTTTTTATATTATTTAAATAAAATAATAAATAAATAATTAAAAAACAGCATGCGGTCCCCCCAAATTTGATACCCACTGAAAAAAAAGCTCGACAGCTGGTATTCTCAGGCTGGGGAAACCTGTGCTTATTGGCCTCCCCCAGCCTAAAAATAGCAGCCTGCAGCTACCCAAGATTGCCGCACCAATTAATGCGATGATCCCAGCACTTTACCTCCCTCTTTCCAATTGCCATGATGAGGTGTCAATCGAGGTATTAAGGGGTTAATTGCAGCTGACAGCTGTCAATAAGCTCTAGATTAGTAATGGAAGGCATCTATGAGACCCCCCATTACTAATCTGTAAGTGAAAGAAAAATTAACATAAACATCGAAAAAAACTTTATTTGAAATAAAAGACAAATAAACACCATTTTATTAACCCCCAAAAACACCCCTGTAGGTCCACCATTATCCGCATGATGATTCTAGCTATGCTACATTACTGAAAGCACAGCTTGGAACATGACCGAATGCTGTGAGCTTCAGGTAGAAACTGAGCCACAGTGATGAGCGGTGACATTACTCAGGTTAGCTGCAGTCACAGCTGGAGGTTTTCATGACCATTTTACATATTATCACAGGTAACCTGACCTCAGGGGACCTCAATGAACTCTCATGTTCACAGACCAGCATCTCCTGGCAGGAAACTGTGTTTTTTTGCCAAGAGATACAGACTTGGTGCTGAACGTTTTTCACCATATTCCTGCGCTCAATCTACACCTCCTGGCATGCGGTATGATGTGGTAGTGATGCATATTTTGCCAGGAGGTGTAGATTAGGTGCAGAAATATGATGTAAAAATTTCAGCACCAAATCTGCATCTCTTTGGAAAAAACTGCACAAATGGTTTGACGCAGTTTTCTTCCAGTAGGTGCAAATTTGGTGCTGAAATGTTGGCACACCATTTTCTGTTAGGAGATGTAGATCTGTGAACTCAGAGTTCATTGAAGTCCCCTGAAGTCAGGTTAGGTGCAGTCACAGGTGGAGGGCCATGAGATTCTCCAGCTGGGACCACAAATAACTGGAGTGACATCACTGCTCATCACTGCAGCTCAGTCTCTGCCTGAACTTAAAGCATTCGGACATGTTTTATTACCAAATGCTGTTAGTTCAGCTGTACCAATACTGGAATCGTCGTTGGACCTCGTGTGGACTGCGTGTGGAATAAGTCGGACCTGGTTGTTTTGGGGGTTAATAAAGTGATGAAGGAGGGAGTTTTTTTGTATTTTATTTCAAATAAAGGATTTTTAACGTATTTGTGTTTATTTATTTTCACTTACAGATTAGTAATGGGGGTCTCATAGATACTTCCCTTTACTATTTTAGTGTCAGCTGTGAGC
Source organism: Anomaloglossus baeobatrachus (assembly GCF_048569485.1). Taxonomy (NCBI): domain Eukaryota; kingdom Metazoa; phylum Chordata; class Amphibia; order Anura; family Aromobatidae; genus Anomaloglossus; species Anomaloglossus baeobatrachus. Next base: position 515,633,321 of record NC_134354.1, read on the forward strand.
TGCGATTAACCCCTTATTTCCCCCTATTGCTACTGCACCAGGGCAATCAGGAAGAGCTGAGTGAAGTGCTGGGATTGTCACATCTAATGGATTAGACAATCTTGGATGGCTGAAGGCTGCTATTTTTAGGCTGGGGGCTCAATCACCATGGGTCTGCCCAGCCTGAGAACACCAAAGCCAGCTGTCGGGCTTTATCATAGCTGGGTATCAAATTTAGGGTGGACTACATGCCTTTTTTAAAAATTATTTATTTAATTTAATTAATTATCTATTTTGATACACAGCTAAGATTAGTGCATGGGCTGGGGTCTGCAGCCTGTAGCTGTATGCTTTATTTGTGCTGGTATAAATAGATGGATGTATTTATTTTATGACACGATAGAGACCCTCACACAGCGTTTGTGATTACAACAGGGCGGGGTCTGACAGTAGCCAATCAGAGACTCTGGTGAATGGAAAAAACAGTGAGTATGAATGAGAGATAATTATGGGCCCCAGAAGTACAGCTGTGGGAGCATTCAAAGCAGTAGAGATACTCAGTAAGTATGTATTGCTCTAACGCTTTGGTTTCTTTATTTTTTGGTCAATCACAGCCATATCAATACTTGACATGGCTGTGATGGGCAGGGAGAGGATGGTTTTTTCCATTTGAACATTTACCGATCCTTGGCAAGATTGCCTTTTATGGTAAATGATCAGATGTCCAATCACGATCCGATCCAGCCAAAGATCTTGCTATTTTAACATTTTCCAATCCTTGCCAATCAGGATCTCTCATCCCCTCTTATGTACACTCATAATTTTGAAGCTCCTTCATAGAATGGGTTTCAGTTTGGCTACAGTCTTTGAAACAGTTTGTAGATTTCTATTAACACAGACCTAAGTTCAGCATTGGAGCAAGATTTTCCATACTATGTATATACATTTTTATTTAATTAACGTGTGTATATAGGTCATCTGCTCTAAAATATAAGACAAAAGTTCAACGCGTAAAACAATGATAAACATATGGAAACTTTTGATATTTAATGTGTTGTAGAAAAGTTGCCGTACTTGCATTCGAGAATATATGGAGTAGCATATGGAAGAGATATAAAAATTGAATGCTCAATTTTTAGGAGAATAAAACAACAGATTGTTAATATTCTTTGTGTCTAAAGGTTAATAAATGAAATCCAGTTTATTTACAAACACGTTCACATAGAGATTTTGCTGTTATTTCTATTTTTATTTGAGTGTGAACCAGATTGAAAAAACAAAGAACATATTGTGAGGTTTTACAATGAAAACTAATAATTTGTTTTAAGATTAAAATATTTATACTGTAAGCTACCATACTGAGATATACATTGACCAACTAATGCAGTGTTATTAACTATAGTTACATATCAGATATTTTATTAACTCTTCAGCTGCTTTTCAGGACTTAATGCAGAGGGGCCTGAAAGAAAGAAAAAAGTTATTTTTATCAACTAAATGTTGCTAATTTCTGAACAGGCCATTATAGCTGACAGGTTCTAAAGGCCCATTTACACACAGCGACATCACTAGCGATGTCACTGCCGATCACACCCGCCCCCGTCGTTTGTGCTTCACGGGCAAATCGCTGCCCGTGGCGCACAATATCATTAGTCCCTATCACACATACTTACCTACCTCGCTGTGGCCGGCAAACTGCCTCTTTTCTAAGGGGGGCAGTTCGTGCAACATCACACGGCAGGCAGCCAATAGATGCAGAGGGGCGGAGAGCAGTCGAAGGAAAGACACGCCCACTTCGCTGCCGGAAGACGCAGGTATGGTGTTGTTCATTGTTCCTGGGGTGTCACACATAGCGATGTGTGCTGCCTCAGGAACGACGAACAACATGCGTCCAGCACGGGCAACGATATTATGAAAATGAACGACGCGTCAACGATCAGCGATTAGGTGAGTAATTTTGATCGTTAGCGGTTGTTCGTACATTTCACAGGCAATGACGTCGCTAACAAGGCCGGATGTGCGTCACGAATTCCGTGACCCCATCGGCATCTCGTTAGCGATATCGTTGCATGTAAATGGGCCTTTAGGCCATTATTTTGCAATGAATTGCCATAGTAACCATCAGAACCCCAGAATATTGATCTCAGGATGCCGATGTGTTTAAAAGGGAATCCTCACTCTAACTATGTAGATGCTGTAGTCACTATTGACAGCAGCATCTAAGTTGTTAAATAGTCATAGTCGGTGCCAGCACCGATCGTGACTAATAAAGAAAGGCGTCAGCTATAGTGTATTAAATCTCAGGTCAGTTTTAATTTGTATTGGTGGTCACCAAGGGAATATATTACTATAAAATACATGATATACATAGGTTAACTACAGGAGTAGATATTATTGGATATGTTCTGGATAGACATTGGATTCTTAATACTAAGAAGATCATTCTTATCTTTCAGAAGACACATACTTAGATGTTAAATATTGTTTTGTGGATAAAAGAAAAGATTTTTTTTCCAAACCAACCAACCAAGATCTGAAAGATGACAATAGATTGGGATTACATTTTATACAAACTTGAATCATTTGCTTGCTTTTGGTATGACCGTCCAGTTGTTCTATGCATCTGAATTTCCTGACTTGACTTTAATCTCCTCACCTGCATACACATTTAAAGTCCCTTTGCTTTTGGTATGACCGTCCAGTTGTTCTATGCATCTGAATTTCCTGACTTGACTTTAATCTCCTCACCTGCATACACATTTAAAGTCCCTTTGCTTTTGGTATGACCGTCCAGTTGTTCTATGCATCTGAATTTCCTGACTTGACTTTAATCTCCTCACCTGCATACACATTTAAAGTCCCTTTGCTTTTGGTATGACCGTCCAGTTGTTCTATGCATCTGAATTTCCTGACTTGACTTTAATCTCCTCACCTGCATACACATTTAAAGTCCCTTTGCTTTTGGTATGACCGTCCAGTTGTTCTATGCATCTGAATTTCCTGACTTGACTTTAATCTCCTCACCTGCATACACATTTAAAGTCCCTTTGCTTTTGGTATGACCGTCCAGTTGTTCTATGCATCTGAATTTCCTGACTTGACTTTAATCTCCTCACCTGCATACACATTTAAAGTCCCTTTGCTTTTGGTACGCTAACCTGCTGTTTTACTGTTGTATAATTAGTTAAATCCTGTCTGTATTTATTCATTTTTTTTTCTCTCCTTTGAGTGCTTCCTACCTGTTTGTAATTCTTTCATGTGCCTCACCCCTGCTGGTCAGCTGATGTTCATCTGGGTCAATGAGACATGTATATAAGTACTGCACTAGGTCTATGACCGTGGTCTGTGTGCGTGCCTCTGGATAAGTGCCTCATAAGTGTCAGAAATATACCAGAAATGAAATGTAATTCTATGGCCTAACTCTCCATGGTCCCCATTCATCTCTGATTCTGACAATCCATCTGTCTCATTCACAGGTATGACCGTCCAGTTGTTCTATGCATCTGAATTTCCTGACTTGACTTTAATCTCCTCACCTGCATACACATTTAAAGTCCCTTTGCTTTTGGTACGCTAACCTGCTGTTTTACTGTTGTATAATTAGTTAAATCCTGTCTGTATTTATTCATTTTTTTTTCTCTCCTTTGAGTGCTTCCTACCTGTTTGTAATTCTTTCATGTGCCTCACCCCTGCTGGTCAGCTGATGTTCATCTGGGTCAATGAGACATGTATATAAGTACTGCACTAGGTCTATGACCGTGGTCTGTGTGCGTGCCTCTGGATAAGTGCCTCATAAGTGTCAGAAATATACCAGAAATGAAATGTAATTCTATGGCCTAACTCTCCATGGTCCCCATTCATCTCTGATTCTGACAATCCATCTGTCTCATTCACAGGTATGACCGTCCAGTTGTTCTATGCATCTGAATTTCCTGACTTGACTTTAATCTCCTCACCTGCATACACATTTAAAGTCCCTTTGCTTTTGGTATGACCGTCCAGTTGTTCTATGCATCTGAATTTCCTGACTTGACTTTAATCTCCTCACCTGCATACACATTTAAAGTCCCTTTGCTTTTGGTACGCTAACCTGCTGTTTTACTGTTGTATAATTAGTTAAATCCTGTCTGTATTTATTCATTTTTTTTTCTCTCCTTTGAGTGCTTCCTACCTGTTTGTAATTCTTTCATGTGCCTCACCCCTGCTGGTCAGCTGATGTTCATCTGGGTCAATGAGACATGTATATAAGTACTGCACTAGGTCTATGACCGTGGTCTGTGTGCGTGCCTCTGGATAAGTGCCTCATAAGTGTCAGAAATATACCAGAAATGAAATGTAATTCTATGGCCTAACTCTCCATGGTCCCCATTCATCTCTGATTCTGACAATCCATCTGTCTCATTCACAGGTATGACCGTCCAGTTGTTCTATGCATCTGAATTTCCTGACTTGACTTTAATCTCCTCACCTGCATACACATTTAAAGTCCCTTTGCTTTTGGTATGACCGTCCAGTTGTTCTATGCATCTGAATTTCCTGACTTGACTTTAATCTCCTCACCTGCATACACATTTAAAGTCCCTTTGCTTTTGGTACGCTAACCTGCTGTTTTACTGTTGTATAATTAGTTAAATCCTGTCTGTATTTATTCATTTTTTTTTTCTCTCCTTTGAGTGCTTCCTACCTGTTTGTAATTCTTTCATGTGCCTCACCCCTGCTGGTCAGCTGATGTTCATCTGGGTCAATGAGACATGTATATAAGTACTGCACTAGGTCTATGACCGTGGTCTGTGTGCGTGCCTCTGGATAAGTGCCTCATAAGTGTCAGAAATATACCAGAAATGAAATGTAATTCTATGGCCTAACTCTCCATGGTCCCCATTCATCTCTGATTCTGACAATCCATCTGTCTCATTCACAGGTATGACCGTCCAGTTGTTCTATGCATCTGAATTTCCTGACTTGACTTTAATCTCCTCACCTGCATACACATTTAAAGTCCCTTTGCTTTTGGTATGACCGTCCAGTTGTTCTATGCATCTGAATTTCCTGACTTGACTTTAATCTCCTCACCTGCATACACATTTAAAGTCCCTTTGCTTTTGGTACGCTAACCTGCTGTTTTACTGTTGTATAATTAGTTAAATCCTGTCTGTATTTATTCATTTTTTTTTCTCTCCTTTGAGTGCTTCCTACCTGTTTGTAATTCTTTCATGTGCCTCACCCCTGCTGGTCAGCTGATGTTCATCTGGGTCAATGAGACATGTATATAAGTACTGCACTAGGTCTATGACCGTGGTCTGTGTGCGTGCCTCTGGATAAGTGCCTCATAAGTGTCAGAAATATACCAGAAATGAAATGTAATTCTATGGCCTAACTCTCCATGGTCCCCATTCATCTCTGATTCTGACAATCCATCTGTCTCATTCACAGGTATGACCGTCCAGTTGTTCTATGCATCTGAATTTCCTGACTTGACTTTAATCTCCTCACCTGCATACACATTTAAAGTCCCTTTGCTTTTGGTATGACCGTCCAGTTGTTCTATGCATCTGAATTTCCTGACTTGACTTTAATCTCCTCACCTGCATACACATTTAAAGTCCCTTTGCTTTTGGTACGCTAACCTGCTGTTTTACTGTTGTATAATTAGTTAAATCCTGTCTGTATTTATTCATTTTTTTTTCTCTCCTTTGAGTGCTTCCTACCTGTTTGTAATTCTTTCATGTGCCTCACCCCTGCTGGTCAGCTGATGTTCATCTGGGTCAATGAGACATGTATATAAGTACTGCACTAGGTCTATGACCGTGGTCTGTGTGCGTGCCTCTGGATAAGTGCCTCATAAGTGTCAGAAATATACCAGAAATGAACCAGACATGACCAGAAGGTAAACTTCTTCAGCTCTTTCTAACCAAGTTTTCCACTGACACAACTTACTTGTTAATTCATATACTTACCACACTACCCCCACCATGTTCACCTATGCCCTCACAGTCTTTGCCCCTCTCCTCCTCACTCTCCTTCACTATCCCCACACCCCAGCACCCTCTAAGCAAATATTCATCTCCCCCTCCCTCCTGCCTTCTCATCTGTCCTCATCTGCTGACCTACTCCTGAACCTCAGGTCGCTCCTAATATCGCGCAGACCATGCCGTCCACTCTCCTTCTCCCACCTGCTCTCCCTTTCTCTACTCCTTCTCACTGCTGGTGACATAGCCCCCAATCCTGGCCCCCCGTGGATGGTACACCCCTCTTTATCACCCACCCACCACTCTCCACATAATAGTAACTACCGCAATCTATCCAACATAAAAACTATTCCCCTCTCACCCACTCTGCCGCCCCCTCTCTCAGGAGCGCTCTGGAATGCCCGTTCAGTGTGTAATAAACTGCACATCATTCACGATCTCTTTACCTCTAGCAATCTATCCTTTCTAGGCATCACCGAAACATGGCTGACACCATCCAACTCTGCCTCCCCAGCTGCACTATGCTACGGTGGCCTGCACTTCTCCCACACTCCTCGCCCTGGCAATAGACAAGGTGGAGGAGTGGGCCTCCTTCTTTCTAACAACTACAACTTCACCACAATCCCACCTCTACCCTCCCTCGACCTGCCTTCCTTTGAAGTGCACTCTGTCCGAATCTATTCTCCCTCCAACCTCCAAGTGGCTGTCATATACAGACCCCCGGGCGCCACCACTGCCTTCCTCGACCACTTCTCTGCCTGGCTTCTACACTTTCTCTCTGCTGACATTCCCACCATCATCATGGGTGACTTCAACATCCCCACTGACACTCGCCAACAAGCTGCTTCCAAACTCCTCTCCCTTGCTTCGTCTTTTGGCTTAACTCAGTGGTCCACCTCTGCCACCCACAAAGATGGACACACACTAGACCTTATCTTCACCCGCCTCTGTCCCCTTTCTGACTTCACAACTTCCCCCCTCCCCCTATCTGACCACCATCTTCTGACCTTTTCAGCCCTGTCCTCCTCACCTACCCCCCCTGTCCAGCACCTAGCACATCCCCGCAGAAACCTTGCACACCTCAACATGCACACCCTCGCCGACTCTATCCTCCCACTGTCCTCCATATCGTCCCTCCACGACACAGACAGCGCCACTACTTTCTACAACACCACCCTCACATCAGCTATTGATTCAGTCGCTCCCCTTGTGCATGGCAGAGTGAGACGAATCAATAGACAACCCTGGCACAACAGCCTCACTAAAAAACTGCGGCAAAGGTCTAGGGCTGCAGAGCGGCGGTGGAAGAAAACGCACTCCCAGGAAGACTTCACCACATTCAAAAATGCAATTCACACATTTCGTTCAGTCCTCACCTCCGCTAAACACGACTACTTCAGAAACCTCATATCCTCTCTAACACACAACCCCAAACAGTTATTCAACACTTTCAACTCCCTCCTTCGCCCACCACTGCCCCCTCCAACCTCCCTCATCTCTGCAGAAGAATTTGCCACCTATTTCCAAGAAAAAATCGACCTAATAAGGCAAGTCTTCTCTGCTCAGCCACCACAACCCCTTCATGTAGCTGACCACTGCCCCTCCCCCATAAACTTCCTCCCCACCATCACCGAAGGAGAGCTTGCACGTCTGCTCTCAAAAGCGCACCTCACCACCTGCGCACTTGACCCCATGCCATCCCACCTCCTTCCCAACCTCACCACCATCCTTATTCCAGCCTTAACCCATCTCTTCAACCTATCTTTAACGACTGGAACCTTCCCCTCTGCCTTTAAACATGCAACAGTCACACCTATCCTAAAGAAACCTTCCCTCGATCCAACCTCTACTACCAGCTACCGCCCCATATCACTACTCCCACTTGCCTCAAAACTCCTGGAACAGCATGTCCATGCTGAACTTTCCTCCCACCTCTCCTCTAACGCTCTCTTTGACAACCTACAGTCCGGCTTCCGTCCACATCACTCCACCGAAACTGCCCTGACTAAAATCACAAATGACTTGCTTACTGCCAAAGCGAACAAGCACTTCTCTATACTCCTACTCCTAGACCTGTCCTCAGCCTTCGATACCGTTGACCACTCCCTCCTACTACAGATCCTCTCTTCCCTTGGTGTCAGAGACCTCGCCCTCTCTTGGATCTCTTCATACCTCTCAAATCGCACTTTTAGTGTCTCCCACTCCCACACAACCTCTTCATCCCACCATCTCTCTGTTGGCGTCCCTCAAGGCTCTGTCCTAGGACCCCTACTTTTCTCTATCTACACATTTGGCCTGGGACAACTCATAAAGTCCCATGGCTTCCAATACCACCTATATGCCGACGACACCCAGATCTACCTCTCTGGCCCAGATGCCACATCTCTGCTGTCCAAAATCCCGAAATGTCTATCTGCTATATCCTCCTTCTTCTCCTCTCGCTTCCTAAAGCTCAATGTGGCCAAAACTGAACTAATCATCTTTCCTCCGTCTCACCTACACTCTCCACCTGATCTATCTATTACAATAAATAACACCACGCTCTCGCCAGTACCCAAAGTTCGCTGCCTCGGAGTGACCTTTGACTCTGCCTTATCCTTCATACCACACATCCAATCCCTCACCACCTCCTGCCGTCTTCAACTCAAAAATATTTCCAGAATCCGCCCTTTCCTCAATTTGCAATCTACTAAAATGCTAGTGCATGCCCTCATAATCTCCCGCCTCGACTACTGTAACATCCTCCTCTGTGGCCTCCCTGCCAACACGCTTGCCCCTCTCCAGTCCATCCTTAACTCTGCTGCCCGACTTATCCACCTCTCTCCTCAATACCACCCCGCTTCTCCTCTCTGCATGTCCCTCCACTGGCTTCCAATCTTCCACCGTATCCAATTCAAACTTCTAACACTGACCTACAAAGCTGTGCATAATCTTTCCCCTCCGTACATCTCCGAACTACTCTCCCACTACACTCCAACACGTCACCTCCGGTCCTCCCAAGATCTCCTCCTCTCCTCCTCTCTCATTCGCTCCTCACACAACCGACTCCAAGACTTCTCCCGAGCATCCCCAGTCTCCTGGAACTCGCTGCCTCAACACGTCAGACTATCCCCTACTCTTGCAAACTTGAAACGGAACCTGAAAACGCACCTGTTCAGAAATGCCTACAATCTACAATGAACTCGCTGCCGCCCGACCACCGTGCGCAGCTGCCGCCCGACCACCGTGCGCAGCTGCCGCCCGACCACCGTGCGCAGCTGCCGCCCGACCACCGTGCGGAGCTGCCGCCCGACCACCGTGCGGAGCTGCCGCCCGACCACCGTGCGGAGCTGCCGCCCGACCACCGTGCGGAGCTGCCGCCCGACCACCGTGCGGAGCTGCCGCCTGACCTACACCCCACCTATTGTCTCCTCCCCATAATCCTATAGAATGTAAGCCCGCAAGGGTAGGGCCCTCTTCCCTCTGTACTAGTCTGTCTACTGTAACTTGTATACGTATTTTGTATGTAACCCCCTTCTCATGTACAGCACCATGGAATTAATGGTGCTCTATAAATAAATAATAATAATAATAATAATAATAATTTAAATTAAATATATACTCACTCTCAAGAAAGTGCACAATATCTTTATAACGCTATATAAAAACCTGTAAATGTAGACCTAAAAAACTTTCATGTAATGAAAGCAAATGAAAGCAAACAGCATGAAGATGGAAAAGCAAACAGAGGGTAAATCTCAAGGAACTATAAACTCTGACGTGAAACTCTGGGCCAAAATATTAGCCAGAAGGATAGGCAAGATACTAACAAAACTGATACACCCAGACCAAGCCGGCTTTGTAAGAGGTAGGGAAGGAAAAGATAATTCTACTAAAAGCCTACACTCCATATCGCATGCTTTACAGACAAAAACTCCTCTCACACTTCTTTCTACCAATGCCGAAAATGCATTCAATACAAAATTCTGGCGCTTCATGGCTTGTTACTTAGCAAAATTTGCCTTACCTCCAATATTCCTAAACACGATCCTAAAGGCCCCGTCACACACACAGATAACTCTTTGGCAGATCTGTGCTTGCAGTGAAATCATGGACATATTGTTCCATTTGTACACAGCCACAAACCTGGCACTGATTGTCCACAATTTCACTGCAACCAGAGATCTGCCACAGATCTGCCACAGATTTGCCACAGACTTGCCACAGATCTGCCACAGATCTGCCACAGATCTGCCACAGATTTATCTGTGTGTGTGACAAGGCCTTAACTCTTTACTTCCAACCCATGGCAAAAGTGAGTGTCAACGGGTAATGTCCCTTAAGCATTGCCATTAAAAAAGGAATACAGCAGGAATGCCCTCTCTCCCCCTCCCCCCTTCCTATTCATTTTAGTGCTGGAAACACAAATACAAAAAATTAGACAGGAGCCAACTATACAGATTTTAAAACTAAAGCATCCAGAAATTAAAACAGTTGAATTTGCAGACTATCTTTTATTAATTCTCACTAATCCTAAACACTTTTTCTATAAACTAATAAAACTATTTGACCTTTTTAGAAAATTTTCAAACTTTAAAATAAATATGGACACATCTAAGGCATTCAACGTCTCTGCTCCAGATAGGGATATTACCACACTAAATGGTACAAATTGCCAAGTAACAAAATAAATATTTAGGAGTACAAATTACTAAAGACCCTAAAATGTTGTATCAGAGAAATTTTCTCTCACCAATAAGTAAAATCTCGACTTTACAAAAAATATATGACCTGCCCTACTTTTCATCGATAGGAAACGTTAACATTGCCAAATCCTACATACTCCCAAAAATACTATATATTATGACCATCCTGAAAATATTATATGTTATGACAATGCTTCCAATTGATCTACCTTCTTATTTTACTACCATGAAACAAACTTTATCAAGCTATGTCAGGAAATATAAAAAAGCAAGACTCCCTTAGAAACTCCTTATTCTACGTAAAGGCTTGGGAGGACTGGGACTTCCAGATCTCCTCTCCTACCATAAAGCAATTTTACATTGGCAGGTGGTTGAGGCTAATTTACCTTCAACAACATTTCCCTAACACAGATCCTGAACTGATATCACTAGGAACCCACTTGAGTAAATACTTATGGACACTCAACATACCATCAAAAAATGTAAACTTACATAACACCACAATCATGTCGTTAAAAGTTTGATTAAATCTAGCCAAAGACCTCTCACCTCCACCATCAATCTTGGCAATGACTCCCATCCCTTAATTACTATATCCTAACTATAGACACATATATGGTCTATGGCCACAGCTGCCGAACCTTCCAATCTCCCAACTTCAAACCAATAAAATCTCTATGGAAAACCCTTGTCCAAAGGAAGCTTTGAAAAGACCCATTAATTTCTTACAGTAAAAACATTTTAATTGTATCCTTGAACAATTCAGACTAAAATTTCTCTTCCAGGAGAATGGACTTCTTTACAAAACTAACTTTTCCCACACACAATTTTTTTCCCAAAATATATTTCCTGCTTATCTCCCCTAAAATGCCCTTTAAACCTATGTACTTGATGTCATGGAAAAAACAACTCAATATTAAATAACAGAAGTCAAAGTTACAGGAATTCTTGCTCATTTCCATGGTTTCTCCAGAGGTACATTAGTACAAGAGAATGCCAATAAAATAGTTTCCCTCTGGTGCAGGACCCCAGGAGCCCTATATCACTTCAGATTGTCTGACTTCAATCTTTGCTGGAGCTCATACAGGAAATCTGTCGCACATTTTATGGCATTGCCCAGAGTTGAGGACATATTGAGAACATATAAACAATACATTAAAAAATCTTGGAATTTTACAACAGGATTTAAAGGCATCAGTAGTTTTGCTGTCCTTTTCTTCTATATACTCCAAAAGAAAAAAAAACATGGCCTTCAGCATCTACTAGTTGAAGCTGCCAAACACTTAATTTCTGTTCAATGGAAACAAATTCCCCCATCTCTTCCAGAATGGATAGAAAAGGTTAATTTGATATATAAACTAGAAGAACTTTCTAGCTGAGAAAAACACACACTCAACATTTAAAGAGACCTGGGCTCCATGGTCATGTAAATTTGACCTCATAAATTAGACACATTATTCCATTGATAATTTGCTAGATTTGTCCTAACACCACCTACCCCCTCCTCTACAGTTCCCCATCCAATTCCCACTTAGCCAACTTTAAGAAATGGAACATTCTTTACCAAACATTGCTTCTCAATTACTGATTCAATGAACCTAAACCCTATCTCCATTAATATGTGCTATGTATACCTTACTCTCGACTTATGGTGTTGTGCATTTGTTGTATTTTGATATATCATTCTGTTTTTCTTGATTCTGGTTATGTTGTTATATATGCGATTAAACTTTAAACAAGGAATTATAAAAAAAATCCCAAGGAACTATAAAACATTCCACAAAACTTGAGCGCATTGTAAGGTATACATATATAAAATATCAAAATATTTTATTAAACTACTTCTGTGTAATGACAAAAGTTTTCTGTAGGAAAGGCTTCATTAAATAGTAGGCAAGTGGTTTATTTTTAAAAGTACTAGAAATGGTAAACTTTTTATGGTATTTTAAAAAGAAACTGTCAGGTTCCCTATGCTCTCCAACTCAAGAAGATTCCCATCTGTATGACTAAATTACCTGTCTAACCAACCCAGTATAAAATAATTCACTTATCACAATGTTTTAAAAAAATATTTTCCTACTCTAATTAGGGCTTTTACTGGTCGATAAGGAATTATTTTCCTCAGACTAGTTGGCCCTCTTTCCCTGTGAGTGTGATAACTTAATTTAAATGAGCAGGCATAATCACCAGCACCTTGAAATATCGTTCATGTATACGGCTCAGTTCAGCAGAGTCATTGCGCCTCTGAAGCCAGATGGGTACGTTCCGGTTTCAGAGAGGCACACTGTGCATGATCGGAAGAAAAGCTCCTGCACTTCTAATAATGTGCAGTGTGCCACTCCGAAGCCAGTATATGTACACCTGGCTTCTGAGGTGTAATCATGCTGGCAAAAAGAGTCACATACATGCACAAGATTTCCAGGAGCTGGCAATGATGCCAGCTCATGGAGATCCTGATATCACACTCACAAGGAAGTAATAACATGGTAACAGGGCAAACTAGTCTGGCAAAACTGACCCCCATTGACTAGTCAAACTACTAATTAGTATAGGAAAGTGGAGCTTTTAAATACTTTTTAAACATTAAGTTAAGTGAATATTATTATACAGGGCTGCTTAAGTAGGGAATTTACTCATACAGATGTCAATGCTGATGCATTAGTGGGCATAGGGATCATGGCAGGTTTCATCTAGAGAACAAAAGCTCCTCAAAGCACAAAAAAATCCTGTTCTAGTAGAAACATTAGGGGGTGATACCAATTGGCCAGCACATCTATGTGTGGTTTAAATGCAGCTTGCTAATGAAAAATAATCAGGATGTGAATGAATGAAATTTTCTCATTGAATACTTTGTATTGTACAAAGTTGAATGTGCTGACAACAAAATCACACAAAAATCATCAATGGAAAGCAAATGTTTTAATCAATGGTGGCCTGGATTTGACGATACACAGTCAAAATGAAAATCAAAACAAGACAAAACAAGACAAAATTAAAGTGGAGACAAGTCAAAATGAGGTTCAGTATTGTGTGTGGCCTCCACGTACCTGAATGACCTCCCTAGAATGCCTGGGGATGCTCCTGATGAGGTTGCCAATGGTCTCCTGAGGGATCTCCCCCCGACCTGGACTAAAGCATCCGCCAACTCCTGGATGTCTGTTGTATAACGTGACGTTGGTGGATGGAGCAAGACATGATGTCCCAGATGTGCTCAATCGGATTCAGGTCTGGAGAACGGGCGGGCCTGTCCATAGCTTCAATGTCTTCATCTTGCAAGAACTACTGACACACTACAGCCACATTAGGTCTGGCATTGTCCTGCATTAGGAGGAACCCAGGGCCAACCACTCCAGGATAGAGTCTCACAAGGGGTCTGAGGATCTCATCTCGGTACCTGATGGCAGTCAGGCTACCTCTGGCGAGCACATGGAGGGCTGTGCAGCCCTCCAAAGAAATGCCACCCCACACTACTACTGACCTACTGCCAAACATGCTGAAGGATGTTGCAGGCAGCAGATCGATCTCCATTGCATCTCCACGCTCTGTCACATCTGTCACATGTGCTCAGTGTGAACCTGCTTTCATCTGTGAAGAGCACAGGGCGCTAGTGGCAAATTTGACAATCCTGGTGTTCTGTGGCAAATGCCAAGCATCCTGCATAGTGTTGGGCAGTGAGCACAACCCCCATTTGTGGATGGCAGACCCTCATGCCATCCTCATGGAGTTGATTTCTAACCGTTTGTGCAGACACATGCACATTTGGGGCCTGCTGTATGTCACTTTGCAGGGCTCTGTCAGTGCTCCTCCTGTTTCTCCTTGCACAAAGGTGGAGGTAGTAGTCCTGCTGCTGGGTTGTTGCCCTCCTACAGCCCCTTCCATGTCTCCTGGTGTACTGGACTGTCTCCTGGTAGCACCTCCATCCTCTGGACACTACGCTGACAGACACAGCAAACCTTCTTGCCACAGCTTGCATTGATGTGCCATCCTGGATGAGCTGCACGACCTGTGCCAATTGTGTGGGTAGTAGAGTCCGTCTCATGCTACCACGAATGTAGTGTGAATGCACAACCAACATTTAAAAGGGACCAAAACATCAGCCAGAAAGCATTGGTACTGAGATGTGGTCTGTGGTCCCCACCTCCAGAAACACTCCTTTATTGAGTGTGTCTTGACTCTTGATAATTGCCAATAATTTCCATCTTATGTCTATTCCATTTACACAACAACATGTGAAATTGTCAATCAGTGTTGCTTCCTAAGTGGACAGTTTGATTTCACAGAAGTTTGAGTAAGTTGGAGTTATATTCGGTTAGTTAAGGGTTCACTTTAATTTTTTGAGCCAGTGAATATAGACTGTTTTGCGCAGCAGCACTTCTATTACAGTTAGGTCCAGAAATATTTGGACAGTGACACAATTTTCGCAAGTTGGGCTCTGCATGCCACCACATTGGATTTGAAATGAAATCTCTACAACAGAATTCAAGTGCAGATTGTAACGTTTAATTTGAAGGTTTGAACAAAAATTTCTGATAGAAATTGTAGGAATTGTACACATTTCTTTACAAACACTCCACATTTTAGGAGGTCAAAAGTAATTGGACAAATAAACCAAACCCAAACAAAATATTTTTATTTTCAATATTTCGTTGCAAATCCTTTGAAGGCAATCCCTGCCTTAAGTCTGGAACCCATGGATATCACCAAACGCTGGGTTTCCTCCTTCTTAATGCTTTGCCAGGCCTTTACAGCCGCAGCCTTCAGGTTTTGCTTGTTTGTGGGTCTTTCCGTCTTAAGTCTGGATTTGAGCAAGTGAAATGCATGCTCAATTGGGTTAAGATCTGGTGATTGACTTGGCCATTGCAGAATGTTCCACTTTTTTGCACTCATGAACTCCTGGGTAGCTTTGGCTGTATGCTTGGGGTCATTGTCCATCTGTACTATGAAGAGCCGTCCGATCAACTTTGCGGCATTTGGCTGAATCTGGGCTGAAAGTATATCCCGGTACACTTCAGAATTCATCCGGCTACTCTTGTCTGCTGTTATGTCATCAATAAACACAAGTGACCCAGTGCCATTGAAAGCCATGCATGCCCATGCCATCACGTTGCCTCCACCATGTTTTACAGAGGATGTGGTGTGCCTTGGATCATGTGCCGTTCCCTTTCTTCTCCAAACCTTTTTCTTCCCATCATTCTGGTACAGGTTGATCTTGGTCTCATCTGTCCATAGAATACTTTTCCAGAACTGAGCTGGCTTCATGAGGTGTTTTTCAGCAAATTTAACTCTGGCCTGTCTATTTTTGGAATTGATGAATGGTTTGCATCTAGATGTGAACCCTTTGTATTTACTTTCATGGAGTCTTCTCTTTACTGTTGACTTAGAGACAGATACACCTACTTCAGTGAGAGTGTTCTGGACTTCAGTTGATGTTGTGAACGGGTTCTTCTTCACCAAAGAAAGTATGCGGCGATCATCCACCACTGTTGTCATCCGTGGACGCCCAGGCCTTTTTGAGTTCCCAAGCTCACCAGTCAATTCCTTTTTTCTCAGAATGTACCCAACTGTTGATTTTGCTACTCCAAGCATGTCTGCTATCTTGCTGATGGATTTTTTCTTTTTTTTCAGCCTCAGGATGTTCTGCTTCACCTCAATTGAGAGTTCCTTAGACCGCATGTTGTCTGGTCACAGCAACAGCTTCCAAATGCAAAACCACACACCTGTAATCAACCCCAGACCTTTTAACTACTTCATTGATTACAGGTTAACGAGGGAGACCCCTTCAGAGTTAATTGCAGCCCTTAGAGTCCCTTGTCCAATTACTTTTGGTCCCTTGAAAAAGAGGAGGCTATGCATTACAGAGCTATGATTCCTAAACCCTTTCTCCGATTTGGATGTGAAAACTCTCATATTGCAGCTGGGAGTGTGCACTTTCAGCCCATATTATATATATAATTGTATTTCTGAACATGTTTTTGTAAACAGCTAAAATAACAAAACTTGTGTCACTGTCCAAATATTTCTGGACCTAACTGTATGTACAATTTTTAATATGTGTTTTTTTCGCATTCAAGAAATGACTGACTTTCAAAGCAATTAGTAGTTATCTAAAAACTTTAAAATTATTTTTTTTATACTTAGTTTTCAGTGGAAATGCAGGTATACAGGAGGCACAGCTCCTAAGTCAAAGGTGTTATTTTTTCCAAAAAGTTTTTCCTACCCCACAATTACTTTGTGAGATTTCACTGTTTAGTGCAGAAAGCACATTGAGGAAATGTTACTGCACATGTTGCTGCCTGGAATATTGCTTCAGTTATTTGATTATTCCACTGCTGTTATTCTGCCCATCATAGTTTTCTCTGACTGTCTGCAGCTTCTATGTTTATTGCTATCTTGCTGCTCTTTGTTCTGATCAGAGTGTTCTCACTACTGTCAGATTAAGACCAGTATATGAGTGATAGACTGGAAAGATGCAGACAGGCAGGGAAAACTAGACTGTGGAGACCCGTGTGTCTGAAACGGTGCCTTCCCCTCCTCCCACCAGTCCCCAAATGAAAACACGGACAGGCCTAGATGGGGTGAAAACAGGTCGGTCACAGTTTATTAAATTCATAGGAAGAGAAGAGGGGCCTTCCATGTCGCCACAAGCTCGTAGCCGGACCTTGTCTGCGACCGACCGGCGAACAGTCAACAAGCGGTTATGACCCTTGCTCCTCTCCACCTTTTCCGCTGTGACGTAATTTCAATGCAAGGGTTTCATCTCTATACATTTAACGTACAATTATTCTGGTAAGAAAGCAATACAAATAATAAGAAGAAACTGAGAATATAAGGGAATGAGGGTGGGACAAAAGCTTCTAGGGGGCAGCCGGAGGGAAAGAGGAAATCCCTGACCCCGGGCACTGAGTTTAACCCCTGTAGGTGTGGCTGTACCCCCCTTTCCCCTGTGATCCCGTTGGTCAGCTGGGCATCCCAATTAGTGGCTCACCTAGGGAATGGTGGAAAGAGAGGATATGGGCACGACCATGGTCTCCTTTAGCATTGGTCAGGTGGGCTCCACAGTCAGAGGCAGGTTCCTTAAGCAGTACCGTGCCTGCCATTCTGATAGAGACAGTATGGTCCTGGGAGCAACGCACACATTGTCTATCACTGAACAGCTCTGAACATAGTCTCTGCTCTCTTCTTTTTATTTGTAATATTAAACTAATAAACAATAGGGGAGATTTTTGAAGGTAGATACCTTTTAAAGCTATTTTAGAAGCTCGAATCAGTGGATGAAAAACATTAAATGGTGTCTAAACCATGGTTAGATCACCAATACTTTGGGATTTGCTTGTAAATCTCTGACAGGTCCTAATGAGATAAAAATTGTTAAAAAGGTTCTCTACTACCATATTATTGATGGCCTATCATTAGGATAATTAAAAAAATAAAAAAAAGCTTGGGATCCCCCATATTTTTGTTACCCAGCCAAGGTAAAGCAGACTGCTGGCGGTTGCAGCAAGCAGCTTTCTGTTTTACCCAGGTTGAATCCATGTCATATTTTTAATTATTTATTTATTTTTTTTACACTACATTACAGCAAACCGCTCTGCAACCAAATAGGCACACAGAGTGGGGGGCGTTTATAGCAGTCAGACCTGGAAACATGGTATGTATAACTGACCTGCTCTTACCCCTATTTTGCTTTTTTTGCATCCTCCTAGCCCTTACTACAATGATTTTACTGCAATTTTTCAGCACCTACATTTGGGTCCCTATACACTTGTATGAGGTTCATTATCTGGGGTCAAGTTAGGGTCAAATTCGGTTCCTGAGTTAAACTTTATTTTTAAGTCCGTGCAGATTAGTCGAACCCGAATATTTATGGATCCGCCAATCTCAAGTAGAGGACACAGTTCCTGAAACCCTCACCAATAGCTTCAAACATGAGTTTGAAATGCACAACAAGGAGATAGTAGAACATACACAACACGAAGTGGATGCAGAAAAAGTCAGAGTCCTGTGAGCTTTGCACTTCTCAGAGGACCAAGACCCACACAAATCTACTCAGAATTAATGGGCCTAAAATATATAAGATATATCCAAAAAGTAAAGTTTATGTTTAAATATTTAGTAGCACTTCTGCCTACGGCTAATCAGTAATGTAGTTTCTGCATGGTCCGCAAACTGATGATAGCTGATAACAGCAACTTCCAATATCTCTGGAAGTTGAAGCTTTATGCAATACTTTTGTATATACAGGCCACTGTATTTGTGCAGTAATGATAGTTCTGTTGCTGAAATCATGTGTTGATTGTGGGTTTGGTGCTGAATTCATGTACCATTCAGGTACAAAAATTATGCTATTATAATGGTTTTGGGGATGTATTTATGCGCTAATTGCACTTCAGGTGATGTATTTGTGTAAAGATGGTGCTAGGTGATCTATTTGTTTA
The DNA here is from genome assembly GCF_048569485.1 of Anomaloglossus baeobatrachus. Classification (NCBI taxonomy): domain Eukaryota; kingdom Metazoa; phylum Chordata; class Amphibia; order Anura; family Aromobatidae; genus Anomaloglossus; species Anomaloglossus baeobatrachus. Next base: position 515,652,389 of record NC_134354.1, read on the forward strand.
CTGATGGTAGTTCTGGCAATATATTTGTGTACTAGCCATGGTTGTGGTGTTGTATTCATGCACTAATGTTCATTCTGGAGCAGTATTCCTGTACTGATGGTAGTTCTGATGCTGTATTGCTATACTGATTGTGGTTAAGCAATATAGTCATTTCTGGATGGTGGTGGTTCTGGTGATGTTGTGATGTACCAGCGTTGATTCTGGAGATGTAGTCTGTAAATATATTTATTTTACATATTTAATTTACAAGACTTGATGCTAGTTAATTATAGGGTCAATGTTTTTGACTGAAAATACATCTGTCTGAGTGAAACTATAGTATATGTATCAGCTGATCAAGTGTTTGATTAAAGCACTAAAATGTTTCCATTTTAGGCTGCTGTCCGATATTGCTTGACTCTTGCATATACAACAGTGCTCACTGTGATGACGCATTGTCTCTTCTCTTATGTGTGCAGGAAGGATTATTATTTATTTTACTAAATATTTAATGACTTGGTATTACAAGAATAGAACATGCTTACCTCTGGTTAAAACTTAAATAATTTACCACAAAAATTGTTATAATCAATCTTTTGGTAATCAATATTTCCAATTTTATATTAAAGGGTAATTGAAAATAGTAAATGTAATTATTAGTGAAGTGAGAATATATTTGTCACTCTTCATTACTCGCACAAATATTAAGGAATTCCCAGCATGTTTGGTGCCTTATTTTCAGCCGCTAAACATTGCTGGGATTACCTGCCAATCACAGTATTGCCATAGCCATCTTTATTACTGGCAATACTGTGATTGGAAGGTGCAGTGGAAAATAAAAGACTTCCGGTCATTAAAGCAGGAGAATTACACTTACAGAGTTTCACTGTATCACTACTTCCTGGTCCGCTTATTAACACTTATGAATATGCACTGCTTTGCCCACCTACCCTCTGTGTCGTTGTCTGTGATTGGTTGTCTTTACACTTGCTTTCTGGGTCAACAACTGGAATGTAAAGATAAATAAATAATTGGAAAAAATTATGTAGGGTCAACCGTATATTGATACCAATAGCAAGTAAAGCAGATGGTTGCAGCCCAAAGTGTATGTGTTATTTTGCCTGTGCATCAAAAAAAGATGGACCACATACAGCTTTTTAAAAAATATTTAAATAAATAATTTTAAAAAGTGGCATGCGATCCGCCCAATTTTGATACCCAGCCAAGATAAAACAGATAGCTTTTGCTGGTATTCCCAGGCTATGGAGGTTTATGGGGTTTGGGCCCAACAATTAGTGCAACCATTAGCTGTGCCAATTTTTGCTCTTTACCCAGCTCATCCTAATTGCTGTGGTGTGGTGACCATCGGGGTAATATATGAATATATGGGGTTAATGTCAGCTGTGATTTGTCAAAAATCACAGCTGCCATCAAGCCCTCGGTTGGTAATGAAGAAGTGTCGATGAAATCCCTCATTACCAATCCTGTAAGTAAAAAGAAAAAAAACCTCCTTTATTTATTTATTTTTTACAATCCACTTCCTGATTCAAAAAGCTAGTGTGATGGCAACTAATCACAGACACTGTCACAGAGGGTGGGCGGGGGAAGCAGTGCACATGCATGAACTTTAATGAGCAGAACTCGAAGCAGTGTGACAGCTGCAAGGAAACTCAGTAAGTATTATTCTCCTGATTTAATCCCAGTAATACTCTGACAACATTATTACCAGAAACCAACTGTGAGTCATAAATGCATCCAGGCATCTTCCCCATGCTGTTCCTATTCAGTTTCAGCACTATTCCATCCATATTAGTATTTTTACAGCTTTCCCATACCTACTTCCAAGGTCCTCTGGAAAATCATGTGAGTTTACCATTGACTTGCATTGGCTTTGTTATTTGTGATGAGTACACAAACAGTAGAAATTATCCTACTTGAAGAATCCAAGTCCGAATATTTATTCAATCATTTTTACTAATTATAGTATTCATGATCCAAGTTATCATTGCCATTGAAGCATCACTAATGTTAAATAACATTACTCATATTATTATAATAAACATGATTATTCAATTGTAACAAATCATTGCATGCATACAAGTCAATACTTTTCGAAAGAGATTAAGACCAATTCCATTTGTGGGAACAAACATGCAACCTAAAAAAAAAAGATATGTATATCTAATCATACATTGTTTTCAGTAAATTAAAATCTGTATTGCAGAAAAAGCATGAGTTATACTGTACTTAAGTTAATTAAGCTAATCTAGTTGTAAAGTAACTACAATTTGAAGAAAAACACTCCATTCCATGAACTAATTCTCGGTAATGAATCATCTCTTTTGATTAGTATGATTTGGGCTCCAAATCAAAAAGGACAAAAACTGCTTGTTACAAATTTACTTTATGCTATTTTGTCAATTGAATTGAAGTTTTAGAATAAAAATGTCACACTATTACAATAAAAATGGCAACCATATAGTCATAAATAATTCATGATTTCAAGCTATTGATTTTTCTAAAGCACTTAAAGGAAATATTACACTTGTGAATTCTTCTCATAATGTGATCAATAAAATCACATAAAATTACTGTAGTTTTAAACTCATTTTTGATAGAACTTTAATAATTATTAGGTCAAAGAGCAGGCAAAGATATGAGAAAGCTGGGTCGAGAGGTTTTTAAGCTTTGTTATTCTGCAAATAGAATAAAAAAAGAGATCATAACAAGCAATTCAAGCAACATTTAAGATGGTGTTCAGTGATTATATTATATAGTGTAAAATGTTAACATTCTCCACATAATTTTGTACCATTCTTTGTAAAGAATGTGCAGAATTTTGAGTAAATATATTTCGTGTTAATAGTTTGCTGCTGTATTATTTTTATACTTTACAGCTCAATGTCTCAATTGTAAAGAAAATGTAATAATTAGTGATGAGCGAGCATGCTTGTCACTACTCGGTACTCGCACGAGTATCGCTGTACTCGGGCTGCTCGGCGGGGACCGAGTAATCTCGCGATACTCGTGCTGTACTCGTGGTCTTCATTTCTGCATGTTGGCGCTCTTTTGAGAGCCAGCCCTCATGCAGGGATTGGCTGGCAGACCACTGCAATGCCACAGCCCTGTTAGTTGTGGAATTGCAGTGATTGGCCGGCCTGCACAGCGTGACCGAGCCTTTATATCGGCCGGCGCGCTGTGCTCTGCTCACAGCTATCCAGACAGTGAGTGCAGGGAGAGTGTCGCTGATTCAGGGAAAGCTTTGCGGCCCTTTATAGCTTTTTCAGTTGCAGGGCTGCAAACAGTGTGACCAAAAGTCCTTCTCAGGACTATTCTAGTTGTATACAGGCAGGCAGGGTATAGCCAGGTCGGAGTACAGTAGCAGAGTCCTTCTCAGGACTATTGTTGCTATATACAGGCAGGGTATAGCCAGGTCTGAATACAGGCTAGTGACCAAAAGAGTCCTTGTCAGGACTATTGTACCAGTATACAGGCAGGCAGGCAGGCAGTGTAGTGGTGACCGTATACCAGCCTTCATCATATCTGGGGCTGGTGTACACAGTGTAAAACAGTCCAGATAGTGTCTGACTTGTCTGTAATTGTCGCTCCCCAAAAAAACCTGTTAGGTTCTTATTGCGTCCGTGCTTGGTTTTTAAAACCGCACGTGTGTGCCTGTTGGTGGCAGCGTACAGGTGCACTTGTGTGCAATTTCCAGAAACTTTTATATAACGCACAAGTAGTGAATATACACGTCAGCAGTGCACAGCATTGCAAAATGCGCAAGGGCATTGGCAAGGAACAAGGAAGTGGACGTGATGGTGGTGCAGGCAGAGGCCGAGGTCGTGGGCAACCTCTAATTTCGCCACAACAAAGGGCCACATCTAGTCGCTCGCACGTCCTGTCCCAAATTCTTGGGGACCGCAGCAGTACACCGCTCTTGAACCAATACCAGTGTCAACAGGTTGTTAGTTGGATAGCAGATAATGCTTCCAGTCAGATTGGCACCACCACAAACACTCTGTCTTCCACACGGTCAAGTGTCAGTAGCCGTGATACTGCACCGCACATTTCTGAACCTGATCCTCCTTCCTACCACCAGGCTGAGTACACGTCCTCCTCGGACATTAATGATCCCACACTTGGACACTCGGAAGAGCTGTTCACGTTTCCATTCACACATTCTGGCCTCTCGCCAGCTCATATTGAAGTGGGTCATGAGGAGATCGTCTGTACAGATGGCCAAATATTTGAGCAGCCACGTTCTCACGAAGTTGGCAACGTGTCTCAACAAGTGGTGGACGATGATGAGACACAATTGTCAGCAAGTCAGGAGGAGGAGCAGGGTGCGGAAGAGGAAGACGACGTGGTGGATGATCCAGTAACTGACCCAACCTGGCAGGAGGATATGCAGAGCGAGGACAGCAGTGCACAGGGGGAGGGAGGCGTAGCATCACAACAGGCAGTAAGAAGCAGGGTGGTGGCCCCAGGCAGAAGTCAGGCAACCGTTCCCCGGAACAACACGACGACACAAGGTGCCTGTACAAATGTTAGGTCTTCCCGAGTCTGGCAGTTTTTTAAGTTGGATCCAGATGATTCAAAAAAGGCCATTTGCAACACCTGCCATGCCAGCATCAGCAGGGGTACCAAAACTAGCAGCCTGACCACCACCAGCATGATCAGGCACATGTCAGCCAAGCACCCGACTTTGTGGGAAGTACAACAGAGTCGAGGAGCAGTGCTTGCTGATGTCACTGCTACGTCTTCGCTGGTTGTGCATGCGAGCCAATCCTCTGTCCATGCTGCCTGCGAACAAGCCTCCTCCACTCCTGCACCTGCAGTTGCCTACGCAGAAAGAACACCATCATCAAGCACGTCCTTGTCCCAGCGCAGCGTTCAGTTATCCATTCAGCAAACCTTTGAACGCAGGCGCAAATACACTGCCAACACCCCACATGCCACAGTTCTAAATGCTAACATTTCGCGACTGCTTGCGCTGGAAATGTTGCCTTTTAGGCTGGTGGAGACAGAAGCATTCCGTGACCTGATGGCGGCAGCTGTCCCACGTTACTCGGTCCCCAGCCGCCACTATTTCTCCCGGTGTGCCGTCCCCGCGTTGCATAACCACGTGTCACAAAACATCACACGTGCCCTGAACAACGCTGTTTCACCCAAGGTCCACCTAACCACAGACACGTGGACAAGTGCTTGTGGGCAAGGCCGCTACATCTCGTTGATGGCACACTGGGTTAATATTGTGGAAGCTGGGACCCAGTCTGAGCGAGGGACGGAACACGTCCTTCCCACACCAAGGTTTGCAGGCCCTACCTCAGTCAGTGTTTCACCCACACTCTACAGCTCCGGAATGTCATGCTCTTCAGCCTCCTCCTCCTCCTGCGCATCCTCATCCACTGTGCCCTCCACACCAGTCACAAGCTGGAAGCACTGCAGCACTGCCTCGGCGAAGCGGCAACAGGCTGTGCTGAAGCTAATCTGCATAGGTGACAAACCCCACAATGCAGAAGAGCTGTGGACAGCTCTGAAACAGCAGGCAGATCACTGGCTCACACCTCTGAACCTAAAGCCAGGAAAGGTCGTGTGTGACAATGGCCGGAACCTGGTGGCGGCTTTGAGGCGAGGCCAGCTGACACATGTTCCATGCGTGGCCCATGTGCTCAACCTCGTGGTTCAGTGGTTTATAAAGTCATACCCAGAGCTGTCTGATCTGCTGGTAAAAATTCGCCGCCTGTCTGCACATTTTCGAAAGTCACCTACTGCTTCAGCCGGCCTTGCCGGCTTTCAGCGCCGTTTGCATCTTCCGGCTCACAGACTGGTGTGTGATGTCCCCACGCGTTGGAATTCAACTCTGCACATGTTGGTCAGGATATGTGAGCAGAAGAGGGCAGTTGTTGAGTACCTGCATCACCTAAGCCGTCGGGAAATGGGTCAAACTCCACACATAACACCTGAGGAGTGGAGATGGATGTCAGACCTATGTACCATCCTCCAACACTTTGAGGACTCCACCAAGATGGTGAGTGGTGATGACGCCATTATTAGCGTCACCATACCGCTACTCTGCCTTCTAAAATGGTTTCTGCTGAAAAACAAACATGATGCATTGCAGGCGGAGCGCGATGAGTTGCAGCAAGAAACAGTAGTGGGTGTGGGTGATAACACACAGCCCAGCCTCGTCTCATCACAACGTGCAGTGGAGGACTATGACGAGGAGGAGGATGAAGACATGGAGCAACTCTCCGGCCAAATTGAGGATATGACATGCACACCAGTCATATCCTCGGTTCAGCGTGGCTGGCCAGAGGACAGGGTAGATGAGGAGGAGGAGGAGGAGGAGGAGGACAGCATGTTCAGTCATCTTGTTGGTCAGGCTACTGAAGTCCTGGCTGTTAAGAGTCTGGCGCACATGGCTGACTTTATGGTAAGCTGCCTGTCTCGTGACCCTCGCGTTAAGAACATCTTGGCCGACAATCATTACTGGTTGGTAACACTGTTAGACCCACGCTACAAGGAGAACTTTTTGTCTCTTATTCCCGTGGAGGAGAGGTCAACCAAAATGCAGCAGTTCCGGAAGGCCATACTCACGGAAGTAGGCAAAGCATTCCCCTCACCAAACGCTAGCGGCATAGGTCAGGAATCAGTGGACAACCGAGGCGTACAGCCGAGAGAGGCACAAGTCCAATCCGCCAGAGGTAGGGGAACAGTCTTTAAGATGTGGGACAGTTTTCTCAGCCCCTCACATACCACAGCCCCTGAGGTGCGGGGTAGTGCCACAAGAAATCCTAAGTTTGCCCAGATGCTGAAGGAGTACCTTGCAGATCGAACAACTGTACTCCGACATTCCTCTGTGCCTTACAATTATTGGGTATCCAAGCTGGACACGTGGCATGAATTGGCTCTCTACGCCTTGGAAGTCCTGGCCTGCCCTGCTGCTAGCGTTTTGTCAGAGCGTGTTTTTAGTGCCACAGGTGGAATCATTACAGATAAACGCACCCGCCTGTCAACTGAAAATGCTGACAGGCTGACTCTGATCAAGATGAACAAGGGTTGGATTGGGCCAGACTTCACCACACCACCAGCAAATGAGAGCGGAATTTAAAGTTTGCCATGTACCTCCACTCACCCATGGGTACACACTTCTGGACTTTGGATAATCGCTGGACTGCTCCTCCTTCTCCTCATGCGCCACCATGATGATGACCGTTACAAATTGCAATACTTAGGCCTTTGTTTCAGGTATACCCCCAGTGGTAAATTTTTTCGCCCATTCTTTGCAGAATGGACATTACAACGACAGGAGACCCGCTCCTTTGCAATGGGAACAATGTTTTGAGGCCCTCATGCACGTCTCTACCCAGGGACAACATGGAGCCTCCCAATTTTTGGCTGCCCTGCCTAAGGGCTATACTATAATACACCCACTTCCTTAAAATGGACACTTAATGTTTTGAGGCCCTCATGCACGTCTCTACCCAGGGACAACGTGGAGCCTCCCAATTTTTGGCTGCCCTGCCTAAGGGCTATACTATAATACACCCACTTCCTTAAAATGGACACTTAATGTTTTGAGGCCCTCATGCACGTCTCTACCCAGGGACAACATGGAGCCTCCCAATTTTTGGCTGCCCTGGCAAGGGCTATACTATAATACACCCACTTCCTTAAAATGGACACTTAATGTTTTGAGGCCCTCATGCACGTCTCTACCCAGGGACAATGTGGAGCCTCCCAATTTTTGGCTGCCCTGGCAAAGGGCTATACTGAAATAGACCCACTTCCTTACAATGGGCACTTCAGGTTTACAGGCCATCATGCACGTCTCTATCCAGGGACAATGTGGAGCCTCCCAATTTTTGGCTGCCCTGGCAAAGGGTGTTACGGGGGGCTGTCTGATAATAACCGAAAGGAGTATCAGACAGTCAGGGTCCACCGTGCAAAGACTTTGCTGCAGACTATGGCAGAGTGCAATACCTCTGTTAACTCACAGAAGGATATAATAAGTAAAGCAATTCCTCCCTTACTTGGAGGGTGTGTGGAATGATCTCTGTTAATAATCACAGAGACAAAGGCAATGTGTGCGAAATGGCACCTACCTAGGTCCGCTCTTCTAGTGATGCAAAAGAGACGAACAGCAGCGTAAGCCGCACAAAGCTCCTACCTGCGTTCGCTCCACTAGTGTGCGAGGACACGAACCCCTAGATATGGCACCTGCCTAGATCCGCTCTTCTAGTGGTGCAAAAGAGACGAACAGCAGCGTAAGCCGCACAAAGCTCCTACCTCTGTTCGCTCCCCTAGTGTGCGAGGATACGAACAACTGCCAGACGCAGTATAAGGAACGTTACCCTAGCGGCAACGTCCACCTACGAGTAGAATCACAAGGCCCAGCCAGACCATGTGCCTCAGGCACCTGCCTATGTCCGCTCCCCTAAGAGGTAAGGATACGGACAGCAGCCGAAGCTATAAGGTATAAGAACGCTACCCTGCCGGTAGCGCTCACCTAGCATAGACAGAGGAATGCCTAGAGGAACGCGCACAGAGCGTCTACTCATATGCATGAACCAAGAGGACTGAGCACCATGCGGCGTGTGTCAGGGTCTTATATAGACTCTGTGCCTCATCCAAGATGGAGGACACCAGAGCCAATCCGCTGCCAGAACGACAGGAGTGACGTCATGCTGGCCTATCACCGAGCAAGATGTCACAAGCACATGACCAGCGACCAATCGGCATAGAAGGTGTCAGAGACATGTGACCTCGTGTCAGCGATGATGTCACCCGCACATGTGCAATGGCTCCAAGATTGGACTTAGTCTCCGGCGCTCGCACATGTGCAGTAGCAAGAAATCTGGACTTAGTCTCCAGCGCTCGCACATGTGCAGTAGCAAGAAATCTGGACTTAGTCTCCAGCGCTCGCACATGTGCAGTAGCAAGAAATCTGGACTTAGTCTCCAGCGCTCGCACATGTGCAGTAGCAAGAAATCTGGACATAGTCTCTAGTGCTCGCAGCAACCGTAACAGTACCTCCCCCTCAAGGGCCCCCCTCCCGGCGACGCAGGTAATCGGCAACTAAGTCGGGAGCATGGACAGCCTCCTCAGGCTCCCAAGAGCGATGTTCCGGGCCATAGCCCTCCCAATCTATCAAGAAGAACCTGCGCCCTCTAACCATCTTAGAACCAACTATGGCTCGTACCTCATAGCTAGAGCGAGAGGAATCAGAGGCAGGAGAGTGCACTTCACGAGCGTGAGGTAAAATAGCCGGCTTTAGCAGTGAGACATGGAATTTGTCATGAATCCTAAGATGGACAGGTAACTTCAATTGATAGACTACAGGATTTACCTGTCGAAGAACCTCATAAGGACCAAGGAAGCGAGGAGCAAATTTGACAGAGCTCACTCTAAGTCTCACGTGTTTTGCAGAGAGCCACACAAAGTCCCCTGGAGAAAAGACAGGAGCCGGGCGACGAAACCGATCGGACACCGTCTTCATACGGTCCTTAGCTGCTTGGATCGACTCTTGAGTCCGATCCCAAACCTCTCTGGCATTAGTTGCCCAGTCGGCCACAAGAGGAGGAGGTGCAGCAGCGGGAAACGGTACCGGTACCCTAGGGTGTTGCCCATTATTGAGTACGAACGGTGTCTGCCCAGTGGCCTCAGCCAGCGAATTGTTAAGGGCAAATTCTGCCCAGGGTAGGAGGGAGGACCAGTTATCGTGGTTCTCAGCAACAAAGTGTCGAAGGTATATAATCATAGATTGATTGGTACGTTCAACCAAACCATTAGTCTCCGGATGGTATGCCGAAGAGAGATTCAACTCAATTTGCAGAAGGCTACAAAGATCTCGCCAGAAACGGGAAGTAAATTGCGGGCCTCTATCACAAATGATACGATCTGGCATCCCGTGAAGCCTAAAGACATGCTTGAGGAATAGTTTGGCTAGTACCCTGGAAGATGGGATTCTCGATAACGGTACGAGATGAACCATCCGGGAGAAATGGTCCGTAATGACCCACACAAATCTATGTCCCTGTGAACATGGAAGATCACCCACAAAGTCCATGCCTACCACCTCCCATGGTCTATCTGGCACTGGTAAAGGATGCAAGAGCCCAGCCGGTCTCTGCCGTAATGGACGGTTGCGAGCACACGAGTAGCAGGAACCGACATATCTCTTGACATGGCTGGCTAAGTGTGGCCACCAATACCACCTCTCCAGTAACTCTCGTGTCCGCCTAATACCAAAATGCCCACCCACCTTTGAGGTGTGGGCCCATGACAGTATATCATTCTGTCGATCAGGCGGAACAAAGGTCTTGCCCGGTGGGATTTGGTCTAACGTCACAGGGGAGAGCGTATGAAAAACCCTGGAGGGAAGGATAAGACGAGGTTCGTCAATCTCTTCCTGGGTAGAAAGCATAGAGCGAGACAGGGCGTCTGCCTTGTTATTCTTACTCCCAGACAAATAGTTGATGGAGAAATGAAAGCGGGAGAAAAACAAGGACCAGCGGGCTTGGCGAGGATTCAGACGCTGAGCGGTTTGTAAGTACGTCAGATTCTTATGGTCTGTATAGACCTGGAAAGGATGTTTCGCTCCTTCCAGCAAGTGACGCCACTCCTCCAAGGCTAATCTCAAGGCGAGCAGTTCCCTATCCCCAATGGTATAGTTTCTCTCTGCCGGTGAAAAGGTTTTAGCAAAGAAGAAACACGGCCTTTTTCTACCTGCACCGTTCTTTTGATACAAGACCGCACCAGCACCCACTGAAGAGGCATCAACCTCTAAGAGGAAGGGCTTACTCTCATCGGGTCTTTGAAGAACGGGAGCAGTTGAAAAGTGTCTTTTTACTGCCTCAAAAGCCTGAGATGTCTCAGTAGACCAGGCTTTGGGATTAGCACCTTTCTTAGTCAAGGCCACCAAAGGGGCCACCAAAGTAGAAAAATGGGGTATGAACTGCCTGTAATAATTTATGAATCCCAAGAAGCGTTGCACCGCCTTCAAGGAATGAGGTTCGGACCATTGCAGGACAGCAGAGAGCTTCGCAGGATCCATAGCCAGACCCTCTTGTGAGATAATGTAACCCAAAAAAGGCAATGAGGACTGCTCGAATACACATTTCTCGAGTTTAGCAAACAATGAGTGCTCCCTTAAACGGGAAAGGACACGAACGACATCCTGACGATGAGTCTCCAGATCAGGAGAAAAAATCAGGATGTCGTCCAGATACACCACTACTGAGGATAACAGTAAATCCCTGAACACATCGTTTACGAAGTCCTGAAATACTGCGGGTGCATTACATAACCCAAAAGGCATGACGAGGTATTCATAGTGACCGTCTCGGGTGTTAAAAGCGGTCTTCCATTCGTCACCCTTTCGAATTCGTACCAAGTTATACGCACCCCGCAGATCCAACTTCGTAAAAACTTGAGCTCCTCTCAGTCTGTCAAAGAGCTCCGAAATTAAAGGTAATGGGTATTTGTTCTTTATTGTGATTGCGTTGAGACCCCTGTAATCTATGCAGGGACGCAAATCACCCTCTTTCTTCCGAACAAAGAAAAACCCAGCTCCCGCGGGAGAGACAGACTTACGAATGAACCCCTTCTCTAAGCTCTCTCTTATATAGGTCGACATGGCCTCCGACTCAGGTATCGACAGGGGGTAAACCCTGCCTTTAGGTGGAACCGAACCTGGGATAAGGTCTATGGCACAGTCATACGGCCTATGGGGTGGAAGAACCTCAGCACCCTGTTTGGAGAACACGTCAGCGAAATCCAAATAGGGTGTAGGTATGGGAGAGAGATCAGTTGATGCAACCGCAACGACCTTAGGTGGTAAGGGAAGACATCGGGACTGACATTTCGAACCCCAACTAATAATGCTGTCAGACTCCCAGTCAATGTGAGGAGCATGAGTACGAAGCCATGGAAGACCCAGAAGGACGTCGTCTATACCCTCAGGCAAAACAAGAAAAGAAATCTCCTCTATGTGACCCTGAGACAGGGAAAGGCGCAAGGGAACTGTCCTCAATGTAATGGAGTCAGACAACATAGTTCCATTAACAACACGGACAGGAATAGGCGCCTCTAACATGATAGAGGGAATATTGTGTCCCTTTACAAATCCTGAGGACACAAAAATCCCGTCAGCTCCGGAATCCACAAAAGCCATAATAGGCCATGTATTCTCAGATAACGAGAGCTGACCTGGGATACAACACTTAGAGGGTGCAGAAGACGTCTCTAGTAACCCCCCTCTAATGGTTACTAGGCCAGGGAGTTTCCCTGACGACTAGGACACTTGTTGGCATAGTGCCCAGCCTGACGACATACGTAACATATAGGAGGACCAGACTTGCGTAGTCTGGAGAACGTATGACCTAACTCCATAGGAGTGGGAGATGTTTCAGATGCTGAGGAAGATGGTAGTGGACCCTCAACAACTGGAATAGCCCGATGCTTAGGGCGTGAGGAAGAGACCTCGAGTCTACGTTCCTTATGGCGTACATCGATCCTCGTTGCTACTGTGATCAAGTCCTCCAGAGAAGCAGGGACCTCACGAGTAGCAAGGGCATCCTTGACATAGCCTGCCAACCCTCTCCAGAAGATAGGAATCAACACCTTCTCTGGCCAATCTAGTTCTGCCACCAGAGTTCTAAAAGCAATGGCATAAGAACTAGTGGATAACGAACCCTGAGATAGATCTAACAGTCTCAGAGCCGCATCATGGGTAACCTGCGGACCCATGAATACCGCCTTAAGAGCATCAAGAAAGTCTTGATGTCTCAGAGTAACCACATCAGAGCGCTCCCATAGGGGAGTCGCCCATTCTAAGGCTTTGTCCTGAAGTAAGGAGATGATAAAGCCTACTCTGGACCTCTCCGTAGAGAAGCGAGAAGAGTTGACCTCTAGGTGTATCTGACACTGACTAATGAAACCACGACATGATCTGGCATCGCCAGAATATCTGTTTGGCAGAGCAAGTCGAGGATCATGTGCAGATGTCACCATGGTCTGAGGTTTATCCTCTATACTCTTGAGCCGTGACTCAAGTACTTGTATGTAACGGTGTAACTGCTGATATTCTGCCATAACTGCCAGACCCTTGGCTCAGCCCTAATGTTACGGGGGGCTGTCTGATAATAACCGAAAGGAGTATCAGACAGTCAGGGTCCACCGTGCAAAGACTTTGCTGCAGACTATGGCAGAGTGCAATACCTCTGTTAACTCACAGAAGGATATAATAAGTAAAGCAATTCCTCCCTTACTTGGAGGGTGTGTGGAATGATCTCTGTTAATAATCACAGAGACAAAGGCAATGTGTGCGAAATGGCACCTACCTAGGTCCGCTCTTCTAGTGATGCAAAAGAGACGAACAGCAGCGTAAGCCGCACAAAGCTCCTACCTGCGTTCGCTCCACTAGTGTGCGAGGACACGAACCCCTAGATATGGCACCTGCCTAGATCCGCTCTTCTAGTGGTGCAAAAGAGACGAACAGCAGCGTAAGCCGCACAAAGCTCCTACCTCTGTTCGCTCCCCTAGTGTGCGAGGATACGAACAACTGCCAGACGCAGTATAAGGAACGTTACCCTAGCGGCAACGTCCACCTACGAGTAGAATCACAAGGCCCAGCCAGACCATGTGCCTCAGGCACCTGCCTATGTCCGCTCCCCTAAGAGGTAAGGATACGGACAGCAGCCGAAGCTATAAGGTATAAGAACGCTACCCTGCCGGTAGCGCTCACCTAGCATAGACAGAGGAATGCCTAGAGGAACGCGCACAGAGCGTCTACTCATATGCATGAACCAAGAGGACTGAGCACCATGCGGCGTGTGTCAGGGTCTTATATAGACTCTGTGCCTCATCCAAGATGGAGGACACCAGAGCCAATCCGCTGCCAGAACGACAGGAGTGACGTCATGCTGGCCTATCACCGAGCAAGATGTCACAAGCACATGACCAGCGACCAATCGGCATAGAAGGTGTCAGAGACATGTGACCTCGTGTCAGCGATGATGTCACCCGCACATGTGCAATGGCTCCAAGATTGGACTTAGTCTCCGGCGCTCGCACATGTGCAGTAGCAAGAAATCTGGACTTAGTCTCCAGCGCTCGCACATGTGCAGTAGCAAGAAATCTGGACTTAGTCTCCAGCGCTCGCACATGTGCAGTAGCAAGAAATCTGGACTTAGTCTCCAGCGCTCGCACATGTGCAGTAGCAAGAAATCTGGACATAGTCTCTAGTGCTCGCAGCAACCGTAACAAAGGGCTATACTGAAATAGACCCACTTCCTTACAATGGGCACTTCAGGTTTACAGGCCATCATGCACGTCTCTATCCAGGGACAATGTGGAGCCTCCCAATTTTTGGCTGCCCTGGCAAAGGGCTATACTGAAATAGACCCACTTCCTTACAATGGGCACTTCAGGTTTACAGGCCATCATGCACGTCTCTATCCAGGGACAATGTGGAGCCTCCCAATTTTTGGCTGCCCTGGCAAAGGGCTATACTGAAATAGACCCACTTCCTTACAATGGGCACTTCTGGTTTACAGGCCATCATGCACGTCTCTATCCAGGGACAATGTGGAGCCTCCCAATTTTTGGCTGCCCTGGCAAAGGGCTATACTGAAATAGACCCACTTCCTTACAATGGGCACTTCTGGTTTACAGGCCATCATGCACGTCTCTATCCAGGGACAATATGGAGCCTCCCAATTTTTGGCTGCCCTGGCAAAGGGCTATACTGAAATAGACCCACTTCCTTACAATGGGCACTTCTGGTTTACAGGCCATCATGCACGTCTCTATCCAGGGACAATGTGGAGCCTCCCAATTTTTGGCTGCCCTGGCAAAGGGCTATACTGAAATAGACCCACTTCCTTACAATGGGCACTTCAGGTTTACAGGCCATCATGCACGTCTCTATCCAGGGACAATGTGGAGCCTCCCAATTTTTGGCTGCCCTGGCAAAGGGCTATACTGAAATAGACCCACTTCCTTACAATGGGCACTTCTGGTTTACAGGCCATCATGCACGTCTCTATCCAGGGACAATGTGGAGCCTCCCAATTTTTGGCTGCCCTGGCAAAGGGCTATACTGAAATAGACCCACTTCCTTACAATGGGCACTTCTGGTTTACAGGCCATCATGCACGTCTCTATCCAGGGACAATGTGGAGCCTCCCAATTTTTGGCTGCCCTGGCAAAGGGCTATACTGAAATAGACCCACTTCCTTACAATGGGCACTTCAGGTTTACAGGCCATCATGCACGTCTCTATCCAGGGACAATGTGGAGCCTCCCCATTTTTGGCTGCCCTGGCAAAGGGCTATACTGAAATAGACCCACTTCCTTACAATGGGCACTTCTGGTTTACAGGCCATCATGCACGTCTCTATCCAGGGACAATGTGGAGCCTCCCAATTTTTGGCTGCCCTGGCAAAGGGCTATACTGAAATAGACCCACTTCCTTACAATGGGCACTTCTGGTTTACAGGCCATCATGCACGTCTCTATCCAGGGACAATGTGGAGCCTCCCAATTTTTGGCTGCCCTGGCAAAGGGCTATACTGAAATAGACCCACTTCCTTACAATGGGCACTTCAGGTTTACAGGCCATCATGCACGTCTCTATCCAGGGACAATGTGGAGCCTCCCAATTTTTGGCTGCCCTGGCAAAGGGCTATACTGAAATAGACCCACTTCCTTACAATGGGCACTTCAGGTTTACAGGCCATCATGCACGTCTCTATCCAGGGACAATGTGGAGCCTCCCAATTTTTGGCTGCCCTGGCAAAGGGCTATACTGAAATAGACCCACTTCCTTACAATGGGCACTTCTGGTTTACAGGCCATCATGCACGTCTCTATCCAGGGACAATGTGGAGCCTCCCAATTTTTGGCTGCCCTGGCAAAGGGCTATACTGAAATAGACCCACTTCCTTACAATGGGCACTTCAGGTTTACAGGCCATCATGCACGTCTCTATCCAGGGACAATGTGGAGCCTCCCAATTTTTGGCTGCCCTGGCAAAGGGCTATACTGAAATAGACCCACTTCCTTACAATGGGCACTTCAGGTTTACAGGCCATCATGCACGTCTCTATCCAGGGACAATGTGGAGCCTCCCAATTTTTGGCTGCCCTGCCTAAGGGCTATACTACAATAGACCCACTTCCTTACAATGGGCACTTCAGGTTTACAGGCCCTCATGCACATCTGTATGCAGGGGCATTGGTGAACCTCACAATTTTGGACTGCCCTGGCAAAGGAAAATACTACAAAGACTCACTTCCTCAAAATGGGCACATTAGACTCAAGAGGCCTTCATGTACGTCTCTTCTCAGGGACATCGGAGTGCCACACAATGTTTTCACGTAAAATCTTTCATGTATTAATCTCAAAAAGTAACATACACCAGCTCTATCTCACTATTGGTATGTGCCTTTAACATTTCTGCCATGAAAAATCATTTTGGGGTCATTTTGGAAGGTTTTCTGGTGAGTCCGTAAAAATGGCGTGAAACGCGGACAAAATTGTTCACAGCTGTGACTTTTGAGTGATAAATGCTTCAAGGGGTCTTCCCCATGCTGTTGCCATGTCATTTGAGCACTCTTATGAGACTTTTGTGACATTTTTAGGGTTTCTCCATGCTGCCGGGGGATCATTTCACAAAAATACTCGGGTCTCCCATAGGATAACATTGGGCTCGTTGCTCGGGCCGAGTACACGAGTATCTTGGGAGGCTCGGCCCGAGCTTCGAGCACCCGAGCTTTTTAGTACTCGCTCATCACTAGTAATAATTAGTAAATGTAGTGCGGGCGTCACACGAGACGATCTATCGTGCGATGCATCGTTGGGGTCACAGTTTTCGTGACGCACATCCGGCATCGTTTGCGACGTCGTTTCATGTGACACCTCAGAGCGTTGCTGAATCGGTCACAAATTGTGAGTCGTGTACACGTCGCTTATTTTTAAAAAATTCTTTATTTTCCATGGGTGCCGGTTGTTCATCGTACCCAGGGCAGCACACATTGCTCCGTGTGACACCCCGGGAACGATGAACACAGCTTATCTGCATCCCGCGGCACCCGCCAGCTATGCGGAAGGAAGGAGGTGGGCGGGATGTTTGCGTCCCGCTCATCTCCGCCCCTCCGCTTCTATTGACCGGCGGCTGTGTGATGTCGCTGTGATGCCGAACGTCCCTCCCCCCTCAGGAAGAGGATGTTCGCTGCCCACAGCGAGGTCGCTCAGCAGGTAAGTACGTGTGATGGCGGTTTAACGACTTTGTGCGACACGGGCAGCGATTTGCCCGTGATGCACAAACGACAGGGGTGGGTATGATCGCTCGTGCGATCGCACGATAGATCGTACCGTGTGACGCCTGCATAAGGGTGTTAAATATAAAATAAACATAGATTTTTGCCCACAAATAATATATACTTATCTCTATAATAATAACAAAACTTTTTAAATACTTCAAATAATTTACATTATAATTAATTATATTTTTTTCATTTATATTTAGGGCTGGATTTGCAAAAAGCAATTTGTTTATTTATTCTTTTGTTGCTGTTTACATTTTTACAATCTATTTATTGATAGCTGGACCATATTTAACAAACTTTTTCTCCCCAGCCCCTGCCCCACTCAATTTTTACTTTTTGTGCCTCCCCTATTTCCTCATAGATTGTAAGTTTACCAGCAGGGCCCTGACTCGTCCTGGTATCTAAATTTTGTGACTCTGTAATGTCTCATATTGTCTGTACATGAATTGTAAAGTTCTGCGGAATATGTTGGCGCTATATAAATAAAATGTATTATTATTATTATTATTACATATGTTTTTTTGATGCTTCAAAGTCTGAATTAAAATTAAAAGGTGTGGCATAAAAAATAATATTTATACCCATCTACAGTACAGTTCGGGGAAATCTGGCCTGAAGTGATCTTTATAAAAGAATTGCAGTTAAACACCATACAATTGATCTAGAAACAAGGCTATTTCATCAAATAGAGTTGGGGACTTGTTTGGAATGTATAGTGTCTTTAATGCTGAGAATAATGGGCAGATACTTATCCTTTTGCAATATTCTCAGGGAGGAGTCTTGTTGGCTCCAAATTTATTCCAAAAAAGTACAATAAGTATTGGAGGTAGTATACACAGGGACAGTGCAGGAATAAAGTATGGAGAAGCAGTATACAGAGTGAGAGACAGTGTGATGGAACAGTTTGGAGGAGGTACAGTGTAAAGAAAGGGCACAGTATGGAGAGGGAGAAGCGTGGGGAGAAATTCTGCAGATGAGGACATAGTGGAGACTATAGTTCACAATGCAGGTACACTTTCATTGAAGTTAGTCGGAGGCACTCACCGGTTCATCGTTGCTTTATTCAGAAAAGACACATACAGGTGAGTGGAGGGAGTTAGGGGAGCACTCCTTCCACTCACCTGTATGTGTCTTTTTTGAATAAAGCAACGATGAACCGGTGAGTGCCTCCGACTAACTTCATTG
Organism: Anomaloglossus baeobatrachus; assembly: GCF_048569485.1. Taxonomy (NCBI): domain Eukaryota; kingdom Metazoa; phylum Chordata; class Amphibia; order Anura; family Aromobatidae; genus Anomaloglossus; species Anomaloglossus baeobatrachus. The sequence goes on from NC_134354.1 coordinate 515,670,889, forward strand.
AAAGGATTCTGGATCTCTGCTTTATGTGAGAGCACCGCTGGTCTGCTGCCATCTCCTCCTGCAGTCTAAGCTGAAAACAGCGAGTCCATCTGGAAATCCTGTGTGGATGTTGCCGACTCCTCAAATAACCTGGATTCAGCCATACTCTTGGCATTCACAGTAATCAGTGCCCAGTTTTTTCTATCTTTTTGAGGCATAATGCAGGTACAGTTTGTAAGAGAGCAGCATAAAGACCATCATTCATATAGGGGAATGGTTGGATGGTTATTGTTCATAAAGAAAGACATTATGGCAACCTTAGTTCATGAGCAGGGATGGTGTGGTGGATATAGTTTATAAGGGGGACTGTGTGGTCTAAATGAAAACCTCCATTTTTACATTGTTTTATGACTTAAGCGGGCTTTACACGCTACAACATCGCTAGCAATTGCTAGCGATATCGAGCGTGTAAGCACCCGCCCCTGTCGTGGATGCGATATCTTGTGATCGCTGCCGCAGCAAACATTATCGCTACGGCAGCGTCACATGCATTTACCTGGTCGGCAGCATCGCTGTGACTGCCGAACAATCCCTCCCTCAAGGGGGAGGGATGTTCGGCATCACAGCGACGTCACCACGACGTCACTAAGCGTCCGGCCAATCAAAGCGGAGGGGCGGAGATGAGCGGGACGTAACATCCTGCCCACCTTCTTCCTTCCGCATTACGGCCGGCGGCAGGTAAGGAGACGTTCCTCGCTCCTGCGGTGTCACACACAGCGATGTGTGCTACCGCAGGAGCGACGAACCACATCGATAATCAACCATTACCGATTTTTTGTTTTGGGACGACCTCTCCATGGTGAATGATTTTCACCATTTTTGAGGACATTTAAGGTCACTGGTAAGTATCACACACTGCGATATCATTAATGATGCCGTATGTGCGTCACTAACAACGTGATCCCGATGATAAAACATTAACGATATCATAGCGTGTAAAACCCCCTTTAGTCTCAGTCATCGGCTGGGTTATATCATTTATATATACAGTGAAGGAAACATTTATTTGATCTCTTTCTGATTTTGTAAGTTTGCACAGTGACAAAGACATGAACAGTCTGTAATTTTAAGGGTTTTAAGGTTAATTTTAACAGTGAGGGATAGAATATCTAAAATAAAATCCAGAAAATTGCATTGTATAAATTATATTTATTTATTTGGATTATGCAGAGAGAAATAAGTATTTGATCCCTCTCGCAAACAAGACTTAATACTTGGTGGCAAAACCCTTATTGGCATGCACAGCAGTCAGACTTTTTTTGTAGTTGATGTTTGCGCATGTGTCATTATGAATTTTGAGTATCTTTGGAGATCATTGCTAAATCATTAAGATTTTGAGACTTTTACTTGACAACTCAGAACTTCAACTCCCTCCATAAGTTTTCTACGGGATTAAGATCTGGAGACTGGCTAGGCCTCTCCATGACCTTAATGTGCTTCTTTTTGAGCCACTACTTTGTTGCCTTGGCTGTATATTTTTGGTCATTGTCATGCTGGAAGACCCAGCCACGATCCCTTTTTAATATCCTGGTGGAGGAAAGGAGGTTGTCCCCCAGAATTTCACGGTACATGGCTCCATGCATTGTCCCATTGATGCAGTGAAGTAGTCCTGCGCTCTTAGCAGAGAAACACCCCCAAAACATAATGTTTTCACCTCCATGCTTGGCAGTTGGAGATGGTGTTCTTTGGTTCATAGGCATCATTTCTCTTCCTCCAAAGTTAAGAGTTAAAAACAAAGAACTCAATTTTTGTTTTATCTGACTACAGCACCTTCTCCCAATCACTCGCAGAATCATCCAGGTGTTCATTGGCAAACTTCAGGGCCTGCACATGTGCCTTCTTTAGCAGTGGGACTTTGCGGACACTGCAGGATTTTAAGCCATTACGGTGTAATCTGTTACCAATGGCTTTCTTGTTGACAGTGGTCCTTGCTGCCTTGAGATCATGAACAAATTCCCCATGTGTAGTTTTAGGCTGATCTGTCACCTTCACCATGATCCTGGATATCCCATGAGGTGAGATTTTGCATGGTACCCCAGATTGATGTCGATTGACACTTATTTTTTATTTCTTCAAGGTGTGTATCTTGTCAGATGTATGCATGCCTTGAGCAGCCGTTCGAGGGTGACTATGTCTGCACTCGATGCAAGCATGTTGCGTGTTTGGAAGCCAAGGTAACTGATCTAAATAAGCAGCTTGCAACACTAAGGGGCATTGCAAACCTGGAGAGGAGTTTAGAGCTCACTGAGCTTTCTCTGGCTGGGGCCAGTGATATGGAGGAGGGTGGAGGTGGGGAAGATCAGGACCCAGAGGTAGGTAGCTGGGTAACAGTTAGAAGAAGAGGTAGGGGGAAAAGTGTCAGGGAGCCTAGTCCTGACCTGGCACAACCTAGTAAATATGCCTGTTTGGCTGATATTAGGAATGAAGGGCCTGGACTAGGGTCACTACAGCAGGATGTTGCTCCTAGCAACCAGGAAAACAACTGCTGTAGGAAGGAGGGAAATAGGAGTGCAGCAAAGCCCAGACAGATGTTGGTGGTAGGGGACTCTATAATTAGGCGGACAGACAGGGTCATCTGTCGCCGAGACCGTGAATGCCGAACAGTGTGTTGTCTGCCGGGTGCTCGGGTTCGGCATATTGTGGATCGGATAGACAGATTGCTGGGTGGGGCTGGGGAAAACCCAGCGGTCATGGTGCACATTGGTACTAATGACAAAGTTAGAGGCAGGTGGAAGGTCCTTAAAAATGATTACAGGGAACTAGGAGAGAAGCTGAAGTCCAGGACCTCCAAGGTGGTGTTTTCAGAAATACTACCGGTGCCACGAGCGTCACTAGAAAGACAGCGGGAGCTTAGGGAGATAAATATGTGGCTTAGAAATTGGTGCAGGAAGGAAGGGTTCGGGTTCATGGAGAACTGGGCCGACTTCTCAGTCGGCTACAGGCTCTACGGTAGGGACGGGCTGCACCTCAATGGGGAAGGTGCAGCTGTGCTGGGGGAGAAAATGGTCAGACGGATGGAGGAGCTTTTAAACTAGGATGGGGGGGGAGGGAGGGTAGTGGAGCAAATAAGGGGATAGATAGAGCAGATAGAGACAGGGAGACGGTAGGGGTCAATGAAGGATTAGGGGGGGATGGGACATACAAGGAACGTAGGGAGGCTAGGAGTAATAAAGGTGTTAATAGGATTAAATGTCTACTGGCAAATGCAAGAAGTCTTGCAAACAAAATGAATGAATTGGAGACTCTTATGTTAACCATGGATTATGATGTGGTGGGCATTACGGAAACCTGGCTGGATGAAAGCCATGACTGGGTGACAAACATACAGGGTTATAGTACATTTAGGAAGGACAGGAAAGGCCAAAAAGGTGGTGGGGTGTGTATATTTATTAAATCTAACCTAAAACCTGTGTTGTATGATGACATTGAGGGGAACAGCAACAATGTAGAGTCAGTATGGGTAAATGTACATGGGGAGGGGAATCTTCTGGTTCTGCTAAAAGCTGTAAGTTCTTATCTACCATTCAAGACCATTTCCTCTCTCAGATGGTAGGTGAACCGACCAGGGGAGATAATTTGCTAGATCTGGTCCTGTCAAATAGACCGGATACAATTTCAGATCTACAGGTCCGGGAGCACTTGGGCACCAGCGATCATAATATGGTAAGCTTCAACATAATATTCAATAGAACATTTCAAAGGGGGAATGCTAAAACCTGGAATTTTAGGAAAGCTGATTTCAACAAATTAAGGGAAGAGCTTAAATGTGTAGATTGGGACAAAGTCATGGTAACTGGGGATACCGAACATAAATGGGGTAAGTTTAAGGATATACTACTAGAGTCCTGTAAAAAACGTATACCCAGTGGTAATAAAATGTCCAGGAATAAAAAGAAACCACTATGGATAAATAAGACTATACAAAGTATAATAAAACAAAAACAAAGGGCATTTAAAATCTTAAAGGCTGAGAATACAGAAATAGCATTGCAGGAGTATAAAGATATCAATAGGAAATGTAAAAAAGAAATCAAACAAGCAAAATTAGCTACTGAAACAAAAATCGCCAATGACATTAAAATAAATCCCAAAATCTTTTATAAATACATTAATGCCAAAAGGAAAACAAAGGATAGTATCGGCCCCTTAAAATATAATAACAAGTTAGTTATAGAGGACAAACAAAAGACTGAGATATTAAATAGACATTTCTCATCTGTATTCACCAAGGAACTGACTGTACCAGGGATCATTCAACAAGTGAAAAATCAAAGTCCACCACCCGATATAATTAATTTAACACAAGATGAAGTACGCCTACGTCTGAGTAAATTAAACATTGACAAATCCCCAGGACCAGATGGCATTCATCCACGAATATTGAGGGAATTGAGCTCCGTAATCGACAGACCGCTGTATCTCATCTTTTTAGACTCACTTGTAACAGGGTTGGTGCCTCAGGATTGGAGGATTGCTGATGTGGTACCGATATTTAAGAAAGGTAAGAGGGTAGATCCAGGCAACTACCGTCCAGTAAGCCTGACATCAGTAGTATGCAAAGTTTTTGAGGGCATTTTAAGGGATGACATGCAAAAATATATTGCAGAAAATAATATGATAACTGACAAACAGCATGGATTCATGAAAGATAAGTCGTGTCTAACCAACCTGTTGGGGTTCTATGAGGGGGTAAGTTCAAACCTGGATATTGGTAATGCAGCTGATGTGATTTATTTGGACTTTGCAAAGGCATTTGATACTGTACCACATAATAGCCTTATACTAAAGCTCCAGAAGCAAGGACTAGGGGACATAATATGCAACTGGGTAAGGAATTGGCTAAAAGATAGGAAACAAAGAGTAGTCATAAATGGTACATTCTCTAAATGGGCTGTAGTCAGCAGTGGGGTGCCGCAGGGATCTGTGCTTGGACCGATTCTTTTTACTCTCTTTATTAATGACCTTGTGGATGGAATTGATAGTACAGTGTCAGTCTTTGCCGATGACACCAAACTATGTAGGATATTAAAAACTGACCTGGATAGTACAATATTACAAAAAGATCTGGATAAGATGTCAGAATGGGCAGATACTTAGCAAATGAGATTTAATGTTGATAAATGTAAAGTAATGCACCTAGGACGGAGTAATCCTATAGCTGCATATACATTAAATGGAAGTAAACTCGGGACTACAGAACAGGAGAAGGACTTGGGTATTCTCATTACAAATAAGCTGAGCAGCAGCACTCAATGTCAAGCAGCAGCTGCTAAAGCAAACAAGATTTTAGGGTGTATAAAAAGAGAGATTAGATCCCGTGATCCCAACGTATTGTTACCCCTCTATAAATCACTTGTAAGGCCACATCTGGAATACGGGATCCAGTTTTGGGCTCCACATTTTAAAAAGGACATTCAGAAGTTAGAGTCAGTTCAAAGGCGGGCAACTAGACTATTACAAGGAATGGAAGGCCTCCCATATGATGACAGGTTGAAAAAGTTAGATATGTTTAGCTTAGAAAAAAGACGTCTCAGAGGAGATCTCATTTATATGTATAAATACATGTGTGGTCAATATAAAGGACTGGCACATGACTTATTCCTTCCAAAGACAGTACTAAGGACTAGGGGGCACTCACTGCGAGTGGAAGAAAAGCGATTCCGAAACCTAAATAGGAAAGGGTTCTTTACAGTTAGAGCGGTCAGACTGTGGAATGCCCTACCACAAGAGGTAGTAATGGCAGATACTATAACAGCTTTTAAAAAAGGGCTGGATGATTTCCTCAGTACACAAAACATTGTTGGTTATAAATGACTTAGTGACTAAATGTAGAACTGGTGGAGGAAGGTTGAACTAGATGGACCTAGGTCTTTTTTCAACCTAAGTAACTATGTAACTATGTACTATTGCACCAACAGTTGTCTCTTTCTCACCCAGTGTCTTACTTATGGTTTTGTAGCCCATTTCAGCCTTGTGCAGGTCTATGATCTTGTCCCGGACAACCTTACAAAGCTCTTGGGTCTTACCCATGTTGTAGAGGTTAGAGTCTGACTGACTAATTAAGTCTGTGGACAGGAGTCTGTTATACAGGAGACTATTTAAGATGGCTGTCTTTAATGCAGGTAACAAGTTGATTAGGAGTGTATAAGTGGTTTGTAGGAACAAAAACTCTTAATAGTTGGTAATGGATCAAATACTTATTTCTCTCTGCAAAATGCAAATAAATGTATATAATTTATACAATGTGATTTTCTGGATTTTATTTTAGATATTCTATCATTCACTGTTAAAACTATAGACTGTCCATGTCTTTGTCAGTGGGCAAACCTACAAAATCAGCAAGGGATCAAATAATTATTTCCTTCAATGTATATCAGAATTGAATCACAGTCACCCCTCTACGTCTCTTCCAGGGTGCACTGCCATGCATCTCTGTCATTTTAGCAAGGTCTCACATTGAATGCATAGAATTTCCCAGTGTGGGAGTCAGAATGTTTTAAAATTATACTAGTATTGAATCAAAGTGTCTCCTCTATATTTCTTGCTGGCTGTATTGCAATTCCTCTGTGTAATTTTAGCTTGGTTTCGCATTGAGTGTATAGGCTTTCCCGATTTCCGAGTCAGAATGTTTTTAAAATTGTTACAAAACTGAATCACAGTCCCCCCTCTGAGTGCATAGGCTTTCCCAGTGTGGGAGTCAGAATATTTTTAACATTGTACCAGAATTGAATCACGGTCCCCCGCTCTATGTTTCTTCTAGGGTATACAGTATTTCATTGCTATTATGGATGGAAATGATAGTAAAGTGTCAGTCTTTGCTGATGACACCAAACTATGTAGGATATAAAATAACTGACCTTGATAGTACATATTACAAAACAATCTGGGTAAGATGTCTGAATGGGCAGACACTTGGCAAATGAGATTTAATGTTGATAAATGTAAAGTAATGCACCTAGGATGACGTAATCCTATAGCTGTGTACAATAAATGAAAGTAATTTTGGAGCTATAGAACAGGAGAAGGACTTGGATATTCTTTTTACAAGTAAGCTGAGCAGCAGTACTCAATGTCAAATAGCAGCTGCGAAAGCAAACAAGATTTTAGGGTGTATAAAATGAGAGATTAGATCCCGTGATCCCAACGTATTGTTACCCCTCTATAAATCACTTGTAAGGCCACATCTAGAATATGGGATCAAGTTTTGGGCTCCACATTTTAAAAAGGACATTCGGAAGTTAGAGTCAGTTCAAAGGCGGTTAACTAGACTACTACAAGGAATGGAAGGCCTCCCATATGATAAGAGGTTGGAAAAGTTGGATTTTTTTAAATTAGAAAAAAGATGTCTCAGAGGAGATCTCATGTATAAATACATGTGTGGTCAATATAAAGGACTGGCTCATGACTTATTCCTTCCAAAGGCAATACTAAGGACCAGGGGGCATTCACTGTGAGTGGAAGAAAAGCGATTCTGGCAGCTAAATAGGAAAGGGTTCTTTACAGTTTAAGCAGTCAGACCGTGGAATGCCTACCACAAGGAATAGTATTGGCAGATATTATGACAGCTTTTAAAGAAGGGCTGGATGATTTCCTCAGTACACATAACGTTGTTGGTTATAAATGACAAAATGTATAATTGGTGGAGGAAGGTTTAAATAGATGGATGTAGGTATTTTATGAACCTATGTAACTATGTAATTTTTTTTATTCCCCTTTTTGATTATGATTTTATTTAATTTATTGTGCAGTAGTATGATAACAATGTTGTGCTTGCCTTTTTAAATAATTTTTTTATGGTATTAACTGTTTCAGATAAAAGGAATTTGCAAGGACGTTTTTGCAACATCATCTAAGAGCAGCATGTACTGTATAGCCAAAGAGACTCTGTGGGGTCTGTAGAGACCCTAAAACATAAAAATAAAACGTTAAACATTCCCAAAGAAAAATGTGTTGTTGAGTTGAGACACAAACCCTTCTTGCTCACCATTTTCTAAATACTGCAATCATTATTGATCATGATAATTGGAGCGTTAAACAGCCAGTGATGGTGCTAACACTGGTCCTGCCTGTTACAGCAAGAGCTTGGCTAACAGCTGTAAAAGTTGGCACTATATCACCATGATGTAGTGTTATGCCCACTTGTGGGAAGTCCCTGTAAAAGATGACGTACTAGTAAAACAAGTGTACCGCCCCCGTGGAAGCAGCCGAGCTGCTCGGATGCGGGTTCACTGTGGCTCGAGGGTCTCTGGACCCGGGGGTCGTGCGGCCACTCGAATGAAAAAAGGGGGAATATTTACAGAGGAGTTATAGTTTGTGATGCCACCCATGGCGTGTGGTAATTAGGAGTACCACCACCGCTGTTGGGAGTAACCGGGGATGATGGAATGGGGTAGCAAGGTGTCGGAACCCTCCACGGGTATGGGATGCCCCGGGACTCGGTGCAAGGAGGGAAGTGCCGTGGGTATGAAGGGGTCACTCTCATACTCAGTTCATAAGCAGACACCGACAACTGGGTAAATCAAGTCTCTGGGTACCGCTGCTGCTCAGGGGAGCTCGTCATGGTCCCGTCCCCAAGTGGTGCTGCCTGCTGGTCCGTGACCTGCCTCCTGGCAATTATTTTAGACTTCAACTTGATGGCCCGGTAGCTTCGAACTAGCCAGGTCCTGCTCCCTACTATGGCTAAGTAAGGGAGCTTGCTCTCAGGGCTCATGCTTGGGATTTTCTGGACCGTTTTTGGTTGGAAGGTCCTTTTCCCCTCGTTGCGCTAATGTCCTGATTCTGGAGCAGATGGAAACAGATCGTGAAGGCTCTGTTCTTCTTAGATTAATTGTCGGGTTGCCTGAAGCTACTCGCCAACCTAGGGTCCTTGTACCCCGACGTGCCTTCGGTCCCGGACCGGTGATAGGGCCAGGCTTCTGGCCGCCCTCCTCTACGGGTCCGAGCACCTTCCCTCGATCCCCTGCGACCAGTGGTCCGACTCCTCTAAGCCCAGAACACCATCTGCAACCTAGGCTGTTACTTTGGGAGTCCCAATCCCGACTTCCTCTGAGCTCCTCTCAACTTTGGAGCTACTTCTAACCTCCTTCTCCACTCACTGACTCTACTCAACTCTCTACACGGAAAAAACAAAGAACGAGAGGCGATCAATTAGGTCTATTTATTTTTTATTATGAATAAAAGTGCGGACAGGTGGGGGGAGTCAGACCCGGTATACATCACTACAGTCATCATGCACCAATTGTGCAAGGCATTATAAAAAGTCAAGATTGTGAATACATATGCACCCTCAAAGTTACAATACAATCTGCATAGGGTAAAATTTCATCAAATATCCCTTACTGATTTACTGGGACTCGCTCATCCATACATACACATATAGAGAGTACAATATTGCAGCTCAATTGAAGATCACATGAACTACTCCAAGTTCAAACATGGACCTGTGCCAATATAACTCTAAATATCTTTTTCATATATATGCGCATGGGAACCATATATAATAAAAAATCCAGACATGATTCCAAGCGCAGAGCACGGAGCAGTTCATGAAGATGACACAATTATCTAGTTAGTGGGCAGAAATTATATGCCTAGCAATGAATAGGCTTCCATGTAATTTTATAGGGGTGGTGGTAATAAGAGCAATTGCTCAATATCCATAAATCTCATGAACCGCTCCAGGCTCAGAACACGGAACACATGGCCAGAAATATGAGACTATACTCCATAAATCACTATACCAAAAGGCATCAATATAAATCTCAATTATCCCCATATATATGGTGACCATAAAAATCAAATAAATGATTCCAGGTAAAAAACCTGGAGCAGTCCATGAAGTGGTGGCACACTCAAACAAAATATCCTTCATCTACTGTTGTAGCGTACAGAGGAAAAATGTATAGGATGGGGACACCATTCATATATAGATGATCATAATATCCATGCTCAGCAACGGAAAAAATTCCCATATAATGCTGAAATAATGATAATCACAAAGAACAGTGTTCAATACCCATACAATACAAAGATTATAATTCCAAGGATCCTCATCTGTACACAAACAACTTCAAGAATTATATATAATGAGAATACCATTAGGTTTTTTCCACGCTTGTATCATGGAGCACATGGCACTCCATGAGCCCGTGGTGTCACGCTCCCCGGGTCCGTGGCCCCTCTCCCCGGGTCTCCTGCCCCGCTCCCCGGGTCCTCAGCCCCGCTCCCCGGCTCACCTGCCACGCTCCCCGATCTCCAGCCTTCGGTCCCCGTCCTTCCCAGGCCCCCTGGCCTCCGATCGCGGCGCCCGACGGCTTCCCAGGCCCTGGCTGGCTCCCCTGCGTCCTCTTCTCAGCCTCCCTTCCTGGCTTCTGGCACCCGGGCTGCGCGCATGCGCATTAGGGCGCGCGCGCGGTCACTGACCCTTTCTTAAAGGGCCAGCGTCCATTAACAGGAAATGAGGCTGAACAGGTACAGGGTATAAAGGGGTGTATTGTCCAAGGGGGCGGGGCCTGATCTTCGTGTTCCCTGAGCTAGGAGTCAGGTCTCCTGGTGTTACTGTGCTCGTACTCACCTATCTCTCTTTGTAGAGCCGTGCCTGCTTCGCCATCCAGTCTGCCGTATCCTGAAACCCGAACGCTGTCCATCTGCCATCCTGACAGTCCGCACCACCTCGGATCCCTGCGGTGACCCGTCTTCTTGCTCCCAAGGTTCCGGACCCCGCCTGACATCATCTCGGCTTCCGAACCTGAGCTGCGTCACCCGGACTACCACCCGTAACTCCGTAGTCCCAGGGACTTCTCCGCTATACCTGTGTGCAAGGACTGCTCTGCTGTTTCTAGTGCTCCAGCTGCCGGACTCTTTGCTACCATCTAGGAGTTCGGTCCAGTGGATCCACCTCCTGGGCCTGCCCGTACACCTGGCCGTGACAGTAAGATCAGGCCATGGATCCCGCTGCAGCACTATTGGCCCTGCAAGAGGAACTCCAACGCCAGCGTGAAGTCCAGACCCGCATGCTGCAATTTATGACCTCCGTGGACACCCGCCTGTACACGTTACAAGCATCAATGACGCCTGCGGCACCCAGGTCCTCCAATGGACAATCCACGGCTCCCGCACCAGTGGCAGCCTCGTCGGGTGCTTCCCAACTCCGGTTGGCTTCACCACCTCGTTATTCTGGAGATCCCAAGACCTGCAGGGGCTTCATCAACCAATGTTCCCTTCATTTCACGCAGCTGCCACATCTATTCGCCTCCGACCAAGCCAAGGTCGCCTTTATAATGTCCCACCTAGAGGGCGAGGCACTGGCGTGGATGAACCCCTTGTGGGAGAAGGAGGACCCCGTGACCAAGAACCTTCGAGAGTTCCTGCAGGCCTTTCGCAGTACCTTTGACGAGCCGGGACGCGCCTCTGCGTCTGCTTCATCACTTCTCCGCCTACGTCAAGGAACACTGACGGTGGGCCAATACGCCATCCGTTTCCGCACTTTGGCTTCTGAACTCGGGTGGAATAATGAGGCCCTGACAGCCGCCTTCTGGGAGGGACTCTCGAGTCGCATCAAAGATGAGTTGGCGGGTCGTGACTTGCCCTCCACCCTAGATGCCCTGATTGCCCTGGCTACTCGAGTGGACATTCGTTTTCAGGAGCGCTCTAAAGAGCTGTCTCGTGAGAGACGACCGGTACGGCATTCCTCACCTCCCCAGAAGCCCTCCGCACCTCAGTCATCAACAGCTGGGATTCCCGTCCACGAGCCCATGCAGATTGACCGAGTACGACAGTCTGAACAGCGTCGAGCAGAGCGGCTCGCCCAGGGTCTCTGCTTTTACTGCGGAGAGGGCACACACCTGCTACGCGCCTGTCCAGAGAGGCCGGGAAACTCCAAAGCCTAGGGTTGGTAGGAGAGGCCACCCTAGGTGCTGGGACTCTCTCAGACCCGGTTATGTGGACTGTGCAAGTGTCAACGGGAGAGACGCGGTTCACGGCTGAGGCATACCTCGATTCCGGGGCAGCAGGCAATTTCATTCAGCAGGCCACGGTGGACAAGTACCAGCTGCCTGTTACTCCACTTGACAAACCCCTCGTGATAGCCTCTGTGGATGGGAGACCTCTCTCTGATACCATCTCCTGGGTCACCAGACCGGTCGAACTACGTATCGGTGCCCTGCACACCGAGAACATCTCTCTCTACGTCCTTCCACACATGTCCCATCAAATCCTGCTGGGACTTCCCTGGTTGCGGACACACGAACCCTCAGTCAGCTGGGGTACTGGCGAAATCACCCGATGGGGTCCTTCTTGTCATGAGAAGTGTCTGAAGTCCATACCACACATCCGACGACCTCCGGTTCCAGAGAACCTACCGGAACTGCCCTCGGCCTATTGGTCCTTCGCAGACGTTTTCGACAAGAAGGAGTCTGAGGTACTTCCGCCACACCGTCCCTACGATTGTGCCATCGACCTGCTCCCAGGAACAACACCACCTCGAGGACGGATATATCCGTTGTCCCCAGCCGAAACCAGGGCCATGTCTACCTACATCACAGAGAGCCTGGCTAAGGGATTCATCCGGAGATCCTCCTCTCCTGCGGGAGCGGGCTTCTTCTTCGTTAAGAAGAAAGAGGGTGACCTACGCCCCTGCATCGACTACCGGGGTCTGAATCAGATCACCGTAAAGAACAAGTACCCTCTGCCGCTCATCCCCGAATTGTTCGACCGGCTCAGAGGAGCCCGTGTGTTCACCAAACTGGATCTTCGGGGTGCTTACAACCTAGTTCGTATCCGCTCTGGGGACGAATGGAAGACCGCGTTTAATACTCGCGATGGGCACTATGAATACTGCGTGATGCCCTTCGGCCTATGTAATGCACCAGCAGTCTTCCAAGAATTGGTGAACGACATCTTCCGGGACCTCCTCTACGTCTGTGTAGTAGTGTATCTGGATGACATCCTTATCTACTCTCCGGACCTCCAGACCCACAGAGAGAACGTCCAGCTGGTCCTACAACGACTGAGAGAGAATCGTCTATACGCCAAATATGAGAAGTGTGTCTTTGAGCAGTCTTCTCTCCCTTTCCTGGGATACATCATCTCGGGTACTGGACTGCAAATGGATCCTAAGAAGGTGTCCTCCATACTCAACTGGCCTCCCCCTTCTGGACTAAAGGCAATCCAACGGTTCCTGGGATTTGCCAACTACTACCGCCAGTTCATCCCTCACTTCTCTGCCCTGACTGCTCCTCTCTCCGCTTTGACCAAAAAGGAGGCTAATCCAAAGGACTGGTCACCTGCGGCCGACGCCGCGTTTTGCTCACTGAAGCGAGCATTTGCCTCCGCTCCTGTACTCCACCGTCCGGAGTTAAACCGCCAGTTCACCTTGGAGGTGGATGCCTCCTCCTCGGGAGCCGGAGCAGTGCTCATGCAGAAGTCCTCCTCCGGGAAGATGGTTACATGCGGTTTCTTCTCCAAGAGCTTCTCTGCACCTGAACGTAATTACACCATCGGTGACCGAGAACTATTGGCGGTCAAACTGGCTCTGGAGGAATGGCGCTACCTCCTGGAAGGAGCAGTGTACCCCGTGATTATCTACACGGACCACAAGAACCTGGAATACCTACGGTCCGCTCAGCGACTGAACCCACGGCAAGCCAGGTGGTCCTTATTCTTTGCCAGGTTCGACTTCCCAGCATTCCCCAGGAATTGATAAGGAGAACGTGGAACTGTCCCCCACCACCGGCCACTCCAACAGCGGTAGAACACGCCATGGTTCAGCGAGCCAAGTGCAAAAGCAGAGAAGTGCTGGCAGCTTCAAACGTCACAGCATCAAAAAGATTGTGTGAAGATTTTTTTAATTCCCCTTTTTATTTATTTTACAGTTCCTTTTCTAAAACAGACTTACCTAAGCGGTCAGCCCTCCAGTGGCCCCGCGCACAATATGATGCTGCACTTAATTTTTTTAACGTTCCCATGCAGTCAGCCATGTCGCCAGAAGATCAACGCATTGAAAACATTGCTTGAACTCAACACCATTTGGTTTCCTCAGCCTTTTCTCCTTGTGTTTTTGTTTCCTTTCCCGTTTGTTCCATTCTTAAAGGGAACCATGGTCACAAGCATAATCAACAACTTGTGAATTTTGGAATGAAGGATTTTGTAATTTTGATAATGGTGGCCATCCCTTCGCACGGACGTCGCTGCTTTTGTCTCTGCCTGCTCCTCTTGTGCCAGGAACAAGACGCCCAAACACCTGCCCTATGGCCGTCTTCTGCCTCTGCCGATACCCACAATTCCGTGGCAACACATAGCGATGGATTTTATTACGGACTTGCCATTATCCTCTGGACACACAGTCATATGGGTCGTGGTGGACCGGTTCTCCAAAATGGCTCACTTCGTCCCTATGGCTGGACTGCCCTCTGCTCAGGAACTCGCGGAAGCCTATATACATCACATCTTCCGCTTGCATGGTTTCCCATCCCACATCGTGTCCGACAGAGGAACTCAGTTTACCTCCCGCTTCTGGAGGGCGCTCTGCAAACATCTGGGTGTGACTCTGGACTTTTCTTCTGCTTACCATCCTCAGTCTAATGGCCAAGTGGAGAGGGTCAATCAAATCTTGACCTCCTTCTTACGTCACTACGTCAACGCCCATCACGACGACTGGTCCACGCTTCTACCTTGGGCTGAATTCTCACATAACCACCACATCAGTGAGTCGTCCTCCAAATCTCCCTTCCATGTAGTTTACGGACTTCAACCCTCCGTCCCGTTGCCTATATCCCCTTCTTCGGATGTCCCTGCGGCTGATACTGTAGCCCGTGACTTCGCTACTATTTGGGACTCTGTCAAGGCGTCCCTTGGACGCGCTTCCCAGCGGATGAAGAAACACGCCGACAAGAGGCGTTTTGACCCTCCGCGTTTTTCTCCTGGAGATCTTGTCTGGCTTGCTTCCCAGTACATCCGATTGAAGATACCATCATACAAGCTGGGTCCTCGCTACATCGGGCCGTTTAAGGTCCTCAGCAAGATCAATGAGGTCTCCTACAAGCTACAGCTCCCGGCCACGATGAGGATACCCAACTCATTCCACGTCTCCCTGCTCAAGCCGGTTATCCTTGGTCCCTTCTCCGCTGCTGCCAGTCCGGCTCCTCCACCTATTGCCGATGACGACATCTATGCGGTAAGGGATATCGTGGCCATGAAGACCGTACGAGGTCGACAGTTCTTCCTGGTGGACTGGGAGGGGTATGGTCCTGAGGATAGGTCCTGGGAGCCCAGGGAGAACGTAGGCACTCCTCTGATCCGTGCCTTCCTGTCCCGGTTGCGGGGAGGGGGGCGTGGGGGGGGGGGTACTGTCACGCTCCCCGGGTCCGTGGCCCCTCTCCCCGGGTCTCCTGCCCCGCTCCCCGGGTCCTCAGCCCCGCTCCCCGGCTCACCTGCCACGCTCCCCGATCTCCAGCCTTCGGTCCCCGTCCTTCCCAGGCCCCCTGGCCTCCGATCGCGGCGCCCGACGGCTTCCCAGGCCCTGGCTGGCTCCCCTGCGTCCTCTTCTCAGCCTCCCTTCCTGGCTTCTGGCACCCGGGCTGCGCGCATGCGCATTAGGGCGCGCGCGCGGTCACTGACCCTTTCTTAAAGGGCCAGCGTCCATTAACAGGAAATGAGGCTGAACAGGTACAGGGTATAAAGGGGTGTATTGTCCAAGGGGGCGGGGCCTGATCTTCGTGTTCCCTGAGCTAGGAGTCAGGTCTCCTGGTGTTACTGTGCTCGTACTCACCTATCTCTCTTTGTAGAGCCGTGCCTGCTTCGCCATCCAGTCTGCCGTATCCTGAAACCCGAACGCTGTCCATCTGCCATCCTGACAGTCCGCACCACCTCGGATCCCTGCGGTGACCCGTCTTCTTGCTCCCAAGGTTCCGGACCCCGCCTGACATCATCTCGGCTTCCGAACCTGAGCTGCGTCACCCGGACTACCACCCGTAACTCCGTAGTCCCAGGGACTTCTCCGCTATACCTGTGTGCAAGGACTGCTCTGCTGTTTCTAGTGCTCCAGCTGCCGGACTCTTTGCTACCATCTAGGAGTTCGGTCCAGTGGATCCACCTCCTGGGCCTGCCCGTACACCTGGCCGTGACACGTGGCAATATAATGTCCACCAATCACTCATACAGTGCACGAGGCACGAGCATCGCCCAATACCAGATATGCAGAAGCAGGTACATATAATGAATAATAAACAACAATTCAAGACTTACATGTAACTAAAGGATGACAATGACTGCAGTGGAATGCGCCCAATGCGCATTTCGGTGTAAACCTTCGTCAGGGGGCGTGAACAAACACGGAGGAAGTGAGGTAGTTATAGGCCACCGCTCTCTTCGATTGGGCAGCAAGATGACGCACATGGGGCCGGTCAACCGGAAGTCCCGCCTCACAGGCGCGTCATGGATACACGAACGCCGGGAAACCCGGCGTCCAAGTAGCCATAGAGACGCGGCTGAGAGCGCGAGAATCCCAGACAGGCCGCGCATGCGTGCACTGCGACAATACGGAGAGAGAGAAAGATACAAATATATGGTTTCTCTGCAGGCCAAATATCGAGATTACACACCTCCCCTCCCTGACCTGACCTACCCCAAGCGTATGTCCCGGTGGTCCTGGAAGCGTACCACGATGGAGCAGGGCACTTTGGATGCAAAAAGTTGGAGATGTTGCTGAGAAGTCACTTCTACTGATAGGGATGAGAGATTCCATAGAAGCCTGGTGTAGGAACTGCGGCCCCTGTGCCTTGAGGAGGCAAGATGGCACCAGTTAGCGGGCACCACTCCAACTGATAATCACTATGCAGCCACTGGAGATTGTAGCTTTGGATCATGTCAATTTCACTCCCAGCAGAAGTGGTTACACCTACGCACTCACGATGGTAGATCACTACTCTCGATTCCTGGTGGTGGTACCCCTCAAAGATTTAACTGCCAGTACAACAGTGATGGCGTTCCAAGTGCCCTTTTTCAGGACGCATGGGTATCCCGATTGAGTCCTCACCAACCAGGTTTGAGACTGAGATCTTCCAAGAGTTCTGCAGTCTGTACGGGTGTAAGAAGATACACACCACACCCTACCATGCGCAGATGAATGGGATGTGCGAGAAAATGAACCACTTGGTGATCAATCTGTTGAAGACTCTCTTGCTTGAGAAGTGGAACCAGTGGCCTGAAAAACTGCCAGATCTTGTGGATATCTACAACAATATTCCTGTCGGACCCACCAAATGCATACCCGCTTACCTGATGAGAGTCAGACCTGGAAGACTCCCCGTGGACTTGGAAACGGGGGTCAAGCTGCCTGAAGTCTACTTGCCCAAGGTGGATTGGGACTCACGTCACCAGATTCAGTATAAGCAGATTCAAAAGTGGGATTAGGAACCTTATGTGGTACAACCGTCCAACTTTGACAACTAAAAAACCTGCCTCATCAGAAAGGATCACCTGAAGAACCACCGCTACCGTCTCCCGAGACCACCTGAACAAATGTCCAGAGCCCTTAAGGGTCACACCATCCTAGGGGATTTTGCAGAAGATTGGCCTATGCAGAATGGAGCAGTAATAGTCCCTAGGGTTAACATTCCCACAACCCGTGGAAGAACCAGAACAGGAAAGGCTTACTGACACTGCACCAACTCCAGCACCTAGAGTAGTGCCTATACTTTCACCACGCGCACGCAGGGTTCTACCAGCCACACCTGCCACTGAGGGTGAGGGGTCTGTAGGGAGCGTGGACATACCACAGGGGGAGGAAGAAGGTCCAGCGTTGAGGCAGTCGACCCGGGTCATTTTTGCCCCCATCGAGGTATAGGGAAGAGTGTTAGTGGGACCCGGCCATTTAAAATTGCAAAAGTTAGACTGAGGATCTGTGTTTACGTTTATTGTTTTCAACAGTTTGTTATTTTTCTTATATTATAGGGAATAGTAATGTTTATTAAAGAAAATATACTGAATAATCATACTGGGTTTTAATCAACAGAGAATTTTACCTAATTGAACAAAGTTAATAGAATGTTTGCACAAGGTGCAAGGACTTCAGTTATATAAATATAGATTAGTAGTAAAAATGGACCATGGCCACGGGACTGGTTGTGGCCAACACAGACTTGTGTTTTTGTACATAGATACACCTCCTGTGCATACCAGAGTGTGGTTCAGGGTGTCTCTAGGATTTTGATTCACTGATGGAGGCAACACCACTTAAGTAGGGACTCAGAACCAAGAGGAAGGCGGAATACTGCACAGGAGGGCAGCTTGTGCAGTACCCTGTGACGACCTGATAGTTCAGGGGCGTCACACAAGTAGTTAAGTTCTTCGGGCACTGAACTAATTTTTTTATTTTGAATGAAGACTAGGGACTGTATAGTTCAGGCTGAACCCCAAACACAGACTTTTGACTATATGACCTGTTCCTGTTCAGGTTTGTCCTCTGAATTAAGGTTGTTGAAAGGTTGCAGAGCAGCCAATCAGCAAACTTTTAGGCTGTGGACACTTTTGGAGCCATCGCAGACATGCCAAGTATTGGCATGTGTTACATCCGGGTGGTGGAAACACTGGACCGTACACCGGGTTCCCCTGGGGAGTCAGCCAGGCCAGTCACCCCGCCAGAGGGTCTTGATGCACGGCAGCCGAAGCACTATTGGTAGCAAGACAGTCCGTAGGGGAGCTGGAAGGTAGATGTCGCTGAGAACACGGAGTTCTAGACGGTAGTCCGGGTGACGAGGCTCAGGGTCCGAGGCCGGGTTGTAGGGTCAGGCGAGATCCGGAACCTGCTGAGCGATGGGACGGGTCACCAAACGAAGCCAGGGACTGAAAACTGGCGGAGCTGCAGAGGTGGTGGAACATCCGCCAAAGTCACCGACAGGGTACTGGAACGGACGTGGTTCGGAGCGGCTGGAGTGGCAGGACAGGCTCTGCGAGACAGACAGGGGTTAATACAAGACACAGCAATACGGGGACCTGAACTCCTAGCTTACTAAACACGTAGAACAGGCCCCGCCCACCAGGAAAGAGAATCCTAATATACCCTGTACCTGTCTATGCAATTTCCTGTTTCTAGGTGCTGGCCCTTTAAGAAAGAGTCAATGACCGCGCGCGCGCCCTAATGCGCATGCGTGAGGCCCGTGTGCCAGAAGCCAGTCCAGGGAGCGGTGCAGAGGAAGCAGGGGTGCCCGGCTGAGTGTCTCACGTCGCAGAGGAGCGCCGGGAGCGGGGAGCTGGACGCATGGAGGGCGCAGGCGAGGAAGAGGAGGTCGGGACCGGAGTGGTGAGCCGGGGACACCGCCGGGAAGCGGGCCACGGGGACCGGAGAGCGAAGCACGGGGACCGGGAAGCGTGACAGTACCCCCTCCCCCACGCCCCCCACCCCGCAACCGGGACAGGAAAGCACGAATCAGAGGAGTGCCAACATTCTCCCAGGACCTATCCTCGGGACCATAACCCGCCCAGTCCACCAGGAAGTATTGCCGACCATGCACGGTCTTCATGGCCACGATATCCCTTACCGCATAGATGTCATCGTCAGCGATAGGAGGAGGAGCAGTACCGGCATCAGCGGAGAAGGGACCAAAGACGACAGGCTTGAGCAAGGAGACATGGAAGGAGTTGGGTAAACGCATCGTGGCCGGGAGCTGCAGCTTGTAGGAGACTGCATTAATCTTGCTGATGACTTTAAACGGCCCGATGTAACGAGGACCCAACTTGTATGATGGTAACTTTAATCGGACATATTTGGATGCAAGCCAGAGCAGATCACCTGGGGAGAAACACGGGGGATCCAGGCGCCTCTTGTCCGCGTGTCTCTTCATCCGCAAAGAAGCACGTTCTAGGGAAGACTTGACAGAGTTCCATATAGCTGAGAAGTCCTGGACCAAAGCATCTGCTGCGGGGACATCGGAAGCCGAGGATACTGGCAACGGGACAGAAGGCTGAAGTCCGTAAACGACCTGGAAGGGAGAGCTGGAGGTGGACTCGCTGAAGTGTTGGTTGTGGGAGAATTCAGCCCAAGGTAGGAGCGTGGACCAATCGTCATGATGGCTGTTGACGTAGTGGCGCAGGAAGGAGGTCAGGATCTGATTGACCCGTTCCACTTGGCCATTTGACTGAGGATGGTAGGCCGAAGAAAAGTCCAAGAATACTCCCAGATGTTTGCAGATAGCCCTCCAGAAGCGCGAGGTAAACTGAGTTCCTCTGTCGGACACAATGTGTGCGGGAAAGCCATGCAATCGGAATATGTGTTGTATGAAGGAGTCAGCTAGCTCCTGGGCAGAGGGCAGCCCGGCCATGGGAACGAAGTGAGCCATCTTTGAGAAACGGTCCACCACAACCCATATGACCATGTGTCCGGAGGATAAGGGTAAGTCCGTAATGAAGTCCATTGCAATATGTTGCCACGGAATGGAAGGAATGGGCAGAGGCAGAAGATGTCCATACGGTAGGTGCTTGGGTGTCTTGTTCCGGCACAGGATGGACAGGCTGAGACGAAGGTTGCGACGTCTTTACGGAGGGACGGCCACCAATTGTGACGGACAATCGTACTCCAAGTCTTCTTCTGACCAGCATGGCCGGCGATCTTCGAGGCATGGCCCCATTGCAGGACTCTCTGTCTGTCAGTATCTGAGACATAGGTTTTCCCAGGGGGTATCTGAGTCAGAGCGACAGGAGCCACCGGAATGACTTTACTGGGGCTGATTATGGGCTGGAACGTCTCCTCCTCCAGCTCTACGGGCACGAAGGACCTAGACAAGGCGTCTGCCCGCACGTTCTTATCCGCGGGCCGAAAATGGAGTTGGAAATCAAATCGAGCAAAAAACAAGGACCAACGGGCTTGTCGCGGGTTCAGTCTTTGGGCTGACCGCAGGTACTCCAGATTCTTGTGGTCCGTGTAGATGATCACAGGGTATACTGCTCCCTCCAAGAGGTAGCGCCATTCCTCCAAGGCCAACTTGATGGCCAGTAGCTCCCGATCCCCGATGGTGTAGTTGCGTTCGGGTGCCGAGAAGCTCTTGGAGAAGAATCCGCAAGTGACCATCTTCCCAGAGGAGGATTTCTGCATCAACACTGCCCCGGCCCCTGAGGAGGAGGCATCTACCTCTAAGGTGAACTGTCGGTTCAATTCAGGGCGATGGAGAACCGGGGAAGAAGCAAACGCCTGTTTCAAAGAGCAGAACGCGGCATCGGCCGCCGGTGGCCAGTCCTTAGGATTAGCTCTCTTCTTAGTCAAGGCAGAGAGAGGCGCAGTCAGGGCAGAGAAGTGCGGGATGAATTGACGATAGTAGTTTGCAAAGCCAAGGAAGCGTTGGATAGCCTTCAGTCCGGAAGGAGGAGGCCAGTTGAGGATGGAAGACACTTTCTCTGGGCCCATCTGCAGGCCAGTGTCCGAGATTACATAACCCAGGAAGGGAAGGGACGACTTTTCAAAGACGCACTTCTCGTACTTGGCGTACAGACTGTTCTCTCTAAGCCTTTGGAGTACTAGCTGCACGTTCTCTCTGTGAGTCTGTAGGTCCGGAGAGAAGACCAGGATGTCATCCAGATATACCACGACACAGACATAGAGGAGATCTCTGAACACGTCGTTCACCAATTCTTGGAAGACTGCCGGAGCATTACACAGACCAAAGGGCATGACACAATACTCGTAGTGCCCATCCCGAGTGTTGAATGCGGTCTTCCATTCGTCTCCAGAGCGAATGCGAACCAGGTTATAGGCCCCACGGAGGTCCAACTTGGTGAATAGACGAGCTCCTCGGAGCCGATCGAATAGTTCGGGGATGAGTGGCAGAGGGTATTTGTTTTTTACGGTGATCTGGTTTAATCCCCGGTAGTCAATGCAAGGGCGCAGATCACCTTCCTTCTTCTTGACGAAGGAAAAACCTGCTCCGGCAGGGGACGAAGATCTCCGAATGAACCCCTTTGCCAGGCTCTCCGTGATATAGGCAGACATGGCCCGTGTTTCAGCAGGGGACAAGGGGTATATCCTTCCTCTAGGAGGCGTAGTTCCCGGCAGTAAGTCGATGGCACAGTCGTAGGGACAATGAGGCGGTAGTACCTCTGACTCCTTTTTATCAAACACGTCCGTGAAGGACCAGTAGGCAGAAGGCAGTCCTGGTAGAAACTCTGGAACCGGAGGTCGTCGGATGGGCTGTATGGATTTCAGACATCTCTCGTGACACGAAGAGCCCCATCGGGTAATTTCACCTGTACTCCAGCTGACCGACGGTTCGTGTGCCCGTAACCATGGGAGTCCCAGCAGGATCTGATGAGACATGCGCGGGAGGACGTAGAAGGTGATATTTTCGGTGTGCAGGGCACCGATCCGTAATTCCACAGGCTTGGTGATCAGCGAGACGGTGTCAGAGAGGGGTCTCCCATCTACAGAGGCGATCACCAGCGTTTTTTCTAGTGGGATAACAGGCACCTGGTACTTATCCACCGTGGCCTGCTGGATGAAGTTGCCTGCTGCTCCGGAATCGAGATATGCCTCTGCCGTGAACCGGGTCTCTTCTGTAGTCACTTGAACAGTCCATGCCACGGAGTCTGAGAGAGTCCCAGGGTGGCCTCTCCTACCAAGCCTAGGCTTTGGAATTTCCCGGCTTCTCGGGACAAGAGCGTAGCAGGTGTGTGCCATCACCGCAGTAGAAGCAGAGACCCTTTGCTAGTCGTTCTGCTCTGCGTTGCTCAGACTGCCTCAGGCGGTCAATCTGCATGGGCTCGTAGGTAGACGCGCCTGGTGACGCCGACTGGGAAGCGATGGACTTCAGTGGTGGGGAGGAGTGCGTTATCGGACGCCTCTCGCGGGACACCTCTTTGGATCGTTCCTGAAAGCGAAGATCCACTCGAGTCGCTAGAGCGATCAGGGCATCCAGGGTGGAAGGCACGTCACGCCCAGCCAGCTCGTCTTTAATACGACCCGAGAGTCCGTCCCAGAAGGCGGCGGTTAGGGCCTCATTGTTCCACCCTAATTCCGAGGCCAAGGTGCGGAAGCGGATAGCATATTGGCCCACCATCAGAGTCCCCTGATGTAGCCTGAGGAGCAATGAGGCGGACGCGGAGGCGCGTCCGGGCTCGTCAAAGGTGCTACGAAAAGCCTGCAGGAACTCCTGGATGTTGGTGGTTACCGGATCCTCCTTCTCCCACAATGGGTTCATCCAGGCCAGTGCCTCTCCCTCTAGATGGGACATCACGAACGCGACCTTGGCTTGGTCAGAGGAAAAAAGGTGCGGCAGCAGCTTGAAATGGAGGGAGCACTGATTTATGAATCCCCTGCAGGTCTTGGGATCTCCGGCGTACCGGGGTGGTGAGGCCAAACGAAGTTTGGAAGTATCCGAGGAGGCTGCCACGGGAACTGCGGCCATGGACTGTGCAGTAGAAGCCTGAGATGCCAAGGACGTGGCAGTTGCTTGTAGCGTGTTCAGGCGGGTATCCACCGAGGACATGAAGGCCAGCATGCGGGACTGGGTCTCGCACGGTCGTACGAGTTCCTGCTGCAAGGTGCCCAGCTGGGCCGCTAGTGCTTCTGCGGGATCCATGGCCTGTTCTAGCTGTTACGTCCGGGTGGTGGAAACACTGGACCGTACACCGGGTTCCCCTGGGGAGTCAGCCAGGCCGGTCACCCCGCCAGAGGGTCTTGATGCACCGCAGCCGAAGCACTATTGGTAGCAAGACAGTCTGTAGGGGAGCTGGAAGGTAGATGTCGCTGAGAACACGGAGTTCTAGACGGTAGTCCGGGTGACGAGGCTCAGGGTCCGAGGCCGGGTTGTAGGGTCAGGCGAGATCCGGAACCTGCTGAGCGATGGGACGGGTCACCAAACGGAGCCAGGGACTGGAGACTGGCGGAGCTGCAGAGGTGGTGGAACATCCGCCGAAGTCACCGTCAGGGTACTGGAACGGACGTGGTTCGGAGCGGCTGGCGTGGCAGGACAGGCTCTGCGAGACAGACAGGGGTTAATACAGGACACAGCAATACAAGGACCTGAACTCCTAGCTTACTAAACACGTAGAACAGGCCCCGCTCACCAGGAAAGAGAATCCTAATATACCCTGTACCTGTCTATGCAATTTCCTGTTTCTAGGTGCTGGCCCTTTAAGAAAGGGTCAATGACAGCGCGCGCGCCCTAATGCGCATGCGCGAGGCCCGTGTGCCAGAAGCCAGTCTAGGGAGCGGTGCAGAGGAAGCAGGAGTGCCCGGCTGAGTGTCCCACGTCGCAGAGGAGCGCCGGGAGCGGGGAGCTGGACGCATGGAGGGCGCAGGCGAGGAAGAGGAGGCCGGGACCGGAGTGGTGAGCTGGGGACGCCGCCGGGAAGCGGGGAGCGGGCCACGGGGACCAGAGAGCGGGGCACGGGGACCGGGAAGCGTGACAGCATGGCTGTGACTGGAAAATGCACACAGTGACTAGTCCTGTATAAAGGACAAATCATGACCATGTTGCCTTCACTAGAATTTCGGAGAGTACGCTGTTGGAGTGAGGGATAGTGAGAAGTGCAGTCAGAAAAAAACAAATACATTGTAGGGAAAGGATGATGGAGTGAGGAACAGTGACAGGTGCATGTAATTCTAAATCAAATACAGTGATGCATCACACAGCTTTGTGTGGCGCCCTGGACAAGCCAGGACGTCACAGGTACTACAACAACACACCCCACACCCCGGCTTGGGACATCAAGGTCAAACACAAATCCTTGTTGCCTTCCTCCAGGGGCTGATGTCCACACCAGGGGGTGGGCCAGGCGGTTGGCCCCGCCCACCGAGGAGTTCACAGTCCTGGAGGCGGGAAAAGGAGGCAGATCAGTTTTGAGTTTGAGGAGGAGTGGAGTGAAGTGGCAGTAGAGAAAACTGACCGTGTCCGGGTGCGTGGCCTGGGCACATACAGCAAGTTTGGCAGACGGTGGTGACTGTCTGCAGGGGGGGCTGATTGACGTGAACCGTAAGGACCGGGGACGGGCGGTGGCCCACCGGTACCGGATCGGGGAGCGAAGAGAAGCCAGCACCATTCGGCAGGGCTTACAGACCCCAACCAGGCTAGGAGTCACCGTAAAACCGGTCAAATCCGTTAGCGAAGGGAACCTCCGTGGTTTCCCAGCAGTCAAGACCCGATTGAAGGCAACAGCTCAAACCGTGAAGGGAAATACAGTCACCGCCAAGGCTACAGTTCCCAGGGCCAGAGTTTGCGGGCAAAAGGGGCTCCCTCAGCATCCATCCAAGCTGGGGAGCGGGTTACCGATGGGAAGCCATTGGAACCGTGAACATAACACAGGTGCAGGGAAAGGCAGTCACCACCAATCTACCGGGAGGAGAACAACCGCAGCCATCTGTGGGACCCGTCCATCCAGCCGTTTGTTTTACCAGAGACTTTGCATTCATCATTGGCTGAGTGAGTACCACTGTGCTGTGTGGCACCGCGCTGCCCCCGCGACCCTGCACCTCACCAGGCCCCGTAACCCACCTGCCATCCCTCCCTCACTGGGCCCCGGGACAACCAACCCCCTACCCACGGAGGGGAGAAAACAACATCCAAGCTGCTCCCTGTCACCGCTCCCGGGATCCCCATCCAGAGCAGTGGTGGTGCCACAACCTCACCACAACCGTGGGTGGCATCACGGACAATATCCCTAAACCAAACAACCCCCCCCCCTTTTCACTCACGGCCGAGGAGCGCCGCTCGAGTACCGGGATCCGGCCCACCGCTCGAGCCACCGACCGAGCGAGCAGCAGCAGCCGGACCCGAGCAGTGGGTGAGCGCAGCGTCCCCTCCCCGCCCGCAACATTTGCATAGTGGTCAAAAACAGCAATGCACAGGCAAGGTAATCTATTTACTAAATCTACAAAAAAACAGAGTGTTTTCAACGTGACTTGCTGTGTAAATATATCTGAAACGTTATACTGCGTTGCATCACACAGCTTTGTGTAGTGGCTAAAAAAAGCAGTGTACAGGCAGTGTAATTTACTAGCTCAATCTAGCAAAAATGTTTTTTCCAATGTGCCTTGCTGTGTGAATATCTTTAAAACCTTATACTGTGTTTCATCCCACAGCTTTATGTAGCGGTACAAAACAGCAGCGTACAGGCAGTGTAATCTATCAGTGGCCACACTACCACCAAACCTAAAAATGGAAACAGTCTTATTGCATTATTCAAAGTTGTCGAACTCAGACATTGCTGTCTGCTTTGAACAATATTTTTTTCAAAATAATTGCTTCGGATAGACACTGAGCAGCATGGGTGAGCAAGTAGCTTGATTCCAAATCCAATTATGAGCTTTTTAAATGCAGCAACTAGACTGTCCACCACTGGAACAGAAAATTGGCTTCTGTGTGGGAACTGTGAAAACAAGCAGTCTAAGAATTTGTACTATGCTATAGGCCCCCTTGACACATCCGTGAAACACGTGCGTGTTTGTTCCGTTTCCGTATATACCGGAGACACGGACAAACATGCACCAATGTTAATCTATGATTGTGGTCACACGTGCGTTATTTCATTATGTCCGTGTGTGCGTGTCCGTGATTCGTATGTGTTTGCGTTTTGCACGGATGCATGTCCGTTATCTGCACGGAGCACGCACACGTGGACACAATGAAAGTCTATGGGTATGTGCACACACGTTAGTAAACACGTATGCATCTACCTATAGTCCGTGTCCGTTTGGTGTTTTTATTTCTAGTGATGTCGGCCATTCTTTCTATTTCTGTGTATGTCGGTCAATCTCCCTGAGTCCGTCGGTCGGTCTCTCTGTCTCTCTGTCGGTCTCTCTGTCTGTCTGTCCCTCTCTCATAGTCTGTCGGTCAGTTTCCCCCCCTCTCTCATACTTACCGTTCCTCGATCACCGGCGCGGCGCTGCACGGCATTCACACTGCTGCGGCGGCTTTTACTATTTTGAAAAAGCCGGCCGCTCATTAAACAATCTCGTATTCCCTGCTTTCCTCGCCCACCGGCGCCTATGATTGGTTGCAGTGAGACACGCCCCCATGCTGAGTGACAGGTGTCTCACTGCACCCAATCACAGCAGCCGGTGGGCGTGTCTATACTGTGCAGTAAAATAAATAAATAAATAAATAATTTAAAAAAACGGCGTGCGGTCCCCCCCAATTTTAATGCCAGCCAGATAAAGCCATACGGCTGAAGGCTGGTATTCTCAGGATGGGGAGCTTCACGTTATGGGGAGCCCCCCACCCTAATAATATCAGTCAGCAGCCGCCCAGAATTGCCGCATACATTAGATGCGACAGTTCTGGAACTGTACCCGGCTCTTCCCGATTTGCCCTGGTGCTTTGGCAAATCGGGGTAATAAGGAGTTAATGGCAGCCCATAGCTGCCACTAAATCCTAGATTAATCATGTCAGGCGTCTCCCCAAGATTCATTTCATGATTAATCTATAAGTGACATTAAATAAACACACACAGCCAAAAAAATCCTTTATTAGAAATAAAAAACACAAACATATACCCTGGTTCACCAATTTAATCAGCCCGAAAAAGCCCTCCATGTCCGGCAGCATCCAGGATGGTCCAGCATCGCTTCCTGCTCTGCTGCATGAAGGTGACAGGAGCAGCAGAAGACACAGCTGCTCCGGTCAGCTCCACGCAGCAACTGAAGACAGCCGTGCGATCAGCTGAGCTGTCACTGAGGTTACCCGCTGTCACTGGATCCAGCATTGACAGCGGGAAACCTCAGTAACAGCTCAGCTAATCGCGCGGCACTCTTCATTTGCCGCGTGGAGCTGTCAGGAGCGGCGGTGTCTTCTGCAGCTCCTGTCACCTCTATGCAGCAGAGCTGGAAGCGACGCTGGACCATCCTGGATTACGCCAGACATGGAGGGCTTTAGCGAGCTGATTAAATTGTTGAACCAGGGTATATGTTTGTGTTTTTTATTTTTAATAAAGGATTTTTTCTGGTGTGTGTGTTTATTTACTGTAACTTACAGATTAATCATGAAAGGAATCTCGGGGAGACGCCTGACATGATTAATCTAGGATTTAGTGGCAGCTATGGGCTGCCATTAACTCCTTATTACCCCGATTTTCCAAAGCACCAGGGCAAATCGGGAAGAGCCGGGTACAGTCCCAGAACTGTCGCATCTAATGTATGTGGCAATTCTGGGCAGCTGCTGACTGATATTGTTAGCCTGGGGGGCTCCCCATAACGTGGAGCTCCCCATCCTGAGAATACCAGCCTTCAGCCGTATGGCTTTATTTGGCTGGCATTAAAATTGGGGGGACCGCATGCCGTTTTTTTTAATTATTTATTTATTTATTTTACTGCACAGTATAGACACGCCCACCGGCTGCTGTGATTGGGTGCAGTGAGACACCTGTCACTCAGCGTGGGGGCGTGTCTCACTGCAACCAATCATAGGCGCCGATGGCCGGGGAAAGCAGGGAATACGAGATTGTTTAATGAGCGTCCGGCTTTTTCAAAATAGTAAAAGCCGCCGCAGCAGTGTGAATGTCGTTCAGCGCCGCGCCGGTGATCGGGGATCGGTGAGTATGAGAGAGGGGGGGAAACTTCAGTCACTCGAGGGATTAGTGGTCACTGGTGAATCCTTCACAGGTGACCGCTATAATCAGTACTCGACACAGACAGAGCCGCGGTATGAGGATGAAGTCGGGTGAAGTTCACCCGAGTTCATTCTCATCGCGCAACTCTGTCGGCTGTCAGCCGACATTTATAAACGACATTGTACATCACACACACAGACATTCCACACGAACATTCTACGTACACATACATGTTCATTCCACATGCACACACGGACGTTCTACACACAAACACGGCTAGCATACGCAATTCACACAGATGCCACATGGACCATAAAAACGGACACAAAAACGGGACACGGACCCGAAAAACAGCCCGTAACACACGTGTGTGTTTTTCACGGACGTGTGAAGGGGGCCATAAGCGCAGAGTTGGCACCTGAGTCGCATGTCAATGTCACCCTTGTGATGTAGTAAAGGGTATGGTGGTTGATGCAAGCTATATTCCTCCTAGCCTGTTGCACTGTTGAGCAGCAGAGAAGAGGTTAATCCTGGCCTGGATCTTCTCTGCTAGTTCAGGGTGTGAGGCAAGGGCTGATGATCACAGGTGTGTTATTTGCACAGCATAAAAATTAAGCCAGACCTCAGGTGGAGGGTGGTTGGGCTGGAAGACTGAAGCAGAATGTCTGTTGTGAAGGAAGAAGAAACCAAAGCTGTATGGGCTGGCACGTCTGGGACTGATGTTGTGCTTTATACCAAGCTGGACTTATACTTTTGTAACCCTGTTTGAAGTAAGATTGCATTTATGTTTATGTTCAGTGTGAATAAAAACACTGACCTTTTGGACTAGAAAACCATGTATGCCACTTTACTGAATCCCTGCCAACTCCCACCAGAGCTGAATCCCCACATTTGGTGGCTTGAAGTGGGCAAACACAGTGAGGCTGGTGCAATAGGTTTTTTGAGTTTTTTGTACTTCTGGCTGGGTGCCAGTGTATGTCCTGGGTGAAAGGTTTGTCGCAAACCCAGTCTGGGTTATCTCTGGAGATGGAGGCTATTGTGAAAAAGCTCATGAAGTCCACTCAGTGGCAGCAAGAGGCCACTCAGCACCAGCTGATATTTAATCAGGAGACTACTCGGTGGCAGGAGGAGGCTGCTTGATGGCAGGTAGAGACTAATCAGTAGCAAGAGGTACCTAATCATCAGCAGCATTTTTTTTAATCAGGAGACTACTCGGTGGCAGGAGGAAGCTATGCAGCGGCAGCAGGAGACCAACCAGCTGCTGATACAGCACATGATGTTGTCACAGGCAGCGGGAGCTCCACCGGTAATTAATTTCAGGAAAGTGGTTCATATGCCTAAAATAGAGGCCAACAATGACATCGGGTCCTACCTGGATATTTTCAAGAAAGTGGCTGAGAGAGAGGGACCAATTGGCGGACATATTCGCTCCATTTCTGGCAGCAGGACCCCAGAAGACCTGGATGAGCAAGCAAAGGACTATGCCATCGTTAAGGGTGAGATCCTTGCACGTCTGGGTGTAAATGTGTTAGTTTGGGGCCAGCAGGTACATGAGTTGGAATTTGACTCTTATAAACCAGCCAGATCCCAAGGTTACGACTTACTACACCGGACACAGAAATGGCTTCAGCCTAAGGTACTGTCATCCACTGCTATGGTGGACCACATAGTAGCTGATAAGTTCTGGAGGGCTTTACCTTCCCCCTTCCAATGCTGGGTGGAATAGGTGACTCCCAATAATATGCTCCAGATGGTGGACCTTATAAAGCGATATGGGGCTATCAAGGACCCCCAGTGAGGGATTTCGGGGAGAGCAACAGGAAAGTCCCATAAGTCCCCACCCCTGACCAGTCGAGTTGAGCCCAGGAGGGCTGCACAGGACTTCTCAAGGTGTGAACAGGTCTTCATGGTCTGCTGGCAATGTCAGGAGCCAGGCCATGTAAGAGCTGACTGACCCCAACTTATTGAACTTATGGACACTAACTTTGGGTACCGTCAATCCTGTTATACTAAAAGGGTTTGTGCAACTGACATCTCAAAAGATATCAGTGATAGACATCTGTATCTTGTTGAGGTGCAGGGCACCCCAGCAGTAGCTCTAATGGACTCAGGGAGTCTTGTGACCTTAGTGCGAGCTAGCCTGGTGAAACCCATCGAGTTCACTGGCAGAAAATTTAGTCTATTGTGCATTCACGGGGACTTAAAAGACTATCTCACTGCTCTAGTGATAATGAATACACCTGCCAGGAGACGATAACATGACGTGGGGTTGGTTGCAAACCTGCATTGTGAAATGATAATTGGGAGGGATTTTCCACTATTCTCGGCCCTATGGCTAACAGTTATAACACTCAGGGAACTTGAGTTAGAGCCGGTAAAGTCCACAAAAGGTTCTACAGAAGGAGTGCAGGAGCCTTCTGGGCCCAAGGAGGAGGTTCCGGGTGTAGGGTTAATCTCCAATCGTGTTAAGAAGGGGAAATGACCCTCATGGAAGTAATGGCAGGGAAAGTAGAGGACTTGCTGCCAGCTCCTGAATTGTCAGACTTAATTGTCTCAGGTTACAATTTTGACACTGAACAACTACAAGACCGTAATTTGTCCCCGGCCAGGGAAGATGTGTTAATTGTTGATGGGGATCCCCAAAAACTCGAGGCGGATACCAGGTTTCCACAGTTTGCGGTGACCCATGAGGTGTTATATTAAGTTGTCAAAATACGGGGTGAGGTGGTAGAACAATTGATGGTGCCACAGGCCTATCGCAGGTCGGTAATGGATCTTGCCCATCCTCACATACTTGGAGGACACTTGGGCCATAACAAATCTCTGGATCGGATCGTATTATGCAGCAGCTTTATTGGCCCGAAGTCTTCGAAGAAGTAAAATGGTGTATTGCGATTACTATCCAGTGTAATGGGTGAACAGTCCCCAGCCACACTTTCGAAGCCCCTTGGTACTACTGCCGATTATATAGGTACTGCTTGAAAGAGTTGCCATGGACCTGGTGGGACTGGTAAACAAGTCCACAAAGGGACACTAACATATACTACTTGTGGTTTTTGATTATGCCACCCGATATCTGAAAGCGGTCCCTCTGCATCATACATCAGTGAAACTCATAGCCAAAGAACGTATAGGCATGTTCTCTCAGGAAGGGAATCATAAGAGATCTTAACCGACCAGGGAAGCCCATTTATGAAAAAGTTCATAAAGGAACTCAGCAAGTTATTAAATGTCAAACATTGACGCACATCAGTCTATCATCCCCAAACAGACGCCTGGTTGAAAGGTTCAACAAAACAATAAAAAACATGTTAAAAAGAGCTGTATCCAAAGATGGCAAGGACTGGGACCTCTTGCTGCCCTACTTATTGTTCACAGTGCAAGAGGTTCCCCAGGCATCCATGGGATTCTCGCCCTTTGAGCTATTGTACGGCAGACATTCACCGGGGTTGCTAGATCTAGCTAAAGAGCCATGGGAGCACTAACCTACCCCACACAAGAGTGTGAAAGAACATGTCGCTAAAATGCAAGAGAGAATGGAGACGGTTCTGCCACTTGTACGGGAACATATGAAGGCAGTACAACTAGCACAGAGACAGGTCTATAACCGAGTCGGTCAGATAAGATCCTTTAACACTGGTGACCAGGTGCTGTACCCACCGCAGACAGCAAATTCCTTTCAAGATGGCAGGGTCCCTACGAGGTAATAGAGATGGTGAGGCCATTAATTTACAAGGTACGCCAGCCAGGGCAAAGAAAGCCAGAACAGGTTTATCATGTAAATTTGCTAAAGTCCTGGAAGGATAGGGACAGTGACAATGGGGACAATACGTTTCTTGCGTTTCCTGTGGGGAAGGCTCCGTTACTGCCGGTGGTTTCAGTGGAAGCCTCCGCCACACTCAAAATAGCTGAAACATTGTCCCCTAAATAGATTCAGCAGGCCTGGGAGTTCATTAATCAGAATACAGACTTCTTCTCCAAGCTCCCTGGTGATACTACCCTAGTCCAACATGGCATTGTCATTGAGCCACAGGCCAAAGTCCAACAAAAGCTGTATCGGGTGCCTGAGGTTCAGCTACAAGCCATCACTGAGGAGGGGAAGTCAATGCTACAGCTGGGGGTCATTGAGGAATCCCGTGGTGAGGGGGCTAGCCCAATAGTCCTTATACCTAAACCTGACGATACCCTGTGGTTCTATAATAACTTCTGAAAACTTAACGAAATATCAAAGTTTGATGCCTTCCCCATGCCCCGGGTGGATAAGTTGATAGAGAGGTTAGGGAAAGCTCAGTATTTTTCAACCCTGGACCTTACAAAGGGGTACTGGCAGGTGCCCTTGATGGAGTCCGCCAAGGAGAAGATGGTCTTTGTAATGCCTGAAGAGCTGTATTAGTATAAGGTATTACCTTTTGGTTTATATGGTGCACCAGTGACATTCCAACAGTTAATGAATGTCACCCTCTATCCCCATTGCCAATACGCCTCTGCATAACTTGATGACATTGTGGTACTTAGTGCAGATTGGAAGATGTACTTACCAAAGGTAAAAGCAGGAGTGAACTCTCTTTGACAAGTGGGGCTAACCACAAATCCAAAAAAAATGTACCTTAGGGGTGGAGGAAGTTTGTGGTATGTTATTGGGCAAGGAGTCATCAACCTCAAGTAGATAAGATAGAGGCGATCAAAAACTGGCTCCGTCCCCTCACAACAAAAAAGTAAGATCTTTATTTGGTTTGGTTGAATATTACAGGCAGTTTATTCCCAACTTTTCCACACTGTTAGCTCCATTGATGGACTGCATTAAAGGGAAAACATCTATAATGGTATGCTAGAGTTTTCAGGCTGAGGATGCTTTTAGGTCTTTGAAGTGAGTATTGTGTGAAATTCCTGTTCTGATTATGCCTGACTTTAAAAAAAAGTCTTTGTCGTGCAGACAGACGCATCGGAGGTGGGTCTGGGTGCA
The DNA here is from genome assembly GCF_048569485.1 of Anomaloglossus baeobatrachus. NCBI lineage: Eukaryota > Metazoa > Chordata > Amphibia > Anura > Aromobatidae > Anomaloglossus > Anomaloglossus baeobatrachus. The sequence continues at coordinate 515,704,418 of NC_134354.1, forward strand.
GTGCTGTCTGCGGAAGTTAATGGAGAAGAGAATCCCATTGTTTTCCTCAGCTGGAAGCTTACCCCAGCTGAAACCAGGTACAGTTTAGTGGAGATGGAGTGTCTTGCTATCAAATGGGCACTCAAGTCTCTCCGCTTTTATTTGCTGGGGAGGGCATTTTGATTGTTGATCGATCATTCCCCTTTTATGTGGAAGAGTGAGGCCAAGAAGAAGAATGCTCGGGTCACCAGTTGGTTCCTTCTCTGCAAAATTTCAAGTTTACAGTGGTACATCGGGCAAGCAGGCTGCAGAGCAATGCAGAGGCCCTGTCCCAGGACCACTGTTTGGCATTTGTCCACCCCCTCATGGTTGAACAAAGGGGGGTATGTTATGCAGTAAAGGGTATGATGATTAATGGGAACTATATTCCTCCCAACCTGTTGCACTGTTGAGCAGCAAAGAAGAGGTTACTCCTGGCCTGGATCTTTTCTGATAGTTCAGTTTGTGAGGAAAAGGCTGATGAGCACAGGTGTGTGAATTGCACAGCATAAAATGGCAGACAGACCTTCTCAGTTGAAGGGTGGTTGGACTGGAGAACTGAAGGCGTCTGTATGTTGTGAAGAAAAAGGAAACCAAAGCTTTATTGGCTGGCATGTCTAGGACTGATGCTGTGCTGTATACCAAGTTGGACTGGACTTTTCTTTTTGTAACCCTGTCTGAAGTAAGACTGCATTTATGTTTATGTTCAGTGTGAGTAAAAACACTGACCTTTTTGGACTAGAAACCCATATATGCCTCTTTACTGTCTCTTTACTGCATCCCTTCCAACGCCTACCAGAGCTGAATCCCCACACCTTGAAAATAAGCAAAACAGTTGGAACCCCAACAACATACCTGTCACATAGTTATTGAGCACTCTGTTGGATTTGATTCATGGCCCATTTCTATACTAAATTGGGTGCTGTGTGGTGGATCTCAGGCAATGGGAGCTAATCATAGAAAAAGGATCGTCACTCATAGAATTTTTCATTTTTTTCGCTTTATTTTCAAGCCATTAAATGTGCAAAAAAAATGTCCAGTGATGTACAATAGTGACGCGTTTCAGTCATGAACAAAAATGACCTTTCTCAAGCTCAGTCTAGCAAGAACTGTTGCTTATCCCATATAAATACGTGAAGGTGAAGTGCACAGACAGCTGAATCTCATATAATGAACACAGCGACACAACAAAGAAAAAACATCTGAAGCTTAACTATTTCTATACTAAGAAGAATATTATTCATCATTATAGCAGTCTTGTGAAATGAACCTCAACTTAGAACTCCGTTATAACATCTCTCAATATATCAATATATGATATATTTCATTTTTTATTTCTATATATTTTTATATATTATTTATCTATTTTTTCTGTATAATATAATTTACTGTTTTTATAATTATTTACACAGTTATATTTCGAGGTTCACCGCAAAAATTAGAGATCATACTATATTCAATAAAAAAAGAAACAATAAATCCACCCAATATTCAAAATACATAAGAATTTTTTTTTCAAAAACACTGTCAAAAAAACATTTCATCATACCAAAATTTTGAGTGTGATTATAGGAAAAAACTCCTCCAAAAGTTTTTTATCAAAACTTTTTTTCAAAACCTTTGTAGTGACTCTATTCGAAATACCTTAAAAAAATTTCTTTGAAATAGAAAAAAACTTTGTTTTCAAAAACTTTAACAAGAAAAGAGTGTGTGTACATATATATACTACCTTCTCACTTCTCACCCCCTGGTTATTTGTCCTTCCTCGTTCTCGAGTCTTCTATCAGTGGCCTGGGAGTTTGAGGGTTCTGCGCAGGATCTTAGTTGTTCCCAGCACTGCGCTTTTCTGGACAGAGAGTTCAGATGTTGCTCCTGGAATCTGTTGCAGCCATTTTTCCAAGTTAGGGGTCACTGCTCCAGAATATATATAAAAATATACATATGAATAAAAAAGTTCTCAAAAATTCTTCACATATCTAAAGAATTATATATATTTGTATTATTAAACAAAAATCAATTATAGGAAAAGAGTCATTACTTACAAAAATTAATATGCAATTACAAATATAAAGATCCACATGGAGGATTCGCATAGAAATATTTTATCCATATAGGAATCTAATTCATATAAAGGATTATTAGAAAGGAAGTAACAACAAGATGTTATCAGAAAATAATATTTCAGACTATATCAAGATCTTCAACCAAAAAATTTCCTCAAATATGTCAAAGGATGGAATATCAACAAAGAAGATCCTTGATCAATGTTGTTAGCAGAATTCCGATTATAATCATCAATCCATAATGAGAAAGGTTTGAGAGTAGATCACATGGTGTCCAGATGTGAATGATAATCTGTTAATATCGTAATCTTTTATTGTTTCAATAAAGAAGCATAATTATTGCCTAAAATACAATAGTAATATTAGACTAAGAAAATGAGGGAGAGTCAAGCTCACCAAGGACTGACCTGCTGGTTGTAATCAAAGTCCTGCGCACGGAACAAGGTTCGGCAACCATCCAAAATTGAAGTAGAAAAAGAAATGCCAGGGATAAAATGTAAAATCCTTTTTTATTGAAAATAAAGCAATAAAAATCCAGCAGATACCATGATAGATGTCAGAAAGGTGGCAGAACAACGCGTTTCGACGCTTCAGGTCTTAGTCATGTTCTACACCTGGTTTCTTCTACTAAGGGTCAGCCACAACAGGGCCAGCTGTGGACTGCCCTTGTAAGGGCGGGAGTCATTGTGGATAACTAAAGGGTCAGTTTAATCCCAGACAGGGCTAGTGACCAAGCCACTACTCCCACCGTGCCGGTGTTTGGACTATACAACACGGGAGAACTTTGATCCATCCATGGGACGAAAGGACTGGGTGAGATTGTTCCACTTCAAGTGGTCTTGATATTGTATTTGTTTTTTCCTATTATATGCCATAGGATATAATTGATATCTAGCATAGTATATCCATATAGGAGTCACCATCTTTTGGATATTACAGTCTATGGTGTTTGTTTCGGCTTAAATTGTCCTTTGTTGGTATGTTACACTACTGTAAATTTACAGCTGGGCAATTATTTTCATCCATTTAAGCCTAATGGTACTAATGCTGACTGGGTTAATTGGCATACTATTTTTATTGTGATCATATATATATATCCTGTATGCTACATATACCCAGCAATAATCCAGCTTACTAGCAGTGCCATTATAGCCAACTGTGCACAAGATCTCCCTACCCCTCCTGTGTTGGTTGTAAAGGGTGAACGTTTCCCGTTCCCCTGTATATTGAAATATGTTGGCACCATAAATACATGAACCGTATTGGCCTCAACATTTTTCTGGTTTTAATTGGTGTTTGGATCACTGTATGTTATTTACGTTATTTTAAATAACCCAATTAAAGGTTAAGTTTTATTATCACATATCTAAAATGTATCCTCAAACATAAAATAATTTTCTTGCAAAATAAGTTTCAAAAGAGACAAAATAAAGTAGATTCAGAAGCTGCCACTATTGGTTGTCCTGGCGGGTGGATTAAAGACTTCTGAACCTTAGGGAGAATATAGAAAATGGGGGTAATAGAATGTTTATTAATTAAAAATTCTTCTGTTTTACTATCAATTATACCCAGTGTTCTATATTCCCCAACAAGCTCATTTAATTTACGTGAAATCGAGTACTGTGGGTCACAATGCAATACTTCATAAGCATCCCTATTAGACAATAACCTATGTGCCTCACTTAAATAATCAGATTTGTCCATTATGACTAATCCCCCACCTTTATCAGGGGGTTTACATATAATAGTACTGTCCTAAATAATGGTATTTAATGCATCCCTTTCTTTTAGGGAAATGTTATGATGGAATGATAATTTTCTTTTGTTTATAAGACATCAAAAAACCATCTACCGTATTTTTTGGACTATAAGACGCACTTTTCCCCCCCAAATGTTGGGGGGAAAGTGGGGGGTGCAGCTTAGTCTGAATGTAGGGCTGCGGGGAATGAGGGTGCTGTGGTGGAGCGGGTCATCGGCGGCACGAGCAGGCTGTAGCAGCGCCTGCCTTGACTACATATGCCCGCTCATTTCATATGTATGCATCCTCCCGCTCATCATCTCTCAGCACCAAAGCCGACGCTGGCAGGTGGGCGGGATGATGGGCGGGATTTGCACGCATAGTAAAAAGCCGTGTGATCACCCCTGGCAACTACAGCCTGGAGTGATCATGTGCGGCTATATTCACTGCCCCCCGCGCATCATCATCAGTGCGAGGAGCAGTGAATAAGTATGGTATACTCACCCATCACCGTTCCCCTGCAGCATCACGATCTCCTCCTGTCGGCCGGCCCACTGTGTAGAGAACGATGAGCACAGGGATGACGTCATCCCTGTGCACACTCTCCATACACATCATCCGGCAGACAGAAGGAGATTGCGATGCTGCAGAGGAACGGCTCCACACAGGTCAGCGGTCGGCGCTGCTGCTGACACAGACAGGAAGACGAGCAATGCTCCAGGAGTGAGGAAAGGTGAGTATAAATGTTTATTTTTTTTTCTGTGCCATAGAATACAGGCCATATACCAGGATGGGGGTATATAGCAGGATGGGGGTATATTATAAGTAGAATAAGAGTATAGAGCAGGATGGGGGTATATTATGAGCAGGGTGGAGGTATATTATGAGCAGGATGGGGGTATATACCAGGATGGGGGTATACATCAGGATGGGGCTATATAGCAGGATGGAGGTATATAGCAGGATGGGTGTATATAGCAGGATGGGGTACATAGTAGGATAGGGGTATATAACAGGATAGGGGCTATACCAGGATGGGGGTATTTATCAGGATGAGGGACATATATACAAGGATAGGGATCATATACAAGGCAGGAGAATCATTACCAGGATGGGGTACCTTAGTAGAGAATTTGGGAACATTACCCCCATAACCGTGTCAGAAGCAGATCCTCGCCCCATAACAGTGTGTCATGACCACATTTTTTGCTTAAAATTTTATTTTCCTATTTTCCTCCTCTAAAACCAGGGTGCGTCTAAGAGTCAGGTGCATCTTATAGTCTGAAAAATACGGTATATCTTTTTTAACCCACTCGATGTAAGTTTCCACTGGATGATATATTTTTGGTGGACAAAATTTCCATTTATTTTTTCGACCCAATTGTGAGATAGATAAACATTCAACATTATTGGCTACATTAGCTTCTGGCTTATCCATAATGTGTACACGTAATCTAAGTTTACGGAAAAAAATTTTTTAAATCAATTTTAAGACCAAAAGATTTAAAATAAGTAGTTGGACAAAATGATAACCCTCTGGATAAAATATCCAATTGTTCATCAGAAAATACCTTAGATGGTAGATTTAACACTAAAGATTTATTGTTGTTTGGGACCGAGTTTGTATCGGTGCTTCTATTTCTCCTATAATGGCGCCCCGCTCGTCTTCTTTTTTTTTTCGTTTAATATTTCTTTATTGTTTTCAAGAAAAATTATATGACAAAGCATGAATATATATAATTTTGTAGTGCCCGGTTTTACAGAATATGGAAAAGTTGCAGTTTGGTCTGGGCTAGAGTTGAGCGCGGTTCGTGGTTCGTGGTTCTCCAGTTCTAGGCTCGAGTGATTTTGGGGCCTGTTCTAGATCGAACTAGAACTCGAGCTTTTTGCAAAAGCTCGATAGTTCTAGAAACGTTCGAGAACGGTTCTAGCATCAAAAAACCAGCTAAATCATAGCTTGGTTTCTGCTGTAATAGTGTAAGTCACTCTGTGAATCACACTATTATGACATTTCAGTGTATAGTGTGCGTGAACAGCGCCTTCAGATCACTGCTGTTTCTATAATGGCGATCGCCATTTTTTTTTTTTTTTTTCTTGTCTTCCTTCCCTAAGCGCGCGCGTCTTGTGGGGCGGGCCAGCATGTCAGCCAATCCCAGACACACACACAGCTAAGTGGACTTTGAGCCAGAGAAGCAACGGCATGTGTGATAGGATGTCCATGTCACGTGTCCCTGCATTATAAAAACGGACATTTTCTTCCAGGACGCCATTATCTGCCTTCTGCGTCTTTGGTGTCAGACATCACTGTCGCAGCTCCGTCCTCCTGAGTCCTATCGCCGATACAGCTGTATGCGCTGCATACACAGCATTAGACAGCTTAGGGAGAGCACTTTATAGCAGTCCTTTTAAGGGCTCAAACCGGCAGGGTCAGAGAGCCATAGGTGATAGGTCCTGAAAACAGCCACAGCGTCAGTGTAGCCAAGGTCAGGGATTTCCTCCCTGCATTTCACCATTAGGAGGGAATAGAAAGGCAGGCTTCCATTCCTCTACCCAGAGCACCACAATCCTGCCACTGTACCCTCTTGTCCTCTGCACACTCCAACTCATTATAACTAAGCCATTATACTAGCAAACACTCAGTGCACCTAGTGGCATCCTAAACGTGGCTATTGGACTTTGCTATAGTCCCACTAGTGCAAAGACATTTGCAGAGCGCGTCTGCCTGCATTGCACACTCCAACTCATTATAACTAAGCCATTACACTAGCAAACACTCAGTGTACCTAGTGGCATCCTATACGTGGCTATTGGACTTTGCTATAGTCCCACTAGTGCAAAGACATTTGCAGAGCGCGTCTGCCTGCATTGCACACTCCAACTCATTATAACTAAGCCATTACACTAGCAAACACTCAGTGTACCTAGTGGCATCCTATACGTGGCTATTGGACTTTGCTATAGTCCCACTAGTGCAAAGACATTTGCAGAGCAAGTCTGCCTGCATTGCACACTCCAACTCATTATAACTAAGCCATTACACTAGCAAACACTCAGTGTACCTAGTGGCATCCTATACGTGGCTATTGGACTTTGCTATAGTCCCACTAGTGCAAAGACATTTGCAGAGCGCGTCTGCCTGCATTGCACACTCCAACTCATTATAACTAAGCCATTACACTAGCAAACACTCAGTGTACCTAGTGGCATCCTATACGTGGCTATTGGACTTTGCTATAGTCCCACTAGTGCAAAGACATTTGCAGAGCGCGTCTGCCTGCATTGCACACTCCAACTCATTATAACTAAGCCATTACACTAGCAAACACTCAGTGTACCTAGTGGCATCCTAAACGTGGCTATTGGACTTTGCTATAGTCCCACTAGTGCAAAGACATTTGCAGAGCGCGTCTGCCTGCATTGCACACTCCAACTCATTATAACTAAGCCATTACACTAGCAAACACTCAGTGTACCTAGTGGCATCCTATACGTGGCTATTGGACTTTGCTATAGTCCCACTAGTGCAAAGACATTTTCAGAGCGCGCCTGCCTGCATTGCACACTCCAACTCATTATAACTAAGCCATTACACTAGCAAACACTCAGTGTACCTAGTGGCATCCTATACGTGGCTATTGGACTTTGCTATAGTCCCACTAGTGCAAAGACATTTGCAGAGCGCGTCTGCCTGCATTGCACACTCCAACTCATTATAACTAAGCCATTACACTAGCAAACACTCAGTGTACCTAGTGGCATCCTATACGTGGCTGTTGGACTTTGCTATAGTCCCACTAGTGCAAAGACATTTGCAGAGCGCGTCTGCCTGCATTGCACACTCCAACTCATTATAACTAAGCCATTACACTAGCAAACACTCAGTGTACCTAGTGGCATCCTATACGTGGCTATTGGACTTTGCTATAGTCCCACTAGTGCAAAGACATTTGCAGAGCGCGTCTGCCTGCATTGCACACTCCAACTCATTATAACTAAGCCATTACACTAGCAAACACTCAGTGTACCTAGTGGCATCCTATACGTGACTATTGGACTTTGCTATAGTCCCACTAGTGCAAAGACATTTGCAGAGCGCGTCTGCCTGCATTGCACACTCCAACTCATTATAACTAAGCCATTACACTAGCAAACACTCAGTGTACCTAGTGGCATCCTATACGTGGCTATTGGACATTGCTATAGTCCCACTAGTGCAAAGACATTTGCAGAGCGCGTCTGCCTGCATTGCACACTCCAACTCATTATAACTAAGCCATTACACTAGCAAACACTCAGTGTACCTAGTGGCATATTATACGTGGCTATTGGACTTTGCTATAGTCCCACTAGTGCAAAGACATTTGCAGAGCGCGTCTTCCTGCATTGCACACTTCAACTCATTATAACTAAGCCATTACACTAGCAAACACTCAGTGTACCTAGTGGCATCCTATACGTGGCTATTGGACATTGCTATAGTCCCACTAGTGCAAAGACATTTGCAGAGCGCGTCTGCCTGCATTGCACACTCCAACTCATTATAACTAAGCCATTACACTAGCAAACACTCAGTGTACCTAGTGGCATCCTATACGTGGCTATTGGACTTTGCTATAGTCCCACTAGTGCAAAGACATTTGCAGAGCGCGTCTGCCTGCATTGCACACTCCAACTCATTATAACTAAGCCATTACACTAGCAAACACTCAGTGTACCTAGTGGCATCCTATACGTGGCTATTGGACTTTGCTATAGTCCCACTTGTGCAAAGACATTTGCAGAGCGCGTCTGCCTGCATTGCACACTCCAACTCATTATAACTAAGCCATTACACTAGCAAACACTCAGTGTACCTAGTGGCATCCTATACGTGGCTATTGGACTTTGCTATAGTCCCACTAGTGCAAAGACATTTGCAGAGCGCGTCTGCCTGCATTGCACACTCCAACTCATTATAACTAAGCCATTACACTAGCAAACACTCAGTGTACCTAGTGGCATCCTATACGTGGCTATTGGACTTTGCTATAGTCCCACTAGTGCAAAGACATTTGCAGAGCGCGTCTGCCTGCATTGCACACTCCAACTCATTATAACTAAGCCATTACACTAGCAAACTCTCAGTGTACCTAGTGGCATCCTATACGTGGCTATTGGACTTTGCTATAGTCCCACTAGTACAAAGACATTTGCAGAGCGCGTCTGCCTGCATTGCACATTCCAACTCATTATAACTAAGCCATTACACTAGCAAACACTCAGTGTACCTAGTGGCATCCTATACGTGGCTATTGGACTTTGCTATAGTCCCACTAGTGCAAAGACATTTGCAGAGCGCGTCTGCCTGCATTGCACACTCCAACTCATTATACAGTTAGGTACAGAAATATTTGGACAGTGACACAATTTTCGCGAGTTGGGCTCTGCATGCCATCACATTGGATTTGAAATGAAATCTCTACAACAGAATTCAAGTGCAGATTGTAACGTTTAATTTGAAGGTTTGAACAAAGATATCTGATAGAAATTGTAGGAATTGTACACATTTCTTTACAAACACTCCACATTTTAGAAGGTCAAAAGTAATTGGACAAATAAACCAAACCCAAACAAAATATTTTTATTTTCAATATTTTGTTGCGAATCCTTTGGAGGCAATCACTGCCTTAAGTCTGGAACCCATGGACATCACCAAACGCTGGGTTTCCTCCTTCTTAATGCTTTGCCAGGCCTTTACAGCCGCAGCCTTCAGGTCTTGCTTGTTTGTGGGTCTTTCCGTCTTAAGTCTGGATTTGAGCAAGTGAAATGCATGCTCAATTGGGTTAAGATCTGGTGATTGACTTGGCCATTGCAGAATGTTCCACTTTTTTGCACTCATGAACTCCTGGGTAGCTTTTGCTGTATGCTTGGGGTCATTGTCCATCTGTACTATGAAGCGCCGTCCGATCAACTTTGCGGAATTTGGCTGAATCTGGGCTGAAAGTATATCCCGGTACACTTCAGAATTCATCCGGCTACTCTTGTCTGCTGTTATGTCATCAATAAACACAAGTGACCCAGTGCCATTGAAAGCCATGCATGCCCATGCCATCACGTTGCCTCCACCATGTTTTACAGAGGATGTGGTGTGCCTTGGATCATGTGCCGTTCCCTTTCTTCTCCAAACTTTTTTCTTCCCATCATTCTGGCACAGGTTGATCTTTGTCTCATCTGTCCATAGAATACTTTTCCAGAACTGAGCTGGCTTCATGAGGTGTTTTTCAGCAAATCTAACTCTGGCCTGTCTATTTTTGGAATTGATGAATGGTTTGCATCTAGATGTGAACCCTTTGTATTTACTTTCATGGAGTCTTCTCTTTACTGTTGACTTAGAGACAGATACACCTACTTCACTGAGAGTGTTCTGGACTTCAGTTGATGTTGTGAACGGGTTCTTCTTCACCAAAGAAAGTATGCGGCGATCATCCACCACTGTTGTCATCCGTGGCCGCCCAGGCCTTTTTGAGTTCCCAAGCTCACCAGTCAATTCCTTTTTTCTCAGAATGTACACGACTGTTGATTTTGCTACTCCAAGCATGTCAGCTATCTCACTGATGGATTTTTTCTTTTTTTTCAGCCTCAGGATGTTCTGCTTCACCTCAATTGAGAGTTCCTTAGACCGCATGTTGTCTGGTCACAGCAACAGCTTCCAAATGCAAAACCACACACCTGTAATCAACCCCAGACCTTTTAACTACTTCATTGATTACAGGTTAACGAGGGAGATGCCTTCAGAGTTAATTGCAGCCCTTAGAGTCCCTTGTCCAATTACTTTTGGTCCCTTGAAAAAGAGGAGGCTATGCATTACAGAGCTATGATTCCTAAACCCTTTCTCCGATTTGGATGTGAAAACTCTCATATTGCAGCTGGGAGTGTGCACTTTCAGCCCATATTATATATATAATTGTATTTCTGAACATGTTTTTGTAAACAGCTAAAATAACAAAACTTGTGTCACTGTCCAAATATTTCTGGACCTAACTGTAACTAAGCCATTACACTAGCAAACACTCAGTGTACCTAGTGGCATCCTATACGTGGCTATTGGACTTTGCTATAGTCCCACTAGTGCAAAGACATTTGCAGAGCGCGTCTGCCTGCATTGCACACTCCAACTCATTATAACTAAGCCATTACACTAGCAAACACTCAGTGTACCTAGTGGCATCCTATACGTGGCTATTGGACTTTGCTATAGTCCCACTAGTGCAAAGACATTTGCAGAGCGCGTCTGCCTGCATTGCACACTCCAACTCATTATAACTAAGCCATTACACTAGCAAACACTCAGTGTACCTAGTGGCATCCTATACGTGGCTATTGGACTTTGCTATAGTCCCACTAGTGCAAAGACATTTGCAGAGCGCGTCTGCCTGCATTGCACACTCCAACTCATTATAACTAAGCCATTACACTAGCAAACACTCAGTGTACCTAGTGGCATCCTATACGTGGCTATTGGACTTTGCTATAGTCCCACTAGTGCAAAGACATTTGCAGAGCGCGTCTGCCTGCATTGCACACTCCAACTCATTATAACTAAGCAATTACACTAGCAAACACTCAGTGTACCTAGTGGCATCCTATACGTGGCTATTGGACTTTGCTATAGTCCCACTAGTGCAAAGATATTTGCAGAGCGCATCTGCCTGCGTTGCACACTCCAACTCATTATAACTAAGCCATTAGACTAGCAATTTTTACTGCCAGTTTAAGGCCTGTAGTTGCATTGTCAGGGATATTTATTCTTTATTATTGTGCTGTTAATAAAGCTAGACCACCACTGCAATCTACACCACCTCTCAATTTTTACTACCACATTTTCAGTCCACAATCTTGTCGCAATCAACATGAGTGGCAAAATGACAGATGCTGGTGGAAAGGGGAAGAGGCGTGGTGTAAAAGGCAAAAAAGGTTTTGTCCGTGGGGAAGGTGGAAAAGCTCCATTATCATCTGCTGAAGATAGACCCTCTACCAGCAAAAGTAAGATGTCTACTACTTACCATGGACAATCCGATGTGCTCCCTTTTTTACGGACATGAACAACAGGAAGAAAGGTAGATGATGGGCAAAAAAGGAAAATGCTTGAATGGATCTCAAGTGGTCCAACAAGTGCCCTCTCAGCCACTTCAAGTACCGCATCCAAAAAACACCAGTCCTCTGAGTTGTCATCCCAATCACACTTGATTTCTCCCAGCTCTGAAGTCTCCATCAGCCCTGCACAGTATGGTGGAACTGAGATGGCTGAGTCTGCAGAGCTGTTCAGTCACACTATAGCCTGGGAATCAGAGGTCTGCTCCCAAGCTACAGTGAGTACAGAACAGGAAATGGTCTGCAGTGATGCCCAGAACCTTTGTGACTCGGATTCAGGCCGTGAGGAACAAGTTTCTGAGCATAATGTTGACCCTTTGTCACAAACTGTAACACCTGTGGTTATAGACAATGAGGAACATTCTGATGAAGATGAGACGCAGATACCCGATTGGGATGACAACTTAAATATTCGGTCAGGGCAAGAAGAGGCTCGGTCAGAGGGGGAGGGGAGTGCAAACACAACAATTGATGATGAAGTTCTAGATCCCACCTACTGTCAACCCCCAGTCAGGCACTCGAGGAGGTCAACAGAGGCGGTGGAGGAGGATGCAACCGACGACGAAGTTACCTTGCGCCTTCCTGGACAGAGTCGGAGCACTGGTAGCACGTCTACAACTGCATCCTCAGCCACCACTCTGCCTCTGAGCATTATTCGGGGTGGATCAACAGGTCGCATGGCCTCTAAGCCTTGCCTAGCCTGGTCCTTTTTTGACATAGAAAAAGATCGCCCAAATTATGTGATATGTAAAATTTGTCATGGTCGTCTTAGTAGAGGTCAAAACCTCAGCAGTTTGACAACTTCTTCCATGAATCATCACATGAATAAATATCATATGGCCCGGTGGGAAGCTCACCGTGCTGCAATGCAGCCTAGCGGAGCAAACCATCCACCGCCTGCCCCTTCCAGTGCATCCGCGCGCTCGTCATCTTCTAGGACTGTTGAGACAGCTGTCACACCTGTTTTTCCACCCACAACTTCCACCACTGTAACCGCAACAGGCAGTTTGCTTGGTAGGTCGTCAGTTGGTTTGGAAGGGGAAACAAGTGAGTGTGTACAGCTCTCTCAGACATCGATAGCACCAACGTTGGATGAAGGCAACATCATGTCTCCGCCTGCACTTTCCTCACAAACCTGCATTTTTCCAGGGACACCCTACTCAACACCGTCCACACACAGCAGCCAGATCTCTGTCCCTCAGATGTGGTCAAATAAAAGGCCACTTCCTCCGAGCCATGACAAAGCTAAGAGGTTGACTCTATCCCTCTGTAAGCTGTTGGCTACCGAAATGCTGCCTTTCCGCCTAGTGGACACACAGGATTTTAGAGACCTTATGTCTGTCGCTGTGCCCAAGTACCAGATGCCTAGTCGCCACTACTTCTCTAAGAAAGGTGTGCCCGCGCTACACCAGCATGTCGCACACAACATCACCGCTTCCTTGAGAAACTCTGTGTGTGAACGGGTGCATTTCACCACCGATACTTGGACCAGTAAGCATGGACAGGGACGTTACATGTCGCTGACTGGGCACTGGGTAACTATGGTGATAGATGGTGAAGGGTCTGCTGCACAAGTCTTGCCGTCCCCACGACTTGTGTGTCAATCCTCTGTCTGTCCAAGTTCCGCCACTGCTTCTGCATCCTCCACCTCATCTGGGTCCTCCACCTCCGCCCCAAGCCTGCCTGGTCAGGCCACCAGCGTTCTCACTGCGCAGAAGGAATCACGCACGCCTCATTACTATGCTGGCAGCAGAGCGCAACAGCATCAGGCGGTCTTTAGCTTGACATGTCTTGGGAATAAGAGTCACACAGCTGAGGAGTTGTGGTCAGCTCTGCGGTCCGAGTTTAATAAATGGTTGTCTCCACTCAACCTGCAGCCTGGTAAGGCCGTGTGCGACAATGCTGCAAACCTGGGTGCGGCCCTTCGCCTGGGCAAGGTGACACACGTACCTTGTATGGCTCACGTGTTGAACCTTGTCGTCCAGCAATTTTTAACACACTATCCCGGCCTAGATGGCCTTCTGAACAGGGCACGAAAACTGTCTGCTCACTTCCGCCGTTCAAGCGCCGCAGCAGAGCGACTTGCATCGCTCCAGAAGTCTTTCAGCCTGCCGGTTCATCGCCTGAAATGCGATGTGGCGACACGCTGGAATTCAACTCTCCACATGTTACAGCGACTGTGGCAGCACCGCAGAGCCCTGGTGCAATACGTCATGACGTATAGCCTGGGCCAACGAGATGCAGAGGTGGGGCAGATCACCCTGATGGAGTGGTCTCAGATCAAGGACCTATGCACCCTTCTGCACAGTTTCGACATGGCGACGAATATGTTTAGCGCTGACAATGCCATTATCAGCATGACGATTCCAGTCATTTACATGCTGGAGCACACGCTAAACACTATTCGGAGTCAGGGGGTGGGACAACATGAAGGGGAGGAACTACAGGAGGATTCATATGCGCAAGGGACAACAACATCACCAAGGTCCAGACGTTCATCATCACCAACGCAGCAGGCATGGGACCATGGGGGACAGGGATCGACAAGGGCGCATAGTAGCAGGCGAAATGTTGTGCAAGGTGCAGGAGAACATGAAGAAATGGAGGACGAACTGTACATGGACATGGAAGACTCAGCGGATGGGGGAGACCTTGGTCAAATTTCAGTTGAAAGAGGTTGGGGGGAGATGTCAGAGGAAGAAAGAACGGGTAGCACCTCTATGCCACAAACACAGCGTGGACTTGGTCCGCATGGCTGCGCAAGACACATGAGTGCCTTTTTGTTGCACTACCTCCAACATGACAGTCGTATTGTCAAAATTAGAAGTGATGATGACTACTGGATTGCCACACTATTAGATCCCCGGTACAAGTCCAAATTTTGTGACATAATTCCAGCCATAGAAAGGGACGCACGTATGCAGGACTATCAGCAGAAGCTGTTACTCGATCTTAGCTCGGCTTTTCCACCAAACAACCGTACAGGTGCAGGGAGGGAATCTCCCAGTTGTAACTTGACAAACATGGGACGGTCTCGTCATCTTCAACAGTCTACCCGTACCAGTAGGACCGTATCTGGTGCTGGTGACAGCAATTT
This sequence comes from Anomaloglossus baeobatrachus, assembly GCF_048569485.1. Taxonomy (NCBI): domain Eukaryota; kingdom Metazoa; phylum Chordata; class Amphibia; order Anura; family Aromobatidae; genus Anomaloglossus; species Anomaloglossus baeobatrachus. Next base: position 515,719,464 of record NC_134354.1, read on the forward strand.
TATGGAATCTTTTCATAATTTTTTTAGACCATCTTTTGCAAGGCCACCAGAGACAACAAGTCTGACACATAGTCAACGGCTGGAGAGGATGATACAGGAGTATCTCCAAATGAACATCGATGCCATGACTGTGCAACTGGAGCCTTGCTCCTTTTGGGCTTCAAACCTAGAAAAATGGCCAGAGCTCGCAACTTACGCCTTGGAGATTTTGTCGTGTCCAGCTGCCAGCGTTGTCTCTGAACGTGTCTTCAGTGCTGCTGGGTGTGTGCTGACAGATAAGCGCACGCGTCTGTCCAGTGACAATGTGGACAGACTGATGTTCATCAAAATGAACAAGTCATGGATCCAGAAGGAATTTACAACCCCTGTGTCATCCTGGGGAGAGTAAATGCTTGTGGATTTAGAATGTGCTTGATGCAAATCTAGCTGTGAAGTGTACAACTATGGCACAAGTGCTGCCACTGAATGGGTGGGTGTGTGTGGGGCACAATTTTTGGAAAAAAGGGAGACTCCGCTTTGAGTAACCCTTGCTTACATTGTTTTTAAAAGAGGCCAAGATGAACAAGTCATGGTTCAGCAAAGACTTTATCTACCTACCCCGGTGTCATGCTGGGGACGGTTAATTATGGCGTATTTTTGAATGTGCTTGATGCAAATCAAAACATCCTGTTTGCAACTAGGGCCCAATTGCTGCCACTGATGGGGTGGGTGTCTGTGTGGCCCAATTTTTGGAAAAAAGGGAGACTCCGCTTGGAGTAACCCTTGCTTGCTGTGTTTTTAAAAGAAGCCAAGATGAACAGAGCTGGGATCAGGAAAGACTTTGCTACCTACCCTGGTGTCATGCTGGGGACGGTTAATTATGGCGTATTTTTGAATGTGCTTGATGCAAATCAAAACATCCTGTTTGCAACTAGGGCCCAAGTGCTGCCACTGATGGGGTGGGTGTCTGTTTGGCCCAATTTTTGGAAAAAAGGGAGGCTCCGCTTGGAGTAACCCTTGCTTGCTGTGTTTTTAAAAGAAGCCAAGATGAACAGAGCTGGGATCAGGAAAGACTTTGCTACCTACCCTGGTGTCATCCTGGGGACGGTTAATTATGGCGTATTTTTGAATGTGCTTGATGGAAATCTAGCTGTGAAGTGTACAACTAGGGCACAAGTGCTGCCACTGAATGGGTGGGTGTGTGTGGGGCACAATTTTTGGAAAAAAGGGAGACTCCGCTTGGAGTAACCCTTGCTTACATTGTTTTTAAAAGAGGCCAAGATGAACAAGTCATGGTTCAGCAAAGACTTTATCTACCTACCCCGGTGTCATGCTGGGGACGGTTAATTATGGCGTATTTTTGAATGTGCTTGATGCAAATCAAAACATCCTGTTTGCAACTAGGGCCCAAGTGCTGCCACTGATGGGGTGGGTGTCTGTGTGGCCCAATTTTTGGAAAAAAGGGAGACTCCGCTTGGAGTAACCCTTGCTTGCTGTGTTTTTAAAAGAAGCCAAGATGAACAGAGCTGGGATCAGGAAAGACTTTGCTACCTACCCCGGTGTCATGCTGGGGACGGTTAATTATGGCGTATTTTTGAATGTGCTTGATGCAAATCAAAACATCCTGTTTGCAACTAGGGCCCAAGTGCTGCCACTGATGGGGTGGGTGTCTGTTTGGCCCAATTTTTGGAAAAAAGGGAGACTCCGCTTGGAGTAACCCTTGCTTGCTGTGTTTTTAAAAGAAGCCAAGATGAACAGAGCTGGGATCAGGAAAGACTTTGCTACCTACCCTGGTGTCATCCTGGGGACGGTTAATTATGGCGTATTTTTGAATGTGCTTGATGCAAATCTAGCTGTGAAGTGTACAACTAGGGCACAAGTGCTGCCACTGAATGGGTGGGTGTGTGTGGGGCACAATTTTTGGAAAAAAGGGAGACTCCGCTTGGAGTAACCCTTGCTTACATTGTTTTTAAAAGAGGCCAAGATGAACAAGTCATGGTTCAGCAAAGACTTTATCTACCTACCCCGGTGTCATGCTGGGGACGGTTAATTATGGCGTATTTTTGAATGTGCTTGATGCAAATCAAAACATCCTGTTTGCAACTAGGGCCCAAGTGCTGCCACTGATGGGGTGGGTGTCTGTGTGGCCCAATTTTTGGAAAAAAGGGAGACTCCGCTTGGAGTAACCCTTGCTTGCTGTGTTTTTAAAAGAAGCCAAGATGAACAGAGCTGGGATCAGGAAAGACTTTGCTACCTACCCCGGTGTCATCCTGGGGACGGTTAATTATGGCGTATTTTTGAATGTGCTTGATGGAAATCTAGCTGTGAAGTGTACAACTAGGGCACAAGTGCTGCCACTGAATGGGTGGGTGTGTGTGGGGCACAATTTTTGGAAAAAAGGGAGACTCCGCTTGGAGTAACCCTTGCTTACATTGTTTTTAAAAGAGGCCAAGATGAACAAGTCATGGTTCAGCAAAGACTTTATCTACCTACCCCGGTGTCATGCTGGGGACGGTTAATTATGGCGTATTTTTGAATGTGCTTGATGCAAATCAAAACATCCTGTTTGCAACTAGGGCCCAAGTGCTGCCACTGATGGGGTGGGTGTCTGTGTGGCCCAATTTTTGGAAAAAAGGGAGACTCCGCTTGGAGTAACCCTTGCTTGCTGTGTTTTTAAAAGAAGCCAAGATGAACAGAGCTGGGATGAGGAAAGACTTTGCTACCTACCCCGGTGTCATGCTGGGGACGGTTAATTATGGCGTATTTTTGAATGTGCTTGATGCAAATCAAAACATCCTGTTTGCAACTAGGGCCCAAGTGCTGCCACTGATGGGGTGGGTGTCTGTTTGGCCCAATTTTTGGAAAAAAGGGAGACTCCGCTTGGAGTAACCCTTGCTTGCTGTGTTTTTAAAAGAAGCCAAGATGAACAGAGCTGGGATCAGGAAAGACTTTGCTACCTACCCTGGTGTCATCCTGGGGACGGTTAATTATGGCGTATTTTTGAATGTGCTTGATGCAAATCTAGCTGTGAAGTGTACAACTAGGGCACAAGTGCTGCCACTGAATGGGTGGGTGTGTGTGGGGCACAATTTTTGGAAAAAAGGGAGACTCCGCTTGGAGTAACCCTTGCTTACATTGTTTTTAAAAGAGGCCAAGATGAACAAGTCATGGTTCAGCAAAGACTTTATCTACCTACCCCGGTGTCATGCTGGGGATGGTTAATTTTCGCGTATTTTTGAATGTGCTTGATGCAAATCAAAACATCCTGTTTGCAACTAGGGCACAAGTGCTGCCACTGATGGGGTGGGTGTCTGTGTGGCCCAATTTTTGGAAAAAAGGGAGACTCCGCTTGGAGTAACCCTTGCTTGCTGTGTTTTTAAAAGAAGCCAAGATGAACAGAGCTGGGATCAGGAAAGACTTTGCTACCTACCCCGGTGTCATCCTGGGGACGGTTAATTATGGCGTAATTTTGAATGTGCTTGATGCAAATCTAGCTGTGAAGTGTACAACTAGGGCACAAGTGCTGCCACTGAATGGGTGGGTGTGTGTGGGGCACAATTTTTGGAAAAAAGGGAGACTCCGCTTGGAGTAACCCTTGCTTACATTGTTTTTAAAAGAGGCCAAGATGAACAAGTCATGGTTCAGCAAAGACTTTACCTACCCCGGTGTCATGCTGGGGACGGTTAATTATGGCGTATTTTTGAATGTGCTTGATGCAAATCAAAACATCCTGTTTGCAACTAGGGCCCAAGTGCTGCCACTGATGGGGTGGGTGTCTGTGTGGCCCAATTTTTGGAAAAAAGGGAGACTCCGCTTGGAGTAACCCTTGCTTGCTGTGTTTTTAAAAGAAGCCAAGATGAACAGAGCTGGGATCAGGAAAGACTTTGCTACCTACCCCGGTGTCATCCTGGGGACGGTTAATTATGGCGTATTTTTGAATGTGCTTGATGGAAATCTAGCTGTGAAGTGTACAACTAGGGCACAAGTGCTGCCACTGAATGGGTGGGTGTGTGTGGGGCACAATTTTTGGAAAAAAGGGAGACTCCGCTTGGAGTAACCCTTGCTTACATTGTTTTTAAAAGAGGCCAAGATGAACAAGTCATGGTTCAGCAAAGACTTTATCTACCTATCCCGGTGTCATGCTGGGGACGGTTAATTATGGCGTATTTTTGAATGTGCTTGATGCAAATCAAAACATCCTGTTTGCAACTAGGGCCCAAGTGCTGCCACTGATGGGGTGGGTGTCTGTGTGGCCCAATTTTTGGAAAAAAGGGAGACTCCGCTTGGAGTAACCCTTGCTTGCTGTGTTTTTAAAAGAAGCCAAGATGAACAGAGCTGGGATGAGGAAAGACTTTGCTACCTACCCCGGTGTCATGCTGGGGACGGTTAATTATGGCGTATTTTTGAATGTGCTTGATGCAAATCAAAACATCCTGTTTGCAACTAGGGCCCAAGTGCTGCCACTGATGGGGTGGGTGTCTGTTTGGCCCAATTTTTGGAAAAAAGGGAGACTCCGCTTGGAGTAACCCTTGCTTGCTGTGTTTTTAAAAGAAGCCAAGATGAACAGAGCTGGGATCAGGAAAGACTTTGCTACCTACCCTGGTGTCATCCTGGGGACGGTTAATTATGGCGTATTTTTGAATGTGCTTGATGCAAATCTAGCTGTGAAGTGTACAACTAGGGCACAAGTGCTGCCACTGAATGGGTGGGTGTGTGTGGGGCACAATTTTTGGAAAAAAGGGAGACTCCGCTTGGAGTAACCCTTGCTTACATTGTTTTTAAAAGAGGCCAAGATGAACAAGTCATGGTTCAGCAAAGACTTTATCTACCTACCCCGGTGTCATGCTGGGGATGGTTAATTTTCGCGTATTTTTGAATGTGCTTGATGCAAATCAAAACATCCTGTTTGCAACTAGGGCACAAGTGCTGCCACTGATGGGGTGGGTGTCTGTGTGGCCCAATTTTTGGAAAAAAGGGAGACTCCGCTTGGAGTAACCCTTGCTTGCTGTGTTTTTAAAAGAAGCCAAGATGAACAGAGCTGGGATCAGGAAAGACTTTGCTACCTACCCCGGTGTCATCCTGGGGACGGTTAATTATGGCGTAATTTTGAATGTGCTTGATGCAAATCTAGCTGTGAAGTGTACAACTAGGGCACAAGTGCTGCCACTGAATGGGTGGGTGTGTGTGGGGCACAATTTTTGGAAAAAAGGGAGACTCCGCTTGGAGTAACCCTTGCTTACATTGTTTTTAAAAGAGGCCAAGATGAACAAGTCATGGTTCAGCAAAGACTTTACCTACCCCGGTGTCATGCTGGGGACGGTTAATTATGGCGTATTTTTGAATGTGCTTGATGCAAATCAAAACATCCTGTTTGCAACTAGGGCCCAAGTGCTGCCACTGATGGGGTGGGTGTCTGTGTGGCCCAATTTTTGGAAAAAAGGGAGACTCCGCTTGGAGTAACCCTTGCTTACATTGTTTTTAAAAGAAGCCAAGATGAACAGAGCTGGGATCAGGAAAGACTTTGCTACCTACCCCGGTGTCATGCTGGGGACGGTTAATTATGGCGTATTTTTGAATGTGCTTGATGCAAATCAAAACATCCTGTTTGCAACTAGGGCCCAAGTGCTGCCACTGATGGGGTGGGTGTCTGTGTGGCCCAATTTTTGGAAAAAAGGGAGACTCCGCTTGGAGTAACCCTTGCTTGCTGTGTTTTTAAAAGAAGCCAAGATGAACAGAGCTGGGATCAGGAAAGACTTTGCTACCTACCCTGGTGTCATCCTGGGGACGGTTAATTATGGCGTATTTTTGAATGTGCTTGATGCAAATCTAGCTGTGAAGTGTACAACTAGGGCACAAGTGCTGCCACTGAATGGGTGGGTGTGTGTGGGGCACAATTTTTGGAAAAAAGGGAGACTCCGCTTGGAGTAACCCTTGCTTACATTGTTTTTAAAAGAGGCCAAGATGAACAAGTCATGGTTCAGCAAAGACTTTATCTACCTACCCCGGTGTCATGCTGGGGACGGTTAATTATGGCGTATTTTTGAATGTGCTTGATGCAAATCAAAACATCCTGTTTGCAACTAGGGCCCAAGTGCTGCCACTGATGGGGTGGGTGTCTGTGTGGCCCAATTTTTGGAAAAAAGGGAGACTCCGCTTGGAGTAACCCTTGCTTGCTGTGTTTTTAAAAGAAGCCAAGATGAACAGAGCTGGGATCAGGAAAGACTTTGCTACCTACCCCGGTGTCATGCTGGGGACAGTTAATTATGGCGTATTTTTGAATGTGCTTGATGCAAATCAAAACATCCTGTTTGCAACTAGGGCCCAAGTGCTGCCACTGATGGGGTGGGTGTCTGTTTGGCCCAATTTTTGGAAAAAAGGGAGACTCCGCTTGGAGTAACCCTTGCTTACATTGTTTTTAAAAGAGGCCAAGATGAACAAGTCATGGTTCAGCAAAGACTTTATCTACCTACCCCGGTGTCATGCTGGGGACGGTTAATTATGGCGTATTTTTGAATGTGCTTGATGCAAATCAAAACATCCTGTTTGCAACTAGGGCCCAAGTGCTGCCACTGATGGGGTGGGTGTCTGTTTGGCCCAATTTTTGGAAAAAAGGGAGACTCCGCTTGGAGTAACCCTTGCTTGCTGTGTTTTTAAAAGATGCCAAGATGAACAGAGCTGGGATCAGGAAAGACTTTGCTACCTACCCTGGTGTCCTCCTGGGGACGGTTAATTATGGCGTATTTTTGAATGTGCTTGATGCAAATCTAGCTGTGAAGTGTACCACTAGGGCACAAGTGCTGCCACTGAATGGGTGGGTGTGTGTGGGGCACAATTTTTGGAAAAAAGGGAGACTCCGCTTGGAGTAACCCTTGCTTACATTGTTTTTAAAAGAGGCCAAGATGAACAAGTCATGGTTCAGCAAAGACTTTATCTACCTACCCCGGTGTCATGCTGGGGACGGTTAATTATGGTGTATTTTTGAATGTGCTTGATGCAAATCAAAACATCCTGTTTGCAACTAGGGCCCAAGTGCTGCCACTGATGGGGTGGGTGTCTGTGTGGCCCAATTTTTGGAAAAAAGGGAGACTCCGCTTGGAGTAACCCTTGCTTGCTGTGTTTTTAAAAGAAGCCAAGATGAACAGAGCTGGGATCAGGAAAGACTTTGCTACCTACCCCGGTGTCATGCTGGGGACGGTTAATTATGGCGTATTTTTGAATGTGCTTGATGCAAATCAAAACATCCTGTTTGCAACTAGGGCCCAAGTGCTGCCACTGATGGGGTGGGTGTCTGTTTGGCCCAATTTTTGGAAAAAAGGGAGACTCCGCTTGGAGTAACCCTTGCTTGCTGTGTTTTTAAAAGAAGCCAAGATGAACAGAGCTGGGATCAGGAAAGACTTTGCTACCTACCCTGGTGTCATCCTGGGGACGGTTAATTATGGCGTATTTTTGAATGTGCTTGATGCAAATCTAGCTGTGAAGTGTACAACTAGGGCACAAGTGCTGCCACTGAATGGGTGGGTGTGTGTGGGGCACAATTTTTGGAAAAAAGGGAGACTCCGCTTGGAGTAACCCTTGCTTACATTGTTTTTAAAAGAGGCCAAGATGAACAAGTCATGGTTCAGCAAAGACTTTATCTACCTACCCCGGTGTCATGCTGGGGACGGTTAATTATGGCGTATTTTTGAATGTGCTTGATGCAAATCAAAACATCCTGTTTGCAACTAGGGCCCAAGTGCTGCCACTGATGGGGTGGGTGTCTGTGTGGCCCAATTTTTGGAAAAAAGGGAGACTCCGCTTGGAGTAACCCTTGCTTGCTGTGTTTTTAAAAGAAGCCAAGATGAACAGAGCTGGGATCAGGAAAGACTTTGCTACCTACCCTGGTGTCATCCTGTGGACGGTTAATTATGGCGTGTTTTTGAATGTGCTTGATGCAAATCTAGCTGTGAAGTGTACAACTAGGGCACAAGTGCTGCCACTGAATGGGTGGGTGTGTGTGTGGCCCAATTTTTGGAGAAAAGGGAGACTCCGCTTGGAGTAACCCTTGCTTACATTGTTTTTAAAAGAAGCCAAGATGAACAAGTCATGGTTCAGCAAAAACTTTATCTACCTACCCCGGTGTCATGCTGGGGACGGTTAATTATGGCGTATTTTTGAATGTGCTTGATGCAAATCAAAACATCCTGTTTGCAACTAGGGCCCAAGTGCTGCCACTGAAGGGGTGGGTGTGTGTGGGGCCCAATTTTTGGAAAAAAGGGAGACTCCGCTTGGAGTCACCTTGCGGTGTTTTACATGACTTTAGAAGGGCGTGCCATGCCTATATCTGTGTGTCCTCCTCTTTTTCCTTGTCCAGCTGTTTTGTTTTCGCATGAGTATATGTCCTTGTCACTTTCCCATGTGTTTGTGTTGTGTTGTGAGTTGTTTGTCACCTTTTGGACACCTTTGAGGGTGTTTTCTAGGTGTTTTTCTGTGTTTGTGATTGCCTGCCATTGTTTCCTATTGGCTCGAGTTCGGTTCGTCGAACGTTCGACGAGCCGAACTCGAACGGGACCTCCGTTCGGCGAACCGACCTCGAGCCGAACCGGGACCGGTTCGCTCATCTCTAGTCTGGGCATTTAAATCTTATACAGCATATACTACAGTGAACTTTATCGTAGGTCTTACAAGAAAAATTCTTCATAACATCCTTAATGACATCTTATCCCAAGTATATATCAATCGTTTATCTTTTGTTCTATTTAATATGTAGATGCCAATATCATTCTGTAGTCTTCTTTTTTTTTCTGGTAGCTTTTTTTTTTTCTGTTTGAGTAAAAAGAATTAGTAGAAACATTTGACTCATTTCCTGATGATGAGAGAGATGTCTTTCTCCTTGAGTCCCGAAAAATAAATGGTTTGGCTATGCCAGAAAGATCTTGCCATCGATAAACTTTTTTAGAGAAATAATCTTCAGAATCCCTGATAAATTTGTCCCTTTTCTTTTTTTTCAATATTTGTGCGGACATCTTTATCTATCATTTCGATTTTCTCTTTTAAATGTTTAAGTTCATCTGTTTTTAGTAAATCTTGTAACTGTTTTTCCATGTTTACAATTTTATTCTTAAGATCTTTAGTAGAAGCTTGTAAATGTTGGATTGTTAGAACCATTAAGTCCGTCGAGCACCTATTTAAAATATGTGCAAATTGAGTGCAATATTCCAAGTTGTCACAAAAAAAGTTGGTAAGAGATTAACCCTTAATCTACAGGGTATGCATTCAGTCCTATGATACTCCGCCAGTGTGGCTGCATGGAGTTCATATGACGATAGTTTTTCAATATCACATTCCCAATCCCGGCCTTTCCACTCTGTATTAGGGATTCTCAGAAATTATGTCAAAGTTGTGACAGTAGATAAAATATCTTGTGTCTGTGTATCACTGAATGAATACATCATAAGTTCTGAAAGTAGACAATGAGAGCTGTCAGGGTCAACCTGGTAAAGTAGCTGTTCCAGAGTCCTTTTTACAATTTGGTGGTCTCTGGGAGAACTTTGTCAATGTTAGCTGTGTGGGTGAACCTGGGATACAAGATATATCAGGAACAAAGTTAAACTTGTTGCTCTGTGTGTAAACTATGCCAATCTTTGATGTCTCACAATAAATGCTTCGGATTCCCCAGATAGAAACTGAGCAGCATGGATGAGCTGCTTTAAGTCGAAATGGGTGGGACTGTCAGTAGCAAGTCTAGCTGGCGAACTGCCAGCTTTATCACAAGTCCAACTATGAACTGTTTAACTGCAACAGCTATACTGTACAGAACAGAAGCTGAAAATGAGGTTCTGTAGGGGGAACTTGGAAAGTAGGCTCTCTCGGGGTCTTCTTTAAAAGTGTTGTTCAGTAAGGGTACCTTTCCAATCTTGGCTATAATGGTGAATTCTAAAAACAGTGTTTGCAGGGTCTAGTGTAATGTTGGCTGTGCCTTAGGCAGAAACCATTTTAACACATGCCCTAGCACAACCGATATTTTCTCTGTTTGTTTTTTCCCACTTCATCTACCTCCTCATCTGGTCAATGTAACACCTGCACGACCAACCTCAGCTCAGCACAGCCAGGGGCAAAACAACAGCAGACTGTTCTGAGGCTCAAAAGTATCTTTATCAATACACTAAAAAGATAAAAATACAATAAAAACAGAAATTGATGAGTGCCTTTTCATCTATACCAGGTGTTTGTTAAGCACAGCCCTAGCCGTGCAGTGGGCGGGGAAAGCAGAGCAGTCATTAGCAGCCCAGGAAGTGAATGCAAAACCTGGGCGCAGCGCACAGCCCTGCCGGAGCCTCGGTATGTACAGCGCTCTGCTCCCATCCCCCTACGCCTTCTACTACCATTTTTAATCACCTAATTCTCATCCCCATAGACTTAGGGTACCTTCACACTTAGCGATGCAGCAGCGATCCGACCAGCGATCTGACCTGGTCAGGATCGCTGCTGCATCGCTACATGGTCGCTGGTGAGCTGTCAAACAGGCAGATCTCACCAGCGACCAGTGAACAGCCCCCAGCCAGCAGCGACGTGCAAGCGACGCTGCGCTTGCACGGAGCTGCCGTCTGGAAGCTGCGGAGACTGGTAACTAAGGTAAACATCGGGTATGGTTACCCGATGTTTACATTAGTTACCAGCGCACAGCTGTGTGTGCAGGGAGCAGGGAGCCGCGCACACTGAGCGCTGGCTCCTTGCTCTCCTACCATAGCTACAGTACACATCGGGTTAATTAACCCGATGTGTAATGCAGCTACATGTGCAGAGAGCAGGGAGCCGCGCACACTGCTTAGCGCTGGCTCCTTGCTCTCCTAGCTGCTGTACACATCGGGTTAATTAACCCGATGTGTACAGCAGCTACATGTGCAGAGAGCCGGAGCCGGCAGCACAGGCAGCGTGAGAGCTGCAGAGGCTGGTAACTAAGGTAAATATCGGGTAACCACCTTGGTTACCCGATGTTTATCTTGGATACAGCTTACCTCAGCTGTCAGACGCCGGCTCCTGCTCCCTGCTCGCTTCATTTGTCGCTCTCTTGCTGTCACACACAGCGATCTGTGTGTCACAGCAGGAGAGCGGCTTTGAAGAAAACGAACCAGGGCTGTGTGTAACGAGCAGCGATCTCGCAGCAGGGGCCAGATCGCTGCTCAGTGTCACACACAGCGAGATCGCTAATGAGGTCACTGCTGCGTCACAAAAAGCGTGACTCAGCAGCGATCTCGGCAGCGAGCTCGCTGTGTGTGAAGCACCCCTTACAGTGCCTACAAGTAGTATTCAACCCCCTGCCGATTTAGCAGGTTTACACATTCGGAATTAACTTGGCATTGTGACATTTGGACTGTAGATCAGCCGGGAAGTGTGAAATGCACTGCAGCAAAAAAGAATGTTATTTCTTTTTTTTTTTTTTTTTTAAATTGTGAAAAGTTTATTCAGAGGGTCATTTATTATTCAACCTCTCAAACCACCAGAATTCTGTTTGGTTTCCCTAAAGTATTAAGAAGTATTTCAGGCACAAAAAACAATGAGCTTCACATGTTTGGATTAATTATCTCTTTTTCCAGCCTTTTCTGACTAATTAAGACCCTCCCCAAACTTGTGAACAGCACTCATACATGGTCAACATGGGAAAGACAAAGGAGCATTCCAAGGCCATCAGAGACAAGATCGGGGAGGGTCACAAGGCTGGCAAGGGGTACAAAACCTTTTCCAAGGAGTTGGGCCTACCTGTCTCCACTGTTGGGAGCACCATCCGGAAGTGGAAGGCTTATGGAACTACTGTTAGCCTTCTACGGCCTGGACAGCCTTTGAAAGTTTCCACCCGTGTCAAGGCCAGGCTTGTCCGAAGAGTCAAGGCTAACCCAAGGACAACAAGGAAGGAGCTCCAGGAAGATCTCATGGCAGTGGGGACATTGGTTTCAGTCAATACCATAAGTAACGTACTCCACCGCAATGGTCTCCGTTCCAGACGAGCCCGTAAGGTACCTTAACTTTCAAAGCGTCATGTCAAGGCTCGTCTACAGTTTGCTCATGATCACTTGGAGGACTCTGAGACAGACTGGTTCAAGGTTCTCTGGTCTGATGAGACCAAGAACGAGATCTTTGGTGCCAACCACACACGTGACGTTTGGAGACTGCATGGCACTGCATACGACCCCAAGAATACCATCCCTACAGTCAAGCACGGTGGTGGCAGCATCATGCTGTGGGGCTGTTTCTCAGCCAAGGGGCCTGGCCATCTGGTCCGCATCCATGGGAAGATGGATAGCACGGCCTACCTGGAGATTTTGGCCAAGAACCTCCGCTCCTCCATGAAGGATCTTAAGATGGGTCATCATTTCATCTTCCAACAAGACAACGACCCAAAGCACACAGCCAAGAAAACCAAGGCCTGGTTCAAGAGGGAAAAAATCAAGGTGTTGCAATGGCCTAGTCAGTCTCCTGACCTTAACCCAATTGAAAACTTGTGGAAGGAGCTCAAGATTAAAGTCCACATGAGACACCCAAAGAACCTAGATAACTTGGAGAAGATCTACATGGAGGAGTGGGCCAAGATAACTCCAGAGACCTGTGCCGGCCTGATCAGGTCTTATAAAAGACGATTATTAGCTGTAATTGCAAACAAGGGTTATTCCACAAAATATTAAACCTAGGGGTTGAATAATAATTGACCCACACTTTTATGTTGAAAATGTATTAAAATTTAACTGAGCAACATAACTTGTTGGTTTGTAAGATTTATGCATCTTTTAATAGATCCTGCTCTTGTTTGAAGTTTGCAGGCTCTAACTTATTTGCATCTTATCAAACCTGCTAAATCTGCAGGGGGTTGAATACTACTTGTAGGCACTGTATATAGGGGCCAGAATATGGCCCGGACCGGATTTTACAAACCGGATAACCCGGTTATCTGTGAGTCCGCTCATCACTAAATAGAACAATGAAATAAGGGCGGTGTTACATGAGCGATCGCACCCTCCCCCATCGTTTGTGCGTCACGGGCAATTTGTTGCCCATGTCGCACAAAGTTGTTTACCCCTGTCACACGTACTTACCTCCCGAACGACCTCGCTGTGGGTGGCGAACATCCTCTTCCTGAGGACATCACACAGCGGCCGCCCAATAGAAGCGGAGGGGCGGAGATGAGCGGGACGTAACATCCCGCCCACCTCCTGCCTTCCGCATTGCCGGCAGGACGCAGGTAAGCTGTGTTCGTCGTTTCCGGGGTGTCACATGGAGCGATGTGTGCTGCCTCGGGAACGACGAACACCCGACGCACAGAAGGAGGAATGACATGATGGAAATGAACGACGTGTCAACGATCAATGATAAGGTGAGTATTTTTGCTCATTCACAGTCGTTCGTAACTGTCACACGCTATCTATAACGATGCCGGATGTGCGTCACAAACTCCGTGACTCCGACGACATATTGCCCGATATATCGTAGCGTATGACGCCACCCTAAGAGTGCAGATGTGAACAGAACCTTACATAGGTTTGTTGCATATATGGTGGATTTCAAATCTTGTTCTGTTATTTTTCTGTTTTTGAGGAATCCTATGAAATTCACTTTAGGCCTCATTTATCATAACTATCTAAAGGAAGAAATGATTCTTACTCTCAATAGCAACTAGAAAACTTGTCTTTCATCTGAAAAACTACTATAGAAAAGCGAAAGCTGTGCAATAATTGTTTGCTATAAATACCAAGGCTAGTTTGTTTTTCTTTTAGACAGTTTTGATGGCTTAATAGCCAATAGTCCAATGTACATTTTACACTAACGAATATGATATACTGTATATTATTTTTTTTTTATCTAATATGTTTGAAAGAAACACTAAAGGCACCAAACAAAATTAGAAACACATCTATTTATACATAGGAAGGAAATATGTATTTGATACAATAAACAGCTGGAGGATGCTTTTTATTTTTGACTCTTCACAAATCCACTCATCTAAAATCCCTACAGCATAACTTTATGTGTAACTCTCCAGTGTACGTGTCTCTATGCATCCTACTTCTAATGATGTTCAATCCTTTAAACTAAATTCCTTTATTCCAATGCTAATACTAAAAACTATTTGTGCGGTGCTTCAGTTACAGGTAAAAAAAAAGAAAACATTAGCTGGCAGGCTTGTGTGTAATTCTGATTTAATACAATCCATTATTAACTACTCAATAGACCTTAAAATGGAGCAGAATTTACAGTACATTGCTAGAGGTGTTAAAAGCATTTTTATTTAATACCTGTGCTGGTACCACTGACCTAAATCATACCTTTTTATTTCAAAGACCAAAATGATTTAAAACAGATCATGCAAAATCGTTTTTAAATGTATTATTTATTGTTTTTCATATTCTATTATCTGACTTTAATGTCAAACTTTAGGCTGGTTAACAGAAAACATTGAAAACACTCAATCTATCCATATTATTTACAAAAAGAACTGTAAATATCAGCACAAGTCACAGCACAATATTGTTGATATTGTTGCAGTCAATTTAAAAGATACTATAGGGAAATCAAAATAAATCATAGTCATATATGTTCGCTATGCAATCCATGGAGTGTTGTGTAATAAGCATACTATTGTTGTAGAAATTCCAAAGCCATACTGATAGAGAATTTAGATTGTAAGTTCCTCTGGGGACAATAAGTGATAATGATACAGTATCTAATATATTCACACTACATATACAATGTATTTCATTCAAGCTTATGTCACCACTTCAGGATAATGTTGATTATAAAAGTGGAGGTATCATTTTAATTCTATAAAGTGGTGGTATGTCATTAATATATTTCATAGTATTTAAAGTTGAAGGTAGACTTAGGTCCATCGAGTTCAACCCATGACCTAACCCAGGGGTGGGGAACCTTTTTTCTGATGGGGACGATTTGCAAATTTCTACCAACCTTCGGGGGCCGCATGTCAAACAATTAACTCACCCCTACACCCCTATTGTGGTGGCTGGAGCTGCTTCTCTTTGGTGCAGCTGTAATGCATGATGATATTTATCATGTTACTTCTCACAACTGCTTTTCCAGGTTTATCTCTGTCTGGAGTGCAGTCAACATATTGGTAAATCATCACATAGACACTGGAGTCAAATACATCACAGGAGGGGCTGGGGGAATATATACATCACAGGAAGGGTTGGGGGCATATATACTTCACAGGAGGGGCTGAAGGCATATATACATCACAGGAGGGGCTGGGGACATATATACATCACAGGAAGGGTTGGTGGCATATATACATCACAAGAGAGGCTGGGGGCATAAATACATCACAGGAGAGGCTGGGGGAATATATACATCACAGAAGGGGCTAGGGGCAAATATACATCACAGGAGGGGTTGGGGGCATATATACAGTACAGACCAAACGTTTGGACACATCTTCTCATTCAAAGAGATTTCTTTATTTTCAGGACTCTGAAAATTGTAGATTCACATTGAAGGCATCAAAACTATGAATTAAAACATGTGGAATTAAATACTTAAAATAGTGTGAAACACCGGAAATGGTTTTCCAACAGTCTTTAAGGAGTTCCCAGAAATGCTTAGCACTTGTTGGCTCTTTTGCCTTCACTCTGCAGTCCAGAACACCCCAAACCATCTCGATTGGGTTCAGGTCTCGTGACTGTGGAGACCAGGTCATCTGGCGTAGCGCCCCATCACTCTCCTTCTTGGTCAAATAGCCCTTACACAGCCTGGAGTTGTGTTTGGGGTCATTGTCCTGTTGAAAAATAAATGATGGTGCAACTAAACGCAAACTGGATGGAATAGCACACCGCTGCAAGATGCTGTGGTAGGCATGCTGGTTCTGTATGCCTTCAATTTTGAATAAATCCCCAACAGTGTCATCAGCAAAACACCCCCACACCATCACACCTCCTCTTCCATGCTTCACGGTGGGAACCAGCCATGTAGAGTCCCTCCGTTCACCTATTCTACAAAGAGACGGTGGTTGGATCCAAAGATCTCACATTTGGACTCATCAGACCAAAGCACAGATTTCCACTGGTCTAATGTCCATTCCTTGTGTTCTTTAGGCCAAACCATTCTCTTCTGTTTGTTGCCTGTCCTTAGCAGTGGTTTCCTATCAGCTATTTTACCATGACGGCCTGCTGCACAAAGTCTCCTCTTAACAGTTGTTCTAGAGATGAGAAGGTGTGTCCAAATAATTTGGTCTGTACTATATATATATATATATATGTCACAGGAGGGATTGGGGCATAAATTAATCACAGGTGGGGTTGGGAACATATACACATCAAAGGAGGGTATGGGGACATATACACATCACAGGAGTGGCTGGGGGCATATACACATAACAGGAGGGGTTGGGGCTTGGACATTACTGGGGCACAGACAGCACTGAAGAGGCAAGAAAAGGGCTGGGGGATACGGACAGGACTAAGATAGCACAGACACCACCAAGGGGGCACAAACAGCACTGGGGGGTGGCACACAGCACTGGGGGGTGGCACACAGCACTGGGAGGGGGCACATAGCACTGGTGGGTATTCACAGTACTAGGGGGTACACAGCACTGGGTGGAGGGCTCACAGCAGCAGGAGGCAGGAGGCTTACAGCCCCATGGGAGACAGAAGGCTCACAGCACTGTGGCAGGCAGGAGGCTCACATCACCACGGGAGGCAAGAGGCTCACATCACTGAAGGATGCAGGAGGTTCACACCACTGTGGGAGGCAAGAGTCACACAGCACTGGGAGGCACGAGTCACACATCACCGTGGGAGGCAGAAGTCACACAGCACTGCGGGAGGCAGAAGTCACACAGCACTGAAGAAGGCTCACAGCACCGAGGGAGGCACGAGGCTCACAGCAGCGCGGGAGGCAGGAGGCTCACAGCACCGTGGGAGGCAGGAGGTTCACAGCACTGCAGGAGTCTCAAAGCAACAAGGGAGGCAGGAGCCTCACAGAACCGTGGGATGTAGGAGGCTCACTTCACTGCAGGAGGCAAGAGGCTCACAGCAAAAGGGAGGCTGGTAAACCTGATGCTTCCTTTTCTTCTGTGGGATGGGAGCGTAGCGCATCTCACACTTATCCCGACCACAAAGTACATCCTCAGCACCCTAGCACAGGCTAGCAGGCTGAGGACCTAATGAAATGTGCACTACACATGGCGATTTAAAGGGCCTGCAGTCGACAAGACCGCAGCTGCCGCCTGAGTACTGAGCTTTATGGGAATATGCCCAGGGGCCGCATAAAAAGTAATTGTAGGCCGCATACTGCCCACGGGCCAGAGGTTCCCCACTCCTGACCTAACCTAACATGTTAATCCAGAGAAAGGCAAAAAACCCTGTGGGGCAGACTGTAAGCATCACATTAGGGGAAAAAATTCCTTCCCGGCTCCACATACAGCAATCAGACTAATTCCCTGGATTAACACCCCATCACAGAATCTAGTAAACATAACCAGTAATATCATATTTTTGAAGAAAGGCATCCAGGCCTCTCTTAAATTTTAGTAGTGAATCAACCAATACAATATTATGTGGTAGAGAGTTCCATAGTCTCACTGCCTTTACAGTAAAGAATCTGTGTCTGCGATTATGATTAAACCTCCTTTCCTCTAGCCATAGTGTATGCTCCCTTGTCCCTGTTGCAAGCATATGTGTAAAAAGATCATTAGAGAGAGCACTGTACTTCCCTGCATATATTTGTCCATTGTAATGAGATTTCTCCTAAGCCTTCATTTTTTCCAAACTGAATAACCCCAGGTTTAATAACCTGTCTTGGTATTGTATTTCCCCCATTCCTTTAATAACCTTGGTTGCTGCTCTCTGAAATCACTCTAGTTTAGCTATGTCCTTCTTATACACTGAAGACTTTTAAGATTTTAACAGATTCCACTTTGGGCTTTGTGCTCCCTGAAAATAAAAAAAGATGCAATGCTTGCTTAAAACTGTGAACCTCTATAGTATTTCTTTTTTTAACTGCACAGTAACATTCCTGCCATAAAACCCAGAATTAGTGTTACAACCATGGGGAGACATGGTAAGCATAACTGTCCTGCTTTATTCCTTATTTTCTTTCTTTTGCAGCCCTCACTACCATTTTATTTTTTATATTTTATGTTTTGCTTCCCATTGAATCCAATGGGGTTTGGTATGTTTGTCGAACTGCTCACCGAACTGATCGACGAACAACAAGTCATTTTGTGAACCCAAACCAAACCTTAAACGGTTCACCCAACTCTAATTGGTGGGGTCCTGATCAGGTGGGAGAGGGGCTCCATTCCACTACCAGCCTTCTAAATGCTGCCTTCACTATTGATTGTTGAATTTAGGTGGTTAAACATCCAGGGGCAATGTAAGCACCAGCCCAAGCTGTGACAACTTATGCTTGACTATCATTTAAGCTGAGGTTCTGTCGGCGATCGCACATGCACAGCTCCTGTGCCCACATAATCGCTGGGACATACTGTTACATCCATTTATGGGAATGCATTGCATAATAGAATATACCAGTATGTCCAGTGTTTGGAAGGGGTTAATGTATACCAGTTTGGACATGGAGCCATTTTCCTTTTTTTATACTTAATGCTACACACAATATTTTTGGGGAAATACATAAAGGTGAGTGTTACATAACACAAAGGATATGCAGGCCCTCTACTAAACTCAATGTAGCATAAGCAGGCGATCATTCATGGTTGTTATTGTGAGGGATTAAAGAAATCATTAGGAAAAATAATTTCAAAAAGGAAACATACATATTTTTCTGAAAAACAGCCACAAAAAGCAACGTCATGCACACTAATTGTAGAGTCAGCAGGAAATACCCTTCTGCAGAAAGCCTTTTGTAGAATCTGGTGTTTTAAAAATAGATCCCTCGCGGTAGCTTTTCAAGTAGATGGACAAATGTTTGCACAAACATTCTGCAGTAACATTTTCTGGCTGTAGACATAATTCGCTGTAGATACAGGCAAAATGGCCTCTTGTCTGACACTGGCAAAGGTACGGATGGACCTATACTTGTCAATGCCTCCTTGGTTTCTGAGTGGTGGGGTACTTTCCCTCATATTTTCTTGACAGTACCCAATTAAACAGGACTTACTCAGTTATAGTGAATGTCATGGTTTTCTCTCTGTTGTGGAGTTTTGTAACAGGTCCTTGGTCACAGTCTCACTTTACGTTGTGAGACTCTGCTGATTAAATGAATTGCCCTTTCCCTTGGAGAGGAGAGGGTTAATGTTAGTTTACCTTTCAGTAGCTTCTTTCTCCTGGTTAGGTGTTTCTGGGTTGGACCACTCCCAGATCCTATATATTACATATGCGTTCAGCAGAGCATGCCGGTTGTTTTCATGCATTTGGAAGCTTGGCCAGGACGAGCTGGAGAAACCCTCTCTCTATTCTGCTTTGTTCGCTGCAAATCGGTACAGGCTGCAGCAGTTTGTAGTGTGCTGGTTGTATGGTATGGAAGTTTCCCAGTAGTCTGTTATTCCCCCCTTTAATATTGTTTCCCATTGAGCACTTTTAGTGCCTCCTTTGTGTGGGGTTGCTGTGTGCAAGAGTTTTCATTTTTACCTGTCCGTGTCTCGTTGTGGGGTTTGTGTTTACGATCCCAGCTCACCCCTCGGGTGGAGGTGGGGGAGGTAAATTACATCAGAGCCAGGACAGGAGTCAGGGACATGCTGGACAGGAGTCAGGGACACGCTGGTGGCTCTGACCTCACTACCTTCTAGCGTACCTGTGAGCTGAGGTACAGCACAGGCTACGCAGTCTGAGGGTCAACTTAGGTGTCCTGGTCCTGTCATTCACCCTCGTGACGGTAAAAGATGCATTTCTATTGGCAATTTCTGCTGCTGCCACGAAAAAAAAAATGTAGCCTGGAAATGTAAATGGACATATCCCATATAATATGGATGCGCTCCCGTCTATAGGGCCTTTGGAAGTGGTGTTTATAGTGTTACCAATCAAGCAGGCCTTTGGCTAATGTGTTTTGAAATTTACAAAATATGATGAAAAAATGCATTGCATATGGATGGCATACATATGTCAAATGAATGGCAGGCAAAGAGAAAAATAGTGCAGACGTGCATAGCACTCACATGACATGGAATAACATAAGCATGACACTCGACTCACTTTTCTGTATGAGAACCAGAGTGATTACTTATATGCAAGTTGGAGCAAGGCCGTAGTTGTAGTCACACACAGCTCTGCATTGAGCTTAAAAGAGTCAGTCATTACATGTGTCCGGCCCAGAGATCTTAACAACCATTTACATATAAAGGAAAACTTGGATTTCTCTGGAATAAGATATTGGATGCAGATATGAAGGAATTATTTTAATCAACTTTCTGTTACTTGAATGCCCATACACAGGGCTTAAGGCCACTTTACACGCTGCGACATCGCTAGCGATCGCACCTGCCCCTGTTGTTTGTGCATCACAGGCAAATCGCTGCCCGTAGCGAACAATATCGCTAGAAAGCGAAATACGTACTTACCTTTCTACCGACGTCGCTGTGGCCGGCGAACAACCTCTTTTTTAAGGGGGAGGTTCGTGCGGCGTCACAGCGACGTCACACAGCAGGCCACCAATAGAAGCGGAGGGGCGGTGAGCAGCTGCATTAACGTCATGCCCACCTAGTTGCCGGAGGACGCAGGAAGGCTGTTGTTCGTCACTCCCGGGGTGTCACACGTAGCGATGTGTGCTGCCTCAGGAACGACGAACAACCTGCGTCCAGAACGAGCAACGATCTTTTGAAAATGAACGACGTGTCAACGATAAGGTGAGTATTTCAGATCGTTAGCACTTGTTCGAAGGTGTCACACGCAACGACGTCGCTAACGATGTCGGATGTGCGTCACAAATTCCGTGTTGCATGTAAAGCAGCCTTTAGGAGTGTTGATCCTATTGACAGATTCCCTTTTAACTGTAGAGTGAAGGTATTTCTGTGAAAGGGAATTGTATTTTTTTTTCCTGCAGTGCCAATGTGTCTAAACAAGAAAAGAACAAGAAAACAAAAAACAACAAAAGCATTTTTACATGCTTTAAATGCTGACAGTGAAGTATTTCAGTACAAGTTAAAAAAAAAACAAACAAAAAAGACCATAAGCATAGTGGATCTAAAATGAGTGGTTATAAATATGTCAGCAGAATAATTGTCCTTCCTGTGCAAATGTTATTCATGATGTTTGTTTAAGCAATGAGTTTTTCCTGAGACTTTATAGAAATGCTAAAATGGAACTAAATGCCAAAGGGCAAGAACTAGCTTTAGATTTATTAAAAAGGAGTAGTATGAATTCATAAGTAAATATTTAAGATTTCTGCTTCACTTTTAGATGTGGGAAGAGTGGAAAAGTTTAGCTTTGAAGTTTAAAGACACTAGTTTAAATTGTATAATGCAATGAAAATAAAGCAGGCTGAAAATCCAAACATGAAATAAATCCATAAACATAGCCTACTATGGCTGAAATGCAAACATGCAAAAACAATACACCAACACATTGCATGCATTAAGACATACAGTGATAAAAATAAGTATTTGATACACTGCAAATTTTGCATGTTTTCCCACTTACAAAGAATGAGGAGGTCTGTATTTTTATCATAGGTACACTTCAACTGTGCCAGACAGAATCTAAAAAACAAATCTAGAAAATTACATTGTATAATTTAAAAATAATTTGTTTGCATTTTATTGCATAAAATAAGTACTTGATACACGATAAAACAGAACTTAATATGTAGCACAGAAACCTTTGTTTGCAATTATAGAGGTCAGATGTTTCCTGTAGTTCATGACCAAGTTTGCACACACTGCAGCAGGGATTTTGGCTGACTCCTCCATACAGATCTTCTCCAGATCTTTCAGGTTTTGGGGATGTCGCTGGGCAACATTGAGTTTCAGTTTCCTCCAAAGACTTTCTATTGAGTTCATATCTGAAGACTGGCTAGGCCACTCCAGGACCTTGAAATGCTTCTTACAGAGCCACTACTTAGTGGCCCTGACTGTGTGTTTATGTTCATTGTTCTGCTGGAAGACCCAGCCATTACCCATCTTCACTGCTCTTACTGAGGGAAGGAGAATATTGGCCAAAACTTGTAATACACAACCTCATCTATCCTCACTTCAATACAGTAGAGTTATCTTGTCCCCTTGACAGACAAGCTCTCCCAAAGTATGTTTCCACCCCCATATTCCACAGATGGGATGGTGTTCTTGAGGTTATATTCATCCTTCTTTTTTCTCCAAATACGACAAGTGTAGTTCATGCCATGATTCTTATCGCATGCATCTCCTGGATCATCCAGATGGTCATAGGCAAACAGGCCTGGGCATGTTCTGGCATGAGCAGGGAAACTTCGTGTTTCCGGCAGGATTTTAATCCATGATAACTAACTGGATTACTAACTGTGTGTCACTAACTGTAATCTTTGAGATTGTTGTCTCGGCTCTATGCAGGTCATTGACCAAGTCCTCCCATGTAGTTCTGGGCTGATTCCTGACCTTTCTCAGAATCATCCTGCATGGAATCCAAGACTGACTAAGATTGATAGTCATCTTGTGTTTCTTCCATTTTTAATAATTGTGCCAACAGTTGTTGGCTTCTCACAAAACTGCTTGTCTATTGTCCTGTAGCTCATACTGAGATGAGCAGGGTCTTGAACACTACTAGCTTGACCAACACCAGCAAGCTCAGGCACATGCCAGCAAAGCACCTGACTAGGTGGGCCACACACCTGAGTCCACAATCAGTGTCTGCGGGTGACACCACTGCCTCTTCTCCTGTGCTACGTGTTTGCCCAAACTTTGCCAAGGATGTTGATGCTTCCCGCCCTGCATTTGTCATTGTCCATTCCCAAGCTCCATCAGCAATCATTTGCATTTCTTTGTCTCAGTGTAGCATGCATCTGTCCCTAATCGGAGCCTTCAAACTCAAGTGGAAATATGCAGCCACCCACCCACAGGCCTAAAGATTAAACATTTGCAATTACTTTAAAGGCTTAACTACTGCAGGACTTCCACTCTTTTCAAATTGTCCAAAAATTTATTCTGAGGCCCTCCTCTACTTGCTTTCAAGGACGTATTGCATACATGAGTTAATCTGCTCCCTTCACAGGGTGTTTGTGCTGTGTAGCGGCCATTGTTGTAGTAATTTTGTGTCTATGGGGTGGAGTGGCCTGGAGTTATGTGGACTCAGCCTTTCAGCATGTGTGCTCTGAGGCACCCGGTCACCTGCCCTGCTGGTGCATTGTCGCTGTGACCATGGCTGGCACACAATTCCGCACAATTAAGACGTCAGAGTTAGGGACCCACTGAGAGGTTTGCCATGACGTGGCAGTGGGCTTCATACAGTCTGATCAGAATGCTAAACCAAGAACTTCATGTTCAGCTATTTAATTTTTTGCCTAGCGGCATTAGATCAACTTATGAATTTTGGATGTGTGGCCCTGTAGTGGATAAATACTGCGTGAAGATATATCAAGGAAGGATGTAATTAAGAAATCAGGAAAAAGTATAGCGCTCACAGTTAATGCTGGACAATAGAATAATAGAAATGCAGCAAGGACATTCCCGAGAGAAGCAATCTAGTGGAGACTAGAGCAATGCTGACATACTAGATAAACAAGGTTAATGGCTGTTTAAAAACCAGTGAACTTGCCTTGTGGAGGGAGCAGAGCCAGTTGTATTGCTGGATGATGGCTGCCGAGAGATGATAGATGAACAAGTCTGTGCTGCAGAGTGCTTACGAAGAGTTAACAGCTAGTGTAGGGAATTGAATTATCCTCCCGGTTTCCGGAGATGTTGTGCCTTGCTGGCAGAGCGTGTAAAGCATGGAAAGCTGTGTGGTGTGCAGCAGGAAGCTGGCTATGGAATCCGGGGGCCCCGGAATGTGGCTTCCCTGGATACCGAATAGCGCGCGTGAAGGAAGCCTGTGATGTCACAGGCTTCCTTCACGTGCGCTATTTGGTATCCAGGGAACCAACCGGCCAGGACCCCCGGATACCATAGCCAGCTTCCTGCTGCACACCACACTTCTTGTTGTGCTTTACACGCTCTGCCAGCCAGGAACAACATCTCCAGAAACTGGGAGGAAAATTAAATTCCCTACACCAGCTGTTAACTCCTGGTGAGCACTCTGCAGCACAGACTTGTTCTTCTATCATCTCTCGACAGCCATCATCCAGCAATACAGCCGGCTCTGCTCACTCCACAAGGCAAGTTCACTGTTTTTTAAACATCCATTTACCTTGTTTTATCTAGTATGTCAGCATTGCTCTAGTCTCCACTAGATTGCTTCTCTCGGGAATGTCCTCGCTGCATTTCCATTATTCTATTGTCCAGCATTAACTGTGAGCGCTGTACTTTTCCTGATTTCTTAATTATTATACATGTTGTCCTACTCCAAGCTGTATAGGCTTGAGAGCCAACTAACAATTAAGTAAATCAAGTGATGTGCATCCCTGTAATGAGGAGGGGTCCTATATACTGTATAGGTGTGCTTCATTATTAGGCAACTTCCTTTCCTTTGGCAAAATGGGTCAGAAGAAAGATTTGACAGGCTCTGAAAAGTCCAAAATTGTGAGATGTCTTGCAGAGGGATGCAGCAGTCTTGAAATTGCCAAACTTTTGAAGCATGATCACTGAATAATCAAGCGTTTCATGGCAAATAGCCAACAGGCTCGCAAGAAGTGTGTTGGGCAAAAAAGGCACAAAATAACTGCCCATGAATTGAGGAAAATCAAGCGTGAAGCTGCCATTATGCCATTTGCCACCAGTTTGGCCATATTTCAGAGCTACAACGTTAATGGAGTATCAAAAAGCACAAGGTGTGCCATACTGAGGGACATGTCCAAGGTAAGGAAGGCTGAAAAATGACCACCTTTGAACAAGAAACATAAGATAAAACGTCAAGACTGGGCCAAGAAATATCTAAAGACAGATTTTTCAAAGGTTTTATGGACTGATGAAATGAGAGTGACTCTTGATGGGCCAGATGGATGGGCCAGAGTCTGGGTCAGTAAAGGGCAGAGAGCTCCACTTCAATTCAGACGCCAGCAAAGTGGAGGTTGGGTACTGGTATAGGCTGGTATTATCAAAGATGAACTTGTGGGACCTTTTCGGGTTGAGGATGGAGAGAAGCTCAACTCCCAGACCTACTGCCAGTTTCTGGAAGACAACTTCTTCAAGCAGTGGTACAGGAAGAAGTTGGTATCATTCAAGAAAAACATTATTTTCATGCAGGATAATGCTCCATCACATGCATCCAACTACTCCATTGTGTGGCTGGCCAGAAAAGGTCTAAAAGATGAAAAAGTAATGACATGACCCCCTTGTTCACCTGATCTGAACCCCATAGAGAGACTGTGGTCCCTCATAAAATATAAGATCTACAGGGAGCGAAAACAGTACACCTCTCGGAACAGTGTCTGGGAGACTGTGGTGGCTGCTGCACGCAATGAAGATCGTAAACAGATCAAGCAACTGACAGAATCTATAGATGGTAGGCTGTTGAGTGTCATCATAAAGAAAGGTGGCTATATTGGTCACTTTTTTTGGGGTTTTCTTTTTGCATGTCAGAAATGTTTATTTCAACATTGTGTGCATTTATATTGGTTTACCTGGTGAAAATAAACAAGTGAGATGGTAATATATTTGTTTTTTATTAAGTTACCTAATAATTCTGCACAGTAATAGTTAACTGCACAAACAGGTATCCTCCTAAGATAGCCAAATCTAAAAAACACCCACTCCAACTACCACAAATATTAAGCTTTGATATTTATGAGTCTTTTGAGTTGATTGAGAACATAGTTGTTGATCAATAATAAAAAAAATCCTCTAAAATACAACTTGCCTAATAATTCTGCACACAGTGTAAATACGCATCCAAATCCTGTTTGCTGTATGTATGATCTTATTATATTTGTCCATTTGATTATTACTTGACCAAAACAATTTCTATCAATGTACATTTTTAAAATAATATCATTCTCAGTCATGTATGTGCCCTAGGATAAATCAAAGTATTAAACAACAAAATCCGATCATTTCCAGAATAGATATAATGATATCAATAGAGCTAAACCAACAATGCAGGCTTAAGAAGTGACAGAAGAATCCTAATTTAGACATTTGATTTATGTATTAAGGGCATTGCTGCACAGAACCTTTGATCCATTGCTCTAGATAAATCTCCAACTAAAGGTTGTGAAATCTTTTTTTTTATATTACAGGCAGAGTTTACTATAGAAAGAGGCTGGTGGTAGATGGATATGTAGTTGTTTTTATTAAAAGCAATTATCCCTGCATTCATCACACACACTTTATTATTAAAAGCTCCTTAACAAGTATAAATGTTCACAACAAATGCTTAAAGTGGATAACTTGAATAAAAAATTCCATTTTCAATGTTCTCTGGTTTGCTTGTGGCCTTTTAATGTCACAGTGAGGAGGACAGATTGTGGGAGGGATTCAAATAAGGCCACCGTGACAGCTAGTGTCTCTCCTTTCTAGTGCCTCTGCCATATATATATACATATAATATATATATATATATATATATATATATATATATATATATATATATATATATATATATATATATACAGTACAGACAAAACGTTTGGACACACCTTCTCATTCAAAGAGCTTTCTATATTTTCATGACTCTAAAAATTGTAGATTCACATTGAAGACATCAAAACAATTAATGATAAAATGTGGAATGAAATACTTAAAGTGTGAAACAACTGAAAATATGTCTTATATTCTAGGGTCTTCAAAGTAGCCACTTTTTGCTTTGATTACTGCTGTGCACACTCTTGTCATTCTCTTGATGAGCTTCAAAAGGTAGTCACCGGAAATAGTCTTCCAACAGTCTTGAAGGAGTTCCCAGAAATGCTTAGCACTTGTTGGCCCTTTTGCTTTCACTCTGCGGTCCAGCTCACCCCGAACCATCTCGATTGGGTTCAGGTCTGGTGACTGTGGAGGCCAAGTCATCTTGCGTAGCATCCCATCACTCTCCTTCTTAGTTAAATATCCCTTACACAGCCTGGAGGTGTGTTTGGGGTCATTGCCTTGTTGAAAAATAAATGATGGTCCAACTAAACGCAAACCGGATGGAATAGCATGCCGCTGCAAGATGCTGTGGTACACATGCTGATTTAGTATGAATAAATCCCCAACAGGGTAATCAGCAAAGCACCCCACACAGTCACACCTCCTCCTCCATGCTTCACGGTGGGAACCAGGCATGTAGAGTCCATCCGTTCACCTTTTCAACAATGACACGGTGGTTGGATCCAAAGATCTAAATTTGGACTCATCAGACCAAAGCACAGATTTCCGCTGGTCTAATATCCATTCCTTGTGTTCTTTATCCCAAACAAGTCTCTTCTGCTTGTTGCCTGTCCTTAGCAGTGGTTTCCTAGCAGCTATTTTACCATGAAGGCCTGCTGCATAAAGTCTCCTCTTATTAGTTTTTCTAGAGATGAGGAGGTGTGTCAAAACTTTTGGTCTGTACTATATATATATATATATATATATATATATATATATATATATATATACATATATATGTATAAACAGTGGTGTAACTAGAGTTCAGTGGGCCCAGGTGCAAAATTTGGACCTGCCCCCCCCCGTCTCCTCTCATCTCGTTCCAGCTCGGAGTACAGGATAATTATTCTGACACTCGGGTCTTTCCCTCAGAACCCTGCCCTCCCATATTCTTCAATACATATTTTCCTCAGCACCCAGTTTTCCCATGCTCTGATATCCCTCATTCTTTCAGCACCCAGCTTTCCCATGTTCTGCTATACATCTTTCCCTCAGCACCCAGCTTTCCAATGTTCTGCTATGCATGTTTACCTCAGCATCCAGCTTTCAGATGCTCAGCTGTACATCTTTAATTTAGCACCCAGCTTGCCCTTAATATCAGAGCATGGGAAAGCTGGGTGTCGAAGGAAAAATGTATAGCAGAGCATGGGAAAGCTGCGTGCTGAGGGAAAGATGTGTTATAGAACATGAGAAAGCTGGGTGTTGTGGTAAAGCTGTTTAGTAGAGCATGGGTAAGTGGGGTTCAGGGACAAATGTATAGCAAATCAAGGAGAAGCTGGGTCCAGAGGGAAAGAGCCTTATTTCCTCAGCATCCAGTTTTCCCATCCCAAGCTTGTATATTTGTCCCCCATCTTTGTATATGCTCCTGTCCTTGTATACGGCCCCATTTACCTTTTTTACTGTACATATTTGTGCTAAAAATAACATTATAGATTTATTCATTTTGCATGTAAAAATGGTTGTTTTTTTAATGGTGCACAAGTTTTGCCATTTTTTTTAGTTTTTTTGGTGATTTTGGAATTATTTACACTTTTTAATGTCTGAATTTTATCGCTAAAATGTTGCATGTACACAGTCATTTATTCCCACAAATGCAGACATGCACACTATATTTGTTATATATTTATGTTCTATACTGTATATGTCTGCATTTTTAAACGCACTGTATATACAAAGAAATAAGACAGTTGGATGTCTGACAGCAAATCATGAAGATGAGGAGGCTGGGCCACCATCACAGGACAGTAATGAGGCATCATCAGCTACAGGACAGTGAAGGAGGGAGAAGGAGAGTGCAGCTGTGGGGGAGGGGGCAGGAGAGTACAACTGTGAGGGCAAATAGGAGGATAGGTGAAGGTCAGAAAAGAGGAGTGGGGGAGGGGGCAAGAGAGTGAATCTGTGAGGGGCAAATACAATCTCCTCAGAAGTCTCATTTTTCTGCAGTACACACTGCACAGGCCTGAGACTCCACAGCAGCTCCATGCCAGTGGGCGGGGCTTACTCGTGTGGGCGGAGCTGGCTTTGCTGAGGAGGCAGCAATAATCAGCTTTGTCCCCTCTTCTGATGGACGGGAGGGGCGGAACTTACATGGAACATACAGCGTCTGTGCTGGGGGAGAGGTTGTCAGGGGCCCAGCGGGGATCCACTGACTTCCACATAGGCTGTAGAGCATTGAAATCTTTCTCTTTAATAGGAGCAGATAATCGCCCAGCAGAAACACAAATCCGAGGGCCGGGTGATCACTGTGCTGCTATTACTGCTCTCCCTGCCCATAAGCTTGCCCTCCTCTCAGCATCGGATTCAGTGGGAAGAGGTGGGTAGGATTATGGGCGGAGAGAGAAGTGCATATGCATTTTTTAAGTAGCCAGGACATGTGTCATCCTCGGAGCGGCTACAGTGACCATGTTCCTCTGCAGTTTGCAGCACAGGGTCCAGACTGGGTTCAGCGCTGCAACACATGTCAGCTGGATGTTGTACTCGGTTTCACATCCAGCTGAACCAAGTGCTGAGGTCCAAGATGGGCCATTTGAATCCCTGGGCCCGGTCGCAGTGATGACCCCTGCGACCCCGATCGTTACGCCCTTTTTATATATATATATATATATATATATATATATATATATATACAGTCATACGAAAAAATTTGGGCACCCCTATTTATGTTAACCTTTTTTATGTATAACAATTTGGGTTTTTGCAACAGCTATTTCTATTTCATATATCTAATAACTGATGGACTGAGTAATACTTCTGGATTGAAATGAGGTTTATTGTACTAACAGAAAATGTGCAATCCGCATTTAAACAAAATTTGACCGGTGCAAAAGTATGGGCACCATTATCAAGTTCTTGATTTGAACACTCCTAACTACTTTTTTCTGACTTACTAAAGCACTAAATTGGTTTTGTAACCTCATTGAGTTTTGAACTTCATAGGCAGGTGTATCCAATCATGAGAAAAGGTATTTAAGGTGGCCACTTGCAAGTTGTTCTCCTATTTGAATCTCCTATGAAGAGTGGCATCATGGGCTCCTCAAAACAACTCTCAAATGATCTGAAAACAAAGATTATTCAACATAGTTGTTCAGGGTCAGGATACAAAAAGTTGTCCCAGAGATTTAAACTGTCAGTTTCCACTGTGAAGAACATAGTAAGGAAATGGAAGAACACAGATACAGTTCTTGTTAAGCCCAGAAATGGGAGGCCAAGAAAAATATCAGAAAGGCAGAGAAAAAGAATGGTGAGAACAGTCAAGGACAATCCACAGACCACCTCCAAAGACCTGCATCTTCATCTTGCTGCAGATGGTGTCAATGTGCATCGGTCAACAATTCAGAGCACATTGCACAAGGAGAAGCTGTATGGGAGAGTGATGCGAAAAAAGCCATTTCTGCAAGCACGCCACAAACAGTTGCCTGAGGTATGCAAAAGCACATTTGGACAAGCAAGTTATATTTTGGAAGAAGAATCAAAATGACTGCTGGAACACCATTGTAAATGTGAACAGGGTGCTAGCCAAAAAATACATAACCTATATGAAGTGAAAGCTGCACACCAAATTCAGAGTAATATGGGCAAGCATAACTGCTTGATGATACATAAAGAATTTTGCAGTTATGCAATATCACCAAATTTTTTTTTTCCATTTTTCATATGGCTAGTTGTATTTTTCATTCTTTATGGATCATCAAGCAGTTATGCTTGCTCATATTACTCTGAATTTGGTGTGCAGCTTTCACTTCATATAGGTTATGTATTTTTTGGCTAGCACCCTGTTCACATTTACAATGGTGTTCCAGCAGTCATTTTGATTGATATGCAGTTTTTTTTCTGTCTGAGAACCCAGTCCCGCCCTTTAGCCATGGTTATTCAACTTCCTATATAGCCAGGTCCCTTGCTTCCCATACACAGTAGGTTTCAGCCGCACATAGAGGTAACATTTGGTTAGGTACCCATGCACACAAGCAGGTTTTAACCGCATATAGAGGTAACCTTTTGTTAAGGACCCCATAAATAAGAGATTACCGTGAAGTGGTATGGGGCAGTAATGAATTGATCAATACATTAGCTAAATATCTCCTTTTTTCAAAATAATCCTCAGCAGTTATGCAATATCACCAAAATTCTTTTTTTCCATTTTTCATATGGCTAGTTGTATTTTTCATTCTTTATGTATCATCAAGCAGTTATGCTTGCTCATATTACTCTGAATTTGGTGTGCAGCTTTCACTTCATATACATTTTGGAAGAAGGTCCTGTGGACTGATGAAACAAAGATTGCGTTGTTTGGTCATACAAAAAGGCGTTATGCATGGAGGCAAAAAAACACGGCATTCCAAGAAAAGCACTTGCTACCCACAGTAAAATTTAGTGGAGGTTACATCATTCTTTGGGGCTGTGTGGCCAATGCCGGCACCGGGAATCTTGTTAAAGTTGAGGGTCGCATGGATTCAACTCAGTATCAGCAGATTCTTGACAATAATTTGCAAGAATCAGTGATGAAGTTGAAGTTACGCAGGGAATGGATATTTCAGCAAGACAATAATCCAAAACACCGCTCCAAATCTACTCAGGCATTCATGCAGAGGAACAATTACAATGTTCTGGAATGGCCATCCCAGTCCCCAGACCTGAATATCATTGAAAATCTGTGGGATGATTTGAAGCGTGCTGTCCATGCTCTGCTCGACGACCATCAAACTTAACTGAACTGGAATTGTTTTGTAAACAGGAATGGTCAAATATGCCTTCATCCAGGATCCAGGAACTCATTAAAAGCTACAGGAAGCAACTAGAGCCTCTTATTTTTGCAAAAGGAGGATCAACAAAATATTAATGTCACTTTTATGTTGAGGTTCCCATACTTTTGCACCAGTCAAATTTTGTTTAAATGCGGATTGCGCATTTTCTGTTAGTACAATAAACCTCAATTCAATCCATAAATATTACTCAGTCCATCAGTTATTAGATATATGAAACTGAAATAGCTGTTGCAAAAACCCAAATTGTTATAAAGAAAAAAGGTTAACATTAATAGGGGTACCCAAACGTATGACTGTATATATGACTTTATATGACTGTATATATACACACACACACTACCATTCAAAAGTTTAGGGTCTCTTAGATATTTCCTTATTTTTGAAAGGAAAACACATTTTTTTTTCAATGAAGCTAACATTAAATTAAATTAAACAGAAATACACTATATATATTGTTAATGTGGTAAATGGCTATTCTAGCTGCAATATCTACATAGGTGTATAGTATCCCATTTCAAACAACCACCACTCCAGTGTTCTAATGGTACACTGTGTTTACTAACTGTGTTAGGCCATTGGATGTTTAGAAATCCCTTGAAAACCCTTGTGCATGTATGATAGCACAGCTGAAATACGTTTTGCTGATTAGAGAAGCTATAAAACTGACCTTCCTTTGAGCTAGTTGAGAATCTGAAGCATTACATTTGTTGGTTCCATTACACTCTCAAAATGGCCAGAAAAAGAGAACTTTCATGTGAAACTCAACAGTCTATTCTTGTCCTTAGAACTGAAGGATATTCCATGCAAGAAATTGCCAAGAAATTGAAGATTTCCTCCAACAGTGTGTACTACCCCCTTCAGAGGAGAGCCCACACAGACTCTAATCAGAGTAGAAAGAGAAGTGCGAGGCTCCGCTTCACAACTGAGCATTAAGACAGGTACATTAGAGTCTCTAGTTTGAGAAATCGACGCCTCACAGGTACTCAACTAGCAGCTTCTTTAAATAGCACCCATAAAACGCCAGTGTCAACGTCTACAGTGAAGAGGCAACTTCGGGATGCTGGCCTTCAGGGCAGAGCTTGCTACACATGCTGGGACCTGGGCTGGCCTCCATCCACAATTGCCTCTTTTGCAACATAGAAGCGGTTATATATACAGGTTACATGTATGTGTGCTCCATTATGGTTCTGCTTTTAACTTTATCTAGGAGGCCGCATGGCACATGAAATACAGAATATAGAGTAGGACCCCCCTATTGAGATTTGCCGTGACGTTGGCAGGGGTGGCTCAAAGAATTGATCAATTATTTGCTAAAAATCTCATTTATATTACAGTACAGTTGGAATAAATCTGTGAATTTGCTCTTTTTATATGATGCATGCCATTTTCAGATCGTGCTGGCTCCCCTCTCTCTCTGTTTGGTTGTAGTTATGCTACAAATGTCTGGTGGCTGGTCACCACCATGCTATGCACGCCTGATCTTGGTTTGCAATATATTCCTCCTGTTGGTAGCTGTACACATTCAGTTGCCTCACCCTTTCCACAGGCATTGCTAATTAAACACCATACTTGGATCTGGTCCGCCTTTATCAATGGTTGCTCTCTGGCACTGGGAGGATCAGTTCTGATATAGTCCTGGTATGTGTAGAGCTTGCTCCACATGCTGGGACCTGGGCTGGCCTCTATCCACAATTGCCTCTTTTGCAACATAGAAGCGGTTATATATACAGGTTACAGGTATGTGTGCTCCATTATGGTTCTGCTTTTAACTTTATATAGGAGGCCGCATGGCACATGAAATACAGAATATAGAGTAGGACCCCCCTATTGAGATTTGCCGTGACGTTGGCAGGGGTGGCTCAAAGAATTGATCAATTATTTGCTAAAAATCTCATTTATATTACAGTACAGTTCGAATAAATCTGTGAATTTGGTCTTTTTATATGATGCATGCCATTTTCAGATCGTGCTGGCTCCCCTCTCTCTCTGTTTGGTTGTAGTTATGCTACAAATGTCTGGTGGCTGGTCACCACCATGCTATGCACGCCTGATCTTGGTTTGCAATATATTCCTCCTGTTGGTAGCTGTACACATTCAGTTGCCTCACCCTTTCCACAGGCATTGCTAATTAAGCACCATACTTGGATCTGGTCCGCCTTTATCAATGGTTGCTCTCTGGCACTGGGAGGGTCAGTTCTGATATAGTCCTGGTATGTGTAGAGCTTGCTCCACATGCTGGGACCTGGGCTGGCCTCTATCCACAATTGCCTCTTTTGCAACATAGAAGCGGTTATATATACAGGTTACAGGTATGTGTGCTCCATTATGGTTCTGCTTTTAACTTTATCTAGGAGGCCGCATGGCACATGAAATACAGAATATAGAGTAGGACCCCCCTATTGAGATTTGCCGTGATGTTGGCAGGGGTGGCTCAAAGAATTGATCAATTATTTGCTAAAAATCTCATTTATATTACAGTACAGTTGGAATAAATCTGTGAATTTGCTCTTTTTATATGATGCATGCCATTTTCAGATCGTGCTGGCTCCCCTCTCTCTCTGTTTGGTTGTAGTTATGCTACAAATGTCTGGTGGCTGGTCACCACCATGCTATGCACGCCTGATCTTGGTTTGCAATATATTCCTCCTGTTGGTAGCTGTACACATTCAGTTGCCTCACCCTTTCCACAGGCATTGCTAAGTAAGCACCATACTTGGATCTGGTCCGCCTTTATCAATGGTTGCTCTCTGGCACTGGGAGGGTCAGTTCTGATATAGTCCTGGTATGTGTAGAGCTTGCTCCACATGCTGGGACCTGGGCTGGCCTCTATCCACAATTGCCTCTTTTGCAACATAGAAGCGGTTATATATACAGGTTACAGGTATGTGTGCTCCATTATGGTTCTGCTTTTAACTTTATCTAGGAGGCCGCATGGCACATGAAATACAGAATATAGAGTAGGACCCCCCTATTGAGATTTGCCGTGACGTTGGCAGGGGTGGCTCAAAGAATTGATCAATTATTTGCTAAAAATCTCATTTATATTACAGTACAGTTGGAATAAATCTGTGAATTTGCTCTTTTTATATGATGCATGCCATTTTCAGATCGTGCTGGCTCCCCTCTCTCTCTGTTTGGTTGTAGTTATGCTACAAATGTCTGGTGGCTGGTCACCACCATGCTATGCACGCCTGATCTTGGTTTGCAATATATTCCTCCTGTTGGTAGCTGTACACATTCAGTTGCCTCACCCTTTCCACAGGCATTGCTAATTAAACACCATACTTGGATCTGGTCCGCCTTTATCAATGGTTGCTCTCTGGCACTGGGAGGATCAGTTCTGATATAGTCCTGGTATGTGTAGAGCTTGCTCCACATGCTGGGACCTGGGCTGGCCTCTATCCACAATTGCCTCTTTTGCAACATAGAAGCGGTTATATATACAGGTTACAGGTATGTGTGCTCCATTATGGTTCTGCTTTTAACTTTATATAGGAGGCCGCATGGCACATGAAATACAGAATATAGAGTAGGACCCCCCTATTGAGATTTGCCGTGACGTTGGCAGGGGTGGCTCAAAGAATTGATCAATTATTTGCTAAAAATCTCATTTATATTACAGTACAGTTGGAATAAATCTGTGAATTTGGTCTTTTTATATGATGCATGCCATTTTCAGATCGTGCTGGCTCCCCTCTCTCTCTGTTTGGTTGTAGTTATGCTACAAATGTCTGGTGGCTGGTCACCACCATGCTATGCACGCCTGATCTTGGTTTGCAATATATTCCTCCTGTTGGTAGCTGTACACATTCAGTTGCCTCACCCTTTCCACAGGCATTGCTAATTAAGCACCATACTTGGATCTGGTCCGCCTTTATCAATGGTTGCTCTCTGGCACTGGGAGGGTCAGTTCTAATATAGTCCTGGTATGTGTAGAGCTTGCTCCACATGCTGGGACCTGGGCTGGCCTCTATCCACAATTGCCTCTTTTGCAACATAGAAGCGGTTATATATACAGGTTACAGGTATGTGTGCTCCATTATGGTTCTGCTTTTAACTTTATCTAGGAGGCCGCATGGCACATGAAATACAGAATATAGAGTAGGACCCCCCTATTGAGATTTGCCGTGATGTTGGCAGGGGTGGCTCAAAGAATTGATCAATTATTTGCTAAAAATCTCATTTATATTACAGTACAGTTGGAATAAATCTTTGAATTTGCTCTTTTTATATGATGCATGCCATTTTCAGATCGTGCTGGCTCCCCTCTCTCTCTGTTTGGTTGTAGTTATGCTACAAATGTCTGGTGGCTGGTCACCACCATGCTATGCACGCCTGATCTTGGTTTGCAAAATATTCCTCCTGTTGGTAGCTGTACACATTCAGTTGCCTCACCCTTTCCACAGGCATTGCTAATTAAGCACCATACTTGGATCTGGTCCGCCTTTATCAATGGTTGCTCTCTGGCACTGGGAGGGTCAGTTCTGATATAGTCCTGGTATGTGTAGAGCTTGCTCCACATGCTGGGACCTGGGCTGGGCTTTATCCACAATTGCCTCTTTTGCAACATAGAAGCGGTTATATATACAGGTTATAGGTATGTGTGCTCCATTATAGTTCTGCTTTTAAGTTTATCTAAGAGGCCGCATGGCGCATGAAATACAGAATATAGAGTAGGACCCCCCTATTGAGATTTGCCGTGACGTTGGCAGGGGTGGCTCAAAGAATTGATCAATTATTTGCTAAAAATCTCATTTATATTACAGTACAGTTGGAATAAATCTGTGAATTTGCTCTTTTTATATGATGCATGCCATTTTCAGATCGTGCTGGCTCCCCTCTCTCTCTGTTTGGTTGTAGTTATGCTACAAATGTCTGGTGGCTGGTCACCACCATGCTATGCACGCCTGATCTTGGTTTGCAAAATATTCCTCCTGTTGGTAGCTGTACACATTCAGTTGCCTCACCCTTTCCACAGGCATTGCTAATTAAGCACCATACTTGGATCTGGTCCGCCTTTATCAATGGTTGCTCTCTGGCACTGGGAGGGTCAGTTCTGATATAGTCCTGGTATGTGTAGAGCTTGCTCCACATGCTGGGACCTGGGCTGGGCTTTATCCACAATTGCCTCTTTTGCAACATAGAAGCGGTTATATATACAGGTTATAGGTATGTGTGCTCCATTATAGTTCTGCTTTTAAGTTTATCTAAGAGGCCGCATGGCGCATGAAATACAGAATATAGAGTAGGACCCCCCTATTGAGATTTGCCGTGACGTTGGCAGGGGTGGCTCAAAGAATTGATCAATTATTTGCTAAAAATCTCATTTATATTACAGTACAGTTGGAATAAATCTGTGAATTTGCTCTTTTTATATGATGCATGCCATTTTCAGATCGTGCTGGCTCCCCTCTCTCTCTGTTTGGTTGTAGTTATGCTACAAATGTCTGGTGGCTGGTCACCACCATGCTATGCACGCCTGATCTTGGTTTGCAATATATTCCTCCTGTTGGTAGCTGTACACATTCAGTTGCCTCACCCTTTCCACAGGCATTGCTAAGTAAGCACCATACTTGGATCTGGTCCGCCTTTATCAATGGTTGCTCTCTGGCACTGGGAGGGTCAGTTCTGATATAGTCCTGGTATGTGTAGAGCTTGCTGCACATGCTGGGACCTGGGCTGGCCTCTATCCACAATTGCCTCATTTGCAACATAGAAGCGGTTATATATACAGGTTACAGGTATGTGTGCTCCATTATGGTTCTGCTTTTAACTTTATCTAGGAGGCCGCATGGCACATGAAATACAGAATATAGAGTAGGACCCCCCTATTGAGATTTGCCGTGACGTTGGCAGGGGTGGCTCAAAGAATTGATCAATTATTTGCTAAAAATCTCATTTATATTACAGTACAGTTGGAATAAATCTGTGAATTTGCTCTTTTTATATGATGCATGCCATTTTCAGATCGTGCTGGCTCCCCTCTCTCTCTGTTTGGTTGTAGTTATGCTACAAATGTCTGGTGGCTGGTCACCACCATGCTATGCACGCCTGATCTTGGTTTGCAATATATTCCTCCTGTTGGTAGCTGTACACATTCAGTTGCCTCACCCTTTCCACAGGCATTGCTAATTAAGCACCATACTTGGATCTGGTCTGCCTTTATCAATGGTTGCTCTCTGGCACTGGGAGGGTCAGTTCTGATATAGTCCTGGTATGTGTAGAGCTTGCTCCACATGCTGGGACCTGGGCTGGCCTCTATCCACAATTGCCTCTTTTGCAACATAGAAGCGGTTATATATACAGGTTACAGGTATGTGTGCTCCATTATGGTTCTGCTTTTAACTTTATCTAGGAGGCCGCATGGCACATGAAATACAGAATATAGAGTAGGACCCCCCTATTGAGATTTGCCGTGATGTTGGCAGGGGTGGCTCAAAGAATTGATCAATTATTTGCTAAAAATCTCATTTATATTACAGTACAGTTGGAATAAATCTGTGAATTTGCTCTTTTTATATGATGCATGCCATTTTCAGATCGTGCTGGCTCCCCTCTCTCTCTGTTTGGTTGTAGTTATGCTACAAATGTCTGGTGGCTGGTCACCACCATGCTATGCACGCCTGATCTTGGTTTGCAATATATTCCTCCTGTTGGTAGCTGTACACATTCAGTTGCCTCACCCTTTCCACAGGCATTGCTAAGTAAGCACCATACTTGGATCTGGTCCGCCTTTATCAATGGTTGCTCTCTGGCACTGGGAGGGTCAGTTCTGATATAGTCATGGTATGTGTAGAGCTTGCTCCACATGCTGGGACCTGGGCTGGCCTCTATCCACAATTGCCTCTTTTGCAACATAGAAGCGGTTATATATACAGGTTACAGGTATGTGTGCTCCATTATGGTTCTGCTTTTAACTTTATCTAGGAGGCCGCATGGCACATGAAATACAGAATATAGAGTAGGACCCCCCTATTGAGATTTGCCGTGACGTTGGCAGGGGTGGCTCAAAGAATTGATCAATTATTTGCTAAAAATCTCATTTATATTACAGTACAGTTGGAATAAATCTGTGAATTTGCTCTTTTTATATGATGCATGCCATTTTCAGATCGTGCTGGCTCCCCTCTCTCTCTGTTTGGTTGTAGTTATGCTACAAATGTCTGGTGGCTGGTCACCACCATGCTATGCACGCCTGATCTTGGTTTGCAATATATTCCTCCTGTTGGTAGCTGTACACATTCAGTTGCCTCACCCTTTCCACAGGCATTGCTAATTAAGCACCATACTTGGATCTGGTCTGCCTTTATCAATGGTTGCTCTCTGGCACTGGGAGGGTCAGTTCTGATATAGTCCTGGTATGTGTAGAGCTTGCTCCACATGCTGGGACCTGGGCTGGCCTCTATCCACAATTGCCTCTTTTGCAACATAGAAGCGGTTATATATACAGGTTACAGGTATGTGTGCTCCATTATGGTTCTGCTTTTAACTTTATCTAGGAGGCCGCATGGCACATGAAATACAGAATATAGAGTAGGACCCCCCTATTGAGATTTGCCGTGACGTTGGCAGGGGTGGCTCAAAGAATTGATCAATTGTTTGCTAAAAATCTCATTTATATTACAGTACAGTTGGAATAAATCTGTGAATTTGCTCTTTTTATATGATGCATGCCATTTTCAGATCGTGCTGGCTCCCCTCTCTCTCTGTTTGGTTGTAGTTATGCTACAAATGTCTGGTGGCTGGTCACCACCATGCTATGCACGCCTGATCTTGGTTTGCAATATATTCCTCCTGTTGGTAGCTGTACACATTCAGTTGCCTCACCCTTTCCACAGGCATTGCTAATTAAGCACCATACTTGGATCTGGTCCGCCTTTATCAATGGTTGCTCTCTGGCACTGGGAGGGTCAATTCTGATATAGTCCTGGTATGTGTAGAGCTTGCTCCACATGCTGGGACCTGGGCTGGCCTCTATCCACAATTGCCTCTTTTGCAACATAGAAGCGGTTATATATACAGTTTACAGGTATGTGTGCTCCATTATGGTTCTGCTTTTAACTTTATCTAGGAGGCCGCATGGCACATGAAATACAGAATATAGAGTAGGACCCCCCTATTGAGATTTGCCGTGACGTTGGCAGGGGTGGCTCACAGAATTGATCAATTATTTGCTAAAAATCTCATTTATATTACAGTACAGTTGGAATAAATCTGTGAATTTGCTCTTTTTATATGATGCATGCCATTTTCAGATCGTGCTGGCTCCCCTCTCTCTCTGATTGGTTGTAGTTATGCTACAAATGTCTGGTGGCAGGTCACCTCCATGCTATGCACGCCTGATCTTGGTTTGCAATATATTCCTCCTGTTGGTAGCTGTACACATTCAGTTGCCTCACCCTTTCCCCAGGCATTGCTAATTAAGCACCATACTTGGATCTGGTCCGCCTTTATCAATGGTTGCTCTCTGGCACTGGGAGGGTCAGTTATGATATAGTCCTGGTATGTGTAGAGCTTGCTCCACATGCTGGGACCTGGGCTGGCCTCTATCCACAATTGCCTCTTTTGCAACATAGAAGCGGTTATATATACAGGTTACAGGTATGTGTGCTCCATTATGGTTCTGCTTTTAACTTTATCTAGGAGGCCGCATGGCACATGAAATACAGAATATAGAGTAGAACCCCCCTATTGAGATTTGCTGTGACGTTGGCAGGGGTGGCTCAAAGAATTGATCAATTATTTGCTAAAAATCTCATTTATATTACAGTACAGTTGGAATAAATCTGTGAATTTGCTCTTTTTATATGATGCATGCCATTTTCAGATCGTGCTAGCTTCCCTCTCTCTCTGTTTGGTTGTAGTTATGCTACAAATGTCTGTTGGCTGGTCACCACCATGCTATGCACGCCTGATCTTGGTTTGCAATATATTCCTCCTGTTGGTAGCTGTACACATTCAGTTGCCTCACCCTTTCCACAAGCATTGCTAATTAAGCACCATACTTGGATCTGGTCCGCCTTTATCAATGTTTGCTCTCTGGCACTGGGAGGGTCAGTTCTGATATAGTCCTGGTATGTGTAGAGCTTGCTCCACATGCTGGGACCTGGGCTGGCCTCTATCCACAATTGCCTCTTTTGCAACATAGAAGCGGTTATATATACAGTTTACAGGTATGTGTGCTCCATTATGGTTCTTCTTTTAACTTTATCTAGGAGGCCGCATGGCACATGAAATACAGAATATAGAGTAGGACCCCCCTATTGAGATTTGCCGTGACGTTGGCAGGGGTGGCTCAAAGAATTGATCAATTATTTGCTAAAAATCTCATTTATATTACAGTACAGTTGGAATAAATCTTTGAATTTGCTCTTTTTATATGATGCATGCCATTTTCAGATCGTGCTAGCTTCCCTCTCTCTCTGTTTGGTTGTAGTTATGCTACAAATGTCTGGTGGCTGGTCACCACCATGCTATGCACGCCTGATCTTGGTTTGCAAAATATTCCTCCTGTTGGTAGCTGTACACATTCAGTTGCCTCACCCTTTCCACAGGCATTGCTAATTAAGCACCATACTTGGATCTGGTCCGCCTTTATCAATGGTTGCTCTCTGGCACTGGGAGGGTCAGTTCTGATATAGTCCTGGTATGTGTAGAGCTTGCTCCACATGCTGGGACCTGGGCTGGGCTTTATCCACAATTGCCTCTTTTGCAACATAGAAGCGGTTATATATACAGGTTATAGGTATGTGTGCTCCATTATAGTTCTGCTTTTAAGTTTATCTAGGAGGCCGCATGGCGCATGAAATACAGAATATAGAGTAGGACCCCCCTATTGAGATTTGCCGTGACGTTGGCAGGGGTGGCTCAAAGAATTGATCAATTATTTGCTAAAAATCTCATTTATATTACAGTACAGTTGGAATAAATCT
Organism: Anomaloglossus baeobatrachus; assembly: GCF_048569485.1. Taxonomy (NCBI): domain Eukaryota; kingdom Metazoa; phylum Chordata; class Amphibia; order Anura; family Aromobatidae; genus Anomaloglossus; species Anomaloglossus baeobatrachus. The sequence continues at coordinate 515,760,980 of NC_134354.1, forward strand.
GTGAATTTGCTCTTTTTATATGATGCATGCCATTTTCAGATCGTGCTGGCTCCCCTCTCTCTCTGTTTGGTTGAAGTTATGCTACAAATGTCTGGTGGCTGGTCAGCACCATGCTATGCACGCCTGATCTTGGTTTGCAATATATTCCTCCTGTTGGTAGCTGTACACATTCAGTTGCCTCACCCTTTCCACAGGCATTGCTAATTAAGCACCATACTTGGATCTGGTCCGCCTTTATCAATGGTTGCTCTCTGGCACTGGGAGGGTCAGTTCTGATATAGTCCTGGTATGTGTAGAGCTTGCTCCACATGCTGGGACCTGGGCTGGCCTCTATCCACAATTGCCTCTTTTGCAACATAGAAGCGGTTATATATACAGTTTACAGGTATGTGTTCTCCATTATGGTTCTGCTTTTAACTTTATCTAGGGGGCCGCATGGCACATGAAATACAGAATATAGAGTAGGACCCCCCTATTGAGATTTGCCGTGACGTTGGCAGGGGTGGCTCAAAGAATTGATCAATTATTTGCTAAAAATCTCTTTTATATTACAGTACAGTTGGAATAAATCTTTGAATTTGCTCTTTTTTTATGATGCATGCCATTTTCAGATCGTGCTGGCTCCCCTCTCTCTCTGTTTGGTTGTAGTTATGCTACAAATGTCTGGTGGCTGGTCACCTCCATGCTATGCACGCCTGATCTTGGTTTGAAATATTTTCCTCCTGTTGGTAGCTGTACACATTCAGTTGCCTCACCCTTTCCACAGGCATTGCTAATTAAGCACCATACTTGGATCTGGTCCGCCTTTATCAATGTTTGCTCTCTGGCACTGGGAGGGTCAGTTCTGATATAGTCCTGGTATGTGTAGAGCTTGCTCCACATGCTGGGACCTGGGCTGGCCTCTATCCACAATTGCCTCTTTTGCAACATAGAAGCGGTTATATATACAGGTTACAGGTATGTGTGCTCCATTATGGTTCTGCTTTTAACTTTATCTAGGAGGCCGCATGGCACATGAAATACAGAATATAGAGTAGGACCCCCCTATTGAGATTTGCCATGACGTTGGCAGGGGTGGCTCAAAGAATTGATCAATTATTTGCTAAAAATCTCATTTATATTACAGTACAGTTGGAATAAATCTGCGAATTTGCTCTTTTTATATGATGCATGCCATTTTCAGATCGTGCAGGCTCCCCTCTCTCATATTGTTAATGTGGTAAATGGCTATTCTAGCTGCAATATCTACATAGGTGTATAGTATCCCATTTCAAACAACCACCACTCCAGTGTTCTAATGGTACACTGTGTTTGCTAACTGTGTTAGGCTATTGGATGTTTAGAAATCCTTTGAAAACCCTTGTGCATGTATGATAGCACAGCTGAAATAAGTTTTGCTGATTAGAGAAGCTATAAAACTGACCTTCCTTTGAGCTAGTTGAGAATCTGAAGCATTACATTTGTTGGTTCCATTACACTCTCAAAATGGCCAGAAAAAGAGAACTTTCATGTGAAACTCAACAGTCTATTCTTGTCCTTAGAACTGAAGGATATTCCATGCAAGAAATTGCCAAGAAATTGAAGATTTCCTACAACAGTGTGTACTACCCCCTTCAGAGGAGAGCCCACACAGACTCTAACCAGAGTTGAAAGAGAAGTGCGAGGCTCCGCTTCACAACTGAGCATTAAGACAGGTACATTAGAGTCTCTAGTTTGAGAAATCGACACCTCACAGGTACTCAACTAGCAGCTTCTTTAAATAGCACCCATAAAACGCCAGTGTCAACGTCTACAGTGAAGAGGCAACTCCGGGATGCTGGCCTTCAGGGCAGAGTGGCCAAGAAAAAGCCATATCTGAGACTGGCTAATAAAAAGAAAATATTAATATGGGCAAAAGAACACAGATATTGGACAGAGGAAAATTGGAAAAAAGTGTTATGGACAAATTAATCGAAGTTTGAGGTGTTTGGATCACACAGAAGAACATTTGTGAGACGCAGAATAACTAAAAAGATGCTCGAAGAGTGACTGACGCCATATGTCAAGCATGGTGGAGGTAATGTGAGTCTGGGGTTGCTTTGGTACTGATAAAGTGGGAGATTTGTACAAGGTAAAAGGGATTTTGAATAAGGAAGGCTATCAATTCATTTTGCAACGCCATACCATACCCTGTGGACAGCGCTTGATTGGAGCCAATTTCATCCTACAACAGGACAATGACCCAAAGCACGGCTCCAAATTATGCATGAACAGCTATTTAAGGAAGAAGCAAGCAGTTGGTATTCTATTTGTGATGGAGTGGCCAGCCTAGTCACCATATCTCAACCCTATTGAGCTGTTGTGGGAGCAGCTTGACCGTATGATATGCAAAAAGTGCCGATCAAGCCAATCCAACTTGTGGGAGGGGCTTCTGGAAGCATGGGGTGAAATATCTCCAGATTACCTCAGCAAATTAACAGCTAGAATGCCAAAGGTCTGCAAAGCTGGAATTGCTGCAAAGGGAGCATTCTGTGACGAAAGCAAAGTCTGAAGGAGAAAAATATTATTTAAAGTAAAAATCATTATTTCTAACCTCGTCAATGTCTGGACTATATTTTCTATTCATTATGCAACTCATTTGATAAATAAAAGTATGATTTTTCATGGAAAAGACAAAAAGACCAAATTGTCTGGGTGATTTCAAACTTTTGAAAGGTAATATATATTATATATTACTACATAAAGCTGAAAGCTGAATGTATGTATATATGTGTATGTATGTCTGCTAAAGAAAACTGTCGCATTTACAATCACGAAATTTTTTGCACAGCCGCCTCATTTGACTTGGGGAAAAATATAAACTATGTTTTGAGGAGAAAATATAAGCCCACGATTTATTTACAGTTTTTCACCAAAAAAACCTTCTCCCATTAAAGTCAATGGAGCTTGCAATAGATCTGTTATTATAGACTTACTATTACTGTTGAAAACTTAGCTTAAAGTGAATTTGTGAGCAGATTCACACTGTCTGAACTACTAGCAGCATGAATTAGGGATCGGAGCTTGCATTATAAATGTGTTTTACTTTGTAGCACTTTGGCTTTCAGAGAAAGTAAAGAAAAAAAGCATGTACAGGGATGAAGTGACTAGGCACAGAGGTATGTTCCTTCCCATCCCTATACTGCATCCCCATATCCACATCCTAAGATGGGGTCTCAATTGCAAATATGACCCTGCCTTCGGAGAAAATCAAAATTTTGTGTAATTTAACCATAATTACAAAATGCATCCCATATCCTTTCTCTCCTTATTAGGCCTTGCTATGGTGCTCTGTTACAAATATAAAAAGATCTATAGCATATCCAGTTCAGTGCAGTGTAAGATACAAGACTTAGCTGGGTGAGTTTACAAGAGTGCAGCTTAGAGAGATCATAGGAGCCTGTAACAATAGTCCTACTATAAATATGGAAACATTTGAGCCTGGGCCACACCTCCAGCATGTATCTTGTACCATAGGCATAGGTATAGTACAGTGTTTAAGGTCCACTTTCCTTACAGAGGAAAACTCCTTTAGGCCTCTTTCACATGTACGTGCCTCCGGTATGTGTTTGGCAGTTTTCTCACGTACCGGAGACACGTACACACGTAGACCTAGGTATTCCTATGGTTTTGGACACACGTAAGTATTTGCGCACGGAACATGTGTCCGTTCCGTACTTACGTGTGTTTCCGTGTGTTTCTCACGTCGACATGTCCGTTTTCTCTCCGGCATCACGGGTGTCACACGGAACGCAAACGTGTCACACGTAATGTAAATGGACTACACGGATGTGTTCTGTGTGACACGCACCGGAGAGAAGACGTGTCTGTGAGAAAAAGAACCAAAACTTTACTCACCTTCTCCAGCCCTTCTGTCTCTGCCGCTGCTGTCACTTGCTGCCTACTGCCACTCATTATGCTAATTGAATATTCACTTCACTGCGGCCGGAAGCAGCAGCAGCAGGGAGTCGGCAGGATCGGAGATCGAAGATCAGCACCACGGACAGCAAAACCAGGGACAGGTGAGTAGAAACTTCCCGTTCTCTGTGTGTTTTCACGGAGAACACACGTAGGCCATACACACAGCACACCGAGGGCAATACGTACCTTTGGCACGTCCGTGAACCACATGCATGATTTGCACGGGCGTGTAAAAGAGGCCTTAAAGAGTGGCCTGTTTTTGTGAGTGCAAGTTATTCGGTCATAAGAAACTATAGAGTGAAATAATTAAAGGGGGTCTTGTGAGCACAAAACTACTTTTCCAAACAAGCACAAACACTTAGTGTACCCCTGGTAGGGGCAGTATGTTTTTTCATGAATGTAAACTGCCCTTTTCCTTCATTGACATCTTTGGATTTACAAGCGTTGGAGGAACGTGGAGATTGATGGAAAGCATGCAGGTTGAAAGGTGCCCTAAACTGTTTGGCCACTGCAACGGTGCAACAGTTGCTTGTTCTTTGTATGAACAGTAATTTTATGCTTTCAAGCTCACTTTAGAGAGGCATTCCCTGGAAACTGTTGACTTCTTAGTGTGTTTATGTTTATAAATTACTGTCTTCAAATAACAGTAATAACAGTATTATCCTTGTTTACTTCTTTATCTTGTGTCCATATTTACGATTAGCCAAATCTACGTCTCCTCCCAGTGTACCATGAGTTGATTTTCTCAATGCAATCCTATTAAACAGCTAATCTTATTTATCATAACATATGAAGAAGAGAGTCGGAATATCGCTATCATTGCAAGGAGGAAAAAAAAAGAAAAAAGTAAATTAATATCTAATAACACTATGGTAATATCTTCACACTTACCATTCTTTCCCAATCTGTAGAATATATCTTCCCTCTTCCTTTGGCTGCTTTTAGCACTCTTCCATCACATAGTTCCATATGCAAAACATCACTTTCTTCACTCAAACATCTTCCAACATACAATCCATATATAATAGACATCACCTCTACCTTCATTTACATCCAACATATAGACACATTGAAAAACACAGTACTGGACACCATTCAATCCCCATTCACCATACAGTCCTATGTAATTAACACCACATCCTATCTTTGTTCTCATTTCAACATACAGTCCCATGTAAATAACATTACTCCTCTACATCTGAAGTTATCTATATGATCTAATTCCAATATATTGCACTGCTGAATAAAGAACCTGTATTGGAAAACTGAGATGTCATAGCTGCTGTTTTGAAAAACCAGCAATTGGTGCTCCATCATCAGAAGAATTGGGTATTTACTAATTTTAAATTAAATTCTTTTGAGCCTAAAAGCCTCAAAGTACAGTAATGCCTTCTCACTATAACTGTTTTTTATTATCATCTCTTAAAGATGTCTCCAACAACAATCATCAGAATTGATCTAGTTAGGAAGTTTGTTTCATACTGAATACATGGAGTATAAGTAATGAAGAAACAAAACTAGAACCTTTTATATTCCCAGTTCTGCGCAGGGGTCTAGAGCGTGGGCTGGCATAATTTTGGGTTGCTGAACTGCTTCTCCATAATGCCAATCAGCTTTGACATCTACTGGATTATCATGCCTTGTAGAGTGGTACCTGTGTCATCATAGATCAGCGGTTACTAGTAGAGCACAGTTTGCATGGCAGTCTCCATCAACAGAGTCACTGGGTTAAGGCTCACTTACACATGCGTATATTGTGTCATGCGACATAATTGAGCTGATTATATTAATAACAATCAGCTAATTTTCCATTTTCAGAGTCATTGGATAAGTGTCTCTCCTCTAGAGCAGTGTTCCTCAACTGTAGTCCTCAAAAGCCACCAACGGTTTAGTTTATGTCTTCAGGATTTTAGGAAACCCTGAAAACATGCACTGTTGGTAGAGTTGAGCGGACAGCCAATAATCCGGGTCCGCCGGATCCATTGCGGATTGTCAATGAAGTCCGGATCCGATCCGGAATCCGGACCCATGTATGTAAATGGGGAGTGGATCCGGGACGAGAGAGAGAAAGAGAGAGAGAGAGAGAGAGAGAAAAAAAAAACAACAAATCCGGATTGTGCAGCCGGATTCCCGGGTCCAGGTCGGACCCGGATCGGACGCTGAAACCCCGCGGATCTGGACTTTTAACTGTTGGTGGTTCTTGAGGACTGAAGCTGGGGAACACTGCTCTAGAGTGTAAGCTCTTATATTCAGCTCTGTTCTCTCTCAACCTTTCTCCTCTCCCCCATGTACATTTTTCTAGCAATTCTGAGTATTGAGACTCGGGCAAATTTATTCACTGCAAGTCAAATTTTTAGGGAACAATTCTATAGTTGGTGAATTGGAGTTCTAAAAGCCCAACAATATTTGTATAGCAAATTTTGTATTTTGTGCTCATGCCTTGTGTGGGGGGGGGGCACTCCTGTGCAGGGTCATCCTAATTTTGGAACTCACAACAGATGTTGAACCCCCAAAATTAAATTAACTAAAACTGAGGCTTAAGCTGAAACATAGTACAATTTTGAGTCATGAAAAACCAAGAATTTGTTTAGATAAGAAATGTGCCTTTTGTTCCCAGTCCTTTTCTGTGTCATTCCATTTGCAATAGCTCTAAATAGAAACTCTTGGTGCCTGTATGAATGACACAGATTTATGTTCTTTGATTTAGACTGTTGCCATGTAACTGTCACTATGTGGTGTTTCTGATATCTTTTTATATAATCCGCAAAAATGAGCAAGAATACAACTGTAAATTAAACAATTGTTCTATCAAAAGGTCATTTACAGTAAGAAGTACAACTGTAGTGTTCGTTTAAGTAAAAAAGAGTTGATAAAGCTTTTATAACCAGGTGCATAACAGAAATAAAACCATAAAGTCATCAAAGTTAATCATTTGAAGCTCATTTAAATTGAAAATTCATTTTAATAATTTGAGTGTCATGATCCAGGCCAGCTTTTCCCTGCAGCTGGTTACACCCAGTCCTGGCCTGGTCATGTCAGGGGTTAAGTTCCCTTGCCTCGTTCTGGATCCCAGGACACTATATCTTGCCTCTCTACTTATGGTTCAGTGCCAGTGATATTTCTGCCTTGCAGCATCTATACTGGCTCTGGTGAGTGTTCCTGATCTGTTCTGCCTCCCCCCGTTCATCTGCCTGTCCCAGCCCCTGATTTCCCGCTCCTGTCTGTTGTTTGTGTTTCCCTCTGCATACCTGATCTCCTGACTTCTGACTCGGTTCTGCTTTCTGACTTTGATATTGATCCTCCCTTTGCAGTGGCTCGACTCTCTTGGCTAAACCCGGACTGTTTAGGGGGCTTTACATGCTGTGACATCGCTAGCAATGATGCTAGCATTCACAGCCGCCCCCATCGTTTGGACGTCATGGGCAAATCGCTGCCCGTGGCGGACAAAATCACTAGTATGCATAACACATACTTACGTTCCTAATGAAGTATCTGTGGCCAGCGAACAGCCTCTTTTCTAAGGGGGTGGTTCATACGGCGTCATAGCGACGTGACACAGCAGGCGTCTAATAGAAGCGGAGGGACGGAGAGCAGCCACATGAAAGTCATGCCAACCTCGTACGGTGTTGGTCGTCGTTCCTTGGGTGTCACACATAGCGATGTGTGCTGTCTCAGGAATGACGAACAACCTGCGTCCAAAATCAGCAACGATATTTGAGAAATGGACGACGTGTCAACAATCAACAATTTGGTGAGTATTTTGCATCATTAGCGGTCGCTCGTACGTGTCACAAGCAACGATGTCGCTAACGAGGCCGGATGTGCATCACGAATTTCGTGACCCAACAACATCTCGTTAGCGATGTTGTTGCGTGTAAAGTGGCCTTTAGACTACTCTTTTGCCCCCTGGTAAGTCGCCTGTTAAGATTGCTGAAGTTACTCTGCTATACTTCAGCTGCCTTTCTGTTACAGTGTTTCTTTGTCTCTCCGTCACTACTCTGCTGCCACCAAGTGGGGATTACGCTGTACTGCGTCTCACAAGCCTTGTACAGCATGACATTGAGGTCATATATTGGTAGATTCTATTAACAAAAACAATTTGCTTGCTTATTTTAATGCAATAGTGAGGTTAATATGTTAGAAAATGATTAATGAAACAAAAAAACGTTTTATTACAACTCAATATAATTTTTTGTCATGAATATCTTGTGTAGATAAAGGCATATATATAAAGAACACAGCATCATTGCTGTATAAATTTAAGGATCCTTCAAACGTCCATGTTTCTAATACCTGGGAAGTCCATTTTCACACATTTTGGAGACACATTCACATGCTTACTCATTCACATGCATAATCTTCACAACTTCATATTTTTACCTTCATGTTTTGTAAAATGGTCATAGTAAGGACTAGGGGGCTGCAGAAGGAAGCAAAATGAGGATAAGACCCAAACAATTACTAACCCCTGTGCTTGATGCCAGCTTTCAATTCACAGCTGACATCAAGGCCAAAAGTATTACCCGAATTCCCACCGCCCCAGGGCAATCAGGAAGCACAGGGCAAAGTGCCATATTTGGAGCATTTAATGGATGTGCCCCTTTTAGGGCATCTGCAGGCTGCTTTTTATGGCTATGAAAGACCAAATAACTATGGGCCTTCACTGCTGGTAATACCAGCCCTCAGCTGTATGCTTAATATTGGCTGGTTATCAAAAATAGTGGGGATTCCATGCAGTTTTTTTGAAATATTTAAATAAATAACTCTAAAAAAAATGTCATGGCATCCCCATCTTTCTGCTTTCCATGCGCGGATATCAAAAAATTCGGAAAAAACCATGTCTTTTGATTTTTACTTTTTCCCTATCCACATTGGTTTTCAAGGCAATTTTCCAGCTCTTACCCCCTATTTCACTTTATTTGCAGCCTAACACTAACTAGGTTTCAGCTCCGGATAACACCTTTGGAATTTATCTTCTGTGGACATTGATAGTGTACTCCTGTATTCCTGTTATTACTGGAATTATTGCTATCTCTAAATCATGTACTTTAAAAGGAAGAAAGAGTTATATATCAGCCAACAAATAGAGGTGAGTGTATAATTGCACACTCAAATCACCTACAGAAATACTTCACTAAGGGTACCTTCACACTTTAGCGACGCAGCAGCGATCCCACCAGCGATCTGACCTAGTCAGGATCGCTGCTGCGTCGCTACATGGTCGCTGGTGAGCTGTCAAACAGGCAGATCTCACCAGCGACCAGTGACCAGCCCCCAGCCAGCAGCGACGTGCAAGCGACGCTGCGCTTGCACGGAGCCGGCATCTGGAAGCTGCGGACACTGGTAACTAAGGTAAACATCGGGTATGGTTACCCGATGTTTACCTTAGTTACCAGTGCACACCGCTTCGCTTAGCGTGTGCAGGGAGCAGGAGCCGGCACTGGCAGCGTGAGAGCTGCGGAGGCTGGTAACGAAGGTAAATATCGGGTAACCACCTTGGTTACCCGATGTTTACCTTGGTTACAGCTTACCGCAGGCTGTCAGATGCCGGCTCCTGCTCCCTGGACATTCAGGATTGTTGCTCTCTCGCTGTCACACACAGCGATGTGTGCTTATCAGCGGGAGAGCAACAATAAAAAAACGAACCAGGGCTTTGTGTAACAAGCAGCGATCTCACAGCAGGGGCCAGATCGCTGCTTAGTATCACACACAGCAAGATCGCATGTGTTAACGTGCCAAGTGCTATATATCAGGGGTGGGACTGCTAGTTCCTCAAATCCATCTCTTATGGCTATAAGGTACTGCTAGTGCTGCTAATAAGCAATCCACAAGTTCCCGGTCAAATAAACATATGTCAAAGTGAAAGTAACAACATTACTTACAAATGATCGTGACATCCACCTCCCTCTACCCCAAAGTACGTTTCGGCTCTTCTGATATATAGCACTTGGCACTTTAACCAATTGTTAATACATTTCAGAACTTTAATTGAATATGGTCCATCTCCATTACTAAACACTATATTAATATAGTTGAATCCAGTATATTCTCATAATGGATCAAATAGGTAGTTGTGTTATAATTTTTAAAAATTTAATTTATGAATTAGCACTTTTTGCACAGCACTAAGATACTTTATATTACTGGTTACTATATGCACTTTATATGATGGGCCTATTTATTTGAATTATATATTTATACATTGTAATAAGAAATATCATAATTAAATTTCAGGTTATCGTGCAATTAATCTATAGTTTTTGACATACCATTTTGCTTCTGTGACTTATTTCCATGTCCCTGGGTATTGTATTGTGGAACTACAATTTAAACATAAAATTATTTTAAAAATATTCTTGAATAAAAAAATTATTTTTTTATATTATGATTTCTTGAGCTTTTTTCAATCTGATATATCTATGTCAGATTCCGTGTATACTATATCTAGTAGAAGCTTTACCACTTTGTGGGGAAATTACTATTTATTAATTGGCGAATTTTGTGTAATCACACAGGTTGAGGGCGCGTCTCACTGCAACCAATCACAGATGACAGGGCTGCAGGTGGCTGGAGGAAGCAGCGAATATGCATGAAGTTAAATCAGCAGCCCCGGAAGAAGCGTGAGTGGCTCGAAAGCAGTTACGGCCGTGCCAGAGACTCGGTAAGTATAGTGCGCTTGCTCTCATCTGCCTATCCTTTCTTACACCACTTTTAAGTACCAGATTTTGGTCCCCATAGACTTATATGTGGACCGGCATCTGTCCAGATATCCTTGATTAATTCCCAGCTGGAACCATTTTTTTTTCTAATGTCCGATTAGCCCCACCGTTCCCAGATATTTGCGAGTTTGTCCATCGTTATACATGGAACAATATGATGGAACTTAATAAACAAGATTATTCTCCACACTTTATTTTTTGTGGAAGGAAAAATGTTCAATAAAAAATATATTAAAATAAACATAGAAAGCATAAAGAGTAATTATTACTTTTCTGAATGATTTCCCTTTCTTAGGCGAATAGTGTCACGTACTGCCGCTGCTGTGTTAATATTGAACAAATAGAAAGAAAGGTATCTGTAAAAAGACACAATGGATTCATGTTTTAGGATAAGATTCCTTTCTTACTGTTTATATTATCTTCTAGCATTAAGAATTTATTTCCACCGCTCAAATTTTAGAGTTGATGGTACAAAATAAAAAAGCTAAAAAGCCAATGAAAAAAAATTAGTTCAATAAATTCATGTATTGCATGTCAGTACACCCTCATACATACGGTATTACTCCACTGCATTGTTGCTCTGTTATCATATAATGAGGAGAGTGATCAATATATATCAGCACATATAATATCCTATATGCTATAACTTGTAATTTTCTTTAACATAAGAAGTGTTATCCCTGCTGACTCGTCCATCTGGCTCCCTTATGCATCAGAAACTGAGTATGACTAACACTACTGCATCCTTGATAGTTACTTTCATCTTTTGAACACTTAAAGATGTTATACCATCTAAATTCATAAGTTTACAGTCACTGTATATGACTGTAGACTTATGAATCCTTATGCACATACTGTTTCAGGATAGCGACCACGTGTATACTGGTATACGATATGCATACTCCAAGCCACATTCTTACTAGTTGGGCACAGCCTTGTTCAAAACAAGTGAATTGAGCGACTCAAAGAGCCACCATATGATGTAACTGTACATCAAATGTTAATAAACGTCAAAAAATTCAGACAAGTAATTTCTTATTTAATATCTATAGTGTTTATATGCATCACCTTTGCAGAAGTGGATTGAATTTATCTCACTTTGGAAAGACAAAGAGTTAGGATTTTAAAAGTCACTGATAGGAAAAAGCTATAGAAAACCCCAAACCCTTGTAGTGGACCTTAGAGACACTTATTTTCTCACCGATAGATGTAATTACAAAAAAGCAAACAATGAGTTTTGGATTGTAGTGATAAGTAATGATGGGTGAACACCCCCCCCCCCCGATGTTCGGGATTGGAAGTCTGTGTTCAGGGTCAGGTACAACGCAAACTTGTGTTCAAACCCCGAGCATGGACTTTAAAGTTATGGGATGGTGCCGAGTGACTTGTAAAATAACAAATATGGTTAATAATAAACATTGTCATTATACTTAAAGGTCCCACAATGCAGCCTACAGACCCGCTCAGCCGCTGTCTCCTGACCGCTTCTGCTTCCGGGTCCGACGATTAACTTCCGGGGTACTCACTGCACTGCTTATCACTCGGCAGTGTTCGGCTGTTTTCGGCTGTATTCGCAGTGACATCAGGGTTCACCCGAGTCCATGGCATGGACTCGATTGAACTTTGACTGTCACTGTCAGTGTCAGCCTGTTTCTCGCTCTTGAGAGACACTTGTCTGTACAGAGTTATGAATCAGAGCTGACATTACTCTCAGTGTGGACTACGTTGGCCTAAGAATTTTTTATAATAAAGATAGTCTCTAAATTTTTTTTATTCTATTAACAATAAAAGAATTTGGTATCTGAGATTGGCTGTTGGGTCCCTCACACATATAGTATTGTAAACATAAATAATTTAAAAATATGATGTAGCGCTCCGTGATATTTCTGATTCTTAGTCAGGTAAAACTAGGCTGGGATTCACAGTGTGTTATGGTCCAAGCGTTCTGGGCCCCCCACACTAAAAAGCGCAGCCCACAGCCGCCCCTGGAAATGGCACTTTGTGTCTTAGCGCCATTTCCAGGAACTTTACCTGGCTCTTCCAGTGGTCCTGATGGCGGTGGCACGCTGGGTAATAAAGGGATTAATACCAGCTTTGTATTTTCAGTGTCACGCTCCCGGTCCGATTGCGCCGCTCACCACCCATCGCTCCAACCCCTTGGGTACCCGGTCGCTGCCTAGTCCGATCTCCTGCTACCTGGTCCAGACCTTTTCCCCATCGGCCCCAGCTACGCGCCGCTCACTCACTGCAGCCACCTGCGCTCCAGTGTCCTGCCTCTCCTCCTGTGGTCTCTGCTCTGACTTCCGGGTTGCGGCCCTCACACATGCACACTAGGGGGCATCTATCCTGATCTATTTCCTGGATCTACTGACCCACGTCTAGTCATGCAAAGGCTAAGAGAGAATCGCCTGTATGCCAAATAGGAGAAATACCTGTTCAAACGGACGTCTCTACCATTTCTTGGATATATCATCTTTGACACGGGCCTGGAGATGGATCCCGAGAAGCTGTCTGCTATCGTCAACTGGCCTCTTCCCTCTGGACTTAAAGCCATCCAATGCTTCTTGAGCTTTGCGAACTACTATTAGCAGTTCGTTCCCAACTTCTCTGCTCGGACAGACCTTCTCTCGGCCATGACTCGAAAGGGGGCAAATCTGAAGGAGTGGACTCCTTAGGCCAGAGACACTTTCCTTGCCTTAAAACAGGCATTCTCCACTGTTCCAGTCCTGTCTTGTCCAGATATGAATAAGCAATTCACTCTGGAGGTAGATGCCTCATCTTCTGGGGCCGGAGCTGTCCTCATGCAATAATCCTCCACTGGACGACTGGTCACATGTGGGTTCTTCTCTAAGGCCTTCACTGTTCCAGAATGCAATTACGCCATCGGAGACCGGGAACTCCTGGCCATTAAGCTGGCCTTAGAGGATTGGCACTATCTGCTGGAGGGAGCCATGTACCCTATTGTGCTTTATACTGATCACAAAAACCTGGCATATTTGCAATCGGCCCAAAGACTCAACCCTTGTCAAGCCCGGTGGTCTTTGTTTTTTGCCTGTTTTGATTTCCAGTTACACTTCTGACCAGCAGACAAAAGTGTTAGGGCTGATGCTCTGTCCCGGTCCTTCCTCCCTGCGGACCAGGAGGAAGAGGTCCAGTTCATCATACCCCCTAGTAAAATCATCCCTGTGGCTGCTGTCTCTTTGAATCAAATACCTCCTGGCAAGATATTCGTTGCAGAGACTGACAGACAAAGAGTTCTCCAGTGGGGCCACTCTTCCAAGGTGGCTGGACATGCAGGCTAGAAGAAGACGTTTTTACTCCTTAACCGACATTATTAATGGCCATCTCTTCGCAAGGACTTAGGGACCTTAGTCGCATCCTGCCCCTCATGTGCCTACAGCAAGACGCCGAAACAGCTACCCTCTGGTTCCCTTCTACCCTTGCCTATTCCTACTCTTCCTTGGTAACACATTGCCATGGACTTCATCACGGATCTACCCTTGTCCGCTGGTTGTTCCATCATCTGGGTTGTGGTTCATTGCTTTTCCAAGATGGCTCTATTCGTTCCGATGTCCAGTCTTCCCTCAGCTCCAGAACTTGTGGACGCCTTCATTCAACATATCTTCTGGCCCCATGGCTTCCCGTCACACATAGTATCTGACAGAGGGACTCAGTTCACATCACGGTTCTGGAGAACTCTATGTAAGGTGCTTGGGGTGTCCTTGGACTTTTCATCAGTCTACCACCCTCAATCAAATGGACAAGTCAAATGAGTGAACCAGATTCTGACCTCGTTCCTTAGACACTTCATCAACGCCCATCATAGTGACTGGACCATCCTACTATCATGGGCTGAATTTTCTTATAACCATTATATAAGTGAGTCTTCCGCCAGTTCTCCGTTTCACATAGTTTATGGTCGACAACCTTCTGTTCCCTTGCTAATACCTGCTATCTCTGGTGTTCCTGCAGTGGACAAACTATCTAGAGACTTTGGCAAGATCTGGAGTGACATCAAGAATTTCCTATCTCGTGCTTCCAGTCGAATTAAACGACATGCACACAAGAAACTCCTTGATTCTCCTCCGTTTCATCCAGGTGACATGGTGTGGCTTTTCTCGAAGTATGTCCGGTTGAAGATACAGTCTTAAAAGTTGGGACCTCGATACATCGGCCCATTCAAGATCATCAAGCAGCTCAATGAGGTTTCCTATAATTTGCAACTCCTGGCTACTCTACATATTCCCAACTCCTTTCACGTCTCCCTGCTCAAGTCAGTGGTCCTCAGCTCCTTCTTCCCCAATTCTGGTATGTCTCCACCTCCTCAGGGTGCTGATGATGTCTTCGAGATCTTGGCATGAAGAAGGTGAGGGGTAAGATTTTGTTTCTTGTGGACTGGAAGGGGTTTGGCAATGAGGAATGCTCCTGGGAGCCCCAGGAGAATATTGATGCCCCTGTTCTCCTTTGCCAGTTCATGTGTCGGGGGCAGGGGCAGAGGGGAGGGGGTACTGTCACGCTCCCAATCCGACCGCGCCGCTCACCACCCATCACTCCAACCCCTTGGGTACCCGCTCCCCGCCCAGCCTGCTCTCCTGCTACCCTGTCCAGACCTTTTCCCCGTCGGCCCCGGTTCTGCGCCGCTCACTCACTGCAGCCACCTGTGCTCCAGCGTCCTGCCTCTCCTCCTGGGTTCTCAGCTCTGACTTCCGGGTTGCGGCCCTCACACATGCACACTAGGGGGCACACGCGTGCACTCACCTAGACTTAGGTCTGGCCGGAATATCACTAATAAGTAACCTTGGGTATTTATTAATAATAATAATAATAGTAATATAATATTTAAAACTTGCTACTCCCCATGGCCAGTGCTTATGCAACCTGTCCCTGTAGCTTGTCTCTTGTACTAGTTGTTCAGGTTCCTCTATGCCTGTGCTTAGTGTAACTGCAGATCCTGAGTACCGTTCTGAGCACACACTCCAGCCTGATCCCAGTAACCTGCACAAATCTCCGGTTCTGGACTTCAGCCTGTTCCCGTTAACCTGCACCAGTCTCCGGTTCTGGACTTCAGCCTGATCCCATTAACCTGCACCAGCCTCCGCTCTTGGACTTAAGCCTAACTTCTGTGGCCTGCACCAGTCCCAGTCCTGGACTTCTGCCTGATCCTGTTAACCTGTACCTGGTCCAGATCAGATCCTGCATCCAGGGACTCTTGCTGATGCCGGCTTCCGTGCATCTAGGCCCTCTGCGGTTATACACGGCAGTCCCTGTATAGGGGTTCGCTCGAGGCGGCGTTTTCAGGGGAGTTCGGTGCATGGTCCAGTGGGTCCACTCCCAGGGCTATCCTTACAGTTAGCTGGTACTAAGCCTGAAATTCATGGTGTCACACCAAATTAGACATGGCCATCATGAATTTCCAGTAAACAGTAAAAAAAACACACAATGCATAGAAAAATTGTTTTATTAGAAATAAAATAAAAAAAATCTAGAGACTCCATCTTTATCATAAAAAAATCCATAGTCTGACGTAGTCCATAGGGAGAGCAATATCAGCTCTGCTTCATCGCTCTGTATAGATAAGCATCTCTACAGAGCGAGAAGCAGGCTGACACTGAGGGTATGATTACACTTGCGTATGTCTCTTGTGAGTTTCGCATCGGTATCACCCAGCACAGCCCTCACTCTCCTGACAGGAGCACCTCAGCTGCATAGAAATACATGCAGTCAACTCGTTCTTGTCAGGAGAGTGTGCGCTGTGCTGGGTTATATCAATGCAAGACTCGCACACTGACAGTCAAAGTTCAATCAAGTCCATGGCTCATAGACTCGGGTGAATTCGGATGTCACCGCGAACATAGCCGAAAACAACCGAAGACCGCCAAGTGACAAGCAGTGCATTGAATACTGCCAGAAGTTAATGATCAGACCTGGAAGCAAAAGCGGCCATGGGACAGAGTCTGCAGGATGCATCATGGGACCGGTGAGTATAATTATAATGTTTATTACTAATGTGTTTTTTTTTTTTATAGCCCCTGGACCCAAACTGAACCCGAACTGTAACACGAGTTTCCCAGGAAAACTCGTGTTCGGGAATGTGTGCATGAACACTGTGTTCGGTACGGACCCTAAACTTTACAGTGATAAGTGAAAGAACTTCGATACTGCTTCTTGTATATTAGTGACTTGTATTTTGTAATATGTCCCTTTCTAGGCTAAGACAGAATCCACACATTTCTGTACTAGTCAGCATTGGAATTTGGTATCTGAGCATAAATAGCTTTTTTATAAAAAGAAGGAAAATCTCAGTCTAATATAAGCACTAATATTGTTAAAGTTCCAACTTGATATTGCATTATTTATTTTTTGGGCTGATATCTGACAACAGTTTTTATGGGCATAATAGAAAACCATATTGAATAATTAAAGTATACCTGTTTCCTTGGAAAATGCTATTTGTCTACATATAGGGTTAATATGAGGGAAACTGCGTTACAATAATGCCTGGCCACTTTATTTTAAATGCAGCCACAGGGAGAAAATGTACTTATTTCCTCAATGGAGCCACCATCTTTCAGTCATGGGGGTGTACATGAAGCAGCTACAGTCATCACTAACTATAATCTGAATTACAGCCATAATCGCATCTCAGCAGTTTGACTGTCAGCTAACAATGCAGCACATCTGTGCAGAGCGAGCTGTCAATTAATGTTCAGAAATACGTGGAATAGAAGGAAAGGGTTAATCTGCGCTGCATTGTGGATGAAGGAAAACACCCAGGAGAAGTAGTCTTCGTGTTTCTTTTTAATTCAACGCATTTCAGAGTCTATACAACTCCTTCAGGAGTCAAAATCACTGATATACATCAATGATTTTGTATCCTGAAGAAGGAGATCTATAGACTCAAATGCATTGAATTAATAAAATCACGAAGACTACTACTCCTGAGCGTTTTCCTCCATCCAAAAGGCAGCGCAAATTAACCCTTTCCCTCTATTCTATGTATACCAAATTATCTCCTGGGTCTGCGGCAGCCACCATAGTGATTATTTTTGCTCCTTTGGTAGTTGTTACCCACACAACTGCCCTAGGTGAGTGCTCCTGAGCACCTTATTTTAATTTCTGCAAAGATAAAATACCATCTGGGCCTTTTTGTCTTTCCAGAAATAATTTTAATTAATGTACAGGAGCATGCTTACAGCCACCGCTCATAGTATAGTGAGGAGTGCTATGAGCAGTGACTGCAGCTGTTCCGCGCAAGTGCCTAGAACCAAAACACGGCAACACTTGGGAGGAATTAAGCTAGTTCTCCCCTGGCAGCTGCACTTTCATTAACCCCTTCAGCCCCCGGGCACTTTCCGTTTTTGCGTTTTTGTTTTTTGCTCCTTTTTTTCCAAGAGCCGTTACTTTTATATTATTCTGTCAATCTTGCCATATGAGGGCTTGTTTTTTGCAGGACGAGTTGTACTTTTAAATGAAAACAACAAAAAAATTCCAAGTGTGGAAAAACTGCAAAAAAGTGTGATCGCACTATAGTTTTTGGGATGTTTTATTCACCGTGTTCACTATATGATAAAACTGATGTATCTATGTGATGCCTCAGGTCGGTGCGAGTTTGTAGACACCAAACATGTATAGGTTTACTTGTATCTAAGGGGTTAAAAAAAATCACAAGTTTGTCCAATAAAAGTGTCGCACGTTTTGCGCCATTTTCCAAAACACGTAGCGTTCTCATTTTTTGGGATCTATGGCTCAGTGATGGCTTATTTTTTGCATCTCGAGCTGACGTTTATAATGGTACCATTTTTGCGCAGATGCTACATTTTGATTGCCTTTTATTGCATTTTGCGTAAAACTTGCGGCGACCAAAAAACGTAATTTTGGCGTTTGGAATTTTTTTGCCATTACGCCGTTTACCAATCAGATTAATTGATTTTATATTTAGATAGATCGGGCATTTCTGAACGCGGCGATACCAAATATGTGTATATTTATTTATTTTTTAACCCTTTAATTTTCAATGAAGGGAAAGGGGGGTGATTTGAACTTTTAGGGGTTTTTTTTAATTATTTTTTAAAACTTTTTTTTACTTTTTTTTTATTTTACTATTGCCCTTAGGGGGCTATAGCGATCAGCAATCCGATCGCTATTATCTATCTGCTGATCACAGCTATACAGCTGTAAACAGCAGATTCAGTCACTTTGTTTTTCCCTCTGCTCTCGGCCGAGGGAAAATGAAAGTGAAACATGATAGCTGCAGGCGTCATCACATGACCCTGTGCTACGATGGCAACCACCGATAGTCACGTGATAACGCACGTGACTTCCGGTGGGGGCGGCGGTAAGTAAAAAACATGGCCGCGCGCATTTAGATCTTGCTGCCAGACTTTGGCAGCAAGATTTACGGGGTTAATGGCCGCAGGTGGAAGCGATTCCACCCGCGGCTAGCAGGCACACATGTCAGCTGTTGTAAACAGCTAATATGTGTGCTGACCGCCGCCGCCTGCCCGCGGCAGGGGGCCGGGCTTAACGGGACACGATCCTGGATGGATAGATCCGTCCAAGGTCGTGAAGGGGTTAATATAGGCAGGCAGCATTGTAAAATTATGTTAAACACACACTTGACATCGAATTATCGGCCAAGAATGAAGTGAGTTCACACAATATTATCTATGAAAATTATTTTATTATTAATAAACTTAAAATTACACTTTCAAACAAGAGAGCCACCAGGGGGGCGCAAGATTCCAGATTGTCTATATGTCATATCAATCCTATGTATACATATATAACATATCAGATTGATTCCAAAAAACACCGGATAATTGTACTCAATATTTATACATAAATGCTTATTTAAGTCATGAAATTATATCCAATGTCTGTTTATATCAACTGACAGAATACAAAGAATAATTGTAAGCAGTACTAAGTGTGTAATAAGAAATAATTGAAAGCAGTCCTCAATTAATCATTATGACATATATGGCTGCTTTCAGTGCTTATATAAATATTGCTGCCCAATACATAAACACCTAGACCTTCTTTGCCTTCATCAGCGTGAAAATGAGGTAAATCATAAAGACAAACCCCCTAACATTAAATTTGGGGCTGTCACACATACAGCTGAGCTGTCCATCAATACATTAAATCAGCATCCACTGACTTGTATGGACTACCACTCAGCTGCTGTGTCTCCGTCTTCGATTGACACTGAACCCCCACAGAATCACGCTGATGATGCACGGGCATCAATGCCAAATAGGTAGTAAAATGTATAGCAGGGCAACCAGAGATAATAATCGTTACACAACAAGGTACTTGCATTACATATTCAGCAGGTAAAGTTATAGAATAGATACTTACATTGACTAATTTGTCTGGTCATGCACCCCAGAGGGTTGCAATTTATGTGACTCTACTAGAGCCACTTGTCACGTGCAATTATTTAGTCTTTTAATAGTTAATTACAAAAAAAACCCGTAATGACAGTTGTCTGAAGCTAAAAGAAGAAGATAAATAATGCTATAGACTATCACTAAGGGAACAATTACTAAATTGATTGGAAACAAACAAGCTGAACTTTTCTGAGGAGTATTACTTATGTGAGTTTATTGCAATTTTCCTTTGAACTGGTTTCACAATGTAATTGCAGAAAACTTTTCATTTCTAATAAGCCACTACAGAACAATGCAATTTAATAGAGAATAGCCTATCCCTCAGTACAATAATCCTTTTATAAAGTAGAATGAGAACATTTTAACCCACAGGCAGCATTTATTACCTTCCTTATAGATTTTTAAAGTTTTGCTTTGTCAAGACAGACCGTTTTTGTTAAGACTCAGTAGCTAAAAAAAAAATCAGTTAATGTTGATATTCAGGTTTAATAAATACATTTCCAAACAATGAAGGAGAATTAAACGTTGTGCTATATGTGAGCAGCCATTTTAGGCTTCAGAACGGATTGATGCAGTTTTTTTGGTTTTAGTTGCAAAAAAAGTTTAGAATAATGGGTCTGGTTTACGAAAATTAACTGATAAAAAAACAAACAAAAAACAAGTGTTGTTGTCCAGTGAAACCAGTTAGAACTCTGCTTTCTTAGCCTGCTCTGGTAAAATAAGGCTGAGCTGGAGAGAAATCTGCCAAGTGTTTATCACTGTGATGGCAATATAGAATAAGGTCTACAGCACTCCAAAAGGTTAAAAACTATTTATTGAAATCCATTTAAAGTCCAAAAATCATGATCACAGTGGGAGGTGACACACCTATCAATAAAATTCCTACTTTCCATGAATTAAATAACATTGTCCGACTTAGACAATTAGAAGCAGAATCTGACATTGTAGAGCCACTTCCCATTGATAGATTTCATACCAAAAACACATTTCTAACCCCTGCAATCAAGACCCACTGTCTTAGATATTTTCTAAGACAAAATAGAAAATTACCTTATTCAGTTAGATCGAAACTGTCCTCCTTATAAAAATAATTTAAACCAATGAGAGAGGAACATTAATTCACATCCTCTGGAGTTGCCCAAGGATAAAATGTCTCTGGAGGGGCGTATCACACCTAATTTTATTTTGTAATTGGTAATCCTGTCAATTATCACCTCAAATGGCTCTCTTATCTCTCGATATGGAAAACCTGGAATGGACGCAAATACCAGTCGTGATCCACATTTTTCTGATTACCAAACAACTTTTATTAGCTAACTGGAAGAAAGACACAGTTCCAAACATTGATGATGTGACCAAGATGCTGACTATTCGTCACAAGTTTGAAAATAAACATGCAATATACAACAACTTGTTTCATTCGTATCGAATGAGATGGGACGCTTGGCTGTTATACATGGAGCATTTTGGTTCATATCTCAACAGAGTAAAGTAAAAGAGAAACTATCATCAACAGTCCTCTGACGAATATGATACGAGGGCCAACTTCTCCTTCTGTCCCTTCATTCATTTCTTTTTTTATCTTTCCTTTTCTTCTTTTTCTTCCCTATCTCCATTCTGAATGCATATATAATTAATCAGGAAAAACAATTGAATGAGATATAGATTCAGATGTAAATAAGTTCTCTATATGTTAGTTCTCCCCCTTTCCTTTCCTATCCCTATTTATCCCTATTTTCCCATGTTTCATTAATAAAGTTCCTGCCTACTTCTTTCCCTCCCCTCTTTTCCTTCCTCACAAAATTGTTTGATGTATTTCTAAACTGGTTGTTGGTCATAATTTAAGCGCTGATTCGAAATACTAATGATAGGCATAAAAGTCATATAATATATATACCAATAATAGTATTGAAATCCTAAATATAATTTAAATAAGGATGCAAAAATAGCATTAAAATGTCTTAATTAAAAGTACAATAAAGATCAAATTATTAGACAGGCGGGCTGTCAGGCTGCCAGCAGGGGGAGCTGGAGTCCTGCAGGGAAAGACAGGACACGGAGCTGAATGAGCAAGGAGGGGAACTCCCAGTATGTGCTAATGCAGTGTCTGCTAGCATCAGCTGGACAGCTGAAGCTGTGGAGTATGCGGGGGATGGTCAGACGGGTCCAGGTGATACACAGTACGGGCAGCAGGAAGACCGGAGGAACTAGCAATGGAGGAGTCGAGATCAGGCCGAGGTCAATACCAGAGGAAACAACTGAGTGGGTAGGTAGGAGAGGGGGAAACAACCGAGGCTATTGTGGGAAGGAAGCAGGTGGGACATAGGAGAGGCAGAATGACTAGGGGACAGAACACAGACAGAGGCTTAGTAGAACAGAGAGGGAACGGATCAGGATCACACTTACAGGGACCAGCACTCACAGGCAAAGCAGCACTAAGCTTGTAGCCAGCGCTGGTTTACTGGAAATGTCAGCTTTTAAGGCATCCAGGCTCTGGAAATGAGGCCCGGGAGAAGGCCCTGCCCCCTAGCCATGTGGACGGGGTGGCGAACCATGACACGGACAAGGGGAAAGGAGTGGTTGTTTTGGAAACAGGCTTGTACTTCAGGGAGAACCTTAAAATATTACAAGATCGTGATACTTACTTATTGCTAAAAGGAGACCCTACGCCATTTTGCAAGAAAAAAATTGATCAAACGTTTACAAGAGGGGATAAATGCAGGCTTTTTCAGTAAAAAAAAATCTTTGATTATTTAACAGTTGAAATGCTTGTCATCCCAATCTATCACGCTATGCCCAAAATTCACAAATGTGTTTTTCCTCCCCCATTTCGACTGATAATTTCTGGTATGGGCTATTTACATGACCATTTAGGAGCTTGGGTGGATCATTTACTGCAACTTCTTGTTAAACAAATTCCTGGTTACATTAGAGATTCCAAAGCTTTGATTAAAGATATCACTGAAATCAAATGGTAAGAGAAATACAGTTGGCTCACCTGTGACATCATCAGCCGCCTTTATCTTTCTATTCCACACCATGTTGCATTAGAATTGCTGAAATATTTTCTACACAGATAAAGCACATATTCTTGTGATTTATGTAACTATTTGTTCTCAGCGGTACTTTATTTGCTAACACAGAATTTTTTTTGTTTAATAAAACATTTTATTTAGAGAAAAGGTGTTAGTATGGGGGGTAAATTCTCACCGTCCCTAGCCAACATTGTTGTTGCGGTAGTTGAGAAAAACTTCATATTTCATTCAGATAACATTTTTCAAAACAATATGATTTTTTTGGACGTTATATTTATGATTGTATCTATATCTGGAAGGGTACTGTTCCTGAAGCAGAAGCATTTGTCAACCATCTGAACAACAATGTATCTAATCTGCAGTTTACATGCACCAGTCACAAAACGCATATCAATTTTTTAGACATTAATTTTACAGCTAGCAAGGAAAAAATTGAAGTAGCAACTTCTAGAAAAAATACGGATGTCAATGCAATTTTGGAGGCTACATCTTGCCATTCTCCCTGTGTAATTAAAAAGATTCCAGTAGGGGAGATAATCAGGGCAAAATGCAATTGCTCAGATGCATCACAATTTATCAAAGAGACAAATAACATAAAAAATAGACTCCGAAAGAGAAAATACCCTGAGTGGAGTCTGAAAAGGACTGTAGCAATTACAGATACAATAGATAGAGCTACCCTATTATTGGATAACCCAAAATCACACCTATTGCACATAATATTATTTTCTACACTGCATAGGCTCCACAGTATAAATATATATCTGACAGTGTTAATATATACATTTATTACAGTTGGATAAAAAAAATTGAATCAAATTTTGTTAACTCACAAAATCAAATGTGTTGCTAAAAAGGCAGTTACATTATCTAACCTCCTAGCACCGAGCATGGTAAACAAAATTCCTCCCAACAAAAATATATGGCTTAATTGCATGGGTTTTTTTAACTGTGGGCATAGCATATGCCTATCTTGTAAATATGTGAACAAATCTAATACATTTTTTTCTTGGAGAGCTTTTCCATAAAAAGTTACATTAATTGTGTGTAATTTATTTGATACCATGTACCCAATGTAACATTCAATATGTAGGATGTACCATATGCCCACTAAAACAGCATATTAGAAGACACTTGTCTGATGTTAGTAACCTGCAAGCCATAAATGTTTCAGCAGTATCAAAACATTTTATTAATATACACAAGAGGGATATTTCTGCTTTCAAATTCCAATGAATAGAAAGAGTCTTCAGATCAGCTAGAGGTGGAGATTATCACAGAACCATACTCAATCGTGAATCGTACTGGATCTTCAAATTAGCTGCACGTCAACCCCTAGGCCTACAGATACAGCAAGATCTTATTTTGCAATATAACTATATGGTATTTTTTGTACTGCTCATGTATTTGTTTCATTTTTATCTGTTTATTTTTTGTATATGTTTTTATACATTTCCCCTTTTTTTTTATCTATATATGCGCATATTTATATGCACCTCTTCACTTTATTCAGGTTCTGCACATATGCAGTATCCTTTGTGCATGCTATATAGAGACATCTCTATCAGTAATTACCAGAGATTGTCCACAAGTTCTCTCCTTCAATATATCTGTGTGCACATTGGACATACAAGGTTAATCCCGGAGTAAGGTGCTATTAGCCAAAACATGTTGGATTTGCTTTGATGTGTCACCCCCCACTGTGATCATAATTTTTGGACTTTTTTAAACGGATTTCAATAAATAGTTTTTAACCCTTTGGAGTGCTGGAGACCTTATTCTATATTGTCTGGAAATATTCTGCCTGAGGCCAGGGCAGCTCTGTGCACCAGCATCGATCCTGATTTTGGACTATTGAAAGGGTGAGCTGAATCTATTTTCCTATTTTTTCTATATCACTGTAATCACTACTTTAGTGTCTCCCAGCTTTTATTAGGAGAATGGTCAAATACAATTTATAGATATTTGTGAATTATTTGAAAGACAAGTAAATACGTTTTTATTTTATTAGCTTATATTTCTAAAAAAGGATATGTTTAAAAAAGAACAAAAAAATCTATAGAACTGTCATGAACATAAATTAGTATGATCAGTCCTGTGCTTTTAGTTTTCATGTAAAAATACATCAAGAGTTACACATAAACAACAATCAAGGGTTTTTTTTTGTTTTTTTTTTTTAAAAGGTTCCTTTTCATTAAAGTAGCCCTTCTTTGCAAGGGAAAATAATACTAACCAGGTTATGTAACGAATACATTATTAACCAATCTTGCATCATTTTCAGATGCTGAACACAAAATTGACATTGAAAATGTGAAATTGGTTCTTGTTTGGAAGTTACAAAGAAAAAAGCAAACAATGTGTGTTCATGATCAGGCTTGAAATATGACAGTTTGTTTGATTCTTGTATTCTGTTTCTGGAGCATCTATTCTGATCATCCAGAAGTAAACTGCCTACAATGCATTGAGCCATTCATTTCACTTTGTAACACTCCTCAATGACTGCAATATCCTGTTGAAAACACTGCTCTTGTTCATTACTAAGGGCAATACATCTACTGGGCCAGATATATACAGTTGAAACCATACGTTTACATTTGCTATCTAAAAAGACACATCTGCATGTTTTCTCACTATTTGACATGAAGTCAGAATAAAACTTTCCTATTTTAGGTCAATTATCAACCAAAATTATTTATATTTGCCAAATGCTAGAATAATGAGAAAGAATGTTTTAAGGCATTTTTATCTCTTTCTGCAAAGTCAAACGTTTACATACATTTTGGAACCATTGCCCTAAACTATATGACTTGGGTAAATGGCTTTGGATATCCTTTCACAAGCTTCTCACAATAGTTGGTAGGAATTTGGGCTCATTTCTCCTGACAGAACTGGTGTAACTGAGCCATTTTTGTAGGTCGCCTTGCTCGCACCTGCTTTTTCAGCTTTGCCTCTACATTTTCAATATTATTGAGATCAGGGCTTTGTGATGGCCACTCCAAAACATTGACTTTGTTATCCTTAAGCCACTTTGTAACCAGTTGTGTAGTATGCTTCGGGTCATTGTCCATTTGGAGGACCCATTTCTGTCCCCGCTTTAAGTTCCTTGCTAATATCTTGAGATCTCCAATATACCTCAAAATTCATACTTGAGTCATAAATAACTAACACCACAACTGGAATAGACTCAGTATAAAATAATCAACATAAAAATACTTTATTCAAAGATACAGTGATATTAAGAACAAATAAAAGACAAGGAAAGGACTATGGATACAGAGCAGGGCAAGTATAACAAATAAAGCCATATTTGGCCGCTATAGGGTAAAAAATATACAATAAAATTCACTTGGACCAAAATGGTTCCATAAAAATCCTCTGGTGCTGGGTAGATAACAACCAATGAGTTCAATTACATCAGATCAAAAATATATAAATTGGTAATGACATTACAGTGCTTTAGGTACTGTGCAAACATTATAACAAGATGGAAATCTGTCTGTATAAGTCATAGTGTTAAAACCCACAACATTCAGGAATATAAATGAAAAAAGTGAAACAGTGCTTAAGCCGTACTTTTTACCGAAAAAAGAAAATGAATATAACATTTCTTGTAGATAATTCACAAATGTGGATAAAAATGACAAAAAACAGTTCATATAATGGAGATCAAGTGGATCTGAAACATAGTGCTGGAAAAGATATGTAAAACAGTAGCAGTCAGTACAAATCAAACAGTCAGCCAGCAGAATGTCCCATTCCTCTGGTAACTGCAATAAGCACACTAGGAAACCAGATAGCAAAGTCAGAAGGCCAAACAACCCCTAAGGGGGTAAGCAGTGGTCTGTGCTGTCTGACAATTATGCTTCTTTCATTGTATTGAACCTTGTCTTTGCTTGTTTGGCCTTTTGTATCTGGTTTGTGCTGATTGGAGTTACCAGAGAAATGGGACATTTTGATGACTGACTGTTTGATCAGCACCAGAGGATTTTTATGGAACCATTTTGGTCAAAGTGAATTTTCTTGAATATTTTTTACCATATAGCAACCAATATGGCTTTATTTGTTATACTTACCCTGCTCTGTATTCATACTCCTCTCCTTGTCTTTTAATTGATATTACTATCCCTGTATCTTTGAATAAAGTATTTTATGCTGATTATTTTTTACTGAGTCTATTCTAGTTTTGGTATTAATATCTTGAGATGTTGCTTCAGTATTGCCACATAATCTTCTTTCCCCATGATGCCATCTATTTTGTGAAGTGCACCAGTCCCTCCTGCAGCAAAACAGACCCACAACATGATGCTTCCACCCCCGTGTATCACAGTTAGGATGGTGTTTTTTGGCTTCAAAACTTCTCCCTTTTTCCTTCAACCGTAATTATGATCACTAAGGCCAAACAGTTCAATTTTAGGTTTGTCAGAGCACAGGACATGTCTCGAAAAATTAAGATCTTTGTTCCTGTGTGCATTTGAATACATTAACCTGACTTATGTTTTTGTTCCTTTTGCAGTAATGGTTTCTTCTTCCTGGCAGAGTGGCCTTTCAGCCCATGTTGATACAGTACTTGTTTAACTGTGGATAATGACACAATCTTGCCAGCTTCCTTCAGCATCTTCATAAGGTCTTTTGCTTTGATTCTTGGGCTGATATGTACATGTCTGACCAAATCATGTTCAGCTCTGGTACACAGAACACATCTCCTTCCTGAGCGGTATGATGGCTGGACATTCCCATCTTGTTTGTACTTGTGTATAATTGTCTTTACAGATGAATGAGTCGAGTCACCTTCAGGTATCTAGAAATTCCACCCAAGAATGAACCAGACTTTTAAAGTAAACAATTGTCTTCATAATATCTTGGCTGATTTCTTTTGGCTTTCCTTTGATGCTAAACAAATAAGCAGGGTGTTTCAGGTGTGCAATAAATACACCCACAGGTATGTGTGTAAGACCAGGATAGTTATGGATACTGTGTTTCCTAAAGGATCACACTGCAGTCAGACTCTTTTCCTAGCCCGCTTATTAACTTCTTCACCCCCGAGCGATTTTCCGCTTTTCCGTTTTTTGGGTTTTTTGCTCCCCGTCTTCTGAAAGCTGTAACTTTTTTATTTTTTCATCAATCTTGCCATATAAGGGCTTATTTTTTTGAAGGACAAGCTGTCATTTTAAATGAAATCATGAGTTCTACCATATAGTGTATTGGAAAATGGCAAAAAAAATTCAAGAGGAAACAAATTGCAAAAAAAGTGCGATTACACAATTGTTTTTAGGATATTTTATTCACTGTGTTCACCATATGGTAAAACTGATGTGTTGGTGTGATATTTCAGGTTAGTATGAGTTAATAGACACCCAACATGTATAGGTTTATTATTATCTAATTTTGTCGTTTGGAATTTTTTTGATGCCATGCCATTTACCGATCAGATTAATTGATTTTATATTTTGATCGGGCCTTTCTGAAAGTGGCAATATCAAATGTGTTTATATTTTTTATTTTTTTAACCCTTCAATTTTCACTGGGGCGAACGAGGAGTGATTTGAACTTTTAGGTTTTTTTATTTTTTTTAATTTTTCAAAACTTTTTTATTTTCTTTTTTTATTTTACTAGTCCCCCGGGGGGCAATAAGGATCAGCAGTCTGATTGCTTTTGCATTTCTGTAGATCACAGCTGCACAGCTCTGATCTGCTGAAATGCTTCTTTCCTCTTACAGCCAGTGTTCTCCCGGCAGTAGAGGAAGTGAGTCATGACAGCTACAGGAGTCATCATATGACCATGTGCTACCATGGCAACCATCGGCTCCACGTGATCACATCACGTGACTTAAGATGATAGTAGGTGAGTGCAAGCTTACCACGGCAGGCATTTACATCTCGCTGTCACATTTTGACAGTGTGATCTAAGGGGTTAAGAGGAGCGAGTGGATTGAAGATCCACCCGCTCCTGAAAGCCGCACATGTCAGCTGTTCAAATCAGCTGACATGTGCAGGACTCAGCACAGCAGCCGGCAGTGATTACCCTGACACGATCCATGACGTACCCAGTATGTCATGTGTCCTGAAGAGGTTAAGGTTCCTCTGTTCACTTCTTCCCCTGCCCACTCTCTTTGTCAGTGTCTGTAATTGGTTGCAGACTGCTATACATGCCCGCACCCTGTGTCTGCATCTGTGATTGGTTCCAGTCAGTTTGCTGTGTAGCAGTGTAAAAAGAAATAAATTAAAATGTTTAAAAAAGGACATGAGTTCCCATATATTTTGATAACCAGCACAGGTAAAACAACAGCTACAGTTTCTTTTTACGTTATTTAAATAAATAATTTAAAAAAAAGGTGTAGTGTCCCCCTTTTTGATAACTAGGTATGGTAAAGCAGACAGGTGGGTGCTGGTATTATCAGCATGGAAGGAGCCATGGATATTAACCCCCCAGCCTACAAATAACAGCCCCAACTGCCCAGAATTTGCACATCCCATTAGATGTGCTAATCCTAGATCTTTACCTGGCTCACCCCGATTGCCTTGTTGTGGTGGCAATCGGGGTAATATAAGGTGTTAATGACAGCTGTGATTTGTTAAAAAATCACAGCTGCCATGAAGCCCTGGATTAGTAAAAGAGATGTCTATGAGACACCCCCATTACTAATCCTGTAAGTGAACAGAAATAAAATGCAAACAACCAAAAAATAATTTCTTTGAATAAAATTCACACATCCTCTTTCACCCATTTATCAACCCCCAAAACACCCTTGCAGATCTAATATAATCAATACCAAGTTCCAAAGGGATCCTCAGCTACATTCAGTGGCTGCAGAGAAGGAAAACCTATCCACTCTCTGTGGGGGGGGTCCAGGAATCACTGACAGCTGAGGGGGACCTGGCTGTGAGCAGGTGATGTCACTTAGCTCAGTGAAAGTCAAGCTCAGGTACCCACAGTGTGACCTCAGGTGCCCTGACTGTTGGACTGTGGGACATGGCCGCTGCCCTCTGTGAAAGTGTTGCTGGATTGTTAGACTGCTGGACACGGCTGTAACCCACAATCCAACAGTCTGGCAGTCAGGTCCACCTGAGGTCACACCATGAGAACCCAGGCGTGACCTCCTGTGACCTGAATGATGTCAGCTACTCACATATGGGTCACCCTTGGCTGTCAGTGATTTCTAGAGCCTGCAGAAAGCGGAAAGGTTTCCCTCTCTGCAGGCTCTGGATGTAGCAGAGCTGAGGATCAATGGGGAACTTCATATGAATTACGTCGGATCTAAAAAGGTGTTTTGGGGTCAATAAAGGGGAGAAATAGGGTATTTGACAGCCCACCACTGACAGCCTATGGGGACCCGGCTGTGGGCAGATGATGTCACTCAGATCACTGGTTGTCACACCCGAGTTCCCATGATGACCTCAGGTAACCTTACTGCCATACTGTTGGACTGTGGGAGATAGTTGTGTTCTGCAGTCTGACAGTCCAGAAGCAAGGTCACCTTAGGTCACACTGTAGGATCCCCTGCTGCCCTCAATGAAAGTATTTCAGGATTGTCGGACTGTGAGACACGACCATTACCCACAATCTGACAGTATGATCACCTGAGGTCACACTGGGTGCTCCCCCACTGTCTTCAGTGAAATTGCTGCCGGATTGTCGGATTTTGGGACAGGGCTGTGATCTGCAATCAGACAGTCCGGCAGTCAGGTCACTTGAGGTCACACTGGGGGCTCTCCCACTGCCCTCAGTGAAAGTGCTGTGGGATTGTTAGACTGCAAGAAATGACCTTGACCTGCAATCCAACAGTAAGGTCACCTGAGGTTACACTGGGGGCTCCCCCGCTGTCCTCAGTGAAACTGCTGCGAGATTGTCAGACTGTGGGACAAGGCCATGGCCCAGAACCCAAAACGGTCTGTCAGCGGCTTCAACTTTCACTGTGGGTACCATGAGCTGAGGATCATTGGGGACTTTGTATGGAATAGGTTAGCTCTCCAGGGGGTTTTATTTGGGGGGGGGGTTAATAAATGGGTGAAAGGGGGGGTGTATTTTATTTCAAATAAGATTTTTCAGTTTTTGTGATTTTTTTTTTTTTACACTTACAGAATAGTAATGAAGAGGTCTCATAAAAGCCTCTTATTATTAATCGAGGGCTTCATGGCAGGTGTGATTTTTTTGACAAATCACTGCTGTCATTAACCCCTTATATTACCCCAATTATCACTGCACCAGGGCAATCGTGATGAGCAGGATAAAACGCCAGGATTTGCACATGTAATATGATGGGCCAAGTCTGGGCACCTGCAGGCTGGTATTTTTAGGCTAGGAGGGCCAATATCTATGGATCCTTACATTTTAATAATACCAGCATCCACCAGTGTCTACTTTACCATGCCTAGTTATCAAAAGTGGGGGGACCTTACACCTTTTCTTTAAATTATTTATATATATAAAAATGGCATTGGATCCCATCTATTTTGATATCAGCCATGGTAAAGCTCAGTGGTGGGACTGCATCCTGTAGCTGTAGCTTTACTCATGGATCATGCTTGTTATCAAAATAGAGCAAGAGCTCACTTTTTTTGTATTAATTTCCCTGGCCTATCACAGCCATGCCAATACATGACATGGATATGAGGGGGCTGGAAGTGCCCACACCAGAAAAGCTTGCTGATTGTCTGCTCTGCAAGCTTTAAACAAGCTTTATTCAGATGACAAATCCGCACAGGAACCGGATGTACAGTAAAATGTTTGTGCTCGGGGTTCAGCACCGGACACTAGGTCTCCAATACGAACCCCAAACTTTCAGTTCGGATTCACTAATCTCTAGATATAAAATTTCAGGGAAATTCTGCAACCCATTCTTTCTGATGCTGTTAATTCATCAACAAGCTGATTGACATTTTTGAGCTGTGATATTACCAAACAAACTGTGGAAATAATTGTTATAGTTGTCAATGCTTCTCTTTTGTGTTCATTCATCCGACTCTCAAATTCTTCATACCTTTAAAGTTTTCTGATCTGGTGAGCAATAACTATTCCCGCTTTGATTTTCTCTTGGTGATACAAGGAAATAACTGACACAAATAGGTAAATGCATCACCATTCCTATTGAGAGCATTTACAAACCGTTTCATGAGTCTGAGTTTATTACGTAAAGGTACAAGGACAACTTGTTTTGAATGACAAATGGGTGATATATTAAATACTTCTGACCTGATATAAATAATGATCAACAAGGCCAGGCCTTCTTCTTGTAATGATTTAATCTGTCGCTACTGCCTCATTTACAGATAACAACATGATTTTGGGAAGTACTGCTTTAATAAAATTAAAATAACAATAACTGTAAAATCACAACACACACGTAACTTACAATTCTTTTTCGATATCAGTCTATGACGTTTTTCCATGACTGTGTATGTAAGGAGGTGGACTGGGTGTAGCCTTCTTAATAAAGACACCAATGGTGTTATTGTAATGTAATTTGAATAAAGTTATGTACCTGCTTTGTCTTGCCTGCATGTAAGGTGTTAACTCCCTTATGGGCTTTAGTATTCTGTGTTCAGTGGTGGCAGGGTTACCCACCAGCCATTTAGGAAGAGGGAGGAGTTACTGGGCATGTTCAGAAGACTAGTTTTTGTTAGCAGGCAGTTATGGGAAGTTAATAAAAGTGAAAGGACTCTCAACAGTGCAGTCATATTGGATGTGCAAAGTAAAGTCAGACTTGAAGAAGGTAATAAGCTTTGATTTAGAACAAGTAACAGTGATGACTGAATTTTACATTACAGATAATTTGAGGCACCTGCCAGTCAGAAACTTGTAAGTGTGAGCCCAGTGCTTTCCAGGCTTGGGGGATCCTTAGAGAGGAAAAGCATCCTCCAAGCTGAGAACATGACAAATAGGGTATAATCCAGCAGCAGTATCCCAGTGGAGGTATAGCACTGTCCACTCACTGACCTCAGCCATTATGCAACCCCCATTTATGAAGTTACCTTTTTGAAGCTTGAGCAAGGCTCCATTCACTGACTCCTGTCAGTACTGACATTTAGAAAATGGAATGGAATCACCGGCCAGGATCTGTGTCATACCCTACATACTGACTCCCAGCAGTCCAGATCCTCAGAAGGCCGGCCGCTCCTAAACACAGTTCGACCACAGGCTCCATACACATGTGACCTCCTAGCCAGTGTGTCTTCAGTGAAGTCTACAGCCAACCCTAAACCCACGTGGTCTCCTCGCAGGGTGCCTTTAGGAAGTAAACTGCTTCCAGGCACACAGAGACCATGTGACCAAACAACCATCTCATATCACACCAGACACACACATGTGTGGAGGTATGTGAATAGCCAGAGCCGCCCAGCACTCTGACAATTTGTACACCTGGCTCATTATACATTAACAAAACTTGTGCAGCTACAAGTCCCAGAATAAACATTGCGGGTTTTACATCGCAGAGGACCTCCACCATTGTGATACATAGTGGCCATTTACAATATAAGTGGTCATTACCGCACTATAGACTTCTTTAGTTTCAATTACATATGTCAGTGGAACAGAAGGCAACACTGCTTTAAAATTGACATTT
The DNA here is from genome assembly GCF_048569485.1 of Anomaloglossus baeobatrachus. NCBI lineage: Eukaryota > Metazoa > Chordata > Amphibia > Anura > Aromobatidae > Anomaloglossus > Anomaloglossus baeobatrachus. The sequence continues at coordinate 515,794,626 of NC_134354.1, forward strand.
GAAGAGTGTATAAACAATCGCTATTCATTGTGACTGTACGTGATACACAAAACTGCCAAAACACCATTGACTATGGCCCAATGCATCAAAGGTATTATGTCAATTTTCTGGTGTCAAGAATCATGAAAAGTTGCAAAATGTTTGCATTTTGCAGACTAGGGTAAAACATTTTTACTTTTGTCTTTTAAAGCCTTTTTTTTTACTAACTCCAAAAAAGTGGGTACAGCTAGGGCATGATGGCTGGGTGACGAACTTCACTCGTCAGATTCATGACAAATCTCTTAATCAATCTTCTTACAGTCATGGCCAAAGGTTTTGAGAATGCTACAAATATTAATTTTTACAAAGTCCACTGCTTAAGTTTTTCTAATGGCAATTTGCATATACTCCAGAATGTCATAAAGAGTGATCAGCTAAACAGCAATTACTTGAAAAGTCAATATTGGCTAAGAAAATGAACTTTAACCCCCAAAACACATTTCAACAGCATTGCATTCCCGCCTTAAAAGGAGCAGCTAACATTGTTTTAGTGATTGTTCCATTAACACAGGTGTGGGTGTTGAGGACAGGGCTGGCGATCAATCAGTCATGATTAAGTAAGAATGAAACCACTGGACACTTTAAAAGGAGGCTGGTGCTTGGTATCATTGTTTCTCTTCAGTTAACCATGGTTATCTCTAAAGAAACATGTGCAGCCATCACTGCTCTGGACAAAAATGGCCTAACAGGGAAGAGTATTGCAGCTACAAAGATTGCACCTCAGTCAACAATCTATTACATCATCAAGAACTTCAAGGAGACAGCTTTCATTATTGCCAAAAAGGCTCCAGGGCGCTCAAGCAGGACCAGCAAACGCCAGGACTGTATCTTAAAACTGTTTCAGCTGCGGGATCGGACTAACAGCAGTGCCGAGCTAGCTCAGCAATGGCAGCAGGCTGGTGTGAGTGCTTCTGCACGCACTGTGAGGCGGAGACTGCTTGAGCAAGGCCCGGTTTCAAGGAGGGCAGCAAAGAAGCCACTTCTCTCCAGAAAAAACATCAGGGACCGACTGATATTCTGCAAAAGGTACAGGGAGTGGACTGCTGAGGACTGGGGTAAAGTCATTTTCTCAGATGAATCCCCTTTTCGATTGTTTGGGACATCTGGAAAACAGCTTATTAGGAGAAGAAGAGGTGAGCGCTACCACCAGTCTTGTCTCATGCCAACTGTTAAGCATCCTGAAACGATTCATGTGTGGGGTTGCTTCTCAGCCAAGGGAATTGACTCACTCACAGTCTTGCCTAAAAACACAGCCATGAATTAAAAATGGTACCAGAATATCATCCAAGACCAACTTCTCCCAACTGTCCAAGAGCAGTTTGGCGCCCAACAATGCCTTTTCCAGCATGATGGAGCACCTTGCCATAAAGCAAAGGTGATCACTAAATGGCTCATGGAACAAAACATAGAGATTTTGGGTCCATGGCCTGGAAACTCCCCAGATCTTAGGGCTACTTTGCACGCTGCGACATCGCAAGTCGATGCTGCGATGCCGAGCGCGATAGTCCCCGCCCCCGTCGCAGCTGCGATATCCTTGTGAAAGCTGCCATAGCGAACATTATCACTACGGCAGCTTCACATGGACTCACCTGTCCTGGGACGTCGCTCTGGCCGGCGACCCGCCTCCTTATTAAGGAGGCTGGTCGTATGGCGTCACTGCGACGTCACACGGCAGGTGGCCAATAGGAGCGGAGGGGCGGAGATGAGCGGGATGTAAACATCCCGCCCACCTTCTCCCTTCCGCATATCCTACGGAAGCCGCAGTGACGCCGGTAGGAGATGTTTCTCGCTCCTGCGACTTCACACACAGCGATGTGTGCTGCCACAGGAGCAAGGAACAACATCGGACCGTCGCATCAGTGTGATTATGGATTACGCCGACGCTGCACCGATGATACGATTACGACGCTTTTGCGCTCGTTAATCGTATCATCCAACCTTTACACACTACGATGTCGCAGTGTGCAAAGCCCGCCTTAATCCCATTGAGAACTTGTGGGCAATCATCAAGAGATGGGTGGACAAACAAAAACCAACAAATTCTGGCAAAATGCAAGCATTGCTTATGCAAGAATGGACAGCTATCAGCCAGGATTTGGTCCAGAAGTTGATTGAGAGCATGCCAGGGAGAATTGCAGAGGTCCTGAAGAAGAAGGGTCAACACTGCAAATATTGACTTTCTGCATTAACTCATTCTAACTGTTAATATAACCTTTTGGAACTCATAATATGATTGCAATTATATTTCTGGATGTGATGTAAACATCAGACAAACACAATTAAAAACCAGAGGGCAACAGATCATGTGAAAAAATAATTTTGGTGTCATTATCAAAAGTTTTGGCCATGACTGTACACTCTAGCCCACACTATCATCATAACCTTCATGATGAACAGGGCCATTGTACAAACAAGAACCAAACCCACATTTTTAATGTAACATTCCCGTTTAACACCATAAAAATAAGATGAAATTACTTTATCAGGTCTCCGTTACAAAAAAATACTTTCTTATAGAACATTGCAATCATCTATTGTAATTTTTGTTTTTTAACAAAGGGTCACTTTAATGTAAATGTATTCCCACCCTGCTATTAAAAAGATTTCTCATTTTTATAGAACAGAAATATTACTAAGTATCATCATCTTCTGTATACTATTGTGAATTTGCATTAAGTATTTTCTGAGTTTTTTTTCCTAAATGTAGCTTAAATTATTTATAATTAATTTGTGATAGCTTTAACTACTTCACAGGTCACACTAGTGAGTAGATGCAAAGCATATATTGATTGATAGATTTAAATCTTTTAATCTAAATTAAGGCTGATCAAGAAATATTTTGTTAAATGAGTAGTGTTGGTTGTTCTTAAAGCATTTGTGTGTACTGATTCTGAAATTCCGAATATGCAATCAGAATTTTCCAATCAGACATCACTTTTCCATAATTTTTTATTTTTTTTTAACAAATTTAGCCTTCATTGCCCCTTAATAAATTACTTTTGCTTTCCAGGTACTGGGACTGTTAGGCCTTGTTCGCACGCTGCATTTTTTGACGCGTTTTTTCACGTTTTTTGGCTGCAATTCTGGTCTCAAAACTGAATGCATTCCCTTCCCCAGCATAGTCTGTGAGATTTCATTTTTTCTGTCTGCACGTTGCAGCTTTATTTTTTTGGGCTGCGTCTTTGCAGTGACCACAAAGATGCAGCTTGTCAATTTTTTCTGTGTTTTTACCAGCATTTGTGAGCTCTTCTAGTCAATAGATTAGACTTAAAAACGCACTGGACAAAAACGCTGTAAAAAATGCAGTAAAACGCAGTAAAAAATGCAGGCCGAGGGAGCGTTTTTTGGGATCCAAAACATGGATCTTTGTGGTCATCACAAAGATGCAGCATGCGCACATAGTCTTATAACTTTGCACTGTTCTTATGATTTCATACATTGGTAACAAAGAGAGCTCTGGATTTTTCACAATGCTCAGACAATCGGAGAAAAAGCGTTTGTTAAAATGTTTAACTTTATTATCAACTGCAAAATCACACACTAGGGCCTCTTTCACATGTCAGTGATTCTGGTACTTTTGTGCTTTTTTTTAAACGTACCAGAATCACTGACATACGCAGACCCATTATAATGAATGGGTCTGCTCACACGTCAGTGATTTTTCACTGCACGTGTCTCCGTGCGGCGTACCCGAGTGTGCGTGATTGCCGCACGGAGACATGTCTATTTTTTTTCTGGCATCACTGATGTCCCACGGACCACGCAGTGGTGTGGTCCGTGAAACACGTGCCAGAAAAAAACGTACTTTTAAAATAAAAAACATTTTAACTCACCCGGCGTCCCGCGATGTCCTCTGCAGCCCGTGCAGCTTGCTGCTTCTGAGCCGGCTCATTATTGTCGCGCATATTCATGATGCGCGTCACAGCAGACCCGGAAGCAGCTGCTGCGGGGGTCAGCGCCGGCCGGATGCTGCACCGCGGGAGCGATCAGCACCAAGGAGAGCGGGAGCGGGCGCAGGTGAGTTGATTACTAAGTGCAATCACGGGCCACGGAGAACGGAGCCCGGATTGCACTTAGACAACCCACGTGTGCCGTGATTCATGGCACACGCAGGGACATGTGCGTATTTTACACGCCAGTGAAAAACGTCAGTGTTTTTCACTGACGTGTGAAACGGGCCTAGTGCATATGGTAAAAGCCATGTTGTTACACATACAAAGCAGGGAAGGGGCCCAGGACAGATTCTCTAGTATCTCACTTCCTAAGGGTACGCTCACACAAGTGTGAAAAACAGATGAGTGCAATGCGAGAAAATCTCGCATTGCACTCTGACCAATGTTAGTCAATGAGGGAGAGCAGATGGTCAGCTTTTCTCACATCCAGATTCTGAATGCAATAAAAGTTGCACCATACTGTAATTTTCTGCAAGAGCCATCTCATGTGCACCCATTCAAGTGAATGGGTGTGAGAGAATCATCGGACTGCACTCGGATGTTATCCCAGTGTAGTGCAATATACGCACAGGCTGACAATGGAGGAGATTGGGGATTAACCCCTCCCTCTCCTTCACAGCACCCGCCCTCAGCTTCCCAGCTGTGACCCGATTGCAAGATCGGGTCACAATCGCATGACACTTGGCTCACGCTCACAGCAGAGCCTGAGCCAGGGGTCATTAGCATATCGCATCCGATGCTCTCGCATCAGAAGCCATATGCTAGTGTGACTCCAGCCTAACTGCGGAGGTTCGCATCTTAGTGTCACGTTAAGGCGCCCCTGCTCACCGACGGCTAGCCCTTAAAGACCCTACACTAGAAACACTAAAAGGTGCACTGCTTCCCTAAATGAGGGTCTTATATAAATACACAGTGAGTGAAATGTTAATACCATTTACTGCATCTAAGCCAGCCAATAAGTACCTCAATGGGTTAGAACAACCATAGTGAATTACCCACCCTGCAGCCTTCTTTTTAATAATAGTCCAGGAAGATGTCACAGATCTTTAAATTTATTTCCAATGGAAGGGGACCTAGTTTACTGCAATGTTGTGAACTCTCTGCTAGATGGGACAAGAGCATAGACCACAAGAAAGGAGGATTTTAAAGTCTCTTGAAAAACAGTTTAAGGGCTTGTTCGCACGTACATGCCGAAATTTCTGCAGCGATTTGACAGCACATGTGTGTAGAGCGCTGCCACACCCCAGGCCCTTGGGATACTCGGTTCCGGGTAGTGGATAATGGGGATCACCGTCACAGGTGGCTGTGCCCGGTTTCGTTACCTGGGGGCGCTCGGTAACAGGGTTATTTTGTATGTCACTTGTGACGCCACTGGCGGGTTGCGGTAATAAGATGTGCCGCCGCTGCTGTGGTTTTAGGGACAGATGGTATAGCAGCAAGTGTGTTCGCACCCTCCACCAGTAGAGGCTTAAGTCCCATGTAGGTGTGCTGCGCCTTGTGGTGCGCCAGTAATAAACACGACACAGTTCTTGCAGGTTAACTGGTATTTACTCACTGATGTTGCAAGTGCAGTTTGGTACGGCTGGTCAACCGACTTTCCTTTGTCCCGCTGCCGACGTGAGTCCCAGTTGAGCCCTCCGTGCACATGCAGAGCTGATGGTCCCCTTGCCTGAAGCTGTCCGTGACCTGCGGCGCTCCGCTCCTTTTTTTTCCGGGCCCCGTAAGACAGGCCTCGCGGTTCCTTGTGGGGTAGGCTACTTCTCTGTGCCCTCTCCCGGGTCCTATATATGAGGCTGTGTCCCTGAGCCTATGGGTGGTGTGGTACCCTGGAAGTCACCACACACGGCTGGATCAGCAGACCGCTTGGAGCTGTTGTCTACTCTGGGGTCCAGTACCCCCTCGTGCGTAGTGCCTGGGATCTATCTACCCTCAGGCTACTACCTCCTAGTCGCTTTTTGGGGGTCTCCTCACAATCCTCACACCCCTCTCACTCACTTGCTCCTTTCAACTGTCGCTCCTTCAACTGTCGTTTTTCCTCTCTTCCAACTCTGCCTAGAAACACCTGTTGCTTCCCACAAGCCACATCCCTTTCCCCTATGCTAACAGCTAAGGGATTGGTTCTCATATCTGACCACTGTTAACCCTCTACATGTTGCGCCCAGGTCTCAGGGAATGTGCCCCTACCTGTGTGTGAGGTGTGGGTTGTCAGCATAGGGTGTTCCAGAAAGCCTTAGGATCCTGCAGATCACTGGGGTAGCATATCCCAGGATGCTGCATTCCCCCTTGGTTAAGACCAGCACGTCCGCGGGCTGCAAAACAAAATCTGCAAAATATATATTATTTTTAAAACGGCAATAAATAACAAATATACATTTGTAACAAGTTAGTACTCCGTACACTTTTCTTCCCACCACCCATAGTCTCTGAGGCTACTATCCGGTGGACCTCTCCGAACATCCTGGTGACTGTTCCCTGTGGGGATTGTCCTAGGGAGCACATCACCGGTTATGATGGTGATGGGGGTCTCAGCCTGCTCCGCTGCAGACCCTCCCTGCGACTTCCAGCTCTTCTTTTAGGGTGTTGGGAACAAAAGTTCATTTCCTGGGTAATACCAATGAAAAGCACCACGTGTGCAACTATATACAAATGTTTTTGTGCCACGCCAGTCCTGTGGCTTAGGTCCATAAAAACAAAGGATGGGGAAAAACCTGGATTCTTCCCAAAGGGAGGCACAGTTCTTAAACAAACATTACGAACAGTTGTTAGTGACCCAAAAGTCCATACAGGTCAGTCTCTGTAGGGTCAACATGCTTAATATAAATTATTTACATTTTACATACAGTTAATATGTATTTAATGACCATCTTTAGTAGTATTCCCACTCGCCTAGTCTGGATGGGGGATGACCAATGTTGCTTCTGTTTGACCTACGCAACTCTGCTGTGTCAATGTTGTCTGTGTTTTGTACTACACTTGGTACGGTAGGTTGACTTGGTAAGTATCTACGTGTTCTTACCCTTACTGTAGGTTTGACAAGGTCAATGTTTGCAGAACGTTCTGGTTCAACTTCCCCTGAGATTTCTTCTGGTTCTTGTACTGGTACAAGTTCTTCTTGTCTTGGTACAGGTTCTTCTGGTACTTCTGGAAAGGTGATACAAGGTATGACTATGGCTCTATTGTATTGTGGCCAATCTTCTGGGAAATCTCCTAATACAGTATGGATCATTTTCTTCTTTGGCTCAGGTTGAGGTAGATTTACAATTCTTTCTGTACTTTCTTTTGGTGCTAACTGTTCTGGGCATTTCTTTAAATGGTCTCTAGAAACAGCTGTTGATGTTTTTCCTTCATCTTTGCTAATAATACAGACTTTTTTGTTTTCAAAGTTAGATGTTTGGACAATGTAAGGTTCTTCTTCCCATTGATCATCAAGTTTGTGAAGTCTTCTTTTTCTTTTTAGCACCCTTTCTCCAGGTGTCAATGGTACAGCTTTTGCATTTTTGTTGTAATCTCTTTCTTGTTTTTCCCTACTTTGGTCTAAATTCCTTTCAACACATTCTTGAACCTTCTTGTATTGAGCTTGATGAGCTGTATTCCAATCACTTTGTGGATGGTCTTCAGGGTTTAGGACTCCCAGGTCTAAGTCGACGGGTAATCTTCCTGGTCTTGCTCGCATAAGATAAGCTGGGGTGAAGTTTGTAGACCCTACGGGGATGTTGTTATACATATCCACGAGGTAAGGCAATTTTTTTGGCAATTTGTTTCTATCTTCCAGTGTTAGAGTCTTTAGCATATCAATGACGATCTGATTCATTTTCTCACACATTCCATTTCCTTGAGGGTGATAGGATGTTGTACGAATCTTTTTACAACCATACATATTACAGAACTCTTGAAAAACTTCTGCTTCAAACGCTGGTCCTTGATCTGCAATTACTTGCTCTGGATAACCATGAGGTCTATAAAAGTAGGCTTGAAACGCTTTTGCTGCTGTTTGTGCTGTTAAGTCCTTGACTGGTACTACTACAAGGAATCTTGAATAGTGGTCTACAATGGTAAGGGCATAAGTATAACCTTTGGTACTCGGTGTTAACTTCACATGGTCTAAGGCGACTAGTTCTAGAGGTTGTTTGGTAACAATAGGCTGCAGTGGTGCTCTTTGACTATCTCTGTCTTTTCTTCTTAAAGCACATGGACCACAATTTCTACACCAGTTTTCGATAGAAGATCTCATTCCAACCCAGTAGAATCTTTCACGGAGTAATATCTCAAGTTTCTTCCAACCGAAGTGTCCGGCGTCGTTGTAGTATGCTTCTAACACTATTGGGACATCTCTTTTTGGTATTATCACTTGCCACCTCATCTCGTGAGTTTTTGGATTGATGAATCGTCTACAGAGTGTTCCCCGGTGGATAAACAACTTATTTCTGTTCTTCCACAGATGTTGGGCTTATTGTGGAGCCTCTGGTGCAAGACGAGAATCGGTTTTGCTTACCAGTCTCTTGATTAAGCTGACAGTGGTATCACTGTCCTGTGTCTCTTTCCAACTAAAAGGTGATAAGGGTTTCAAGTTTGCCTCTTTTGCCCTAGAACCAGTTTGTTGACATTGGCATGTTCTCTTGCGATGGAAGGCAGGTAACTCTATCTCTTCTAGCTCATCTATGTCTTCTCCCTCTTCTTGTAAATGGGGCATTCTTGACTAGAGATGAGCGAACCGGTCCCGGTTCGGCTCGAGGTCGATTCGCCGAACGGAGGTCCCGTTCGAGTTCGGTTCGTCGAACGGTTGACGAACCGAACTCGAACCGCATAGGAAACAATGGCAGGCATTCACAAACACATAAAAACACCTAGAAGACACCCTCAAAGGTGTCCAAAAGGTGACAAACAACTCACAACACAACACAAACACATGGGAAAGTGACAAGGACATATACTCATGCGAAAATAAAAGAGCAGGACAAGGAAAAAGAGGAGGACACACAGATAAAGGCATGGCACGCCCTTCTAAAATCATGTAAAAGCACCGCAAGGTGACTCCAAGCGGAGTCTCCCTTTTTTCCAAAAATTGGGCCACACACACACCCACCCATTCAGTGGCAGCAGTTGTGCCCCAGTTGTACACTTCACAGCTAGATTTGCATCAAGCACATTCAAAAATACGCCATAATTAACCGTCCCCAGGATGACACCGGGGTAGGTAGCAAAGTCTTTCCTGATCCCAGCTCTGTTCATCTTGGATCATTTTAAAAAAACACAGCAATCAAGGGTTACTCCAAGCGGAGTCTCCCTTTTTTTCCAAAAATTGGGCCCCCCACACACACCCACCCATTCAGTGGCAGCAGTTGTGCCCCAGTTGTACACTTCCCAGCTAGATTTGCATCAAGCACATTCAAAAATACGCCATAATTAACCGTCCCCAGGATGACACCGGGGTAGGTAGCAAAGTCTTTCCTGATCCCAGCTCTGTTCATCTTGGATCATTTTAAAAAAACACAGCAATCAAGGGTTACTCCAAGCGGAGTCTCCCTTTTTTTCCAAAAATTGGGCCCCCCACACACACCCACCCATTTTGTGGCAGCAGTTGTGCCCCAGTTGTACACTTCACAGCTAGATTTGCATCAAGCACATTCAAAAATACGCCATAATTAACCGTCCCCAGCATGACACTGGGGTAGGTAGATAAAGTCTTTCCTGATCCCAGCTCTGTTCATCTTGGATCATTTTAAAAAAACACAGCAATCAAGGGTTACTCCAAGCGGAGTCTCCCTTTTTTTCCAAAAATTGGGCCCCCCACACACACCCACCCATTTAGTGGCAGCAGTTGTGCCCCAGTTGTACACTTCACAGCTAGATTTGCATCAAGCACATTCAAAAATGCGGCGGCCCGAAAAAACCCTGTAGCGCCCCCCAGCGACCGAAAATCTCGGGGGTTTCAGCTACCGGGGGTAGCTGAGACCCCCCAGATTATGAATCGGGGTGTTTTTTCTGGACCCCGTTAATGCGATCGCCGGTATACACCGTATACCGGCGACAACATTAAAAAAAAAGAAATGGCCGGTAAAATTGATTTATTTCTCATCTGACGTGATCAAACATGTCAGATGAGAAATAAATATGAGCCCTTAGTGCCCCCAAAGCCCCCGGTACCGGAGAAATCTATCCAACACCCCCCCCTCCGGAAAATCCAAGAGGGCGCCGCCGCGCGCTGAAAACTCCCGCCGCCGCCGGCTCTCCATTCATTTCCCTCCGATCTGAAATGATCAAACATTTCAGATCGGAGGGAAATGTCCTCCCCCTGACCCCTCCTCCGGTACACCGGAGATCTCTGGTCCCCGGAGCCCCCTCCGGTCTCCAGAGCCGCCTCCCCCCTCCCCCCTCTGGAGCGTGGAAGATGGCGGCCTCATTCATGCTGCTCTTTCTGCCGCATGTGACACGTCACATGCGGCAGAAAGTTGTCCCCAGGTCACCCCCCGTCACCCCCCCAGCCCCCGGTTATACGTTACCTGGCTGCTGGTGCTCCGGCCCCGCGATCACGCCACCTCCATCTTGAAAGCTGGCGGCGCATGCGCAGACAGCGGCTGTCAGCTGGATCCCTGGAAGCAGGGACGCTGACGTCGCCACTGCACAGACTGCTCCACTGTGGACCGGGGGAGGGTGAGTGCGGTAATCTGCAGCCACACTCCTCACATGGAGAGACTGCTGTTCTAGAAAATGGGGGGTACGTTCTGTGAGCGTGCCCCTCATATTCTAGAATGAGGTTACTGCAGGTCACTCTGCCCTAGGTTGGACCGGGGCAGTGTGAGTGCAGTATTCTCAGATTACTGCACCCACACTGCTCATGGAGAGCTTGCTCTTCCAGAAAATGGTGGATACGTTCCCTGAACGTGCCCCCCATATTCTAGAAGATCCAGAGTCGGCGTGGGACCTCCAAAATGGATTACAGCGACCGAAATTTAGTTATTTTTAGTGATGAGCGAGCATGCTTGTCACTACTCGGTACTCGCACGAGTATCGCTGTACTCGGGCTGCTCGGCGGGGACCGAGTAATCTCGCGATACTCGTGCTGTACTCGTGGTCTTCATTTCTGCATGTTGGCGCTCTTTTGAGAGCCAGCCCTCATGCAGGGATTGGCTGGCAGACCACTGCAATGCCACAGCCCTGTTAGTTGTGGAATTGCAGTGATTGGCCGGCCTGCACAGCGTGACCGAGCCTTTATATCGGCCGGCGCGCTGTGCTCTGCTCACAGCTATTCAGACAGTCAGTGTAGGGAGAGTGTCGCTGATTCAGGGAAAGCTTTGCGGCCCTTTATAGCTTTTTCAGTTGCAGGGCTGCAAACAGTGTGACCAAAAGTCCTTCTCAGGACTATTCTAGTTGTATACAGGCAGGCAGGGTATAGCCAGGTCAGAGTACAGTAGCAGAGTCCTTCTCAGGACTATTGTTGCTATATACAGGCAGGGTATAGCCAGGTCTGAATACAGGCTAGTGACCAAAAGAGTCCTTGTCAGGACTATTGTACCAGTATACAGGCAGGCAGGCAGGCAGGGTAGTGGTGACCGTATACCAGCCTTCATCATATCTGGGGCTGGTGTACACAGTGTAAAACAGTCCAGATAGTGTCTGACTTGTCTGTAATTGTCGCTCCCCAAAAAAACCTGTTAGTTTATTATTGCGTCCGTGCTTGGTTTTTAAAACCGCACGTGTGTGCCTGTTGGTGGCAGCGTACAGGTGCACTTGTGTGCAATTTCCACACACTTTGATATAACGCACAAGTAGTGAATATACACGTCAGCAGTGCACAGCATTGCAAAATGCGCAAGGGCATTGGCAAGGAACAAGGAAGTGGACGTGATGGTGGTGCAGGCAGAGGCCGAGGTCGTGGGCAAGCTCTAATTTCGCCACAACAAAGGGCCACATCTAGTCGCTCGCACGTCCTGTCCCAAATTCTTGGGGACCGCAGCAGTACACCGCTCTTGAACCAAGACCAGTGTCAACAGGTTGTTAGTTGGATAGCAGATAATGCTTCCAGTCAGATTGGCACCACCACAAACACTCTGTCTTCCACACGGTCAAGTGTCAGTAGCCGTGATACTGCACCGCACATTTCTGAACCTGATCCTCCTTCCTACCACCAGGCTGAGTACACGTCCTCCTCGGACATTAATGATCCCACACTTGGACACTCGGAAGAGCTGTTCACGTTTCCATTCACACATTCTGGCCTCTCGCCAGCTCATATTGAAGTGGGTCATGAGGAGATCGTCTGTACAGATGGCCAAATATTTGAGCAGCCACGTTCTCACGAAGTTGGCAACGTGTCTCAACAAGTGGTGGACGATGATGAGACACAATTGTCAGCAAGTCAGGAGGAGGAGCAGGGTGCGGAAGAGGAAGACGACGTGGTGGATGATCCAGTAACTGACCCAACCTGGCAGGAGGATATGCAGAGCGAGGACAGCAGTGCACAGGGGGAGGGAGGCGTAGCATCACAACAGGCAGTAAGAAGCAGGGTGGTGGCCCCAGGCAGAAGTCAGGCAACCGTTCCCCGGAACAACACGACGACACAAGGTGCCTGTACAAATGTTAGGTCTTCCCGAGTCTGGCAGTTTTTTAAGTTGGATCCAGATGATTCAAAAAAGGCCATTTGCAACACCTGCCGTGCCAGCATCAGCAGGGGTACCAAAACTAGCAGCCTGACCACCACCAGCATGATCAGGCACATGTCAGCCAAGCACCCAACTTTGTGGGAAGTACAACAGAGTCGAGGAGCAGTGCTTGCTGATGTCACTGCTACGTCTTCGCTGGTTGTGCATGCGAGCCAATCCTCTGTCCATGCTGCCTGCGAACAAGCCTCCTCCACTCCTGCACCTGCAGTTGCCTACGCAGAAAGAACACCATCATCAAGCACGTCCTTGTCCCAGCGCAGCGTTCAGTTATCCATTCAGCAAACCTTTGAACGCAGGCGCAAATACACTGCCAACACCCCACATGCCACAGTTCTAAATGCTAACATTTCGCGACTGCTTGCGCTGGAAATGTTGCCTTTTAGGCTGGTGGAGACTGAAGCATTCCGTGACCTGATGGCGGCAGCTGTCCCACGTTACTCGGTCCCCAGCCGCCACTATTTCTCCCGGTGTGCCGTCCCCGCGTTGCATAACCACGTGTCACAAAACATCACACGTGCCCTGAACAACGCTGTTTCACCCAAGGTCCACCTAACCACAGACACGTGGACAAGTGCTTGTGGGCAAGGCCGCTACATCTCGTTGACGGCACACTGGGTTAATATTGTGGAAGCTGGGACCCAGTCTGAGCGAGGGACGGAACACGTCCTTCCCACACCAAGGTTTGCAGGCCCTACCTCAGTCAGTGTTTCACCCACACTCTACAGCTCCGGAATGTCATGCTCTTCAGCCTCCTCCTCCTCCTGCGCATCCTCATCCACTGTGCCCTCCACACCAGTCACAAGCTGGAAGCACTGCAGCACTGCCTCGGCGAAGCGGCAACAGGCTGTGCTGAAGCTAATCTGCATAGGTGACAAACCCCACAATGCAGAAGAGCTGTGGACAGCTCTGAAACAGCAGGCAGATCACTGGCTCACACCTCTGAACCTAAAGCCAGGAAAGGTCGTGTGTGACAATGGCCGGAACCTGGTGGCGGCTTTGAGGCGAGGCCAGCTGACACATGTTCCATGCGTGGCCCATGTGCTCAACCTCGTGGTTCAGCGGTTTATAAAGTCATACCCAGAGCTGTCTGATCTGCTGGTAAAAGTTCGCCGCCTGTCTGCACATTTTCGAAAGTCACCTACTGCTTCAGCCGGCCTTGCCGGCTTTCAGCGCCGTTTGCATCTTCCGGCTCACAGACTGGTGTGTGATGTCCCCACGCGTTGGAATTCAACTCTGCACATGTTGGTCAGGATATGTGAGCAGAAGAGGGCAGTTGTTGAGTACCTGCATCACCTAAGCCGTCGGGAAATGGGTCAAACTCCACACATAACACCTGAGGAGTGGAGATGGATGTCAGACCTATGTACCATCCTCCAAAACTTTGAGGACTCCACCAAGATGGTGAGTGGTGATGACGCCATTATTAGCGTCACCATACCGCTACTCTGCCTTCTAAAATGGTCTCTGCTGAAAAACAAACATGATGCATTGCAGGCGGAGCGCGATGAGTTGCAGCAAGAAACAGTAGTGGGTGTGGGTGATAACACACAGCCCAGCCTCGTCTCATCACAACGTGCAGTGGAGGACTATGACGAGGAGGAGGATGAAGACATGGAGCAACTCTCCGGCCAAATTGAGGATATGACATGCACACCAGTCATATCCTCGGTTCAGCGTGGCTGGCCAGAGGACAGGGTAGATGAGGAGGAGGAGGAGGAGGAGGAGGAGGAGGACAGAAAGTTCAGTCATCTTGTTGGTCAGGCTACTGAAGTCCTGGCTGTTAAGAGTCTGGCGCACATGGCTGACTTTATGGTAAGCTGCCTGTCTCGTGACCCTCGCGTTAAGAACATCTTGGCCGACAATCATTACTGGTTGGTAACACTGTTAGACCCACGCTACAAGGAGAACTTTTTGTCTCTTATTCCCGTGAAGGAGAGGTCAACCAAAATGCAGCAGTTTCGGAAGGCCATACTCACGGAAGTAGGCAAAGCATTCCCCTCACAAAACGCTAGCGGCATAGGTCATGAATCAGTGGACAACCGAGGCGTACAGCCGAGAGAGGCACAAGTCCAATCCGCCAGAGGTAGGGGAACAGTCTTTAAGATGTGGGACAGTTTTCTCAGCCCCTCACGTACCACAGCCCCTGAGGTGCGGGGTAGTGCCACAAGAAATCCTAAGTTTGCCCAGATGCTGAAGGAGTACCTTGCAGATCGAACAACAGTACTCCGACATTCCTCTGTGCCTTACAATTATTGGGTATCCAAGCTGGACACGTGGCATGAATTGGCTCTCTACGCCTTGGAAGTCCTGGCCTGCCCTGCTGCTAGCGTTTTGTCAGAGCGTGTTTTTAGTGCCGCAGGTGGAATCATTACAGATAAACGCACCCGCCTGTCAACTGAAAATGCTGACAGGCTGACTCTGATCAAGATGAACAAGGGTTGGATTGGGCCAGACTTCACCACACCACCAGCAAATGAGAGCGGAATTTAAAGTTTGCCATGTACCTCCACTCACCCATGGGTACACACTTCTGGACTTTGGATAATCGCTGGACGCCTCCTCCTTCTCCTCATGCGCCACCATGATGATGACCGTTACAAATTGCAATACTTAGGCCTTTGTTTCAGGTATACCCCCAGTGGTAAATTTTTTCGCCCATTCTTTGCAGAATGGACATTACAACGACAGGAGACCCGCTCCTTTGCAATGGGAACAATGTTTTGAGGCCCTCATGCACGTTTCTACCCAGGGACAACGTGGAGCCTCCCAATTTTTGGCTGCCCTGCCTAAGGGCTATACTATAATACACCCACTTCCTTAAAATGGACACTTAATGTTTTGAGGCCCTCATGCACGTCTCTACCCAGGGACAATGTGGAGCCTCCCAATTTTTGGCTGCCCTGGCAAAGGGCTATACTGAAATAGACCCACTTCCTTACAATGGGCACTTCAGGTTTACAGGCCATCATGCACGTCTCTACCCAGGGACAACGTGGAGCCTCCCAATTTTTGGCTGCCCTGCCTAAGGGCTATACTATAATACACCCACTTCCTTAAAATGGACACTTAATGTTTTGAGGCCCTCATGCACGTCTCTACCCAGGGACAATGTGGAGCCTCCCAATTTTTGGCTGCCCTGGCAAAGGGCTATACTGAAATAGACCCACTTCCTTACAATGGGCACTTCAGGTTTACAGGCCATCATGCACGTCTCTACCCAGGGACAACGAGGAGCCTCCCAATTTTTGGCTGCCCTGCCTAAGGGCTATACTATAATACACCCACTTCCTTAAAATGGACACTTAATGTTTTGAGGCCCTCATGCACGTCTCTACCCAGGGACAATGTGGAGCCTCCCAATTTTTGGCTGCCCTGGCAAAGGGCTATACTGAAATAGACCCACTTCCTTACAATGGGCACTTCTGGTTTACAGGCCATCATGCACGTCTCTACCCAGGGACAACGTGGAGCCTCCCAATTTTTGGCTGCCCTGCCTAAGGGCTATACTATAATACACCCACTTCCTTAAAATGGACACTTAATGTTTTGAGGCCCTCATGCACGTCTCTACCCAGGGACAATGTGGAGCCTCCCAATTTTTGGCTGCCCTGGCAAAGGGCTATACTGAAATAGACCCACTTCCTTACAATGGGCACTTCAGGTTTACAGGCCATCATGCACGTCTCTATCCAGGGACAATGTGGAGCCTCCCAATTTTTGGCTGCCCTGGCAAAGGGCTATACTGAAATAGACCCACTTCCTTACAATGGGCACTTCAGGTTTAAAGGCCATCATGCACGTCTCTATCCAGGGACAATGTGGAGCCTCCCAATTTTTGGCTGCCCTGGCAAAGGGCTATACTGAAATAGACCCACTTCCTTACAATGGGCACTTCAGGTTTAAAGGCCATCATGCACGTCTCTATCCAGGGACAATGTGGAGCCTCCCAATTTTTGGCTGCCCTGGCAAAGGGCTATACTGAAATAGACCCACTTCCTTACAATGGGCACTTCAGGTTTAAAGGCCATCATGCACGTCTCTATCCAGGGACAATGTGGAGCCTCCCAATTTTTGGCTGCCCTGGCAAAGGGCTATACTGAAATAGACCCACTTCCTTACAATGGGCACTTCAGGTTTACAGGCCATCATGCACGTCTCTATCCAGGGACAATGTGGAGCCTCCCAATTTTTGGCTGCCCTGGCAAAGGGCTATACTGAAATAGACCCACTTCCTTACAATGGGCACTTCAGGTTTAAAGGCCCTCATGCACGTCTCTACCCAGGGACAACGTGGAGCCTCCCAATTTTTGGCTGCCCTGCCTAAGGGCTATACTACAATAGACCCACTTCCTTCCAATGGGCACTTCAGGTTTACAGGCCCTCATGCACGTCTGTATGCAGGGGCATTGGTGAACCTCACAATTTTGGACTGCCCTGGCAAAGGAAAATACTACAAAGACTCACTTCCTCAAAATGGGCACATTAGACTCAAGAGGCCTTCATGTACGTCTCTTCTCAGGGACATCGGAGTGCCACACAATGTTTTCACGTAAAATCTTTCATGTATTAATCTCAAAAAGTAACATACACCAGCTCTATCTCACTATTGGGTATGTGCCCTTAACATTTCCGCCATGAAAAATCATTTTGGGGTCATTTTGGAAGGTTTTCTGGTGAGTCCGTAAAAATGTCGTAAAACGCGGACAAAATTGTTCACAGCTGTGACTTTTCAGTGATAAATGCTTCAAGGGGTCTTCCCCATGCTGTTGCCATGTCATTTGAGCACTCTTCTGAGACTTTTGTGACATTTTTAGGGTTTCTCCATGCTGCCGGGGGGTCATTTCACAAAAATACTCGGGTCTCCCATAGGATAACATTGGGCTCGTTGCTCGGCCCGAGTACACGAGTATCTTGGGAGGCTCGGCCCGAGCTTCGAGCACCCGAGCTTTTTAGTACTCGCTCATCACTAGTTATTTTCAATAAATTGGTAAAAGAGGAATGTTTCGGGGAGTTTTTTTTTCAAATAATTTTTTTTTTGTCTTTATTTTTTTCTATTACTTGACTGGGTTAGTAATGTCGGGTATCTGTTTAGATGCCGTGACATCACTAACCCCAGGGCTTGATGCCAGGTGACATTACAGCTGATATCAACCCCGTATATTACCCCGTTTGCCACCGCACCAGGGCGCGGGATGAGCTGGGGCGAAGCGCCAGGATTGGCGCATCTAATGGATGCGCCACTTCTGGGGTGGCTGCGGCCTGCTATTTTTAGGCTGAGAAGAGTCCAATAACCAGGGCTCTTCCCACCCTGAGAATACCAGACCCCAGCTGTCCGCTTCACCTTGGCTGGTGATCTAATTTGGGGGGACCCCACGTTTTTTTTTTTTTTTAAAAAAACCGCCTGGGGAGCCCTCCAAATTGATCACCAGCCAAGGTGAAGCTGTCAGCTGTGGTTTGCAGGCTACAGCTGTCTGCTTTACCCTAGCTGGCTATCAAAAATAGGAGGGACCCCACGTCGTTTATTTTAATTATTAATTTTTTGGGGGGCTAAATACAAGGCTAGGCACCCTTTAGTGCCACATGAAAGGCACTAAAGGGCGCCAGCTTAGAATATGCAGGGGGTGGGACGTTATATTTGTTTGACATCTATCCATTCATCCATTGTAGCATTTTAGGCTGTGTGCCCACAATCGGGGTTTGCAGCGTTTTGGGCGCAGAGTGTGTCCATAGTGTTTTCCCTGCGTCCATAGCGCTGCGTTGCGCTGCGAAGCACAGTGGAAGGATTTTTAGAAATCCCGTGCCCACTGTGCTTCTTGTCTCCGCAGCATACACTGACGTGTGGCGCAGCTTCCCGAGCCTCAGCATGTCAATTTATGCTGCGGAGATGAGTGTTCTCTGCAGGTAGCATAGAGCTCCACAGCGGCCTGAACCCAAATCGTGGGCATGGGCAGCTGCATTCTCCCGTGGACAACACTCACATCTCTGCAGGAAGGCTGACACTGTGTACTAGACGCCGTGTCGCTGGATCATGGCCTAAAAGTGAGACATTTGTTGCTACAGCAACATTTTTGTGAAGTACCTGTGGATTCAAAATGCTTACTATACTCCTGAATAAAATCCAGTTTCCAAAATGGAGTCACTTGTGGGGGGTTTCGAATGTATAGGTACCCAAGGGGCCCTGCAAATGTGACATGGTGCCCGCAATTTATCTCAACTTTTCCAGAATTCAAATGGTGCTCCTTCCATTCCAAGCCCTCCCATTTATCCAAATAGAGGTTTTTGGCCACATGTGGGGTATCCCTGTGCTCATAAGACATTGGATAACAACCTGTGGGGTCCACGGTTTGTTGTTGTCTCTTGAAAAAGTGAGAAATTTGATGCTGAAGCAACATTTTTGTGAAAAAAATGAAAATTTTCAATATGGCAACCTAAGCTTATCAAATTCTGTGATGTATTCGTGGATTCAAACTGCTCACTATACACCTAGATAAAAGCCTTGAGGTGTCTTGTTTCCAGAATGGAGTCACTTGTGGGGGACAGCCACTGTTTAGGCACCTCAGGGGCTCTCCAAATGCAACCTGGCATCCGCTATTGATTCCAGCCAATTTTGCAGTCAAATGGCACTCCTTCCCTTCCGAGCCCTGCCATGCGCCCAAACAGTTGATTTCCCCCACATATAAGGTATCGCCAAACTCAGGAGAAATTGCACAATAAATGTTATGCTGAATTTTTTCCTTTTACTCTTGTAAAAAAAAAAGGTACCTGGTTGAAATAACAATTTTGTGGTAATTTTTTTTTTTTTTTTCATGGCTCAACGTTATAAAATTCTGTGAAGCACCTGGGGGTTCAGGGTACTCACCAAACATCTAGATAAATTCCTTGAGGGGCCTAGTTTCCAAAATGGGGTCACCTGTGTGGGGTTTCTGCTGTTTAGGTACCTTAGGGGTCCTGCAAATGTGACATGGTGCCCGCAATCTTTTACAGCCAAATTTCCTTTCCAAAATTCAAATATTGCTCCTTTCGTTCCAAGCCCTCCCATTTGTCTAAACAAAGGTTTCAGACCACATGTGAGGTATCACCGCGCTCATAAAAAAAGTGGTTAACAAACCTTGAGGTCAAATTTTTGGAATTACCTCTTGAAAAAGTGAGAAAATTGATGCTAAAGCAACATTTTTGAGAAAATTATTAAAATTTTCAATATGACTACGTAACGTTAACAAAATCTGTGAAGTACCTGTGGATCTAAAATGCTCACTATACCCCTAGATAGAAGCCTTGAGGGGTCTAGTTTCCAAAATGGTGTCACTTGTGAGGGATTTCTTCTGTTTAGGTACCTTAGCGGACCTGTAAATGCAACATGGTGCTCGCAATCTATTTCAGCCAAATTTGCTTTCCAAAATTCAAATATTGCTCCTTCTGTTCCGAGCCCTCCCATTTGTCCAAACAGAGGTTTCTGACCATATGTGGGGTATCGGTGCACTCATAAGAAAGTGGGGAACAAGTTTTGGGGTCCATTTTGTTGTGTTATTTCTTCTAAAAGTGAATAAATTTGGGTTAGAGCAACATTTTTAGTTAAAATTTAATATTTGCTTTTTTTCATTCCACATTGCTTTTGATCATGTGAAGCACCTGAAGGGTTAATAAACTTCTTGAATGTGGTTTTGAGTACTTTGGGGGTGCAGTTTTTATAATGGTGTCACTTTTGGGTATTTTCTGTCATCTAGGCCTCTCAAAGTCACTTCAAATGTGATGTGGTCCCTAAAAAAATGGTTTTGTAAATTTTGATGTAAAAATGAGAAATCGCTGATAAACTTTGAACCCCTCTAACTTCCTAACAAAAAAAAATTTTGTTTCCAAAATTGTGCTGATGTAAAGTAGACATGTGGGAAATGTTACTTATTAACTATTTTGTGTCACAGAAATCTCTGGTTTAACGGTATAAAAATTCAAAAGTTGAAAATTGCTAAATTTTCAAAATTTTTGCCAATATTCAATTTTTTTCATAAATAAACGCAAAAAATATTGTCCTAAATTTGGTACTAACATGAAGTCCAATATGTGGTGAAAAAACAATCTCAGAATCACCGGGATCCGTTGAAGCGTTCCAGAGTTATAACCTCATGAAGTGACACTGGTCAGAATTGCAAAATTTGGTCTGGTCATTAAGGTGAAAATTAGCTCCGTCACTATAGGGTTAATTGTCATCCCAATCTGGTATCTGCGTCTCATCGTCATCAGTATGTTCCACATTGTCTATAACAACAGGTGTTACAGTTGGTGAAAAAGGGTCAACATTATGCTCAGAAACTTGGTCCTCACGGCCTGAATCAGAGTCACAAAGGTTCTGGGCATCACTGCAGACCATTTCCTGTTTTGTACTCACTGTAGCTTGGGAGCAGACCTCTGATTCCCAGGCTATAGTGTGAATGAACAGCTCTGCAGACTCAGCCATCTCAGTTCCACCATACTGTGCAGGGCGGATGGAGACTTCAGAGCTGGGAGAAAGCAAGTTTGATTGGAATGACAACTCAGAGGACTGGTGTTTTTTGGATGCGGTACTTGAAGTGGCTGAGAGGGCACTTGTTGGACCACTTGAGATCCATTCAAGCATTTTCCTTTTTTGTCCATCATCTACCTTTGTTCCTGTTGTTCGTGTCCGTAAAAAAGGGAGCAATCGGATTGTCCACGGTAAGTAGTAGACATCTTACTTTTGTTGGTAGATGGTCTATCTTCAGCAGATGATAATGGAGCTTTGCCACCTTCCCCACGGACAAACCCTTTTTTTCCTTTTCCACCATGCCTCTTCCCCTTTCCACCAGCATCTGTCATTTTGCCACTCATGTTGATTGTGACAAGATTGTGCACTGAAAATGTGGTAGTAAAAATTGAGAGGTGGTGTAGATTGCAGCGGTGGTCTAGCTTTATTAACAGCAGAATAATAAAGAATAAATATCCCTGACAATGCAACTACGGCCCTTAAACTGGCAGCATAAATTGCTAGTATAATGGCTTAGTTATAATGAGTTTGAGTGTGCAATGCAGGCAGACGTGCTGCAAATATCTTTGCACTAGTGGGACTATACAGAAGTCCAATAGCCACGTTTAGGATGACACTAGGTTCACTCAGTGTTTGCTAGTATAATGGCTTCGCTACAATGAGTTTGAGTGTGCAATGCAGGCAGACGTGCTGCAAATATCTTTGCACTAGTGGGACTATACAGAAGTCCAATAGCCACGTTTAGGATGACACTAGGTTCACTCAGTGTTTGCTAGTATAATGGCTTAGCTACAATGAGTTTGAGTGTGCAATGCAGGCAGACGTGCTGCAAATATCTTTGCACTAGTGGGACTATACAGAAGTCCAATAGCCACGTTTAGGATGACACTAGGTTCACTCAGTGTTTGCTAGTATAATGGCTTAGCTACAATGAGTTTGAGTGTGCAATGCAGGCAGACGTGCTGCAAATATCTTTGCACTAGTGGGACAATACAGAAGTCCAATAGCCACGTTTAGGATGCCACTAGGTTCACTCAGTGTTTGCTAGTATAATGGCTTAGCTACAATGAGTTTGAGTGCGCAATGCAGGCAGACGTGCTGCAAATATCTTTGCACTAGTGGGACTATACAGAAGTCCAACAGCCACGTTTAGGATGACACTAGGTTCACTCAGTGTTTGCTAGTATAATGGCTTAGCTACAATGAGTTTGAGTGTGCAATGCAGGTAGAGGTGCTGCAAATATGTTTGCACTAGTGGGACTATACAGAAGTCCAATAGCCACGTTTAGGATGCCACTAGGTTCACTCAGTGTTTGCTAGTATAATGGCTTAGTAACAATGAGTTTGAGTGTGCAATGCAGGCAGAGGTGCTGCAAATATCTGTGCACTAGTGGGACTATACAGAAGTCCAATAGCCACGTTTAGGATGCCACTAGGTACACTCAGTGTTTGCTAGTAAAATGTCTTAGCTACAATGAGTTTGAGTGTGCAATGCAGGCAGACGTGCTGCAAATATCTTTGCACTAGTGGGACTATACAGAAGTCCAATAGCCACGTTTAGGATGACACTAGGTTCACTCAGTGTTTGCTAGTATAATGGCTTAGTAACAATGAGTTTGAGTGTGCAATGCAGGCAGAGGTGCTGCAAATATCTTTGCACTAGTGGGACAATACAGAAGTCCAATAGCCACGTTTAGGATGCCACTAGGTACACTCAGTGTTTGCTAGTATAATGGCTTAGTAACAATGAGTTGGAGTGTGCTAAGGGCAGGAGAGCACAGTGGCAGGGTTGTGGGTCTCTGGGTAGAGGAATGGAAGCCTGCCTTTCTATCCCTCCTAATGGGGAAATGCAGCGAGGAAATCCATGACCTTAGCTACACAGACGCTGTCATCTTGTGTAGCTGTTAAACTCTGTTTTCAGGACCTGTCACCTATGGCTCTGACCCTGCCGGTATGAGCCCTTAAAAGGACTGATAGAAAGTGCTATCCCTAAGCTGTCCAGCGCTGTGTATGGAGCGCATACAGCAGTATCGGCGATAGGAGCTGCGCCAGTGATGACTGACACCAAGGACACAGAAGGCAGATAATGGCGTGCTGGAGGAAAATGTCAGTTTTTATAATGCAGGGACATGTGACATGGACATCCTATCACACATGCCGTTGCTTCTCTGGCTTAAAGTCCACTTAGCTGTGTGTGTGTCTGGGATTGGCTGACATGCTGGCCCGCCCCACTACACGCGCGCGCTTAGGGAAGGAAGACAAGGAAAAAAAAAAATATGGCGATCGCCATTATCCAAACAGCAGTGATCTGAATGCGCTGTTCCCGCATACTATACACTGAAATGTCATAATAGTGTGAGTCACAGAGTGACTTACACTATTACAGCGGAAAGCCAGCTAGGAATTAGCTGTTTTTTTTGCTGCTAGAACCGTTCTCGAACGTATCTAGAACTATCGAGCTTTTGCAAAAAGCTCGAGTTCTAGTATGATCTAGAACAGCCCCAAAAATCACTCGAGCCTCGAACTGGAGAACCTCGAACCGCGAACCGCGCTCAACTCTATTCTTGACAGCGCATCTGCATTTGCGTTCTTACGTCCAGCTCTGTATTTGATGGTAAAGTCATAGTTGGATAACCGAGCTGCCCAGCGTTGTTCTAATGCACCCAACTTTGCTGTGTCTAGATGGGTAAGAGGATTGTTGTCAGTGAAGACTGTGAACTTAAGGTACCTTCACACTTAGCGATGCAGCAGCGATCCGACCAGCGATCTGACCTGGTCAGGATCGCTGCTGCATCGCTACATGGTCGCTGGTGAGCTGTCAAACAGGCAGATCTCACCAGCGACCAGTGAACAGCCCCCAGCCAGCAGCGACGTGCAAGCGACGCTGCGCTTGCACGGAGCCGCCGTCTGGAAGCTGCGGAGACTGGTAACTAAGGTAAACATCGGGTATGGTTACCCGATGTTTACATTAGTTACCAGCGCACAGCTGTGTGTGCAGGGAGCAGGGAGCCGCGCACACTGAGCGCTGGCTCCTTGCTCTCCTAGCTACAGTACACATCGGGTTAATTAACCCGATGTGTAATGCAGCTACATGTGCAGAGAGCAGGGAGCCGCGCACACTGAGCGCTGGCTCCTTGCTCTCCTAGCTGCTGTACACATCGGGTTAATTAACCCGATGTGTACAGCAGCTACATGTGCAGACAGCTGGAGCCGGCAGCACAGGCAGCGTGAGAGCTGCAGAGGCTGGTAACTAAGGTAAATATCGGGTAACCACCTTGGTTACCCGATGTTTATCTTGGTTACAAGCTAAGCTCAGCTGTCAGACGCCGGCTCCTGCTCCCTGCTCGCTTCATTTGTCGCTCTCTTGCTGTCACACACAGAGATCTGTGTGTCACAGCGGGAGAGCGGCTTTGAAGAAAACGAACCAGGGCTGTGTGTAACGAGCAGCGATCTCGCAGCAGGGGCCAGATCGCTGCTCATTGTCACACACAGCGAGATCGCTAATGAGGTCACTGCTGCGTCACAAAAAACGTGACTCAGCAGCGATCTCGGCAGTGAGCTCGCTGTGTGTGAAGCACCCCTTAGTGGCTGCTAGATAGTGCTTGAACCTCTCAGTGATAGCCCAGACCATGGCCAGCAAGTCCAACTTGAAGGAGCTGTAATTTTCTGGATTTCTCTCAGTAGGCCGAAGCTTCCTGCTAGCGTAGGAAATTACTCGCTCTCTCCCATTCTGGACCTGTGACAACACTGCTCCTAATTCCACATTGCTGGCGTCTGTGTACAGCACAAAGGGTAAGTTGTAGTCTGGGTAAGCAAGAATTTCTTCCCCCGTCAGAGCCCACTTCATTTGTTTGAAGGAACTTTCTTCTTTTTCGTCCCATTCGAATGGAGGATTAGACTTCTTGCCTTTCTTGGGTTGACCAACCAGGAGGTCTTGCAAGGGGGCAGCCATCTTGGTGTAACCTTTGATAAATCTTCGGTAGTATCCTACCAGGCCCAGGAACTGACATACCTCTTTGATAGTAGTTGGTCTTGGCCAGCTCTTGATAACTGTTATCTTGTCTGGATCTGGCGCGACTCCCTCAGCACTGACTACGTGTCCCAGATACTGAACCTTGGGTGTAAGTAGATGGCACTTGGATGGTTTCAGCTTCATGCCGTACTTGGATAGTGCTTCAAACACCGCTGCCAGATGTTCCAGATGGTCTTCGTAGGACTTGGAGAACACAATGACGTCATCTAAATAAAGTAGTACAGTTTCAAAGTTCAGATGCCCCAGACAACAGTTCATCAGGCGCTGGAAGGTTCCAGGTGCGTTACAGAGTCCAAACGGCATACTGTTGAACTCGCACAGGCCCATCGGGGTGGCAAACGCAGTCTTCTCCCGGTCTTCCTCTGCTACAGAGACCTGCCAATACCCGCTAGTAAGGTCTAAGGTGGAAAAGTAGTTAGCAGTCTTGAGTGCAGCTAGTGACTCTTCTATGCGGGGTAATGGTAAGCATCCTTATGTGTAATGCGATTAATCTGCCTGTAATCTACACACATCCACATGGTGCCATCTTTTTTTCTCACTAAGACTAGTGGAGCTGCCCAAGGGCTACAACTATCTCGGATAACCCCAGCCTCCTTCATGTCATGTAGCATTTTTTTGGCCCTCTGACAGTGTTTTGGTGGTACAGGTCTGTATCGCTCTCTGATGGGAGGATGGTTCCCAGTGGGGATATGGTGTTGTACCCCTTTAATTCTCCCAAAATCCAATGGATGCTTACTGAAGACTGGTTCATATTCCTGCACAACCCGGTATACTCCTTGCTTCTGGTAAGAAGGAGTGGAGTCGGTACCAACATGGAGTTCCTGGCACCAATTTGCTAATTGCTCATCTTCGAGGTCTGTTGGGGCAAGTGGTTCTGCTGCTTGAATGGCATTTTCAGTGATGGTAAACAATTTATCAATGGTAGCGTACCTGGGCAATTTGGCTTCCTCGTCCCCACAATTTAATATACGTACAGGAACTCTCCCTTTGTGTACATTGACTACCCCCCTGGCTGTCAGGATTGTGGACCAGTCCCCTGAGTACACGGGCTCTACCACTGCCTGGTAATCTCGCCCTCTAGGACCTATGGATGCCCGACACCACACCATCATTTCACTTCTTGGAGGTAACACAATAGGGTTAGAATCCATTACCCGCACACTGCCCAGTTCTCCACCTGACTGGTTTACCTGTTGTTTTAGCAAGAGGGCTTTAATCTCCTTCTGCAGGACCCTTTGTTGCCTGGCATCGGCAGTCTTGGCGATCTGTTGGAGCAAGAACAATACTTCTCCCAAACAATTTTCGATTACATTGGTACCTAGGATCACATGGGGATTTCTATCATTTGCATCAGTTTTAACAACAATCAATCCCTGACCACTAAGCTCCACCCTCCCCACCTTTATGGTTACTTCTTTAAATCCTATCTGCTCTACCGGTAACCCGTTTACATCATATATGGTGAGGCTTGGATCAGGTCGGGTGAGTTCTTCATCACACCAGAATCGGCAGTACAGCTCATAGGGAATGGTGGTTACCTGTGAACCGGTGTCTAACAGTGCAAAAGTGGGGATCCCGTCCAAGGTAATGGACAGAATCGGACGTCCTCCCACATACCGATCACGCCATTCCATTGGGCCTTGTCCCTTGTCGACTTACACCTGGGGATTGGCCCTTGGCCCCAGGGGTTGCATATTTAAAGGACACCTTCTTGCAAGATGGACTATTTAACCGCAGATGGGTTGTCCTGAAGAACAATAGCGATCAGTGAGTCTTCCTCGCAGTGGGGGACTCCTCCGGTTCCTCATCCACGGGACGTCCTCAGGGCAGTCAGCAAGCAGGATACGGTCTGGTGGCTTGGGCTCTGGACCAAGCTGCATGGCTTTGAGGATCTTTGCTTCATCCTCGCTGAGTCGCTGCACTTGGTAACGCAGGTCCTCTGGTGCACTAGGGGTCGCAACCTGCCCGTTGGCCTTTGCTGGAGAAGAGGAGGCAGGTTCCACTTCCAAGGAAGGGACACTTGCAGGTAGCACCGTCAGGGTAGAGTCTGAGGTTTCCGGGGGCTGTAACGCCTTGATAGCCCCATCTTTTAGAGTTGCAAAGTCCGCATCAGCATGTTCAAGGGACCACAGGTGCAGTTGCTTGCGGTCCTCTGATGACAACAGGGCCTGTATGAACTGCTCCGTTAGCATCCGGTTTTCCTCTCTGGCACTGAGAGGATCGACATGTTTTAATGTCCTTATTGCTGCTTGAAGTCTCAGTCCCTGATGTTATCCTGCGGTTTCTGCCTGCAGTTGTAGAACTCCATCCGCAGTTCTGCGTCAGTGCGGGTCTCAAATGCAAGTTTCAATTTGTCAAAGATGGTGGTTACTGACTCGCGTTCAGCATCTGACCAAGTTTCTGCTTCTAGCTCCGCTGCCCCTTTAAGCTGACCCAGTATAATGGACGCCCTTTGCTTGCCGGTTAAGGGATACATGTTTATTGAAGTAGTTATTTTCTTTTTGAATCCGGCTAAGATATCCGATTTGCCATTGTACTGGGGCATCCAGGTCGCGCCTGGGAGGTAGGGTAGCATGAGCGGCATGATCGGTGCCACCGCCACAGCGTCTGCGCTCCAACTTGGTCCGGCAGCGTCTCCGTTCTCTTGCCCTTCCATTTTAGTCCCCCTTGGTTAATTTCAGCAACCTTCTCTATGGGGATCCCGAGCGGCTCAAGAGCTCCTGAAGTCAGGCTACTGCTCGGTGTTTGGCTTCTCTGCAGATTCGCTGTGGGGGGACGGAGCCAGGTTTTCCTGCGCACTTTCAAACTTTGCTCTCTTTTACAGCCAGAGTGATGGCGCAGTAGTTTTTACTAAGGCAAAATGGCTACAAAAGTCTATTTACAATTTTAAATGGTTTAAGGCACACTGCACCCAGGGTTGCTGGGCCTAGTTTGTATCCTGTTCGTGACGCCAGTTTGTAGAGCGCTGCCACACCCCAGGCCCTTGGGATACTCGGTTCCGGGTGGTGGATAATGGGGATCACCGTCACAGGTGGCCGTGCCCGGTTCCGTTACCTGGGGGCGCTCGGTAACAGGGTTATTTTGTATGTCACTTGTGAAGCGACTGGCGGGTTGCGATAATAAGATGTGCTGCCGCTGCTGTGGTTTTAGGGACAGATGGTATAGCAGCAAGTGTGTTCGCACCCTCTGCCAGTAGGGGCTTAAGTCCCATGTAGGTGTGCTGCGCCTTGTGGTGCGCCAGTAATAAACACGACACAGTTCTTGCAGATTAACTGGTATTTATTTACTCACTGATGTTGCAAGTGCAGTTTGGTACGGGCTGGTCAACCGACTTTCCTTTGTCCCGCTGCTGACGTGAGTCCCAGTTGAGCCCTCCGTGCACATGGAGAGCTGATGGTCCCCTTGCCTGAAGCTGTCGGTGACCTGCGGCGCTCCGCTCCTTTTCTTTCCGGGCCCAGTATGACAGGCCTCGCGGTTCCTTGTGGGGTAGGCTACTTCTCTGTGCCCTCTCCCGGGTCCTATATATGAGGATGTGTCCCTGAGCCTATGGGTGGTGTGGTACCCTGGAAGTCACCACACATGGCTGGATCAGCAGACCGCTTGGAGCTGTTGTCTACTCTGGGGTCCAGTACCCCCTCGTGCGTAGTGCCTGGGATCTATCTACCCTCAGGCTACTACCTCCTAGTCGCCTTTTGGGGGTCTCCTCACAATCCTCACACCCCTTTCACTCACTTGCTCCTTTCAACTGTCGCTCCTTCAACTGTCATTTTTCCTCTCTTCCAACTCTGCCTAGCAACACCTGTTGCTTCCCACAAGCCACACCCCTTTCCCCTATGCTAACAGCTAAGGGATTGGTTCTCACATCTGACCACTGTTAACCCTCTACATGTTGCGCCCAGGTCTCAGGGAATGTGCCCCTACCTGTGTGTGAGGTGTGGGTTGTCAGCATAGGGTGTTCCAGAAAGCCTTAGGATCCTGCAGATCACTGGGGTAGCATATCCCAGGGTGCTGCATGTGCGCTTCAAAACGCTGCAGAAACACTGCGTAATGGATGCAGTATTTCAGCAGAATAAATCCCCATTTCATGCGCTCTGGATTCTGGCTCTCCCATAGACAGAGTGGGAGCAGCATCCAAAGCGCACAAATTAATTGACATGCTGCATTTTTGAACGCATGGATTTGGGTCAAAATTTTAGCATCCAAATCGCTGCATTCAAAAAAGCAACATGCGCACGGATTATGCACAATCTACATAGGTTGTGCTGGGGATGCAAGACACATGCAGTGCTAAACGCAGCGTAAATGCATGCTATTACGCAACGTGCGCACATGTCTTAAAAGTGGTAGATGTGCATAATGGAAGCGAAAATAAATCTGTTCCTTGCTTATGCAGCAAGTCTAAAAGAAACATATGAAAATATTTGAATTGTGCTATCAAAAATAGGATTGTAAACTAGTTAAATTAATTTAAAATTTGTCAAAATTTGCTGATTGAGACAAATTCAAATTTTGGGCTTTTCGCTTTGCACAGGAAATTGTCTGCCATTTTATTGGATTTTAAAGGGTCAGAAAGAGGTTAAAACAAAGACAAAAAAGTACTCAATGTTACCCAGGCCCACATCCTGTGTATCCAGCCAGTCAGCTCTTTTCTGTTCTGGACTGTTTTTCAAACATTCACTCTTGTCCGGCCTTCTACATCTCAGCATCTTCAACCTTTCCTAGGGCACAAACACATCAGCGGTATTCTGCCGCACTGCCGGATCCGGCATAAGGGCAGTACAGTACAATACAGTTCACAGAAAGTGCAGCAAGCCCCGGTCACATGCTGTCACATGCTCCAGTCACATGACCACATATGCCCGGAGCTTGCCAGTGAACTTTATTGTACTGTACTGTCCTTGTGCCAGATCTGCGAGTGCGGCAAAACGCTGATGTGAAACCAGCCTTACTAGACATCCTGCAATGTCATGAAATCGGAGCAAGGTGCATCAAGATATTCGTCAACAGTGTCTTGAAAACTAGTTAAGCACAGCAGGACGAGGAGGTGACAAATTGGACTGAAGAAGATAGAAGAGTTGGCTGGAGTAGAGATTGACTATATGGCTGGGAATGTAAAGGTCAACGTGAAGTAAATATACTTTTTGCCATTTTTCCTTAGGTTTTTTTTGCCCTGGGCTCTGAATAGATCTCAGTTCACAACAAAAAGCCATTCTAATTTTCAGAAAAAAAATTAAGAGAATCCAATTTCCTTGCAAGATTGCTCAGATGAATTAAGGGGGCTTTACACGCTGCGACATCGCTAATGTGGAGACGTTGGGGTCACGGAATTTGTGACGCACATCCGGCCGCATTAGCGATGTTGCTGCGTGTGACACCGATGAGCGATTTTGCATCGTTGCAAAAATGTGCAAAATCGCTCATCGGTGACATGAGGGTCCATTCTCGATTGTTGTTACTGCAGCAGTAACAATGTAGTTCGTCGCTCCTGCGGCAGCACACATTGCTGTGTGTGACGCCGCAGGAACGAGGAACCTCTCCTTACCTGCCTCCCGGCCGCTATGAGGAAGGAAGGAGGTGGGCGGGATGTTCCAGCCACTCATCTTCGCCCCTCCGCTTCTATTGGGCGGCCGCTCAGTGACGTCGCTGTGACGCCGCACAGACCGCCCCCTTAGAAAGGAGGCAGTTCGCCGGTCACAGCGACGTCGCCGGGCAGGTAAGTATGTGTGACGGGTCTGCGCGATGTTGTGCGGCACGGGCGGCGATTTGCCCGTGTCGCACAACAGATGGGGCGGGTACCCACGCTAGCGATATAGGGACCAATATCGCAGCGTGTAAAGTAGCCTTAAGAATAGGTTTGCTTATCTACTTGCTTGTTTTTTAAAAATTTTAGGAGGCTGTCGTAGAATAGTAAAGCTCATTTCCTTTGACTAATGAGATTACATGAGGGTAAATTGCAGTGGTTAAATGTATTCTTTGCATTGGTATACATACAAATATATATTTTTCATTATAGATGCTAGGGTGACTGCATGTTGAGGGGCCTCAGCAGCTGAGCTCCCTCCACAGGCTGCTGGTGCCAGCTTTGTAAAATAGCCAATGTCTTTCATTAACAGAAGCAGCTGTATATGAATTCAAGCTGCAGCTTCTAACTATATAAATGCTACTGTTAATCTCGTGATAATCTAATTTAAATAATGTCTCAGCTGGTGTGAGCGCATAGGCATCCTCTGATGTGATTGCAGTGCTGCCTTTCGTTATTATGACCACCAGGGACCATCTGAAGGCCTCTTTTCTAGCCATCTTTCTCTGAACCTCAGCTATATGCTGTGCCTTAAATAAGACTGAGATTTTTACTATATACTGCAATACATCAGTAATACAGTATATCGTATAAGTGATTAGACAATCTGGGTATCAGGTCCCCTAAAATGACTAACAAAGTAAAAAGTAAAAAAAAAATATTAAAACAATGTAAAAAATATATAAAAATTTAAGTCCACCTTCTTAAAAATAAAATTCCTGATTAAAAATAACGCAAAAAAAAATAAAAATAAAAATGTATTTGGTATGGCTTTTTACTATTGTATCTTTTATGATTTACATTTAAAATGTTTATTTTAATACAATTATTTATTAAAGGGAAACTGTTCCCAGATTTGGTGACTATAAGCTGTGGCCACTAGCAGTAGGCTCTTATATACAGAATTCTAACATGCTGTATCTAAGAGCCCAGGCCGCTTTGTAGAGCATAAAAATGACTTTATAATACTTACCTAAATGGTCGGTGTGGTGCAGATGGGTGTCTCCTCTTTCGCCAATCTTTGTCCTCCTTCTTCTGAAGCCTGGGTGCATGACCTGTCCTACATCATGCACACAGGCGGGCATTGAGGTCCCGCTCATGCGCACTACAATACTTTGATCTGCCTTGCTCAGGGCAGATCAAAGTGCGCCTGCGCAGGACCTCAATGCCCCCCTGTGTGCATGATGTAGGACGAGTCATGCACCCAGGCTTCAGAAGAAGGAGGATAAAGATGGCCAAAAGAGGAGGTGCCACACTCGGAGAATGGAGACACCCATATGACCCACCGCACCGACCATTAGGTGAGTGTTATAAAGTCATTTTTACGCTCTACACAGCAGCCTGGGCTCTTATATACAGGATGTTAGAATGCTGTGAGCCCAGTGGGGGTTGCCGCAGCTTATAGGCCTCAAATCTGCTGACCGGTTCTCTTTAAGTTTTTTTCTTAGTATTGTTGGAATAAGCTTCATAATGTCATATCTTAAGGGTATGTGCACAGAAAATCTTCAAAACACCAGCAGATCCATCAAGTAGCTTTCTAGTGAAAGTCTACGGAATAGTGACCCTGTTGCTTCCTTTAATGGCTTTATAGTGGTTAAAAGAAATAGCAATAGACTGAACATGTGCACAGCAATGTTGTTTTTTACATTGCGGCGCACTTTGTTTATTTTTTGTGACTGTTTCCATAGACTTTTTCAGGTGGATTTATGGTGGAATCCATTCGAAAAAGACAGTGTGCACACAACTTAAGGCTGCGTGCACATGCTGAGGTTTTTATGCAGATTTGGTGCAGTTTATCATGCAGATTTTTGCCCAAATATGCATGTCTATCCTTATGCCAGAAACGCCGAGGAGAATTCTGCAGTTCTGTGCACATGTTGCTTCTTCTTTACTTGCAATATTGGGTGCAAAAAAAAAAAGCAATATGTCAATTGTTGGTGCGATTTCTTTTTTTTTTCCTGTATTTTTCAGCCCTTCCAACCAGTGATTTCACTAAAGAAAGTATGGCATAAAAACGCACCAAAAAATGCATGCGTGTTTTGATGTCTTTCTGCCACAAGGTGCATTTTTTGGTGCAGAAAATATTTGCACCTAACCTGCAGTGTGCGCACATACCCTTATGGAGGATTTCCAAAAATTTCTGTAACAAACTTTTGTTATTTTCCCATTTTTGGTGTTTTTTTGTCATTTAGTTGTAAGATAAGTTCCCACAATGAGCTTTTAGTGAATTTGTGATGTTGCAGAATGTCTGCACTATTTCTGCACCTAATAGCTAAATAAATTAGGTTACTTTTGTTTTTTCATTACGTTTTTGTGTGTGCGTTTTTTTTTACATGTATTTTTATAGCATTTTTACCAATTTTTTTTGTCTTTTGTTGGCATGGCATGTTTTAAAGCTGCCTCTTTTTTATTAATTCTGGTATTTGGCTTTGACAGAAATTTATTGATATATTTAAGTGTAGATTACATTCATTTTTGCTGGGATTCTGCTGCAAAAACACAATAAAAAACACGTGCATTTTTTACTTGCGGATTTTTTGCATCTAATACAAGTCTATGGGAAAAAATGCACAGAAAACTCAGAGTATATGGCAGAGAAATTGATATGTTGTGGATTTGAAACACGCATTGCAGTTTACGCTGAGTAAAAGAGAAGCACAGTGGGCATGAGATTTCTATAATTCCCATTCACTTTTCTGTAACTGTAAGATGCTGTGTTGTTGACAGAACAAAAATACACAGCATCAAAAAATCACCAAAAGATCATTGTGGAAATATAGCCTTAATAAGACAGAACATGCCCTAGACAAGCTCTTTATTTTTTATGTATTTCCCCATTCTTTCTCGATCGGAACAAAAAGAATAAAAAAAACTAGTATGGAGAAAGTCTTTCTAATTGAATTTTTATAATCACTCCAAAAAATAACACACCAAATAAAAAAAAATGTGAAAGATTCCTAAAGAAGCCCCTTTTTGAAGAAAAATGCATTTTCTTTGCCAAGTTACTTACCAGACTCATTATCATATTTGACAATTACTAAGATAAGTCATGGATGGGTGTGCTATACACATTACTGTCCTTCTTGAAGTGTTTGTGATTGTTATTCTTTGGCATCTGCTCCACAGAGAGATGTCAGAATAATTACACTGCAAACATCACAAATGATCAGCAATAAATATAGTATTATAATGGGAAACAGGTGAAACTTATTAGACTAAATTATCTGATAAAAATAGAATTAGCTTGTTGCTTTGTTCAAATAAAAAGCTGTGTACTCGACGTGATATAGAGCAAGTTTGAAAGTCATGAAGCGTAAAACAACTTCTGATTAAAGTTGTTGTTACTTGTTATTTTATCATCTTGTAACACTCCTAATACTAAGTAAGAAAAACTGTGTCAACTGTAAGAATGTTTTTTTTTCAGTTTAGAATATATAGACATAGACATCACACATCAGCGCAGAGTTAACAATGCTGTCTTACATATAGACAACTATAGACCAGATGCACCCAATTTATCCCATATCGTAGGCCTCACCCTTTTCTCACTGGGAGCTGATGGGCAATTACCTGTGTAGCAATGTGCCCTATTTAAAAAAAAAAAATTAGGACACAGAGTGATTTCCTCACTTAAAAGGGATATCCACTACTAGGAGAACCCCTTCTCATGCCATATGTTTCCTCCAATTAAGATAAAAAACCTATTCTCACGTCTGCTGTTGGCTTTGTTCCAGTGGTGTTGGCGCTTGTGTTCTGCCCCTGCAGCGGATCGAACTGCTCAGATACGGGGGGTGGTGATTACTCGTGGCTCGAGGGTCTCCGGACCCAGGGGCTAGGGGGCCACACTCAAATGTAAAAGGGGGGTTATTTACAAGGGATTTGGTATAGTGGTGTATGATAATTGGGAGTACTGCCGCTGCCGTTAGGAGTACTTGGGGTGATGGAGTGGGGTAGCAAGATAACGTTACCCTCCACGGGTAGGGGTAGGCCCCGGGACTCTGGATGGTGATGCTAGGACGCACTGCAGGGGTCAGTCGGGTACTCACTCAGCAATGAAGCAGATGATGACAACAGGGTAAATCAAGTCTCTGGCTGCCGTCGCCTCTTGAGGGGAGCTTGTCCAGGTCCAGTCCCCTGCAGCACTGCCGGTGGTCCATAACCTGACTTCTGGCACAAATTTAGATTGTCCGCTTGCTAGGAAAGTCCTATCCCCCTTGCTGCGCTAGTGCCCCGATTTTGGAGCTGGTGGGAACAGTCCATAAAGGCCCTGTCCTCCCTAGGTTAATTGCCGGGTCGCCTGGAGCTTCTCCCCGACCTAGGGTCCATGTACCCCGACGTGCCTTTGGTCCCGGACCGGTGATAGGAACAGGCTGCTGACCGTCCTCCTCGACGGGTTCCAGGCACCTAGCCTCAATCCCCGGTGACCGATAGTCCGACACCTCTAGGTACAGACCACCATCTGCAATCTAGTTTACTTCTCCCCTGGGAGCTACAACTCCCAGCTTCCTCAGAGCGCCTCACAGCTCGAGGGCTACCACTCTCTGCTTGACACCTCCCACCTCCCTGTCTGACACCTAGATGGGTGGCCCTATTCATGCTTAAGCATCCCACTGGTGTGCCTGACAAGTGTGGTAAAAAGTGTATCTAGGATTTGTGAATGCTGGTGGAGGCAGTACTGCAGGATAGAGACCCCGAACCATGCGGGGTTGAATACTGCATGGGGAGGGCAGTTTGTGCAGTACCCTGTGACAACCTGAATAGTCCAGGGGTGTCACACTTGCATTGCCGATGCTCACATGACTTTGTGACATCACACGAGCCTCGCATCCAAATCACTGATGGCTTGACTTTCCCCATTTACAGACGTATAAGTAAAAAACAGGAAGTGAGCAGTTAGCTGTAGCTTTCATATCATGTTGAGCACTCATACGTGAGGCCAGTGATTGAGCACAGGACTCGTGTGGCATTACAATCTCATATAAGCCCCTAGATGGCAATATCTAACTCTGCTGGAACTGCACTGGAAGTGTAGGTGCGTATAGGCTTTTTTCTTTTTAAAAAAGTATAATTTCATTTGGTTACCCGATACACGTAGTTCGCCGCTACAGGATGTGTATCAGGTAACCATCACGATGAGGGAGGAACTGCCTCTGTCAGACGCTACTCAAAGGCAGCGCGCTGGCCAATCAGAGGCAAGCGGCTCCTGCTTTTGATGTCAGCGCTCTGTCAGCGGAAGTTCCAGCATCGGTCGCGATGGTTACCCGAAACACATCTTGTACCGGCAAACTGCAAGTCCCAGGAGGACGGCGATGAAACTGAAGGTAAGGTGAGCATAATATGAGCATAATATGTGTGTGTGCATTCGTATTTGTGCATGTTTGCATGTGTTTGTGTTTGCCCGCCATTGTTTTCAATGGTGTTCGAAGGTGTTCGAAAGTGTTCGACGAACGTTCGACGAACACACCCACTGTTCAACGAACCAAACTCGAACACTAGGATGGTGGCTCATCTATAGCCACCACCTGTAGCCTCTGCAACTTTTATCGAGCTCATGGAGGTAGATCAATTTGCATCCAGTGAAGCCCCACTGTGAGATCCGTTACACCGGAGAGGGATGCTTGTACTTTAGAAGTCTTCTTTACCTGATCTGCTTCTGTTTGAAGAAGCTGGGAAACTGCCCAGCCTAGGGTCAGTAGATGAGACTATCCTAGGTGAGAGCAAGTCCTCTCCACCCCTATATATGACTGTGTCAATAACTAGTGGCGACATCTGATTCTCTGAAATGGCCCTTGTGGACTCTGGTTTAAATGGGAATTTTACACAGCAGGCCATAGGTGATCGGTATCAGATTCCCATTACTCTGCTGTCTGTGGACAGAAAACCCTTGTCGGAGGCTCTCCAGTTTGTTACTGAGCTAGTTTACCTTTGTATGCCAATGCTGCATAAGAAAAATATTGCATTCCACATATTAACAGGAATGTCGCATCCACTGTTACTGCTCCTGCCGTGGCTGCAGAAGGATGAACCCATTCTCGACTGGAGATTTGGAGAGATGTTCAGGTGGGGTCACTCTTGGCATGAAAGCTGTCTTGTTTCTGTGGAACCTGCTTGGCCGCCTGTGAGATGCTCTAATATTCCGGCTCTGCTATCCACCTACTAGGCTTATGCTGAAGTCTTCGACAAGAAAGAGGCTGAGACTCTACCACCACATAGACCATGTCCTAATGACCTTCTCCATTAGTCTAATCCTCCCCACAGTCACATCTACCCTCTGTCTCAGGCTGAGACCCGGGCTATGTCCAAGTTCATTAAGGAGAATCTGGCAAAAAGTTTCATTCAAAAGCCTTCCTCATCATTTGGAGCCGTATTCTTCTTTGTAAAGAAAGAGGATGGGGCTCTTCAGCTATGTAAAGACTTTAGAGGTCTTAAGATAATTAAGGTAAAGAACAAATATCCATTGCCATTCATACTATGATTGTTTGACTGTCTCCGAGGTTCAAAAAAATTTTCTAAACTATATCTCAGTGGTGCATACAATCTCGTCCAGATACAGACTGGAGACAAATGGAAGATGGACTTCAAAATCTGGGACAGCCTCATTGATATATTTTGGGACCTGCTCTACTCTTTTGCCATAGTGTACCTGGACAAAATCCTGGGGTTCTCCCCTAATCTGCCTACACACAGGAGGAATGTGTTCACCCAGGCGCTGTTGAGACTTGTCTCTACTAGAGATGAGCGAACCGGTCGCGGTTCGGCTCGAGGTCAGTTCGCCGAACGGAGCTCCCGTTCGAGTTCGGTTCGTCGAACGTTCGACGAACCGAACTCGAACCAATAGGCTATAATGGGAGGCAATCACAAACACATAAAAATGCATGATAAATGTACACAAGCAGTTAATAAACATTGCCATAACACTTACCGGTCCCCGCGATCCCTCCTGCACTCTGTCTCCTGCCGCTATTCCATCCGATGATCGCTGAATCCTCCCGGTGACCAGCACTGCCAGCAGTGATGCAGGACCTATCGTGATGTCAAAATAGCCATGTGACCAGTCACGTGGCTATTATCTCATTGGCTACAGACTGGTCACATGACTATGACGCGTCATGTAGGACCTGTCATTGCACTCTCCGGTACACGGTGCACATTTGTATCGCCGTGTACCGGCGACATGCTCTAGCACATGGTCGACTCCCCGTTCCGTTAGGGACTGGCTGACACAGCTGGTCATTAACGGAGATCACCGTTGCCATAGCAACGCAGTTAGCGGTGACGTCACCGCTAACCGCGGCTCCGAGAGCACCGTTGCTATGGTAACGCATCTGTCAGCGTTACCACTGTTACCGCTGACAGCCAGCAGCACTGATCTCTCACAGAGTGAAGGCTGCACGCTGCTTCCCGATTGTAGTGATGAGCTGGGGCACCTCATCCTCACTACAATCATCACTACTACTACACTAGTGAGGATTGTAGTGAGGATGAGGTGCCCCAGCTCATCAAGTGATGAGCTGGGGCACCTCATCCTCACTACAATCCTCACTACTACTACACTAGTGAGGATTGTAGTGAGGATGAGGTGCCCCAGCTCATCAAGTGATGAGCTGGGGCACCTCATCCTCACTACAATCCTTACTACAATCCTGAAGTGCAGTTTCTTCAAATTAATTTAAAGGCACTTGGAACGCTGAAATTTCTGCTTATAATTTAAGCCTCTATTAAAAACCTTTTTGCTTATGGATTGAAAAAAACTCTCCAGGTATCTGAAAAATCATATTGCAGTGATAGTTTCAATTGGCATTAAATAGCATATGCCTTGAAGCATCACTTAATATACTATACTAGATTTAATAATTGCTCTACTACCGGCCGGGGTACTGCAACCAGACACCTGGTATCTGTTTGCTGCACTATCAATTACTTATTCTTTATTTTTACTTTTATTTTTATTTCTACCATATGTGGTTTATTCTTCTTTCTTTTTCCTTGTTCTATTGTCTGAATTGTTTTGAATAAATTTGTGTCTAAAACAAGGATAGCAATAAAAAGTATAAAATATTAATAAAAAAACCTCTTATCAGCACTGGTTTATTGGGGATTTATTGGGCTGACAGGGGGTAATAAAGATGGAGTCTCTAATGTGTCTGTGTATTTATTTCTATTAAAGTATTTTTTCTCTGTGTGGTGTCTTTTTTTTTACCCTTTATTGGAGATTCTTAATGGCCGGGTCAAACGTGCTTGACATTAAGAATCTCCGGCTTAATATTGGCTAGTAAAACAAAGCCAGTATTAACTCATGATTACCCAACAAGCCACCTGGCTCCAGGGCTGTTGGAAGAGTTGGATACAGCGCCAGATGATGGCGCTTCTATGAGAGCGCCATTTTCTGGGGCGGCTGCGGTCTGAAATTCGCAGCAGAGGCGCCCAGAAACCTCGGGCTAACCTGTGCCACGGATTCCAATCCCCAGCTGCCTAGTTGTACCTGGCTGGACACAAAAATGGGGCGAAGCCCACGTCATTTGTTTTTTAATTATTTCATGAAATAAGTGAAATAATGGCTTCCCTATATTTTTGGTTCCCAGCCGGGTACAAATAGGCAACTGGGGGTTGGAGGCAGCCCGTGGCTGCCTGCTGTACCTGGCTAGCATACAAAAATATGGCGAAGCCCACGTCATTTTTTTGGTGGGCAAAAAACTTCTGCATACAGTCCTGGATGGAGTATGCTGAGCCTTGTAGTTCTGCAGCTGCTGTCTGCTCTTCTCCATACAGACAGACAGCAGCTGCAGAACTACAAGGCTCACCATACTCCATCCCGGACTGTATGGAAAAGTTTTTTGCCCCCTGAAAAAATTATGTGGGCTTCGCCATATTTTTGTATGCTAGCCAGGTACAGCAGGCAGGTACGGCTGCCCCCAACCCCCAGTTGCCTATTTGTACCCGGCTGGGAACCAAAAATAAAGGGAAGCTCTTTTTTTATTACTTCATGAATTTCATGAAATAATTAGAAAACAAATGACGTAGGCTTCGCCCCATTTTTGTGTCCAGCCAGGTACAACTAGGCAGCTGGGGATTGGAATCCGCAGCGCAGGTTGGCCTGAGCTTTCTGGGCCCCACTGCTGCGAATTGCAGTCTGCAGCCGCCTCAGAACATGGCACTTTCATAGAAGTACCATCTTCTGGCACTGTATCCAACTCTTCCAGCACCTGCCTGCTATACCTGGCTAGCATACAAAAATATGGCGAAGCTCACGTCCTTTTTTTGTAGTATTTTGGCAAAAAAATAAAAAATCCTTCCCTGGATTTTCCATTGCCAGTGAAGGTAACACCAAGCAGTGGGGGTTAGCAGCCAGTAGCTGCTTGGATCACCCTTAGCTAGCAATACAAAAAATGCAGCGGGAGCCCATATATATTTTTTTTAATTATTTATTTAAATAACTAAAAACAAAATGGGCTTCCCTGTATTTTGATTGCTGGACATCACAGTGCTGTAAAAATAAATCTTTAAAAAAATGACGTAGCGCTCCGCGGTATTTTTGATTCTCAGCGCAGATAAAGCAGACAGCTATGGGTTGCCACCCCCATCTGCCTGCCGTTACCTTGGTTGGCAATCAAAATACAGGGAAGCCCATTAATTTTTTATATTTAAAAAATAGTTAAAAAAAAATGACGTTGGGTCCCCCCATTTTTGATAGCCAGCTAGGGTAAAGCAGACGGCTGTAGCCTGAAAACCACAGCTGGCAGCTTTACCGTGGTTGGGGATCCAATGTGGAGGTCCCCTCAGGCTCTTTTTTATAATTATTTTATAAATATTAATAAATACACAATAAAAGTAGGGTCCCCCCAAATT
Source organism: Anomaloglossus baeobatrachus (assembly GCF_048569485.1). NCBI lineage: Eukaryota > Metazoa > Chordata > Amphibia > Anura > Aromobatidae > Anomaloglossus > Anomaloglossus baeobatrachus. The sequence goes on from NC_134354.1 coordinate 515,835,454, forward strand.
GGATCACCAGCCAAGGTAAAGCGGACAGCTGTGGTCTGGTATTCTCAGGGTGGGAAGGTCCATAGCTATTGGGCTTCCACAGCCTAAAAATAGCAGGCTGCAGGCACCCCAGACGTGGCGCATCCACTAGATGCGCCAATCCTGGCGCTTCACCCCAGCTCATCCCGTGCCCTGGTGCAGTGGCAACCGGGTAATAAATTGGGTTGATACTAGCTGTAAAGTCACCTGAGATCAAGCCCAGCAGTTTGTGATGTCATGGCATCTATTAGATACCCAACATCATAAACTGTCAGTACTAACAAAAACAAAATCGACAAAAGAAATTTATTTGAAAAAACAGTCCCCAAAACATTTCCTCTTTCACCAATTTATTGTAAGAAAAAAAATAAAGGGGTCCCACGACGACTCTGGACCGTCTAGAATATGGGGGGAGGCACTCAGGGAACGTATCCCCCATTTTCTAGGAGTGCGGACCCTTCATGTGAGGAGTCTGGGTGCAATGAATCTGCACTCACTCTCCCGGGTCCACAGCAGCAGAGTCCATGTCCTAATGGTTGCTACCAAAGCTGCAATGCCCTGCTCATGAGGTAAGGGCATGCCTAATCAGGAGAACTACTGTAGAGGAAGCTCTGCTCACTGGTATATAGGTGCTCAGAGGTAATAATAGATAAAATTAGTGAGTAACCTCGGCACTCTAAATCTCCCAGACTAAGTCAGTAAGTCACAATGGATAGTAATGCAAAATCACTCTTTATTGGTCCGTATTAAGAAAAAAAAATTTTCATAAGCATATATGTTTTTCTCCAACACAAGTTACAAATGACGTTTCGGCCTGAGCCTTCGTCAGATTGGACTTATCTGCATGTAATCATGAAAAATGACAATAATCAGTATCACATAAGAGTGAGAGAACAATAACATAAACTCGAACAATGTAGAGGTACAATTGGGATGCAGCAAAAAAATTGCAACACAGCAAGAAATGAAACACATGATACAAATGTCATAATACCATACAAGGACAATATAGTAATGACAAATATGGGGTCAGAGTAGGCTTAGACAGCTCTGGTACGAAAGAGATGTCAATCATAAAGTAACATGTGCAGTAGGTGTAGAGCTACACTATGCATGGCAGAGCTAATGGGTAGACCGACCATAGAAAAAGAACAGAGAATAAGTGGAGAAAAAGTGGAGAAAAAGTGGAGAAAAAGTGGAGAAAAAATGGAGAAAAAATGGAGAAAAAAATGGAGAAAAAGTGGAGAAAAAATGGAGAAAAAGTGGAGAAAAAGTGGAGAAAAAATGGAGAAAAAATGGAGAAAAAGTGGAGAAAAAGTGGAGAAAAAATGGAGAAAAAAGTGGAGAAAAAGTGGAGAAAAAGTGGAGAAAAAGTGGAGAAAAAGTGGAGAAAAAATGGAGAAAAAGTATAGAAAAAGTGGAGAAAAAATGTAGAAAAAGTGGAGAAAAAATGTAGAAAAAGTGGAGAAAAAGTGGAGAAAAAGTGGAGAAAAAATGGAGAAAAAAATGGAGAAAAAGTGGAGAAAAAATGGAGAAAAAGTGGAGAAAAAGTGGAGAAAAAATGGAGAAAAAGTGGAGAAAAAGTGGAGAAAAAGTGGAGAAAAAATGGAGAAAAAATGGAGAAAAAATGGAGAAAAAGTGGAGAAAGAGTGGAGAAAAAATTGAGAAAAAGTGGAGAAAAAGTGGAGAAGAAGTGGAGAAGAAGTGGAGAAAAAGTGTTTGTTCATGCCAGATGGGAGATAAATATTTTTTTACCGGCGCTGTCATTTACTGTAACGTGATCATCGGTGTACGGTGTATACCTGTGATCACGTGAGCGGGGACCGGAAAAACCGTCCTGAATCATGATCTCCAGGGTCTCAGCTAGCCCTGAAACCCCGGAGATTTTCTGACGCCGGGGGGCGTTATTCACTTATTTCTGCCTGCTGTTTATAAACAGCAGATCAGAATAAGGCTACATTAACACGACCGATCCATTTTTGCGGTCTGCAAAAAACAGTCCGTTTTTTTTCACGGGTGCATCCGTGTGGCATCCGTTTCCGTTCCGTAGATGGTCCGTATGTCATCTGTTTGTCATCCGTGTGCCTTCCATTTTTTTTGTGTACTGCAAAAAAACTGAAGGAGGGTAAATGCATAAATTTACCCAGGATCCATAGCTTTATCCTACATGAGGCGGTCACATGTTCACTCCAGTGCCATTTTCTACTGCTTTTCACAGCGTAGAGCGCTCTGGTGATTTTCTTGTGCTTGTGCACTTCATATCAGTCTTTTCTGTCATTATAATAGCTGAAAGACACATAATGTCCCACTCTCCTGCATTTTGTAATTTTGCACCCTTTGGTGCCTTCCATGTGGCACTAAGGGGTGCTTAGCTTTGTATTTAGCCAAAAAAATGAAAAAAATAAAGGACGTAGGGTTCCCCCTAGTTTTGTAGCCAGCTAGGGTAAAGCAGACGGCTGCAGCCTGCAGACCACAGCTGGCAACCTCACCTTGGCTGGTAATCCAAAACTGAGGGCACCCCACGCTGTTATTTTAAATTAAATAAATAATTAAAAAAAAAAAACACATAGGGGTCCCCCCAAAATTGGATCACCAGCCAAGGTAAAGCAAACAGCTGGGGTCTGATATTCTCAGACTAGGGAGGTCCATGGTTATTGGACTCTCCCCAGCCTAAAAATAGCAGGCCGCAGCCGCCCCAGAAGTGGCGCATCCATTAGATGCGCCAATCCTGGTGCTTCTCCCCAGCTCATCCCGTGCCCTGGTGCGGTGGCAAACGGGGTAATATATGGGGTTAATACCAGATGTGTAATGTCACCTGGCATCAAGCCCTGGGGTTGGTGAGGTCAGGCGTCTATCAGATACCCGACATCACCAACCCAGTCAGTAATAAAAAAAAATAGATGACAAACACATTTTTATTTGAAAAAACACTCCCCAAAACATTCCCTCTTTAACCAATTTATTAGAAAGAAAAACAAATCCAGGTCTGGTGTAATCCAAGGGGTTGCCATGACGATCCACACTGTCCCAGTCAATGAAGAGCAGAATGTTCCCCATTGGCTGGGAGAGCAATGCAGTGACCTGAGCTAACATCAGTGGGTCAGCCCAGGTCACTGCAGGGCATGACAAGTGCTGCTGTCAGCGAGGTACATTACCTGCGCTGATCTCCTGCACTGCCGACAGCACCTGTCACTGAGTTCAATGACCGCCGCCTTCACAGCCAAGTATCGCGAGAGGCCCGTGATGTCACCGCTAGACAGTCTTGGGTCGGAAGCGAGAGAAGGTGATGTGACAAGCGGCGGCCATGGAGGACAGTGACAGCGCTGAGGTCGGGATGGCGGGACTTCATCACCGCAGGTAAGCCGAGCGGGACCATGGGTGCAGAGTGTGTGTGTGTGTGTGTGTGTGTGTGTGTACATGTGTACATGCCGCGGGCAGGAGGGAGCGGAGCGAGCTGAGCGGGGAAGTGTGGGCTTCCTGCACGTAACTAGGATAAACATCCGGTTACTAACCAAAGTGCTTTGCTTGGATACTTGCTGTTTATCTTGGTTACCAGCTTATGGCAGGCTGCCAGCGATGGCTCCTGCACACTGTAGCTGTAAAAAGCCTTGCTTTTTGCTGCTAGAACTGTTCTCGAACGTATCTAGAACTATCGAATTTTAGCAAAAAAGCTCGAGTTCTATTTCGATCTAGAATAGCCCCCAAAATCACTCGAACCGCGAACTGGAGAACCGCGAACCGCGCTCAACTCTAGTCTCTACACCAAGTTCAAGAAGTGATTCTTTAAGCAGTCGTTCTTGCCTTTCCTAGGCTACATTATCTTGGACACTGTCTTGGGGATGGAGCTGTAAAAGGTATCGGCAGTGCTGAACTGACCTCAGCTTGATGGATTGAAGATGTTTCAGCAGTTCAAAGGTTTCCTTTGGACTGAGGTTACCTGCTGTCACTGGATGCAGCGGTGGATGCAGCGGTGGCCGCGGGTAACCTCAGTGACAGCTCAGCTGATCGCGTGGCTGTCTTCAGTTGCTGTGTGGAGGTGACAGGAGTGGCGGTGTATTCTGCAGCTCCGGTCACCTCCATGCAGCAGTGCTGGAAGCGACGCTGGAGCATCCTGGATTACGCCGGACATGGAGGGCTTTTTGGCGCTGATTAAAGTGGTTAACCAGGGTATATGTTTGTGTTTTTTATTCCTAATAAATGATTTTTTCGGGTGTGTGTGTTTATTTACTGTAATTTACAGATTAATCATGGAAGGTATCTCATAGACGCCTGACATGATTAATCTAGGACTTATTGGCAGCTATGGGCTGCCAATAACTCCTTATTACCCCGATTTGCCAACGCACCAGGGAAAATCGGGAAGAGCCGGGTACAGTCCCAGAACTGTCGCATATAATGTATGCAGCAATTCTGGACGGCTGTTGGCTGATATTGTTAGGCTGGGGGGCTCCCCATAACGTGGAGCTCCCCATCCTGAGAATACCAGCCTTCAGCCGTATGGCTTTATCTGGCTGGTTTTAAAATTAGGGGGGACCGCACGCCATTTTTTTAAATTATTTAATTATTTATTTCACTACACAGTATAGACACGCCCACCGGCTGCTGTGATTGGGTGCAGTGTGACACCTGTCACTCAGCGTGGGGGGCGTGTCTCACTGTAGCCAATCATAGGCGCCGGTGGGCGGGGTAAGCAGCGAATACGAGATTGTTTAATGGGCGGCCGGCTTTTTCAAAACAGTAAAAGCCGCCGGAGCAGTGAGAAAGCCGTGCAGCGCCGGGGATCGGGGAGTATGAGAGAGGGCTGCTCAATTCAGTTACTCAGGAGTTTAGCGGTCACCGGTGAATCCTTCACAGGTGACCGCTAATCAGGGCGCGACACAGACAGAGCCGCAGCATGACAATGAAGTCGGGTGAGGTTCACCCGAGTTCATTTTGACAGTGCGGCTCTGTCTGTGTCTGCTGTCAACTACCATTCACCGCTGCTACATGGCTGTCTATGTCTGCTGTCAGTGGCCATGTAGCAGAGCTGAATGGCAGATGACATAGTAAAAACGCATCCCTACACATTACACACGCTTGTCAAGTCAATAAATAGTAAAAAAAAAAGGTGCCCAATGCATACGTCACAGAACACATGATCTAAAGGATCGCACACAAAATTGATCAATTTAACATAGACTACTAACGCACGTGTGACAGCAAATGAACGACCTACGTGCAATCTCATTCAATCGCATATGCGACCTGGGCGTGTCACATCGCATTCGAGATCGCATACCTAATTGTAAGGTGTAAAGCAGGCTTTAGAATTAGATTTTGGTTGAGACATTTTTGTTGAATCTGATCAAAAGCATGCCCAGAAGAATTTTGGCAGTGTTGAAAGCCAAATGTGGATTTTCAAAATACTAACGAAATAATAAAAATGTAAATGTAGATTTTAGGAGTTAAACAGTAACAATGCAGTGGTATGACAAGAATCTGCATAGCTAATCATATGCTAAATAGTTGCAAGTCAAATTTATGTATTACATAGGGAATATGTTTGTCTATAATATGAAAGTAGTCTCCTAGTCAAAGCTGTAATGTATGGGGACATATGGAGTCTGAAAGTCAAAGTTTCCAACATTGTTACCCTATTGTTCATCAGTACGCAACAGATCAGCATTATTACTGCAAAGTAAAATGGCCTAGAACAACTTTTGAAGTCATTTTATGTGTGGGTCATGGCAGAATGTAAGAGAGAGGAAGAGTTACAGTAGACTAGGTGGGAGCGATTTTTCTTTTCCAACAAACTTTGCTCTAATGAGCATGCTTGGCCTTTTGTTGCCTGCTTTTCTGTGAAGCATTGCATTCCAAAGGTGGGGGCATTGTGATACAGGACAAAAATGCCTATATTCAAGAAGCTCTTAGGATGCTCTCCAACACTCTACATTATGAGGAGGTGAATGCTGAAACATACCACAATGCCATCCGGAATTACGACACCCTGATTCAAGATGCAGGGGTGGCAGGGATTCTCAATAAAGACGAGAAAAAATTCTTAGAAGTCAAAAACCCAAAACTGGCCTTTTACTACCATCTGCCTAAAATTCACAAAAGCCTATATAATCTGCCTGGGAGACCCATCATATCTGGGATTGGGTCCCTGACAGAGAACCTGGCAGCATATATAGATGACATTATGAGAGTACATGCTTTAAACCTCAGGAGTTACCTCAGGGACTCCTCACATTTGATCAATATCCTTAAGGATATCAAATGGAAGGATTAATTTCTGTTTTTAACCCTTGATATAGCCTCACTTTACACAAACATTTTACATCCGTTAGGACTTGAATGCTTTAGGAAATTTTTAGCTATGGATGACAGGCTGCCTTCATCACAAAAGAATTCCATCTTGAAAGGGATGAAGTTTATACAGGAGAACAATTTTTTCACTTTTCAGGACACCCTGTACCATCAGTGTTGCGGAGTTGCAATGGGCTCAAAGGTTTCTCCCACGTTTGCCAATTTGGTCATGGGAATGTTCAAATTACTATATATCTATTCCTCTGAACATCTGAATCGTGTGGTGGTCTATAAGAGATACATAGACGATCTGTTCATCATCTGGGACAACAGTGAAAACAACCTCCCTTGTTTCATAGAGAGTATACACAAAAACAATTGGGGTTTGAAATTTTCCCCTACTATTGGTGTAGAGTCAATCGATTTTTTTAGATCTCACTATATCTCACAGTGATGGGGTTATCTTCACAAAAACATTTTTTAAACCGGTAGATTCAAATGGTTATATAGACTTCCCTAGCAGCCATTATGATAAATGGTTGCTAAATATACCTAGGAACTAATTCCAGAGAATTAGGAAAAACTGCACACTCGATAAAGACTTTAAGGATCAGGCCCTGATACTTAGAGAGAGATTCAGGGAGAAAAAATATCCTATGACCACCATCAAAAAGGCTTATCAGACCAACAGGTATCTCAAACAGTTGGATCTGATTAATACAAAGGAGAATGGTAGCACTAAGCCTCAGGTTACCCCGGGTGGAGGTTTTTCCTCCAATTTTCTCACTACTTACAGCAGTGATGGTTATCTAATTAAAAGTATCCTAAAAAAACATTGGACCATACTGCATAACGATCCCTATCTTAACCCCTTCAGCCCCCGGGCACTTTCCGTTTTTGCGTTTTTGTTTTTTGCTCCTTTTCTTCCAAGAGCCGTAACTTTTTTATTATTCCGTCAATCTTGCCATATGAGGGCTTGTTTTTTGCGGGACGAGTTGTACTTTTAAATGAAATCATAAGTTTTACCATATAGTGTACTGGAAAACGGCAAAAAAATTCCAAGTGCGGAAAAATTGCAAAAAAAGTGGGATCGTACAATAGTTTTTGGGATATTTTATTCACGGTGTTCACTATATGGTAAAACTGATGTCTGGGTGTGATGCCTCAGGTCGGTGCGAGTTTGTAGACACCAAACATGTATAGGTTTACTTGTATCTAAGGGGTTAAAAAAAATTCACAAGTTTGTCCAATAAAAGTGGCGCACGTTTTGCGCCATTTTCCGAAACACATAGAGTTCTTATTTTTTGGGATCAATGGCTCAGTGATGGCTTATTTTTTGCGTCTCGAGCTGACGTTTATAATGGTACCATTTTTGCGCAGATGCTACGTTTTGATCGCCTGTTATTGCATTTTGCGCAAAACTTGCGGCGACCAAAAAACGTAATTTTGGCGTTTGGAATTTTTTTGCCACTACGCCGTTTACCAATCAGAATAATTGATTTTATATTTTGATAGATCGGGCATTTCTGAACGCGGCGATACCAAATATGTGTATATTTATTTATTTTTTAACCCTTTAATTTTCAATGGGGGGAAAGGGGGGTGATTTGAACTTTTAGGTTTTTTTTTTTTTTTTTTTATTTTTTAAAACTTTTTTTTTTACTTTTTTTTTTTATTTTACTAGTCCCCCTAGGGGGCTATAGCAATCAGCAATCCGATCGCTGATCGCTATCTGCTGATCACAGCAATACCGCTGTAATCAGCAGATTCACTCACTTTGGTTTTCCCTCTGCTCTCGGCCGAGGGAAAATGAAAGTGAAAGATCATAGCAGCAGGCGTCATCACATGACCCTGTGCTACGATGGCAACCACCGATAGTCACGTGATAACACACGTGACTTCCGGTGGGGGCGGCGGTGAGTAACAAACATGGCCGCGCGCATTTAAATCTTGCTGCCAGACTTTGGCAGCAAGATTTAAGGGGTTAATGGCCGCGGGTGGAAGCGATTCCACCCGCGGCTAGCAGGCACACATGTCAGCTGTTGAAAACAGCTGATATGTGTGCCGATCCACGCCGCCTGCCCGCGGCAGGGGGCGGGGCTTAACGGGACACGATCTATGACGGATAGATCCGTCCAAGGTCGTGAAGGGGTTAAAGATGTGTTACCCTACAACCCTGGGGTCACATATAGTAGGGCGTCCACCCTTAAAAATCAGCTAGCCCCTAGCAGACTTAGAAACTTTGGTAGCCCGACCATCAGTAATAAAACTTTAGGAGCTTATAAATGCTACTCCAAAAATTGTATATGTTGTAGTAATATCCAACATGGAAGGTTGAACTTTGGGTTGGCTGATGGAGGAATGGAGTTTTTGATAAAAGGACATCTGACCTGTCAATCAGACTTTGTGATCTACTTCATTGAATGTGATTGTGCTAAACGTTATGTAGGGAGAACCACCCAGGCTCTACATAACAGGATGAATTCCCACCGGCATAATATCAAGGTGGGTTTCATGCTACATGGTCTGTCCCGACATGTGACCCTATATCATGCCAAAAAAATCAGACTGAGGGTAACCCCTATTGAACAGATACCCCCACATGTACTGAATAGAGTCGAGGTCTTGAACAGAAAGGAAACTTATTGGATATATAAGCTCAACACCTTGAAACCTCAGGGCCTCAATGAGGTAACGGACTTATTCCATTAAATTACTCCCTTCCTTTAATTGGTTTCTCACCTACACTAGGGTTTATAGGAAAAGTGCTCATTTATAGTTTTTAAATCTCATAATTTTAATCTCTTAATCTTTATTTCATCATGTTCAATTGATAAATATTTATGTTTTTAATGCTGTTTTTAATATGTGTTTTTTAGTTTAATATTAGAATCCTTCAATACCTTTTAATTTGGGATTATATGTGCTTTTTTTATCTCTACCTCAAGTAGGTGGCGGCTTGACCACCAACAGCCATTAAAATACATAGAATATGTTTTTTTATATATAGACATATTTTTTAGAATTGATCAGTATGTCTACGTGCATATGGGTTCTGGGGTGGAGAAAGGAGGAGAAAAATACCATTCCCCTTTTTTTCCTTTCTCCCCCCCCCGCCTTTTTTTGCTTGATCCGTCGAAATAATGTTTGCGGCTCTATGTTCTGTGTAGGCTTATTCCTGCATTGGGCTTCTTCCCATCCCTGTTATTCCACATTGGTTTTGTCTTCACAGGGTAAAAATCTTGGCACACTAACTAAATCTTCCCTCAGTTAGTGTGTGTGTGTTTTTTTCTGTCTGCTCCTTTTTTTTCACATGACCCGTTGTATATAATCTAGTGATCCATTTATTTTCCAGCACTATCCGTCCCTCTGATTCCTTTCACCCGTCTGTTCTATTGTCTGTCATAGCTTGTGTTATGCGGCGGGTGGCACATGCGCACACATTCTTTTTCCCACGCTTATGAACTCTGTTCACCTTTCTCCTCTTACACTCGCTGCTTGCGCAGCCGCGGTTTTTTCCCATGGTATTGAACTCCTTTGAACTCTCACTCCTGATGAGAATCAGGAGCGGTTACGGTACTTTCATACACTCACACGGGGTTGAGTTGTTTCCCGAAGCGCCAGCTCCTATATAATTTATATATATATTTATTCACAAGATTGATCTCGGCACCCCTTTTTTCATCACGCCGATGTAGGTGGATGTGTTAGATAGCAATAATCTATAAAACACTTTTGTCATCCTGGATTACCCTTGGATGTCTATCACCCAGCCTGTATGGTACAATAATGATAATTGCACACTTGTCATTGGGGTTGTTTAGTTTGATTCCTCCTCACGGCTCTGACCATCACATCTCCCGTAGTTAAGCGGGCTTGAGCCCCCACAGTCTAAAACCTCACTCACTCACGGTCATATACGGACTGTCTTTCCTGAGTTCTAGACACCCTTTGAGGGTTTTCAATCTATGGATCTAGTAAAAACTTCTGGGGGATTCCAATTTAAAGGACGTGTAGTGTATATACATTTGCACTTTTATTATTATTTTGTCGGTTCTTGACTGACTAGTACACTGGGAATATCAAAAATTTGTTTGATTTATTGTGTTCAATCATTGATTGAGTTACCATTACTGAACATATTGTCATGTTTTTCCTTCTCACTGTATTTTTATTGTATTGCGTCATATACTGATCACGATGCATCCTTTCCCGCCCGTTTTTTTCTTGACTGGGCGGACCTTTGACGTCACTTGGTCTATTTAATGTTACATGTGTCTACTACGGTAGATTTGATGTTGTCTTTTCTACGGTCATGAGGAAGGGGGCAGAGCTCCTGAAACGCATAGACCTATGATATAATAAAGCCTCATTAATCTGACATCCAGACTTGTGATTTTTGGCGCGGTATAGAAACCCTTTTCTACAAATCTCTCTGTTATCAGCCACTGGGTTGCCGCTGCCTTGATCCATTTCTACATGCGAATACAGTAGTTGTGACTTTCACAACTACAGTTGGTGAGTATTATTGCTCCCCCCTCCTTTGCCCTGTGCCTATAAGGGTAAGACCCTATTGCACTTATTTTTCCACAGCTTTCCTTCAATTCTGCTTTTCTGTGAGAAATTTAGGCAGGTTTAGATAGAAAGCTGAGAATCCTCATAGTAGTTGTAGTCATATTGTAACATGGAAATATATGTTTTCAAAGCTGCAGCAGTTACATTACAACCATTCTATCTATTTTCTCTAAGTAATTTTTTGTAAAATGTTAATAGTTTAAATGAAAAACAATATTTGGGGTTGCCACCCTTTGCCTTCAAGACACCATCAATACTTCTAGGCACACTTTTACAATGTCAGATATTTTGTAGATTTATAGTCAGGTGTATGAGTAACTTATTATACCAAATATGTGCTAATGATTATTTATTTCATATATAGGAAAAGCAAAACCAGTCATTACCTGAAACAAAAATAGAAGTATAAGATGTTTAAAACTAGGTGAAGTACAGCCGAATTCTGCTACAAATGTGAAGTTGGGGAAGACAGTTTCACGTCACAGATCATACACTATGGCAAAACTGAGCACAGAAATAAGGTAGTTATACTGCAACAGTAATGTCTCTCCAATGCAAAGCTTTCAAAGCAGATTCCAAGTGTGTTGTTCAAGGTCTTTTGAAGAGCTGATGATATATATATATATATATATATATATATATATATACATTATGTAGCTGTAACAAAAGGCAGTTTGGTCATTAAAGGACTGGGGTGAAGTACAATATTGAGTGCCTGCAGTCAACAGTGAAGCATTATGAAGGTTCCTTCCACTTCAGCAGAGTTTAGGATATGATCCCTATTGTAAGTTTCTTCAATACTGAGAAATATAGGCAGAAAATTATTCATCGTGCAATACCATCAGGGAGTCATCTGATTGGCTCCAAATTCTTTCTGAAGAACTTGTCATTGAAACGGTGATATTCCCCTTTCAGAACCCTAATCTGTCATGAGAATATTTATTTCTAGTTAGCACTGTTAAAAAGAGTAACACATTCACTATCTAAATTGCAACTCAGCTGCTATATCTAGAATGTTATTTGCATATACTTGACAAGGATTGTTTACAAATAGGTCCTTTTCGAATACAATTGATATTAACCAAAAACTGACGACTAGTGATGAGCGAGTACTAAAAAGCTCGGGTGCTCGAAGCTCGGGCCGAGCCTCCCAAGATACTCGTGTACTCGGCCCGAGCAACGAGCCCAATGTTATCCTATGGGAGACCCGAGTATTTTTGTGAAATGACCCCCCGGCAGCATGTAGAAACCCTAAAAATGTCACAAAAGTCTCAGAAGAGTGCTCAAATGACATGGCAACAGCATGGGGAAGACCCCTTGAAGCATTTATCACTCAAAAGTCACAGCTGTGAACAATTTTGTCCGCGTTTCACGCCATTTTTACGGACTCACCAGAAAACCTTCCAAAATGACCCCAAAATGATTTTTCATGCCAGAAATGTTAAGGGCACATACCCAATAGTGAGATAGAGCTGGTGTATGTTACTTTTTGAGATTAATACATGAAAGATTTTACGTGAAAACATTGTGTGGCACTCCGATGTCCCTGAGAAGAGACGTACATGAAGGCCTCTTGAGTCTAATGTGCCCATTTTGAGGAAGTGAGTCTTTGTAGTATTTTCCTTTGCCAGGGCAGTCCAAAATTGTGAGGTTCACCAATGCCCCTGCATACAGACGTGCATGAGGGCCTGTAAACCTGAAGTGCCCATTGTAAGGAAGTGGGTCTATTGTAGTATAGCCCTTAGGCAGGGCAGCCAAAAATTGGGAGGCTCCACATTGTCCCTGGATAGAGACGTGCATGATGGCCTGTAAACCTGAAGTGCCCATTGTCAGGAAGTGGGTGTATTATAGTATAGCCCTTAGGCAGGGCAGCCAAAAATTGGGAGGCTCCACATTGTCCCTGGATAGAGACGTGCATGATGGCCTGTAAACCTGAAGTGCCCATTGGAAGGAAGTGGGTCTATTGTAGTATAGCCCTTAGGCAGGGCAGCCAAAAATTGGGAGGCTCCACGTTGTCCCTGGATAGAGACGTGCATGAGGGCCTGTAAACCTGAAGTGCCCATTGTCAGGAAGTGGGTGTATTATAGTATAGCCCTTAGGCAGGGCAGCCAAAAATTGGGAGGCTCCACATTGTCCCTGGATAGAGACGTGCATGATGGCCTGTAAACCTGAAGTGCCCATTGTAAGGAAGTGGGTCTATTGTAGTATAGCCCTTAGGCAGGGCAGCCAAAAATTGGGAGGCTCCACGTTGTCCCTGGATAGAGACGTGCATGAGGGCCTGTAAACCTGAAGTGCCCATTGTAAGGAAGTGGGTCTATTGTAGTATAGCCCTTAGGCAGGGCAGCCAAAAATTGGGAGGCTCCACGTTGTCCCTGGATAGAGACCTGTTAGGTTCTTAGTGCCTCCGTGCTTGCATTTAAAAACCGCACGTGTGTGCCTGTTGGTGGCAGCTTTCTGCTGCATTTGTGTGAGTTTTGCAAAAACTTGGATATAACGCACAAGTCTAGTGAATACACATCAGCACAGCATTGCAAAATGCGCAAGGCCGTTGTCAACGAACAAGGAAGTGGACGTGATGGTGGTGCAGGCAGAGACCGAGGTTGTGTGCAAGCTCTAATTTCGCCACAACAAAGGGCCACATCTAGTCGCTCGCACGTCCTGTCCCAAATTCTTGGGGACCGCAGCAGTACACCGCTCTTGAACCAAGACCAGTGTCAACAGGTTGTTAGTTGGATAGCGGATAATGCTTCCAGTCAGATTGGCACCACCACAAACACTCTGTCTTCCACACGGTCAAGTGTCAGTAGCCGTGATACTGCACCGCACATTTCAGAACCTGATCCTCCTTCCTACCACCAGGCCGAGTACACGTCCACGGACATTACTGATCCCACACTTGGACACTCGGAAGAGCTGTTCGTTCACGTTTCCATTCACAAATTCTGGCCTCTCGCCAGCTCCTGTTGAAGTGGGCCATGACGAGATTGTATGTACAGATGCCCAAATATTTGAGCAGCCACGTTCTCACGAAGTTGGCAACGTGTCTCAACAAGGGGTGGACGATGATGAGACACAATTGTCAGGAAGTCAGGAGGAGGAGCAGGGTGCGGAAGAGGAAGACGACGTGGTGGATGATCCAGTAACTGACCCAACCTGGCAGGAGGATATGCAGAGCGAGGACAGCAGTGCACAGGGGGAGGGAGGCGTAGCATCCCAACAGGCAGTAAGAAGCAGAGTGGTGGCCCCAGGCAGACGTCAGGCAACTGTTCCCCGGAACAACACGACACAAGGTGCCTGTACAAATGTTAGGTCTTCCCGAGTCTGGCTGTAATACTATTGTATGTATTGAGGATTTCGATTGCGTTAGGGCAATGACAACCAGAGACGAGTTCTTGGTGCAAGACGTTTATAATATGCAACCAGCAAATATGTACATAAACGGAACAAAAACACAGTAGAACATAAATACAGGAAATACCTTCCAGGGACGGAGCGAAAGGGAATTCCCGGAACCGCGCACCGGACTCCCCCAGGGAGACCACCAAGAGCGAACCCCTATACAGGGACTGTCTGGCAATCACCCCAGAAGCCCTAAATGCGCAGCAGCCGGGACACAAAAGGGCAATAGGTAAGTCCAAAAATGTCCGTACGTGATGTGAGTCCAGAGTGGTATTAAACGGAAGGAACCGGGCAGAAGTGCCGACCAAAGACGGCAAACGGAGTCCGGGCACAGCTAGATGATACCAGATGAAGTCCAGAGTCGGTGTCGGTTGTTTTCCAAGAGGATCCGAATAACAATCAGGAACCAAAAGCAGCAGGGCAGGAGCACACAGGAAGCAGTATACTCAGGCACTGGACTAAGCTTTAGGGGCGGCTTTTAAACAGATGGACAGGAAGTAGGGCAACAGAACAGAAAACTCCATGTTAACAAAGGGCAAGCTCTTTCAAAAGAAAACTGGAAAACCCGGAACTCTGACACTGGCAGTTTTTTAAGTTGGCTCCAGATGATTCTAAAAAGGCCATTTGCAACACCTGCCATGCCAGCATCAGCAGGGGTACCAAAACTAGCAGCCTGACCACCACCAGCATGATCAGGCACATGTCAGCCAAGCACCCGACTTTGTGGGAAGTACAACAGAGTCGAGGAGCAGTGCTTGCTGATGTCACTGCTACGTCTTCGCTGGTTGTGCATGCGAGCCAATCCCCTGTCCATGCTGCCTGAGAACAAGCCTCCTCCACTCCTGCACCTGCAGTTGCCTACGCAGAAAGAACACCATCATCAAGCACGTCCTTGTCCCAGCGCAGCGTTCAGTTATCCATTCAGCAAACCTTTGAACGCAGGCGCAAATACACTGCCAACACCCCACATGCCACAGTTCTAAATGCTAACATTTCGCGACTGCTTGCGCTGGAAATGTTGCCTTTTAGGCTGGTTGAGACAGAAGCATTCCGCGACCTGATGGTGGCAGCTGTCCCACGTTACTCGGTCCACAGCCGCCACTATTTCTCCCGGTGTGCCGTCCCCGCATTGCATAACCACGTGTCACAAAACATCACACGTGCCCTGAACAACGCTGTTTCAGCCAAAGTCCACCTAACCACAGACACGTGGACAAGTGCATGTGGGCAAGGCCGCTACATCTCGTTGACGTCACACTGGGTTAATATTGTGCAAGCTGGGACCCAGTCTGAGCGAGGGACGGAACACATCCTTCACACACCAAGTTTTGCAGGCCCTACCTCAGTCAGGGTTTCACACACACTCTACAGCTCCGGAATGTCATGCTTCTCAGCCTCCTCCTCCTCCTGCGCATCCTGATCCACTTTACCCTCCACACCAGTCCCAAGCTGGAAGTGTCGCGGGCGGAGGAGGGGACGGTGCGCTCTCCCACTGCTCGGGTCCGGCTGACGCTGCTCTACGGCTGCTGCTGCTCGTTGGCTCGAGCGATGGCTGGATCCCGGGGACTCGAGCGGCGCTACTCGCCCGTGAGTGAAAAGGGGTGGTTTGGGTTTTGGGGATATTGTCCGTGACGCCACCCACGGTTGTGGTGATTGTGTGGACACCACCGCTGCTCTGGACGGGGATCCCAGGAGCCTGTGACAGGGAGCAGCTTTGTTGTTATTTCTCCCCTCCGTGGGTAGGGGGGTTGGTTGTCCCGGGGCCTGGTGATGGGGTAGAGATGGATGACAGGCAGGTTGCGGGGCCTGATGAGGTGCAGGGTCGCAGGGGCAGCGCTGTGCCGCACGGCACGGAGGTTCTCACTCAGCCCAATGATAAAACAAGTGGCTGGATGGACGGGTCACTCGGACGGCTGCGGTTGTTCCTCCCTGCAGGTTAGTGATGACTGTCTCTCCCTGCACCTAAGTTAAGTGTTGGTAGTGATGGTTTCCCAACGGTAACCCGCTCCCCGACCTGGATATGGGCCGGAGGAGCCCCTTTTGCCCACAGGCGCTGGCCCTGGGAGACGGTTGCCCTTGGCGGTGGCGGTGTCTCCCCTTCACGGTTGGACGGTTGCCTTCTATCTGGACTTGGCTGTTTGGAAACCCTGAGGTTCCCTTCACTAACGGATTTGGCAAATTCACGGCGACACCAAGCCTTGCCGGGATCCGAAAGTCCTCTGCCAATGGTGCTGGCTTCTCTTTGTATACCGGTCCGGTACGGCCGGGTCACCACCCGTCCACGGTCCTTACGGCAGACTCCAATTGGCCTCCACTGCAGACGGTCACCACATCCTGCCAACCTTGCTGTCCTGTCCGGGCCACACACCCGGACCAACTTCAGGCTCTTTGCTGTCACTTTTCTCCTCTCTACTACTTTCCTCCTTCCACTTCCTTAGCTTAACTCTCACTGCCTGTGTTTTCCCTCCTCCTCGGTGGGTGGAGACCAACCGCCTGGCTCCACACCCTGGTGTGGACAACAGCCCCTGGGGAAGGCAACAAGGATTTTGTGTTTTGACTATGATATGCCTGCAGGGAGTGTGGGGTGTTTAAGTGTTGTGCTCTGTGGCCCCTGGCTTGTCCAGGGCGACACAGAAGCACTGCAGCACTGCCTCGGCAAAGCGGCAACAGGCAGTGCTGAAGCTAATTTGCATAGGTGACAAACCCCACAATGCAGAAGAGGTGTGGACAGCTCTGAAACAGCAGGCAGATCACTGGCTCACAACTCTGAACCTAAAGCCAGGAAAGGTCGTGTGTGACAATGGCCGGAACCTGGTGGCGGCTTTGAGGCGAGGCCAGCTGACACATGTTCCATGCGTGGCCCATGTGCTCAACCTCGTGGTTCAGCGGTTTCTAAAGTCATACTCAGAGCTGTCTGATCTGCTGGTAAAAGTTCGCCGCCTGTCTGCACATTTTCGAAAGTCACCTACTGCTTCAGCCGGCCTTGCCGGCTTAAGACGCCGTTTGCATCTTCCGGCACACAGACTGGTGTGTGATGTCCCCACGCGTCGGAATTCAACTCTGCACAAGTTGGTCAGGATATGTGAGCAGAAGAGGGCAGTTGTTGAGTACCTGCATCACCTAAGCCGTCGGGAAATGGGTCAAACTCCACACATAACACCTGAGGAGTGGAGATGGATGTCCGACCTATGCACCATCCGCCAAAACTTTGAGGACTCCACCAAGATGGTGAGCGGCGATGACGACATTATTAGCGTCACCATACCGCTTCTCTGCCTTCTAAAATGGTCTCTGCTCAAAAAACAACCATGATGCATTGCAGGCGGAGCGCGATGAGTTTGAGCAAGAAACAGTAGTGGGTGTGGGTGATGATAACACACAGCCCAGCCTCGTCTCATCACAACGTGCAGTGGAGGACTATGACGAGGAGGAGGATGAAGACATGGAGCAACTCTCTGGCCAAATTGAGGATATGACATGCAGTCATATCCTCGGTTCAGCGTGGCTGGCCAGAGGACAGGGTAGATGATGAGGAGGAGGAGGAGGAGGACAGCATGTTCAGTCATCGTGTTGGTCAGGATACTGAAGTGATGGCTGTTAAGAGTCTGGCACACATGGCTGACTTTATGGTAAGCTGCCTGTCTCGTGACCCTCGCGTTAAGAACATCTTGGCCGACAATCATTACTGGTTGGTAACACTGTTAGACCCACGCTAAAAGGAGAACTTTATGTCTCTTATTCCCGAGGCGGAGAGGTCAGGCAAAATGCAGCAGTTCCAGAAGGCCATAGTCACGGAAGTAGGCAAAGCATTCCCCTCACAAAACGCTAGCGGCATAGGTCAGGAATCAGTGGACAACCAAGGCGTACAGCCGAGAGGGGCACAAGTCCAATCCGCCAGAGGTAGGGGAACAGTCTTTAAGATGTGGGACAGTTTTCTCAGCCCCTCACATACCACAGCCCCTGAGGTGCGGGGTAGTGCCACAAGAAATCCTAAGTTTGGCCAGATGCTCAAGGAGTACCTTGCAGATCAAACAACTGTACTCCGACATTCCTCTGTGCCTTACAATTAATGTGTATCCAAGCTGGACACGTGGCATGAATTGGCTCTCTACGCCTTGGAAGTCCTGGCCTGCCCTGCCGCTAGCGTTTTGTCAGAGCGTGTTTTTAGTGCCGCAGGTGGAATCATTACAGATAAACGCACCCGCCTGTCAACTGTAAATGCTGACAGGCTGACTCTGATCAAGATGAACAAGGGTTGGATTTGGCCAGACTTCACCACACACACCAACAGCAAATTACAGCGGAATTTAAAGTTTGTAACGGGAATTTGCCATGTACCTCCACTCACCCATGGTAACACACTTCTGGACTTTGGCTAATCGCTGGACTGCTCCTCCTTCTCCTCATGCACCATCATGGTGACCGTTACAATAGTTAAGCCGTTGTTTCATGTATACCCCCAGTGGTAAATTTTTTCGCCCATTCTTTCTGAATGGGCATTACAACGACAGGAGACCCGCTCCTTTGCAATGGGAACAATGTTTTGAGGCCCCCATGCACATCTCTATCCAGGGAAAACGTGGAGCCTCCAAATTTTTGGCTGCCCTGCCTAAGGGCTATACTACAATAGACCCACTTCCTTACAATGGGCACTTCATGTTTACAGGCCATCATGCACGTCTCTATCCAGGGACAATATGGAGCCTGACGCTGCCACCGACTGCCACACACATGCTGTTTTTAAATGCAAGCACGGACGCAATAAGAACCTAACTGGTTTTTAGGAGCGACAATTACTGAGAAGTCTGACACTATCAGACACTGCTGACTGACGTGTATTATACACTAGACTTGTGCGTTATATAATAGTTTGTGCAAAACGCGCACCTGTACGCTGCCACCGACAGACACACACGTGCTGTTTTTAAATGCAAGCACGGACGCAATAAGAACCTAACTGGTTTTTAGGAGCGACAATTACTGAGAAGTCTGACACTATCAGACACTGCTGACTGACGTGTATTATACACTAGACTTGTGCGTTATATAATAGTTTGTGCAAAACGCGCACCTGTACGCTGCCACCGACTGCCACACACGTGCTGTTTTTAAATGCAAGCACGGACGCAATAAGAACCTAACTGGTTTTTAGGAGCGACAATTACTGAGAAGTCTGACACTATCAGACACTGCTGACTGACGTGTATTATACACTAGACTTGTGCGTTATATAATAATTTGTGCAAAATGCGCACCTGTACGCTGCCACCGACAGACACACACGTGCTGTTTTTAAATGCAAGCACGGACGCAATAAGAACCTAACTGGTTTTTAGGAGCGACAATTACTGAGAAGTCTGACACTATCAGACACTGCTGACTGACGTGTATTATACACTAGACTTGTGCGTTATATAATAGTTTGTGTAAAACGCGCACCTGTACGCTGCCACCGACAGACACACACGTGCTGTTTTTAAATGCAAGCACGGACGCAATAAGAACCTAACTGGTTTTTAGGAGCGACAATTACTGAGAAGTCTGACACTATCAGACACTGCTGACTGACGTGTATTATACACTAGACTTGTGCGTTATATAATAGTTTGTGCAAAACGCGCACCTGTACGCTGCCACCGACAGACACACACGTGCTGTTTTTAAATGCAAGCACGGACGCAATAAGAACCTAACTGGTTTTTAGGAGCGACAATTACTGAGAAGTCTGACACTATCAGACACTGCTGACTGACGTGTATTATACACTAGACTTGTGCGTTATATAATAGTTTGTGCAAAACGCGCACCTGTACGCTGCCACCGACTGCCACACACGTGCTGTTTTTAAATGCAAGCACGGACGCAATAAGAACCTAACTGGTTTTTAGGAGCGACAATTACTGAGAAGTCTGACACTATCAGACACTGCTGACTGACGTGTATTATACACTAGACTTGTGCGTTATATAATAATTTGTGCAAAATGCGCACCTGTACGCTGCCACCGACAGACACACACGTGCTGTTTTTAAATGCAAGCACGGACGCAATAAGAACCTAACTGGTTTTTAGGAGCGACAATTACTGAGAAGTCTGACACTATCAGACACTGCTGACTGACGTGTATTATACACTAGACTTGTGCGTTATATAATAGTTTGTGTAAAACGCGCACCTGTACGCTGCCACCGACAGACACACACGTGCTGTTTTTAAATGCAAGCACGGACGCAATAAGAACCTAACTGGTTTTTAGGAGCGACAATTACTGAGAAGTCTGACACTATCAGACACTGCTGACTGACGTGTATTATACACTAGACTTGTGCGTTATATAATAGTTTGTGCAAAACGCGCACCTGTACGCTGCCACCGACTGCCACACACGTGCTGTTTTTAAATGCAAGCACGGACGCAATAAGAACCTAACTGGTTTTTAAGAGCGACAATTACTGAGAAGTCTGACACTATCTGGACTGTTTTAGACTGTGTACACCAGCCCCAGATATGATGAAGGCTGGTATACGGTCACCACTAGGAATGGCTATATACCCTGCCTGCCTGCCTGTATACTGCTACAATAGTCCTGACAAGGACTCTTCTGGTCACTAGCCTGTATTCCGACCTGGCTATACCCTGCCTGTATATAGCAACAATAGTCCTGAGAAGGACTCTGCTACTGTACTCCGACCTGGCTATACCCTGCCTTCCTGTATACAACTAGAATAGTCCTGAGAAGGACTTTTGGTCACACTGTTTGCAGCCCTGCAACTGAAAAAGCTATAAAGGGCCGCAAAGCTTTCCCTGAATCAGCGACACTCTCCCTGCACTGACTGTCTGGATAGCTGTGAGCAGAGCACAGCGCGCCGGCCGGTATAAAGGCTCGGTCACGCTGTGCAGGCCGGCCAATCACTGCAATTCCACAACTAACAGGGCTGTGGCATTGCAGTGGTCTGCCAGCCAATCCCTGCATGAGGGCTGGCTCTCAAAAGAGCGCCAACATGCAGAAATGAAGACCACGAGTACAGCACGAGTATCGCGAGATTACTCGGTCCCCGGCGAGCAGCCCGAGTACAGCGATACTCGTGCGAGTACCGAGTAGTTACAAGCATGCTCGCTCATCACTACTGACGACTTTATAAGTAACCTCATAATTGTATAGCATTTATGCAATTTACAATCTAAAAAATATATACAGAAACATGTAATATACACATGTATTAAACACATACTAGACACTCACATACGCATTACATGTGCAGTTTAAGTTTCTCTAAATGGTTGACATCTTTAAGGCATTTATTAATATTTTTTACTGTATCTTATTAAATGAAAAAAGTGGAGGAAATCCATTGAGGGAGCACAAGGCAAAAGAGTGAATTCCTTCATACAATACATTTATCTACACTGACTGCAGATTTCCATTGCATTCCCTGCCTGAAAACTACAAGTTGTAAGCTGCAGAGACAGGACAAAGAGGGGGTTGAAATATCTGAAGTGTTAGTGAAGGGAACCGGTTCCTAATAGTTAGGCTGAGGAGTTTTAGTAAGCTCCATCTTTCAGAAAGCCACTATGGGGTTGGCCATTGATTTACTGTAATATGACTGATGTAATCAGAGGCAGAGAACAGAGAAGGCTTCAACACAACCAGCATAGTGCTAGCGGTCTGGCTGCAGAAGAATGGGGCTGGCAAGCAGAGTTTGCATTCTGAGAAGAGAGCACTGTTATAAAGTAGAGGGCAATGCTTGTGCCTATATTTTCTTTTATGTGGTAAGTAATTGGATTATCGGTCTGGCGAGCGCTGACAATGCACAGGTTCCGTTAAGATTAAAGTTGTTTTATTGTTAAAATATTTTAGAAGCTCCTGTTATTTAGATATTACAACGCGTTTCAGCAATACATCAATGCTTTCCTACCTGAGGAAAGCATTGATGTATTGCTGAAACGCGTTGTAATATCTGAATAACAGGAGCTTCTAAAATATTTTAACAATAAAACAACTTTAATCTTAACGGAACCTGTGCATTGTCAGCGCTCGCCAGACCGATAATCCAATTACTTACCACATGCACACTCCCTTCTGAGGGATTCGGTCAGAGCTGCAGCAAGACATAGGCACTCCATTTCGAAGTGAAACCCTCAGCTGGAGAACGGTGGATCGCTGTAACACTCCAGAACCCAGAGTGCCGGGGATTTCAGGAGGAATCAGCGGTCCTTAATCCGGACATCTCCAACAAAGATCACGATCTAACAGGATCGCTACCAAGGCTCCAAACCCCCAATCCACACTAGATCGGAGGATCTATACAACCAACACCGGGGTTGTGCGAGGGCGCACAACCTCACCAGGTGAGCAAACTCTTATTCCTCTTAAATTCAATCTTAGACCCGCGGGTACTTCTCATAGGCGCTACTCTCTCTTTTTTAGTGTATATTTTCTTTTAGTAACTTGCAGGAGAAAACTGAACCTGTACTGGCGGACTAGTCCATGGGGCACATGCCTCCGCTCTCCCAGCCAAGCGCACCACAAGGTATACCATATCTATGAATTATAAAAGTAAAATACCAGAGCAATACCGCAATGAACAGGGTACCATATGCAATTACTATGCATTTGCAGGTGATGCCTCTTCTAGTCTCTGTTACACTGTGTGACTCTTACGTATACATGAGACGTATTCTTGCAGCCTCAGACAATATTAGTTATTCATTATTAATAATTAGCATCAATATATATTTCAAATAGTAAATTTACCATTTTCTTTTTAGTTATGGTTTAATTTTTACCAGTAGCCTACCAACATTCACAAGTGAATCGTAACAGTTTACTTTCTCACTGATGCACCACAATTATAGATGTTTCTATATTTGGGGCTATAATTCTGATTGTTTTCAGCTGTCTTTAGTGCTCCTTGTCAGCTACAGCAGGGATTCGTCCGACTAGTGATTTTAGTCCCCTTTTTCAGAATTGCAATATACACCATTGTACACAGAACTACAGTATACAACATTAGATCCATTATGGATAATATGGTAGGCCATATCCTAACATAATATGAGGCACATGAGGACAGAACAAGCTTTTTAAATCTAAAAGTAAACTATTTTATTCAATGAAAATTATTAAAATACAATCTGTATTCAGAAAATATATAAATAAGCTGTCCGCGATATAGGTAGAAAAAAAAATTGAATAGTAATTATTATATTCTGAGTCTACTATATGGATTGGAATGTAAAAAAAAATACTGAGAAACAATTAATTAACAGTGCATGTCCCTTTTAAGAAATCCAACACAGTGATCTGGTCAAAAGTATAAAGTGACTAGTGTCAGAAGTCAGATCAAACCATAAAGGTAAGCAAAGGACCACAATGAGCTTGGAAGTGTAAACCCCTAAGGGTGCTAAACAGGAAGTCTTATTAACAAAAAATAAAGTGACTGGTGCATAATTTCTAAAGATATCATGCTTGCATTTAACCAAATTAAAACCCTAAGGATATTGAACAGAAAGTCCCATAAGAACTTTCAAACCAAACAATAAAGTACTTCAGATTTCAAACAGACATCATGCTGAGTATTTAAAAACTTAACAAACAAGTTAACCTTAATAAAGCTAATCCAAGTAAGCAAGATATTGCTTACTTGAGGCAGAGATGTCAGTGTCTGTCCCACCCGCCCCCATGCACGTTTCATGATTAACTTTATTTCAGCTATTTCTCTGACACATCTATTATGTGGATGCATTATCCCCAAATTCTAACTTTAAACTGAGGTTTGACTTGTATGCTTGAACCTCTCAATGTGGCCTTCTGCTCAATTTCTTATTTTCTGAATACAGTTTGTATTTTAATACATTTCATTGCATAAAATAGTTTATTTTTAGGCTTAAAAGCCTCGTTCTGTCCTCATGTGTTCCATAGCACAGTATGTAGTATGCTGGCAGGAAGCAATGAAATTATTTGAATAGAACTTATGTTTTTGCATCCTATGGAAAGGTACTGGGCTTTAATCCCCTTCCAATCTTGGTCTTACCTGTATGTCAAAGGTTGTATTTGTCCCATTATTCCCCACACATGTCAGCTGATATGATTAGAGATTGGAGATCCACCTGCACCTGTTAACTGGTTAGATTGCACTGTCAAACTCTGGCAGCAAAATCTAACGTACCCTGCCGGCGATTACGCCATTCCCAACCACCATCAGGGTCACCTGTGACGTGATGGATTTTCATGACAGCAGGAGTGTCAGCTGATGACCCCTGTCACTATAATAATATCCTCTGCTGGCATTCACAGGAGAACAGCTGAAGCATCGCTCTGAACAGCAGAAGCAATTAGAAAAAGAGTACTAATAAAATCAATAAAAAGTTAACAAAAAAGTTTTAAAAATATGAAAAAGACTCTAAAAGTTCAAATCACCCCCCTTTTGCCCTATTGAATATAAAACAAAATAAAATAAAAAAAATGCACATATTTGGTATCGCTACATTCAGAAATGCCCGATCTCTCAAAATATACAATCAATTAATCTGATCAGTAAAGGGTGTAGCAAGAAAAATTCCAAACACCAGAACTACATTTTTTGGTCACCGAAACATTGCATTAAAATGTAATATCAGGCGATCAAAACATCACATCTACACAAACATGGTATAATTAAAAACGTCAAGCCCAAGACGCAAAAATTAGGCTCTTACATAGCCCATGGTCCTGAAAAATTAGAACATTATGGGTCTCATAAAATCGCGACAAAACTGCAATTCTTTTTTTTTTTTTTACATTTTCAGAACTTAGATAAAAGTAAAACTAAACATACTTATACTGACCTGGGGAATCATATTGCTAGGTCAGTTTTACTATATAGTGAACATGGTAAATAAAACCCCTAAAACAATCGTGCAATTGCACTTTTTTTGCAATTTCACCGCACTTGGAATTTTTTCAAGTTTTCAAATACAATATGTGGCATAATCAATGGTGTCATTCAAAAGTACAACTCATCCTGCAAAGAACAAACCATATGGCAATATTAATGGAAAAATAAAAAAAAGGTTTGATTCTTAGAAGGAGGGGAGGAAAAAGTAAATATGGAAAATCACATGGGTGGTGAAGGGTTAATGGTCATTTTCTAGTAAGCCACTAATATAAAAGAAAAGGCAGAACCCAAAATATCTTGTTTATTACGACATAAGTAAGTAACAATCGGATACTGTTTTAAATGTATTTTTTTGTTGAGTTTTAAAAATAAAAGTAGGACACTATTATCATTTTACCATATATCAATTTACAAAATTAACTATTGTTTTGAGCAAAAAAGTACAAATGTCAGCTCCTTGCTTGACGTTCAACACAAATGTGTTTTGGCTTTTGTGTAACTGTGCCAGATTTATTATAATGATGTATGATTTGTTTGGAGAAAATTAAAGGATCTCTGCCACCAGATTTTTGCTATCTCAAGTGAGCTCAGCATGATATAGGCAAAGAGACCCTGAATCTAATGATTTATCACTTTGATGACTAGGTGCAGCATTTCTGACACAAGTAAGGGTTTTAGATTTAGCAATGCAGCAGAAAATTATCAATAGACAGTGAGCTGCTTATCAAAGTAGGAGGCGGAGTCAGACTACTTGGTACCAGGCAGCTAGTCACAGCACTGATAATCACCAGGTTAGGAACAACAGCACATAGCTTGACATGTGCCACAACATTGAAGTCTGTCTTTTAACTTCTACCTCATGTTATCCTTAAGGAACATAGCAGAAACCTGCTGACAGATTCCTCTAATAGTCTAAAAAAGAAGAGGGTGGCACTCACCCTTAGTAGAAATCTTCTTTTTATTTGACCAAAAGGTGTCAGGACCCGATGAAGCACCTAAGTGCGCAAATCGGTTGTCATCGTCTTGGCATGGCCTGCGTCTTAGATGTATCCTGCATCCCCCTCCTGTACATGTTTTTAATCTTTTGATGAAGTAAAGAGGAGATTTCTACTAAGGGTGAGGGCTACCATTTCTTTTTTCCCTCTATGGATTTGGACTATTGGCTGATTGCCAGGTGGAGCACCTCCCTGTATCTGTATGCTGGTGTCACCTCAGCTTTGTCTATTCCTGTTTGGAAACTATTAACACTAGAAGTCCCAGAGAGGGGTGATTTAACATTTCTACCTTTGGAACCCAGAGACGGGTCGAATGACCTGAAGGATTTTAGCTAACATCCTATAATCACCGTCTTTTGTTCTGTAATTAAGGCCATTACTGTCACACCACAGCAGGTTGTTGTTTTCCATTGAGTTTAGTCATTTAGTTTCTAGTTAGTTCTATTCAGTTTGGACTAAGGGTCATTTGACCCTCTTTCAGGACTTCAGGGGGGAGCTCGAAATTTCTGGGACTTTTAGTGTTATGTGGAGCTAGGTTTGTGTTTGGAACTGGTGCCGGACCTTTTTCTTTCTTTTGGATTTTGTACTAAATTTACTTTATTGCCAACAGATAATAAGCTTCCTCTAAGTTTACTTAATTAGCAATAGTAAATATTGGCTGGTATTTTTCAACTTACTGCTGAAAATTGTAGAGTATGAAGAAGCAGGGATGGAGCAGCCATCACTGCATGGATGGGAGGGTGAGTGTTTCGGCATCCTCACTGGGGGCAGGACAGTGAGGGGACACCGGTACCTGCATTACATTTACATAAACTGGTGACATATTCAATACTTATCTCTCCTGCTGTATGCATCAACTTCTAGTACAGGCACCAACAATAATGGCACATTCCTTCTGTGTCTATCAGAAAAATCCAACCCTAATTGAACGCCCATGGGAATAAGAATAGAAATGCTGTGATGTAGAGTTATGGATTCTATTATAAGTAAAATTATATGTCCGCTTCTGACATCTGGATGGTTATGAAGTGAAACATCTAATGAGCATACAAACTGTTATTATACAGGAAAGATAATGATTTACTGTTGAAGATTTGAATATTTACCATTCTTAGTTTCTTGGAGTTGCATTATAATCAGAAATTACTGTGTATTGTCTATTGTATAAATGTGAGTTGACGGCATTCATTATGAGAAGTACATACAATGTTACTCATTCAAAGGTGTTTGATAAATTATTGCAAATAAAAATGATGTGCAAAAGAAAATATATGTTATATGCATAGTCTAATGACATAATAGAGAAACCTTTAATAAAAGCCTTACCAGGTATTGAATCCTTTTCCGTGTTGGTTGATTAATTTCCTAATGTAACAGCAGGATCATCACATTTTATCTTCACATTCACATTATTTATCTTCAATTATGTTTATCTTCGCATTATTTGTTAAGAGTATTTTTTGCATTCGTTATATTCTATGCCTTCAAATGTTGGTAGGTAATGATTAGAGCAAAATTATATTTAAGGATTTTAACAGGTTATTTGATTATTTTTTCCCCTTGCCTTCATACATTAATTATATACGTTCTCGCCTGAAAGATAAAAGCTTATTGTCAGCAAAATCATCAAATTTGAAGAATCACTTGGTGAGAAAATAAAAAAATCATACTTATCAAGTGAAAGCTGTTAAAAATATATTTATTTATCTGTAAAATGGAGAACACTTGTCCTTTTTCCAAAAGTTTCTAGACAATTGTACTACAAAGAAGCACTAACAATAAGAGAGTCACAAATCAATCTTTAAAAGAACATTTAGGGCATGTTGGATAAAATGCAAAATTTCTACCAGATTTGCAGGCAAAAACATATTCATCACTCCACAATGACAGACAACTAGCTCAGCGTTGCATTTGAGCTGAGCATGCTATCAGTCAGTGCCAGGATGCAGTTACAGCCGCAATTCTCTATGTACTCAGCCTAGACTGTAGCCGAGCCAGCTGCACCTCTATGACTGAAAGCTGGAGCCTGCTGGGAGGAATAAAGTTAATTTCCTCTCGGCAGCCAGGGGTGTAGCCACACAGCTTTCGAACACTATTAACATGTAAGATAACCCCATATCTGCAGGTTAAAAATGTTTTTGACATGACAGGTTCACTTTACATGCAGAAGACTTTCTGCACATTAAGCTATGTGTGGCCACAATGAGTTGTTAGTGAGTTTTTGACTACTTTTACGGCCATGTGCACATTTTGTGTATTTGGTGACTTTTTTACCTCAGTATTTGTAGTCAAAACTAGAAGTGAGAAAAAATACAGAAGTGGTGCTTATGTTTCTATTAAACTTTTCCTCTGATTGTTGCACTCTTCGATTTGGCTACAAATACTGAGCTAAAAAACTTACCAAATATTCAATGTGTGTATGTCCTCTTACATTTCCAGTAGAGAGGATGGGGTTTATAGAAATCTCCTGCCTACTGTTCTTCATTTTTACACTGCATAATCTGGCCTGTGGTGCATATTACAAACCACGTCAATTTCTCTTGCGGGTAAGCTGAGTTTTATGTGCACATTTTTCTCATACACTTACATTAGATGCAAAAAATCCACAGGTAAAAACAAACATGTGTTAGTGCATTTCCTGTTAGTGCATTTCCACTGCAGAACCGCATCAAAAATGCATAAGTTTATCAATAAGGTTTTGTCAAAGCCAAATACCAGAAAGCACCAGAAACAAAGCAGAGTTTTTTTAAATATGACATGTCAACAAGAGACAAAAACATAATAAAGACACGTGAAGAACACACACAAAAACCAAATGTAAATCAACACAAGTAACCTAATATACATAACACAATAAAAATGGTGCAGAAATTCTGCAACTTTAAAAGCAGAAAAGCTCATTGTGAGGACATGTTCTACAACTTACTGGAAAAAAACAGTCAGAAAATAGCAGTGGAAACAAGCAGGAAATCTGCAGCATGTCAAATTGTGCTGTATATTGTCACTTCTCACAGTGGATTTCCCTTTGCATCACATAAGGGTATAACCTACTGATGAGCGAATTAGAAGAAATCTGAATTTGCATTCTAGAATTTGCTAGGTTTTGACCAGGAAATTTGATTTGATTTATGCTCTGAGGTATTTTCAGAACCCAGTGCAAAATTAACGTAGGGTGAAAAACCCTGTAAAAACAATATTAGGCCTCCTTCGCACGCTAATTCTGTTATGTGATGATTCTGGTACATATGTTGCAGTTTTTATATGTACCAGAATCACAGACATATGCAGGCCCATTATAATCAATGGGTCTGGGCACACATCAGTAATTTCTCACTGATGTGTTTCTGTGCGGCGCACACACATGTCCGTGTATTTTGCACGGAAACAAGTCTATTTTTTTCTGGCATCACTGATGCCTCATGGATCACACCATAGTGTGAAACATGTAGCAGAAAAATCATGTATACTTAAAATAAAAAGCTTTTTAAACTCACCTTCTCAAGCGATGCTGTGTTCAGCTGCAGCTGTGTCTGCTTCTAGTCCGGCTAATTATGCTCATGCATATGCACTACACAGCTGACCCGGAAGTAAAAGCAGTGGTGAGACAGTGGCAGTCGGACACAGCATCGCGGGAGACTTCAGTACCATGGACAGCAGCGGCCGGAAACAGCATGCAGGAGATATCAGCACCAAGGACAGCAGGAGCATGGTCAGGTTTGTATAAGTGCCTGATCTCTATGTATTATCACGGAGAGCACACAGAGATCACACGTGTGCCAAAATCACGGCACACAGAGGGACATACGTACCTTTCTCATGTCAGTGATAAACGTGTGTATCTTTCACTGACGTGCGAAAGAGGCCTAACAAAGCTTGCTTGGGTTTCTTTTATACTTCTCCATGGTTTGAGACATCCTTTTTCTCCTTTTGTATTTTGTTGTAGGGAGTTTCTTGTGCTTATTAGGCCTTAAGGCCCCGTTACACGCTTCGATTTATTGTGCGATCGCATGTGCGATCTCACCCGCCCCCATCGTTTATGCGTCACGAGCAATTTGTTGCCTGTGTCGCACAAAGTCGGTCACCCCTGTCACACGTACTTGCCTCCCGAACGATTATCGCTGTGGGCGGCAAACATCCTCTTCCTGAAGGGGGAGGGACGTTTGACGTCACAGCGACGTCACATAGCGGCCAGCCAATAGAAGCGGAGGGGTGGAGATGAGTGGGACGTAACATCCCGCCCACCTCATTCCTTCCGCATTGCCGGTGGGACGCAGGTAAGTTATGTTCGTTGTTCCCGAGGTGTCACACGGAGCGATGTGTGCTGCCTCAGGAACGATGAACAACCTGAATCTAGGAATGTGACCGATATTTTGAAAATAAACGACGTGTCAACGAGCAACGATAAGGTGAGTATTTTTGCTCGTTAACAGTCATTCATAGCTGTCACATGCTACGATATGTCAAACGATGCCGGATGAGCGTCACGGAATCCGTGACCCCGACGACATATCACCCGATATATCATAGCATGTAAAGGGGCCTTTAGACATCACAAAGCACTTTGTGAGAACATACTTCATCTGTTGTGCTGTCTAAGCTCACAAGACACATGTTGTACTGTAAAAATGTGGGTCATTATGAGAGACCTACACAGTGCTGCAAGCTCCAATGCAGAGTGATGATGAAGGATAGAAAAAGTAAAGAAATTATTGAAGAAAACTGTGCACAGGCCTACATGAGTGGTGGGATAAGTGATTGGCAAGGTAATTATTAGGATTCATTCACACTGCAGTATAAAACATTGGTTCCAGTCTCATCCAGAAAAGTGGGGCAGGTGAAATCTATTTGGTTTTCTGTGTGTCAGCTGCGTGTTATGTGAGTGTGTGATTTATTTCTCGCCTAGCATCTGTATGACATCCGTAAGATGTGTTTGTTTTTTTTCTCAGCAGCTATTATTCTACAATCATTTACAAGACTATTTACAATGTTCTGTGCCACAGAAGGGTAATGTATCTGCAAAAATTGGATGTCACTAGGATGGTCCATACAGCATCTGTTTTTTTTTTTCTTGCACCCATACACTTGAATAGAGGAATCTCGTCCAATGTCCATTTGCAGCATGGTGAATTTTTTTCTTCAGGCTAACTACAGTGACCAAACGATATTTTGGTTCACCCCTTTCTCAGCGCGCTAAAATTCAGCAAAATGTTGACCATCAAGCTGCCATTAAGCTAATCAGAATTTTTTTTTTACAAAATTTGATACAAATTCCACTTGTCTTGAATTGATTTTCTTATCTATACACTGTGTGCAGAATTATTAGGCAAATGAGTATTTTAATCACATGATACTTTTTATACAGTTTGTCCTACTCCAAGCTGTATAGGCTTGAGAGCCAACAACCAATTAAGTAAATCAGGTGATATGCATCTTTGTAATGAGGAGGGGTGTGGTGTAATGACATCAACACCCTATATAAGGTGTGCTTAACTATTAGGCAACTTACTTTCCTTTGGCAAAATGGGTCAGAAGAGAGATTTGATGAGCTCTGAAAAGTCTAAAATTGTGAGATGTCTTGCAGATGGATGCAGCAGTCTTGAAATTGCCAAACTTTTGAAGCGTGATCACCGAACAATCAAGTATTTCATGGCAAATAGCCAACAGGGTCGCAAGAATTGTGTTGGGCAAAAAAGACGCAAAATAACTGCCCATGAATTGAGGAAAATCAAGCGTGAATCTGCCAAGATGCCATTTGCCACCAGTTGGGCCATATTTCAGAGCTGCAACATTACTGGGGTATTAAAAAGCACAAGGTGTGCCATAGTCGGGGACAAGGCCAAGGTAAGGAAGGCTGAAAAACGACCACCTTTGAACAAGAAACATAAGATAAAGCATCAAGACTGGGTTTAAGATTGATTTTTCAAAGGTTTTATGGACTGATGAAATGAGAGTGACTCTTAATGGGCAAGATGGATGGGCCAGAGGCTGGATCAGTAAAGGGCAGAGAGCTCCACTCCGACCCAGACGCCAGCAAGGTGGAGGTGGGGTACTGGAATGGGCTGGTATCATCAAAGATGAACTTGTGGGACCTTTTCAGGTTGAGGATGGAGTGAAGCTCAACTCCCAGACCTGCTGCCAGTTTCTGGAAGACAACTTCAAGCAGTGGTACAGGAAGAAGTCAGTATCATTCAAGAAAAACATGATTTTCATGCAGGACACTGCTCCATCGCATGCATCCAACTACTCCACAGCATGGATAACCAGTAAAAGTCTGAAAGATGGAAAAATAATGACATGGCCCTCTTTTTCACCTGATCTGAACCCCATAGAGAACCTGTACTCCCTCATAAAATGGTAGATCTACAGAGAGGGAAAACAGTACACTTCTCGCAACAGTGTTTGGGAGGCTGTGGTGGCTACTGCATGCAATTTTGATCATAAACAAATCAAGCAACTGACACAATCTATGGATGGTAGGCTGTTGAGTGTCATCATAAAGAAAGGTGGCTATATTGGTCACTAATTTTTAGGGGGTTTTGTTTTTGCATGTCAGAAATGTCTATTTTTAAATTTCGTGCAGTTATATTGGTTTACCTGGTAAAAATAAGCAAGTGAGATGGGAATATATTTGGTTTTTATTAAGTTGCCTAATAATTTTGCACAGTAATAGTTACCTGCACAAACAGATATCCTTCTAAGTTAGCCAAATCTAAAAAACCCCACTCCAACTTCCAAAAATATTAAGCTTTGATATTTATGAGTCTTTTGGGTTGATTGGGAACATAGTTGTCGATCAATAATAAAAAAATCCTCTAAAATGCAACTTGCCTAATAATTCTGCACATGGTGTAGTTTATAGTTTATAGAAAGTTTGTGGCAAAATCTGTGACATTGTTGCATTTGAAATTTGTATGTGTGAACAGAATCTTACAGAACTCATTATAAAGGGAATCTTTCTCTTGGATTTTGCTGCCTAGTCTAAAGCCTGCTTTACATGTTACGATTTCTCATACGATATCGTATGCGATCGTAACCGCCCCCATCGTATGTGCGGCACGTTCAATTTGTTGAATGTGCCGCACATACGAGTAACCCCCCGTCACACGTACTTACCCGTCCATACGACCTCGATGTGGGCGGCGAACGTCCACTTCCTGGAGTGGGAGGGACGTTCGGCGTCACAGCGACGTCAAACGGCAGCCGGCCAATAGAAACGGAGGGACGGAGCTGAGTGTTACGTAAACATCCTGCCCACCTCCTTCTTTCCGCATTACCGGCCAGGAGCCGCAGGACGCAGTTAAGATCTATTCATCGTTCCTGGGGTGTCACACACTGCGATGTGTGCTACCCCGGGTATGATGAACAATCTGACGTTCAATTCATGAGGAATGAACGACGTGCGTACGATGAACGTTTTACCGTTCAATCGCAATCGCACGTAGCTGTTACACACTACAATGTACCTTACGATGCCGGATGTGCGTCACTTACGACGTGACCCCGCCGACACATTGTAAGATACATTTCAGCGGGTAAAGCAGGCTTTACCGCTCTTTCACTATATCTTTTGCTGGCTCCTCTTCCTTTCAGTTTTCCCTTACGGTCAGAGTTCCTCACATTCAGTCCTAGGCCCTCTCCATTTCTCTCTATACACTGCCCCTATTGGACAAACCATCAGCAGATTTGGTTTCCAGTACCATCTCTATGCTGATGACACCCAACTCTATACATCATCTCCTGACATTACCAATGCATTATTACAAAATACTAGCGATTGTCTGTCTGCCGTCTCCGATATCATGTCCTCCCTCTATCTAAAACTGAACCTGTCAAATACTGAACTTCTCATGTCTCCTCCCTCTCCCAACCTTCCCAAACCCAATATTACCATTTTTGTGTGTGGTTCTACGATTACACCCCAGCAGTACGCCCACTATCTTGGGGTTGTTTTTTCCTCCAATCTCTCCTTCGCTCCCCACATTTGTTCACTCACTCGCTCATGTCACCTCCACCTCAAAAACATCTTTAGAATTCAACCTTTTTCTACCATTGACTCTGCAAAAACTTTTACAGTCGCTCTAATTCATTCTCACCTTGATTACTGTAATACTTTACTGATTGGTCTCCCTATTAATAAACTCTCCCCTCTCCAATCCATCCTGAATGCCGCAGCCAGGATCATTTCCCTCTCCAACCACTTCACCGATGCCTCCACCCTTTGCCAGTCACTGTACTGCTTACCTATCCACTACAGAGCCCAATATAAACTTATCACTCTCACCCACAAAGCTCTCCACAGTTCCCACACTACCAATAACAATTTGATTAACATCCACACCCCTAAGCAGGCCCTAAAAATGCATTTCTTTTTACTAGCCTATCAACTCTTTCCCTCATCTAATCTAGTCCCATTCTGCCCTTCATAATATGTACTTCCAATTCTTGTCCCCTGTCTCTTATAGTTGCATTTCTCTTCATGTACTTTTTTACACTCTGTACCTATATAAATTCTGGCTGATGAGCGGTCCATGCAGCTGGTTTTGAATCCCCTATTAAATCAATGGCTGGACCATATATGACAAGCTTTTCTCCCCCATTCACCTTTTGTGCCTCTCCTATTTGATCCCAGACTATAAGCTTATGAGCAGGGCCCTCACTCCTCTTGGTATCTGAATTTTGTTATTTTGCATTGTCTCATATTGTCTGTACATTTCCTCTCTGAATTGTAAAGTGCTGCGGAATATGTTGGCGCTATATAAATAAAAAAATATTATTATCGGCATAATCGTACCGACCTGGAGAATCATATTGCCTTGTCTATGTTACAATGTAGTTAACATGGTAAATAAAAAAAAAATAAAAAAATAAACAGTTGTGGAATTGCTCATGTGTATATGGACAGAAAAATATAAAGTTGGAAGAAGTGGAGGAAAAAAATGAAACAAAAACAAAAAAAAATGGAAAATGGCTTTGGTGGGAAGTGTTAAATAAAATAAAAACCTAAAAAGTATTCTTTCCATTTGCAGTCTTCGTTTTTAAGCACATTTAATAGTTAGACAATACAAATCTAATTTTATCTGGTGTTAAACAAATTAATTATTTCACAAGAACAATAAATGAGCTACAAAGCAACTGGTGACATTAAAACATACTATATATTTCTTAAAAATAAATTTGTTACAAAAGTGCCCTGTTTAGCTCAGATTTATTCCTATGAGGGTCAGAACTTTGTCCCCTGATACGGAGCTTTACCTGCCGTTGAGTTGATTTGAAGGCATATGAATCAGTATTCAGTAGACCCATCTAGCTGTGGAAACCCATCCTGCAGCCATATTCTTACATGATTTAAACATTTACAGATGCAGTTTTGTGTAGAAATATTTAGATCTGTGCTAGAAAATCACCTCTGTCCTCTAGGAATACAATAGATCGATGAATATATTTATGATTCACTTACCTAATAATAACATTATTATATAGTAGGCCATGATTTCAATGCAAAATAAATTAATCCAATTATTTAACATTGATTATAAAGTTATATTTACCACATACCTGGAAATCTAGTTCAAGCCAAAATAGGTGTTGTAAGGGCATCTGGAGTTTCTAAATGAGATATATTAGTCACAAGCTGACAAATATTGATTTCAAGTAATTGTACTATTACACTGCTCTTATTAGCTTTATTTTGTACCACAAAAAAAGTTTAAATAAACATCTTACTTTAAAGTAAAAAAGAAGTAGGAAATCAAATAATAATAATAATAATAATAATAATATTTATTATTATTATTTTAATTTAAGATAAGAAGCACATAATGACGAACTTTGGCAGAAAATATGATTTTACCATAGCCAGGTATCACGTGGCTACGAGCTTCTGTGATCCACATGCTATACCCTATGGTGTATTGATACCGGGTATATATTTCTTGAACTGTTTGGAAAGGATGACGGGGATGTGACTTTCTCCCCTGTTGTCAGCTTTGATCCCCTGATTAACCCCAGGCACAAATGGGGGAAATGTGTTGGGAGAAGGGTGAGGTCAAAGACACAACTGAGCGTTGCTGACATATGAATTGCCATTCTTTGCTGACATGCATGGCTCGACAGTAGGCCTGGAGGCACTACCAACAAATTGTAAAGTATCCAATTGGTGTACGTCTTTTTGCCACCCACCTACCTATAGTCATCTGATATGATTCATGCCTATTTCTAGGGATGCTTCTGGGGACATGTTATCCTTGGAATAATGGAGTATGGTGTTCTATCTTGTATATGTTAACTGTAATCCCTGGATTGTAGACAATCAACCAGTGAGCTGTATGTTATTTTGCATCTCTTTCTTTGCTAATAAATTTAATGAGTGACCATCTAGGGTGCCTCAATCCCATTCTGTTCAATTTCAAAGGATCCAGTGATCCATTGAAAGGAGGCAGGAGTCTGTGAATTGGGCTTCTCTAAACTAATTACGATCTATCTCCCCCCAGTAAATGGTCACAATATGGTCAGAGGTACTCACTGTAGTCGGCTCAAAGGAGGGTGATGGGGTCTGGGGATGTCGGTTTTCCTCGGAAGAAGTGGCAGAAGAATGAGCATCAAGGGGCTACTTGGCTTGGTTGTGCATGATGATTGTGACAAACTGGCTGGATTGTCCTTGTCCTAGGTTGTTTTTTTCCAAAACACCAAAAACACAGGTGTGGGGAGGTCATCCATTGAAACCACTTCAATCTCTCACTGATAGTTCCCTATCCTACAGCACATGTGCCAGAGGGATGTGTGAACACTTGCCACCAGTCAGGGAGGTCATCACTTGTTGGCCTGGTAAAGGGTATTCTGAGGGAACAATATCTGAGCTGATCAGGGTGATGGAAGAAGCAGTGTTTCGAATTCCTTGGGCCTGTATGTCACTGACCTTGAAGGGCTGGATGGGATGAGGGAAGTTGGTTGGGGTAGGGTGATCGATCTAGTATATAATTTCCTTTGCTGCTGGTGTATCCCAGGGGCAGCATCTCTCAGACTCCAATGAGCTATCTTGGTAGACTTTGACTGGCTAGTTTGGCAGACGAGCTCCAGGCATGGGACAATGGAGGTGGGCTAGGGTAGGCAGTCCGACCGGGTAGATTACTTCCTCCGCTGCTGGTGTATCGTTGGGGTAGCATGACTCAGACCCCATAGGCTTGTCTAGGCACACTTTGACTGCTTGGGTTGGCAGAAGGGCTCCTGGCATGGGGTCCCAGCTTTGGAGATAATCTTTGTTTATATGGCCAAGGTGCCTGCACATATAACAACGCCGTGGATTAAGCAAGTCACAGGCCCTGTTTGTAAACCTTTGTCCTGGTGGGGCTTTTGCTGGGTAATGGGTTAGTCCTGCTCCAGTAGCTGGTAGTAGCTGAACTGGAACTCCAAAACTGATTGTATAATACAAGTCCTCTAGTCACATGAGACACATGAGACTTTGGGCCCAATTGCGGCCAACAGCTTCCGTATTTGGGTTTCTAGGGACTGAGTTGTTGATTGCAGACTGCCATGGGATCCTTTATCTGGCATGCAGTTTAAGTTCTCTATGTCATCCTCGTCAAAGTCTTCATCATCCTCCACAATGTTCTAGGCATCCCAAAGGACCAATTCCTGAATCAAATCCGACCTGTTGTTGATGGCTCTGTATTCAATCTCTCGAATCTGGCACAACTCCTGTAGTATGTCCACTCCGGTCCTTTTCCCAAAGCCAAGCTGGTGGGGTTGGACATGGTGGCATCCATGACCTGTATGCCTCAACTATGGCCTGCTGAGTATGCCTATATGCCTTCCTGATTGTAGAGCCCTTGGACAGTGTGTTTGAACACCAGTATCCTGAAGCCAGGCTGAGT
This sequence comes from Anomaloglossus baeobatrachus, assembly GCF_048569485.1. Taxonomy (NCBI): domain Eukaryota; kingdom Metazoa; phylum Chordata; class Amphibia; order Anura; family Aromobatidae; genus Anomaloglossus; species Anomaloglossus baeobatrachus. Next base: position 515,873,476 of record NC_134354.1, read on the forward strand.
AGCATCCCGCTGCTGCCACCAGTTTTGAAGACACATAAGTAAGGAGGTACTCTTGTCCACTGGCCTGGCTGTCTTCAGAAAAACCTCACAGACCAGAGCACATCCCTGACTAGCACTCCTTTACTGTAGGCAAAACACTACTCTGATAAAACAGAGTGAGGGAATCACACATTGCTAACACTTTATTGGTTCACAACAGGCAAAAGCATATTGTACATTCCCAGCAAAACACAAGGTGGTAAAAGTGTCAGAGTCTCACCCTTCCGCTTACCTGCCAGGGATTACAATCTTCATGACTTGGGGGCTTCCAGAGCCAATTATCCCAGTCCAGAAACAACCTGCTTTTGACAGACACCCACTGAGAAAAGATAGCGGCAAGCTTAGGAACTGACTGAGCACAGCAAGATATGTAGCCAGGCAACCGAGTTGTCCCAACCTGGGTTCTCCAAGCAAATTTATGAATTCAGCATTGAGCAGTAAAGAAGTTCTGTAATCCTCTAACTGGATCTGTAGCTCCTAAGCTAGAATCCTGTAGAATATCTGAATTGAAGCAGTGCTGTAATTTCCCAGCTGAGATCAAAGCTCCTTGGCTGAGAACATGTAGAATAACGTTCTTGTGACAGAAGCATGATAGTTTTATACCCATCAGTTCTCTTACAGGAATGGTAGAGATGGCTGTTCTCTCATTAGTTTCTATTTCAATCTGATTGCATAATTTTCCTCTGAATTATGTAGTCAGAAGGGCTGAGGCAAACCATATGTACAGACAATAGGTCTCCGATCAGTCTGACATGAAACAATAGTTAAGTTCTCTTGAGTTACCAAGTAAAAAAATACATCTGGCATAATTCAGAACAGTTCACCCCTAACCCAAGTGGCTAAATGCTGAGTTGTCACACCATATACATAAAGAAACGGTACAGGCCTGCTGGAAGTTCTGTTGCAACCAGATGTACAGAGTTTAATTCAAGGCCTTACAAAAAGTTCAAACTGACCCTTTCCTTCCTGGTTGTAATTGGTCATTTTGACCTTTTTGACAATGGTGGGGCACATAAGACTGAGAGAGAAAGCTTTTATGGCTATTTTGTGTAAATGCTTATTCTTGCCTTCGACACAGTAGACCACTCCCTACTACTACAGATTCTATTATCTCTGGGAAAGAAACTTTGCCCTATGTTGGATCTCTTCATACCTAACCGACCGAACTTTCAGCGTCTCCCATTCCCACACCACTTCCTCATCTTGTCCCCTATCTGTCAGTGTCCCACAAGGTTCAGTTCTTGGACCCCTGCTGTTCTCCATCTACACCTTCGGCCTGGGACAGCTCATAGAGTCCCACGGCTTTCAGTATCATCTCTATGCTGATGACACGCAGATCTACCTCTCTGGACCTGACATTACCTCTCTACTAACCAAAATTCCACAATGTCTGTTGCTATTTCATCCTTCTTCTCTGCGCGATTCCAAAATCTTAACATTGACAAAACAGAATTCATTGTCTTTCCTCCTCCTTACTCAACTCCTCCAACAAGCCTTTCCATCAAACTTAATGGTTGCTCACTCTCCCCAGTCTCACAAGCTCGTTGCATTGGAGTAACCCTCGACTCTGCTCTATCCTTTAAGCCACACATTCAAGCCCTCTTCACCTCATGCAGACTACAACTCAAAAATATCCCCCGGATCCGTGCTTTCCTTAACCAAGAATCAGCAAAAACATTAGTGCATGCCCTCATCATCTCCCGCCTCAACCACTGCAATGTCCTGCTCTCTGGCCTCCCTTCCAACACTCTTGCACCCCTCCAATCTATCCTAAACTCTGCGGCCTGCTTATTCCACCTCTCCCCTCACTATTCCCCAGCCTCGCCACTCTGTCAATCCCTGCTTTGGCTTCCCATCACCCAACCACTCCAGTTCAAAACATTAACCATGACATACAAAGCCATCCACAACCTGTCTCCTCCTTACATCTGTGACCTAGTCTCCCAGTACCTACCTGCACGCAACCTCAGATCTTCACAACATCTCCTTCTCTACTCCTCTCTTATTTCCTCTTCCCACAATCACGTACAAGATTTCTCCCGTGCCGCCCCCATACTCTGGAATGCTCTACCTCAGCATATCAGACTCTCCCCTACCATGGAAAGCTTCAAGAGGAACCATCTCTTCCAACAAACCTACAACCTACAATAACCCTCAGTCCAGTGCACCACTGCGCAACCATCTCTGTACTCACCTATTGTACCATCACTTATTCCCTGTAGACTGTGAGCCCTCGCGGGCAGGGTCCTCTCTCCTCCTATACCAGTCTGTTTTGTATTGTTAATGATTGTTGTACATAAACCCTCTTTCACTTGTAAAGCGCTATGGAATAAATGGCGCTATAATAATAAGTAATAATAATAATGATAATAATAATAATTCTTTATCACAATACTGCTAGAATTCTCACATTTACTTGTGCAATGAAAATTCCTTGCAATATTTCCAATGTGACCACATTTAAAACATTTAACAGAGCAATATTTCCTCTTTTTATTTTGGTACCTGGAAATTTGCAGTACCTGGAAATATGACCTGGGCAACCACAGGCATAATATCTAACACATGCCATGTTTGGCTCATGACTCCAAACAGTACATAATTAGTAATGGGCGATCCCCCCGATGGTCGGGATCGGGGAGACTCACCCAATTGTTTTGTAAAGATTGGGATCAGGATCAAAATAACACGATCTTGCATCCGATCACCGATCTCGAGCTTTACAGTTATTTGATGGGGTGGGGGGGCTGTCAAATAAAGAATATAGTTAATAATAAACATTGTCATTATACTTACAGGTCCCGTGATGTGTCCTGCACTCTGTCTCCCGCCACTTCTGCTTCAGAGTCCGATCATCGCTGTGCCCTCCCGGTAACCAGAATGACTAAAGGACCTTCCATGACGTGATAACCATGTGACCAGTCAGGTGTAAATGTTGAATTATCTTATTGGCTATAGACTGGTCACATGACTATGACATCATGCAAGGTCCTGTAGTGTCAGTGGATAGGGATGGGCGAGCATGCTTGCTGGTACTCGGTGCTCGTCCGAGCATCTCAGTTCTAGGTATACTCGGTGAGTGCCAAAGACTGGCAAGATGCTCAGGCACATGCTCGGCTTCCCCTCCCTGCATGTTGGCGCTCTTTACATAGTCAATCCACATGCAAAGATTGCCTGCCACACACTGTAATGCCACAGCCGGTGAATAGTGGTGTCGGGAATCAGGTGATCGGAGATCACCGTTACTATAGTAACCTGTTCATTAGGTTACTATGGCAGCGGTGACGTCACTGCTTACTAACCCGTAGCCTCTGCTCACATATTGAGTGATTAGACAGCACGGGGAGCAGAAGCGACCTTACTCCCCTCGTGCTTTCTGATATAGCAGAGTTAGATCGGTGACAGAAGACAGAAGATCAGGATTGTGAAGGTGTGAGAGGGAGTAATAAAGATGGAGTTCCTAAGTGTGTCTGTGTATTTATTTCTAATAAAGTATTTTTTCTCTTTGTGGTGTCTTTTTTAACCCTTTATTGGAGATTCTTAATGGCTGGGTCAAACTTGGCCTGACATTAAGAATCTTAGGCTCTATACCAACTAGTAAAACAAAGCTGGTATTAATGCCTTATTACTAGGTCTGCTGGAGTACTTGGATGCAATGCCAGAAGATGGCGCTTCAGTGAAAGCGCCATTTTCTGGGGTGGCTGCGAACTGTAATTTGCAATGGGGGCCCCGAAAGCTGCCTAGTTGTACCTTGGACACTAAACTTGGGCGAAGCCCTTGTCATTTTTTTTTTAATTATTTCATGAAATTCATGAAATAATTAAAAAAAGGGCTTACCTATATTTTTGGTTTCCAGCCGGGTACAAATAGTCAGCTGGGGGTTGGAGGAAACCCATACATGCCTGCTGCACTTGGCGAGCATACAAAAATATGACAAAGGCCACATCATTGTTTTGTTTTTTTGTTTTTGGCAAAAAAAAAAAAAAAAATGGGCTTCCCTGGATTTCCCATTGCCAGTGAAGGTAACAGCAAGCAGAGGGGTTTAGCAGCCAGCAACTGCTTGGATTACCCTTACCTGGCAATAGAACATGCAGCGGGAACACACACTTTTTTTTATTTATTTTTTTTAAATAACTAAAAAAAATGGGCTTCCTGTATTTTGTTTGCCAGCCAAGGTAAAGCCAGGCAGATGGGGGTGGCAGCCCATAGTCATCTGCTTTATGTGCGCAGAGCGCTAAGTAATTTTTTAAAATTATTTCTTTTTATACAAATATATATATTGTGTGCATTGTGTACTGCAAAATGTTCAATTTTTCAGATTGTTCTCGTTATAGGTATATTTTTGAGTACAATGCAAATTGTCTTTTTATTCTATAAACTACTGACAACATGTCTCCGAATTTCCATGCAATAACTGGTGTATTTATTTGCTGAAAACAGTAGTTTATAGAATAAAGGAGCAATTTACTGTACATTTCACTCAAAAATATACCTATAAAGAGAAAAATCAAAAAAACTGAAAAGTTTAGTTTTTGACAGAGCTGTATATATATATATATATATATATATATATATATATATATATATATATATATATATATACATACAGTTAGGTCCAGAAATATTTGGACAGTGACACAATTTTCGTCTGGAAGCTGCGGACACTGGTAACTAAGGTAAACATTGGGTATGGCTACCCGATGTTTACATTAGTTACCAGCGCACACCGCTTCAGCTGTGTGTGCAGGGAGCAGGAGCCGGAACCGGCAGTGTGAGAGCTGCGGAGGCTGGTAACGAAGGTAAATATCTGGTAACCACCTTGGTTACCCGATGTTTACCTTAGTTACAGCTTACCGCAGGCTGTCAGACGCCGGCTCCTGCTCCCTTCACATTCAGGATTGTTGCTCTCTCAGCTAAAATAACAAAACTTGTGTCACTGTCCAAATATTTCTGGACCTAACTGTATATGTATGTGTGTATAAACATACACAGACAATATATAGTTGTATAAAAATAAATAATTTTAAAAAATGACATAGCGCTTTGCAGTATTTTTGATTCTCAGTGCAGATAAAGCGGACAGCTATGGGTTCCCACCCCCATGTGCCTGGCATTTCCTTGGCTGGCGATCAAAATACAGGGAAGCCCATTAATTTTTTTTATTTAAAAAAATAATAAAAAAAAATGTGTGGGCTCCCGCCATTCTTTTATCACCAGTCAGGTAAAGCCAGGCAGCTGGGGGCTGGGATTCTCTGCAGCCCGCAGCCACCCCTAGAAATGGCGCATTGTTTCTTAGCGCAATTTCGAGGTGCTTTACCCGGCTTGTCCAGCAGCCCTGGTGCCGGGTGGCTCGCTGAGTAATAAAGGGGTTAATACCAGCTTTGTATTCTCAGATGGTACTAAGCCCGAAATTCATGGTGTCATGCCAAATTAGACATGGTCACCATGAATTTATAGTAAACAGTAAAAAAAAACACAACACAGAATTTTTTTTTAATTAGAAATAAAAAAAACATTTAGAGACGCCATCTTTATTATAAAAAAATCATTAGTCCGACGTAATCCATAGGTTTAGCATTGTCGGCTTCATCATTCTGTACAGCCACAGTCTATACACAGTAGTGAGAAGCAGAGAGCATTGTTAGCTCTGCTACATCACTCTGTGCAGAGAGATGTAGCAGGCTGACAGTGAGGGTATGATGTCACTTGTTTCTCGCATTGCATCACTCCGCACCTGACGCTCTCCGGACAGGAGCACATCAACTGCATGGAAATACATGCAGATACCCGCTCCCCGTCAGTTGATTGTGCGCCGTGATGCGACACTCGAACAGTGACAATGAGAGTTCAGTTACCAGGACCTTCGATGACGTCATAGTCATGTGAGAGTCTGTAAGCCAATCAACATTTACATCAGACTGGTCATATGCTATGACATCATTGAAGGTCCTGTAAGGCAGTGCTGGTTACCGGCGGCACAGCAATGATCAGACTCGGAAGCAGGAGCAGCCGGGAGTCAGCAGGAGAAGTCGCGGGACCATCATTCACAGAGCAAAACAAAATTCTCAACAGTGGTCTAATTGACCATTGGAAATAAGAGTCCCCCAATGTTAAAAGCTGCTTGCAACATTTTTAACCCCTTCAACACCTGGCAACTTTCTGGTTTATTTATGTTTTCTTTTTTCCTCTTTCTTCTAAGGGCCATTACATTTTTATTTTTCTGTCGCTATAGACATACACCATGTGCAGAATTATTAAGGATATGAGTATTTTAATCACATGATGATTTTTATCCATGTTGTCCTACTCCAAGCTGTATAGGCTTGAGAGTCAACTACCAATTAAGTAAATCAAGTGATGTGCATCTCTGTAATGAGGAGAAGTGTGGTGTAATGACATCCTATATAAGGTGTGCCTAATTATTAGGGAACTTCCTTTCCTTTGGCAAAATGGGTCAGAAGAGAGATTTGATGGGCTGTGAAAAGTCCAAAATTGTGAGATGTCTTGCAGAGGGATGCAGCAGTCTTGAAATTGCCAAACTTTTGAAGCGTGATCACCGAATAATCAAGCGTTTCATAGCAAATAGCCAACAGGGTTGCAAGAAGCGTGTTGGGCAAAAAAGGCACAAAATAACTGCCCATGAACTTAGAAAAATCAAATGTGTAGCTGTCAAGATGCCATTTTCCACCAGTTTGGCCATATTTCAGAGCTGCAACACTACTGGAGTATCAAAAAGCACAAGGTTTGCTATACTCAGGGACATGGCCAAGGTAAGGAAGGCTGTAAAACGACCACCTTTGAACAAGAAACATAAGATAAAATGTCAAGACTTGGCCAAGAAATATCTTAAGACTGATTGCTCAAAGGTTTTATGGACTGATTAAATGAGAGTGACTCTTGATGGGCCAGATGGATTGGCCAGAGGCTGGATCAGTAAAGGGCAGAGAGCTCAACTCCAACTCAGACGCCAGCAAGGTGGAGGTGGGGTACTGGTATGGGCTGATATCATTAAATATGAACTTTTGGGACCTTTTCAGGCTGAGGATGGTGTGAAGACAACTTCTTCAAGCAGTGGTACAGGAAGAAGTCGGTATTGTTCAAGAAAATCATGACTTTCATGCAGGACAATACTCCATCACATGCATCCAACTACTCCACAGCGTGGCTGGCCAGTAAAGGTCTAAAAGAAGAAAAAATAATGACATGGCTCACCTGATCTGAACCCCTTAGAGAACCTGTGGTCCCTCATAAAATGTGAGATCTACAGGCAGGGAAAACAGTACACCTCTCAGAACAGTGTGTGGGAGGCTGTGGTGGCTGCTGCACGTAATGTTGATTGTAAACACATCAAGCAACTGGCAGAATCTATGGAGGTTAGGCTGTTGAGTGTCATCATAAAGAAAGGTGGCTATATTGGTCATTAATTTTTTGGGGTTTTGTTTTTGCATGTCAGAAATGTTTATTTCTAAATTTTGTGCAGTTATATTTGTTTAACTGGTGAAAATAAACAAGTGATATGGGAATATATTTGTTTTTTATTAAGTTGCCTAATAATTCTTCACAGTAATAGTTACCTGCACAATCAGATATCCTCCTAAGATAGCCAAATCTAAGAATACCCCACTCCAAATTCCAAAAATATTAAGCTTTGATATTTATGAGTCTTTTGGGTTGATTGAGAACTTAGTTGTTGATCAATAATAAAAAAAATCCTCTAAAATACAACTTGCCTAATAATTCTGCATATGGTGTATGAGGGCTTCATTCTGCCATATATTGTACTGAAAAACGTGAAACAAATTTCAAGTGTGGAAAAATTGCAATTCCACAATTGTTTTTTGGGAACTTTATTTACGATGTTCACTATATAGTAATACTGACCTAGCACTATGATTCCACAGTTCATTATATAGTAATACTGATCTAGCACTATTATTCCCCAGTCAGTACAAGTTTGGAGATACCAATTATGTATAGTTTTATTTTTATTTAAGAGGTGAAAAAAAATCAGAAATTTGTCAGCAAAATATGTATGGTTCTCATTTTTCAGAATTTGGGGCCATGTGGTGGCTTACTTTTTGTGTTCTTAGCTGACAATTTAAATTATATAATGTTTGGGTAAATGCCATATTTTGATCATGTCTTATGGCAATGTTGCAGCGACAAATATTCAATTCTTGGAATCTGATTTTTTTTCTCTCTCTAAGCAATGTACCGATTAGATTAATTTGTTTTATATATTGGGCATTTCTGAACACAGTGATATCAAATATGTTTATTTTTTGTTTTATTGTTAATGGAGCAAAAGGCGGATGATTTGAACTTTTTTTATTTTCTCATATTATAAAAACCTTTTTAGACACTTTCTTATTTTTACTAATCTTATTGGTTGACTTGAAGTGATGTAATCTGATCACTTCTGCTGTTCAGAGTAATGCTTCAGCACTGCTCTGCACAGCATAAATGCTGATATCCTGTGAACACCGGCACTCAGACAGCAGTCACAAGAATAATGTCATAATAGTGGCAGGGGTTAACAGATAACCTCCTTCGCTGTCATGACAACCTATTGGCACCCCGTGATCACGGGGCCGCCAATGGAGGTGGGGAATTGCGCATTTCTTGTCGGTTCATATTAAATCCTGCAGTCAGAGATTGACAGCGGGATTTAACTAGTTAACAGTCATGGGTGGATCAGAGATCCACTAGTGCCTGTTAGCTGCACTTAGCAAATGATCTGATCAGCGCACATGTGACGGAAAACATGGGGGCTCGCCACGTGAGCCCGGAGTAGAAGGACAGACACGACCTATGATGTATGTCATAGGTCATGAAGGGGTTAAAATGGGAGCCAATATTACTTATTTGATGTCAGTATTGACTATACTAATTTATATTCAATTATGACTCCTTAATGTATAGTGTTCTCTATGCTAGAAATCTAAGAATGGCAACTGAGACAAAACCATGTACAAATCAAGAATATTTATTATATTAAACATACAGTTAGGTCCAGAAATATTTGGACAGTGACACAATTTTCGCGAGTTGGGCTCTGCATGCCACCACATTGGATTTGAAATGAAACCTCTACAACAGAATTCAAGTGCAGATTGTAACGTTTAATTTGAAGGTTTGAACAAAAATATCTGATAGAAATTGTAGGAATTGTACACATTTCTTTACAAACACTCCACATTTTAGGAGGTCAAAAGTAATTGGACAAATAAACCAAACCCAAACAAAATATTTTTATTTTCAATATTTTGTTGCGAATCCTTTGGAGGCAATTACTGCCTTAAGTCTGGAACCCATGGACATCACCAAACGCTGGGTTTCCTCCTTCTTAATGCATTGCCAGGCCTTTACAGCCGCAGCCTTCAGGTCTTGCTTGTTTGTGGGTCTTTCCGTCTTAAGTCTGGATTTGAGCAAGTGAAATGCATGCTCAATTGGGTTAAGATCTGGTGATTGACTTGGCCATTGCAGAATGTTCCACTTTTTTGCACTCATGAACTCCTGGGTAGCTTTGGCTGTATGCTTGGGGTCATTGTCCATCTGTACTATGAAGCGCCGTCCGATCAACTTTGCGGCATTTGGCTGAATCTGGGCTGAAAGTATATCCCGGTACACTTCAGAATTCATCCGGCTACTCTTGTCTGCTGTTATGTCATCAATAAACACAAGTGACCCAGTGCCATTGAAAGCCATGCATGCCCATGCCATCACGTTGCCTCCACCATGTTTTACAGAGGATGTGGTGTGCCTTGGATCATGTGCTGTTCCCTTTCTTCTCCAAACTTTTTTCTTCCCATCATTCTGGTACAGGTTGATCTTGGTCTCATCTGTCCAAAGAATACTTTTCCAGAACTGAGCTGGCTTCATGAGGTGTTTTTCAGCAAATTTAACTCTGGCCTGTCTATTTTTGGAATTGATGAATGGTTTGCATCTAGATGTGAACCCTTTGTATTTACTTTCATGGAGTCTTCTCTTTACTGTTGACTTAGAGACAGATACACCTACTTCACTGAGAGTGTTCTGGACTTCAGTTGATGTTGTGAACGGGTTCTTCTTCCCCAAAGAAAGTATGCGGCGATCATCCACCACTGTTGTCATCCGTGGACGCCCAGGCCTTTTTGAGTTCCCAAGCTCACCAGTCAATTCCTTTTTTCTCAGAATGTACCCGACTGTTGATTTTGCTACTTCAAGCATGTCTGCTATCTCTCTGATGGATTTTTTCTTTTTTTTCAGCCTCAGATTGTTCTGCTTCACCTCAATTGAGAGTTCCTTAGACCGCATGTTATCTGGTCACAGCAACAGCTTCCAAATGCAAAACCACACACCTGTAATCAACCCCAGACCTTTTAACTACTTTATTGATTACAGGTTAACGAGGGAGACGCCTTCAGAGTTAATTGCAGCCCTTAGAGTCCCTTGTCCAATTACTTTTGGTCCCTTTAAAAAGAGGAGGCTATGCATTACAGAGCTATGATTCCTAAACCCTTTCTCCGATTTGGATGTGAAAACTCTCATATTGCCGCTGGGAGTGTGCACTTTCAGCCCATATTATATATATAATTGTATTTCTGAACATGTTTTTGTAAACAGCTAAAATAACAAAACTTGTGTCACTGTCCAAATATTTCTGGACCTAACTGTAAGTCTTCAGTTTATTATACTACTATCTTCAACATTTTCCCCAATACCATAATAGTACACAATATCATGCAATAAAACCCACAATTACCTAGTAATATTTTCCACCCACATTACTTAAAACACACACATACACTATAATAGTCCACCGCATCTAACACTAGCTATTCCTAGATAGGAAGTCAATGGGTTAATGGCTTTGCCGCAACAAGAGTTAAGGATCAGGGATAATGATGGGGTACCCAAGATTACTTAGCTCAATGTGGAACAAATGATTTATAAACAGCTGTTCCATACCTTTATCTAAGTTGTTTCGTTAATTCCCTCCACCAGCAGACATGCTGCGTTCATGACCATGGTGGGGGGAAGAGAACTTCTGATTTACAAATATAGACAATATATATATATATATATATATATATATATATATATACAGTGACCAACTCTTCCTCTCTACACTTAAGCGGGCTTTACACGCTACGATTTCGCTGGGGTCACGGATTTTGTGACGCACATCCGGCCGCTGTAGCGATGTCATAGCGTGTGACTCCTAGGAGCGATTTTGTATCGTTGCAAAAACGTCCAAAATCGCTCCTCGTTGACATGGGGGTCCGCTGCCAGTTATCGCAGGGGCGAAGTTGTTCCTCATTCCTGCGGCAGTGCACATCGCTACATGTGACGTCGCAGGAACGAGGAACATCTCCTTACCTGCCTCCGGCCACAATGCGGAAGGAAGGAGATGGGCGGGATGTTACGTCCCGCTGATCTCCGCCCCTCCGCTTTCATTGCGCGGCCGATTAGTGACGTCGCTGTGATGCCGAACGGACCGCCCCCTTAGAAAGGAGGCGGTACGCCGGTCACAGCGACGTCGCTATGCAGGTAAGTATGTGTGACGGGGGTGCCAGATTTTGTGCGCGACGGGCAGCGATATGCCCGTTTCGCACAAACGATGGGGGTGGGTCGCATGCTAGCGATATCGGGCCGGATATCGCAGCATGTAAAGCCACCCTTACACACAGCAAATAAAAGTGGCAGCCGTCAGTGACTGCAGAAAAGATTAATAAATAAGAAACTGTTAAGACAGTACACTTAATCTTGTATTAAAGATGATTGATTATATAATCAACAAACTGTAGTACCCAGCATTGCCAGCGATAGTAACTGTCTCTGTCTCTCTCCCACTCTCCCTTTGCCACTCTCTCACTCTCATTCTCTTCATCTCTGACTGTCTATCTCTCTCTGTCTCTCACCCTCTCGTCCTCTCTGTGTCTGTGTGTCAGTGTCTCTGTGTGTGTTTAACTCTGTTTCGTTGTGTCTCTCCCTTTGTGTATGTCTCTATGTCTGTCTATGCCTCTATTGTCTGTGTCTCTGTGTGTTTCTTTCTGTGTCTCTCTCTGTGTCTGTCTCTATCTGTGTATCTCTGTGTCTGACTCTGTGTGTCAGTGTCTCTGTGTGTGTCTGACTCTGTTTCTTTGTGTCTTTCTCTTTGTGTATGTCTCTATGTCTGTCTCTGCTTCTGTTGTTTGTGTCTCTGTGTGTTTCTTTCTGTGTGTCTCTCTCTGTATCTGTCTCTGTGTGTCTTTCTCTGTGTATGTCTCTGTCTTTGTGTCTCTGTCTCTGTATGTGTCTGTGTGTCTCTGTTTCTGTATGTCTCTGTCTGTGTGTGTCTCTGTCTCTGTATCAGTCTCTGTGTGTCTCTGTCTGAATATTTATTTTTGTGTCTGTCTGTGTGTCTTTATCTTAGTGTGTCTCTGTCTCTGAATCACTCTGTGTGTCTCTGTCTGTGTGTGTCTCTGTGTGTCTCCGTCTTTGTATCAGTCTCTATGTGGCTCTGTCTTTGTATGTCTATATATATATGTGTGTCTCTGTTTATGTCTCTGTGTCTCTGTATGTGTGTCTGTGTGCGTCTCTGTTTCTGTGTATTTCTCTTTGTGTCTGTCTCTGTGTGTGTGTCTCTGAGTCTGTTTCTGTGTGTCTGTCTTTTTGTGTCTGTGTGTCTCTATGTCTGTCCCTCTGTGTGTGTCTCTGTCTCTGTTTGTCTATGTCTCTGTGTGTCTGTATCTCTGCTAGTCTGTATCTCTGTGTGTGTCTGCTCTCTGTGTCTCTGTGCGTCTGTCTCTGTGTCTGTCTCTGTGTATGTCTGTCTCTGTGTGTGTCTATCTCTACCAACATCATATTACCTCACACATAAGCTTTCTTATACTAAGAATGTCCTTCATTGCCTATAGCGACCAATCGGAGCTTCTATTAATAACCTGTAGCTCCCAGCTCCATTGACTTTAATGTAAGCAGGTTTTTTGGTGAAAAATTGTAAAGTGCAGGGTTACATTTCCCCCTCAAAACATAGCCTATGACGTTCCCTTAGTCAAATGAAGTGTCTGTGCAAAATTTTGTGATTGTAAAAGTGACGGTGCGGATTCCTTTAGCAGACACACACACACGCACGCACGCACACACATACACACATACCACACATACATACACTCAGCTTTATATATTAGATAATTATTAATGCAAATCTAAAATTTAAGCACAATTTTTTTAATGTTTACTGGAAGTCGGTGATCTAGACATTTATGCTGTGTGTAGATTTAATTGTGTCTTTATGCACAGAATCTTATTTGTCTCTTTATTCTGCTAAGAACACATAAATGCTTATCAACTTTAGTAATGCCTATCACCTGCTTTACATTCAAAATAGGCTCATTTGTCACCTTGTAATGTAAAATTAAGTTCATCAACTGTCATCCACTCTGATCATATTAGTCTTCTTTCTAGACTTGGACATAACATGTTTTTTTTACTTATATAGCTAAATTGTGTCAAATTGTACGGGGGGGGGGGGGGGTGGAATGAGAAGAATCCATGTCCAGTACATTCTGAATTGATATTGCTTCCATCATCAACAAGAATTAATGTCTCCTTCTTCTTCATTTAAGTCCACTTCTATGAAAATGCTTGAAGTGAACTTGAAGTGTGACAGTTGATGAACCATTCTTAGGCTGGGTTTAAATGACCATATTTTTTCCATCTGAGAAAAGCAGTCTTCTATGTTAATCAGACTCTGATCAAAGATTAATCAGAGTCTGATCAGAGTAGGATCCATACTTCTTAAATGTGCAATGATAAAAAAGCTTCTACATCTTCTCCTTTCTGTCATTCTGTGAAAATTACACCAGACTCTGATGTCATCCCAGTGTGCCCCGATTTTTTTCACAGACCCATAGACCTGATTGGTCGATTGCCATCCAAAGGCATGCTGTAAGTTTTTTCCTTGTACCACTGAATCTGAGGAAAAAATTTGACATGTGCACTGCCTCATTGCATAACATTGGTCCAAGTGCAATCTGATTTTTTGATGGATAGCCCTTGGACCAAAAATATGGTCGTCTGTATGAGCCCCTATAATATCTGATAATTTGTCAGTTAAAAGATGGCATTCCCATTACTTGCATATTAATTCGATTTTTTTAGTCCCTTGTGGAAATTGTTTCTGTTATTCTGCGTGTTAAATTGCATAGTCTTTTTTTAAGTTTCCACATTTGGGACATCTGAAGCATGGCTTGGTTTCCTTCTTGTGTAACCTTGTATCTGTGGTTTTAAGAGCTATTCCACTGTCACCTGCTATGGAGTCCTGTACACGTTCCTTTTTCCCCTGGTGTCCATCTAGTTACTTGGTCTTTACAAATTCTAATGTTGGGTTTGTCTCAAGTCTTGTCTCCAGTGCATTAATTAGTGCATTGTGTGTGTCAAGTAAGCTGCATAGCAATGTGGCTACTGACCTCAGTCGTGTCATCACTTCCAGCTCTAGATTTTCTTTTGTTTGCTGAGCCTCATTTTGCACAATTTCTTCAGCAGGAATAAGTTGTTGCTTAGACTAGACATTTCATGCAGCTTGTTTAGTGCATTCCATATACATAATGGTTCTTTTCTGTCTATTTGTCTTGTTCCATTCCTGATTACTACGCTATGGAATCTCTAACAATAATCTCCTACAAGTCATCTCTGAACAGAATCACTTACATAATTGAACTTGATAATTGTCATTATTCAGTTTGGCCACTGTGAGTAAAGAAAACCTGTCATGCCCCAAAATACTATTATGCTGTAGATATGGGGTTAACCTGCAGGTTGATAGCATTTCAAAGTTGTGCGACAGCCATGCTGAAAGGGCAGTAATAGGGAGGAAATGAACTTGATTCCTCCTGTCAACTTCTAGCTTTCGATCATAGAGGCGTGCCGACATGGTTTCAGTCACCTCTCAGTACACTGCACTGCAGAGACAGCTGTCAGCTAATATGCTAAGGTGTGCGTGGTTAGAGACACAGCTCACTCTATAATGGGCAGTGACTGAATCTGCACCACCATGCATCTATTAACCCTATATCTGTCAGTTACTAGCATTTGAAGTCATGGCAGAATCCCCCTCTTCACGACACATGATGTACTGGATCGTGTGAGGGTAATCCCTGTCAGCTGCCAAAGGCAGAGATCCCCGCATATGTCAGCTTACTTGAACAGCTAACATGTGTGCCTCCCAGGCACGAGTGGATCCGCAATCCACCCGCGCTTGTTAACCCCTCACAGTTTGACAGCCCGATGTACATGCCCAACGCGGTAAGCACGTACTCCCCGGCCACCATTGCAAGTCACGTGACGTGATCACGTGGAGCTGATGGTTGCCATGGTAGCACAGGGTCATGTGATGACTCCTGTAGGTATCATGAGTCACTTCCTCTCACTGCAGACAGAGTGCCGTGTGTTTGAGGACAGCAACATTTCTGCAGATCTCAGCTGTGTAGCTGTGATCTACAGAAATAAATGAGTGATTACACTGCTGATCCTTATAGTCCCCTAGGGGTACTAGTCAAATTTTTAAAAAAAGCTAGAAAAAAGTTTTAAAAAAATGAAAAAACCTAAAAGTTCAAATCACCCCCATTGGCCCCAATGAAAATTAAAGGCTTAAAAAAAATAAAAAATATACACACATTTGGTATTGCCACGTTCAGAAATGAACTACCAAAATATAAAATCAATTAACATGATCTGTAAACTCTGTAAACGTAGCCGCAAAACAATTTCAAATCCAAAATTACATTTTTTGGTCACCACTAGAGATGAGCGAACCGGTCCCGGTTCGGCTCGAGGCGGTTCGCCGAACGGGGGGTCTGGCTCGAGTTCGGCTCGTCGAACGTTCGACGAACCGAACTCGAGCCCATAGGAAACAATGGCAGGCAATCACAAACACAGTAAAACACCTAGAAAACACCCTGAAAGGTGTCCAAAAGGTGACAAACAACTCACAACATAACACAAACACATGGGAAAGTGACAAGGACATATACTCATGTGAAAACAAAACAGCTGGACAAGGAAAAAGAGGGAGACACACAGATATATGAGTATATGCAAAGAAACATCGATTCCATTATTGTGCAACTTGAGCCCTGCTCATTTTAGGCTTCCAATCTGGATAAATTGCCTGAGCTCGCCACGTACGCCTTGAGGATCTTGTCGTGTCCTGCAGCCAGCGTTCTCTCGGAACCTGTCTTCAGTGCTGCTGGGGGTCTGCTGGCAGATAAGCACACGTGTCTGTCCACTGACAATGTGGACCTGGCTCTCAGAGGACTTTTCTTCCCCTGGGTCAGCCAGGGGAGGCGAAAGGCACGCGTATTTTTGAGAGTGCTTCATGCAAAGCATCTTTTTCTTTGTCAAAAGGGGGGCTCAACCGATGCCAGTCAAGTGGGGTGTGTGTGGCCCAGTTAGTGGCAACGAGGGAGACTGTGGTTGGAGTCCCCTCGCTGTGTCTCTAAAAGAACCAAGATGAACAAGTCATGGCTCTCAGAGGACTTTTCTTCCCCTGGGTCAGCCAGGGGACGGGAAAGGCACGCGTATTTTTGAGAGTGCTTCATGCAAAGCATCTTTTTCTTTTTCAAAAGGGGGCTCAACCGATGCCAGTCAAGTGGGGTGTGTGTGGCCCAGTTAGTGGCAACGAGGGAGACTGTGGTTGGAGTCCCCTCGCTGTGTCTCTAAAAGAACCAAGATGAACAAGTCATGGCTCTCAGAGGACTTTTCTTCCCCTGGGTCAGCCAGGGGACGGGAAAGGCACGCGTATTTTTGAGAGTGCTTCATGCAAAGCATCTTTTTCTTTTTCAAAAGGGGGCTCAACCGATGCCAGTCAAGTGGGGTGTGTGTGGCCCAGTTAGTGGCAACGAGGGAGACTGTGGTTGGAGTCCCCTCGCTGTGTCTCTAAAAGAACCAAGATGAACAAGTCATGGCTCTCAGAGGACTTTTCTTCCCCTGGGTCAGCCAGGGGACGGGAAAGGCACGCGTATTTTTGAGAGTGCTTCATGCAAAGCATCTTTTTCTTTTTCAAAAGGGGGCTCAACCGATGCCAGTCAAGTGGGGTGTGTGTGGCCCAGTTAGTGGCAACGAGGGAGACTGTGGTTGGAGTCCCCTCGCTGTGTCTCTAAAAGAACCAAGATGAACAAGTCATGGCTCTCAGAGGACTTTTCTTCCCCTGGGTCAGCCAGGGGACGGGAAAGGCACGCGTATTTTTGAGAGTGCTTCATGCAAAGCATCTTTTTCTTTTTCAAAAGGGGGCTCAACCGATGCCAGTCAAGTGGGGTGTGTGTGGCCCAGTTAGTGGCAACGAGGGAGACTGTGGTTGGAGTCCCCTCGCTGTGTCTCTAAAAGAACCAAGATGAACAAGTCATGGCTCTCAGAGGACTTTTCTTCCCCTGGGTCAGCCAGGGGACGGGAAAGGCACGCGTATTTTTGAGAGTGCTTCATGCAAAGCATCTTTTTCTTTTTCAAAAGGGGGCTCAACCGATGCCAGTCAAGTGGGGTGTGTGTGGCCCAGTTAGTGGCAACGAGGGAGACTGTGGTTGGAGTCCCCTCGCTGTGTCTCTAAAAGAACCAAGATGAACAAGTCATGGCTCTCAGAGGACTTTTCTTCCCCTGGGTCAGCCAGGGGACGGGAAAGGCACGCGTATTTTTGAGAGTGCTTCATGCAAAGCATCTTTTTCTTTTTCAAAAGGGGGCTCAACCGATGCCAGTCAAGTGGGGTGTGTGTGGCCCAGTTAGTGGCAACGAGGGAGACTGTGGTTGGAGTCCCCTCGCTGTGTCTCTAAAAGAACCAAGATGAACAAGTCATGGCTCTCAGAGGACTTTTCTTCCCCTGGGTCAGCCAGGGGACGGGAAAGGCACGCGTATTTTTGAGAGTGCTTCATGCAAAGCATCTTTTTCTTTTTCAAAAGGGGGCTCAACCGATGCCAGTCAAGTGGGGTGTGTGTGGCCCAGTTAGTGGCAACGAGGGAGACTGTGGTTGGAGTCCCCTCGCTGTGTCTCTAAAAGAACCAAGATGAACAAGTCATGGCTCTCAGAGGACTTTTCTTCCCCTGGGTCAGCCAGGGGACGGGAAAGGCACGCGTATTTTTGAGAGTGCTTCATGCAAAGCATCTTTTTCTTTGTCAAAAGGGGGGGTCAACCGATGCCAGTCAAGTGGGGTGTGTGTGGCCCAGTTAGTGGCAACGAGGGAGACTGTGGTTGGAGTCCCCTCGCTGTGTCTCTAAAAGAACCAAGATGAACAAGTCATGGCTCTCAGAGGACTTTTCTTCCCCTGGGTCAGCCAGGGGACGGGAAAGGCACGCGTATTTTTGAGAGTGCTTCATGCAAAGCATCTTTTTCTTTGTCAAAAGGGGGGGTCAACCGATGCCAGTCAAGTGGGGTGTGTGTGGCCCAGTTAGTGGCAACGAGGGAGACTGTGGTTGGAGTCCCCTCGCTGTGTCTCTAAAAGAACCAAGATGAACAAGTCATGGCTCTCAGAGGACTTTTCTTCCCCTGGGTCAGCCAGGGGACGGGAAAGGCACGCGTATTTTTGAGAGTGCTTCATGCAAAGCATCTTTTTCTTTTTCAAAAGGGTGCTCAACCGATGCCAGTCAAGTGGGGTGTGTGTGGCCCAGTTAGTGGCAACGAGGGAGACTGTGGTTGGAGTCCCCTCGCTGTGTCTCTAAAAGAACCAAGATGAACAAGTCATGGCTCTCAGAGGACTTTTCTTCCCCTGGGTCAGCCAGGGGACGGGAAAGGCACGCGTATTTTTGAGAGTGCTTCATGCAAAGCATCTTTTTCTTTTTCAAAAGGGGGCTCAACCGATGCCAGTCAAGTGGGGTGTGTGTGGCCCAGTTAGTGGCAACGAGGGAGACTGTGGTTGGAGTCCCCTCGCTGTGTCTCTAAAAGAACCAAGATGAACAAGTCATGGCTCTCAGAGGACTTTTCTTCCCCTGGGTCAGCCAGGGGACGGGAAAGGCACGCGTATTTTTGAGAGTGCTTCATGCAAAGCATCTTTTTCTTTTTCAAAAGGGGGCTCAACCGATGCCAGTCAAGTGGGGTGTGTGTGGCCCAGTTAGTGGCAACGAGGGAGACTGTGGTTGGAGTCCCCTCGCTGTGTCTCTAAAAGAACCAAGATGAACAAGTCATGGCTCTCAGAGGACTTTTCTTCCCCTGGGTCAGCCAGGGGACGGGAAAGGCACGCGTATTTTTGAGAGTGCTTCATGCAAAGCATCTTTTTCTTTTTCAAAAGGGGGCTCAACCGATGCCAGTCAAGTGGGGTGTGTGTGGCCCAGTTAGTGGCAACGAGGGAGACTGTGGTTGGAGTCCCCTCGCTGTGTCTCTAAAAGAACCAAGATGAACAAGTCATGGCTCTCAGAGGACTTTTCTTCCCCTGGGTCAGCCAGGGGACGGGAAAGGCACGCGTATTTTTGAGAGTGCTTCATGCAAAGCATCTTTTTCTTTTTCAAAAGGGGGCTCAACCGATGCCAGTCAAGTGGGGTGTGTGTGGCCCAGTTAGTGGCAACGAGGGAGACTGTGGTTGGAGTCCCCTCGCTGTGTCTCTAAAAGAACCAAGATGAACAAGTCATGGCTCTCAGAGGACTTTTCTTCCCCTGGGTCAGCCAGGGGACGGGAAAGGCACGCGTATTTTTGAGAGTGCTTCATGCAAAGCATCTTTTTCTTTTTCAAAAGGGGGCTCAACCGATGCCAGTCAAGTGGGGTGTGTGTGGCCCAGTTAGTGGCAACGAGGGAGACTGTGGTTGGAGTCCCCTCGCTGTGTCTCTAAAAGAACCAAGATGAACAAGTCATGGCTCTCAGAGGACTTTTCTTCCCCTGGGTCAGCCAGGGGACGGGAAAGGCACGCGTATTTTTGAGAGTGCTTCATGCAAAGCATCTTTTTCTTTTTCAAAAGGGGGCTCAACCGATGCCAGTCAAGTGGGGTGTGTGTGGCCCAGTTAGTGGCAACGAGGGAGACTGTGGTTGGAGTCCCCTCGCTGTGTTTTACATGCTTTTAGAAGGGCATGAAATGGCTTGGAGGTTGACTTTCATCATATGCAAACTGTTGGCTACCAAAATGCTGCCTTTCCAACAACTGTGGTTATAGGCAATGAGGAACATACTGATGAAGATGAGACGCAGATACCCGATTGGGATGACAACTTAAATATTCGGTCAGGGCAAGAAGAAACTCGGTCTGAGGGGTAGGGGAGTGCAAACACAACAATTGATGATTAAGTTCTAGATCACACCTACTGTCAACCCACAGTCAGACACTCGAGGAGGTCAACAGAGGCGGTGGAGGAGGATGCAACCGACGTCGAAGTAACCTGGCGCCTTCCTGGACACAGTCGGAGCACTGGTAGCACGTCTACAACTGCATCCTCAGCCACCACTCTGCCTCTGAGCATTATTCGGGGTGGATCAACAGGTCGCATGGCCTCTAAGCCTTGCCTAGCCAGGTCCTTTTTTGACATAGAAAAAGATCGCCCAAATTATGTGATCTGTAAAATTTGTCATGGTTCTCTTAGTAGAGGTCAAAACCTCAGCAGTTTGACAACTTCTTCCATGAATCGTCACATGAATAAATATCATATGGCCCGATGGGAAGCTCACCGTGCTGCAATGCGGCCTAGCGGAGCGAACCATCCACCGCCTGCCCCTTCCAGTGCATCCGCGCGCTCGTCATCTTCTAGGACTGTGGGGACAGCTGTCACACCTGTTTTTCCACCCACAACTTCCACCACTGTAACCGCAACAGGCAGTTTGCTTGGTAGGTCGTCAGTTGGTTTGGAAGGGGAAACAAGTGAGTGTGTACAGCTCTCTCAGACATCGATAGCACCAACTTTGGATGAAGGCAACATCATGTCTCCGCCTGCACTTTCCTCACAAAGCTGCATTTTTCCAGGGACACCCGACTCAACACCGTCTACACACAGCAGCCAGATCTCTGTCCCTCAGATGTGGTCAAATAAAAGGCCACTTCCTGCGACCCATGACAAAGCGAAGAGGTTGACTCTATCCCTCTGTAAGCTGTTGACTACAGAAATGCTGCCTTTCCGCCTAGTGGACACACAGGATTTTAGAGACCTTATGTCTGTCGCTGTGCCCCAGTACCAGATGCCTAGTCGCCACTACTTCTCTAAGAAAGGTGTGCCCGCGCTACACCAGCATGTCGCACACAACATCACCGCTTCCTTGAGAAACTCTGTGTGTGAACGGGTGCATTTCACCACCGATACTTGGACCAGTAAGCATGGACAGGGACGTTACATGTCGCTGACTGGCCACTGGGTAACTATGGTGATAGATGGTGAAGGGTCTGCTGCACAAGTCTTGCCGTCCCCACGACTTGTGTGTCAATCCTCTGTCTGTCCAAGTTCCGCCACTGCTTCTGCATCCTCCACCTCATCTGGGTCCTCCACCTCCGCCCCAAGCCTGCCTGGTCAGGCCACCAGCGTTCTCACTGCGCAGAAGGAATCACGCACCCCTCATTACTATGCTGGTAGCAGAGCGCAACGGCATCAGGCGGTCTTTAGCTTGACATGTCTTTGAAATAGGAGTCACACAGCGACTGAGTTGTGGGCAGCTCTGGAGACTGATTTTGATAAATGGTTGTCTCCACTCAACCTGCAGCCTGGTAAGGCCGTGTGCGACAATGCTGCAAACCTGGGTGCGGCCCTTCGCCTGGGCAAGGTGACACACGTGCCTTGTATGGCTCACGTGTTTAACCTTGTTGTCCAGCAATTTTTAACACACTATCCCGGCCTAGATGGCCTTCTGACCAGGGCACGGAAACTGTCTGCAGTGCTCACTTCCGCCGTTCAACCGCCGCACCTGAGCGACTTGCATCGCTCCAGAAGTCTTTCGGCCTGCCGGTTCATCGCCTGAAATGCGATGTGGCGACACGCTGGAATTCAACTCTCCACATGTTACAGCGACTGTGGCAGCACCGGCGAGCCCTGGTGCAATACGTCATGATGTATAGCCTGGGCCAACGAGATGCAGAAGTGGGGCAGATCACCCTGATGGAGTGATCTCAGATCAAGGACCTATGCACCCTTCTGCACAGTTTCGACATGGCGACGAATATGTTTAGCGCTGACAATGCCATTATCAGCATGACGATTACAGTCATTTACATGCTGGAGCACACGCTAAACACTATTCGTAGTCAGGGGGTGGGACAACAGGAAGGGGAGGAACTACAGGAGGATTCATATGCGCAAGACACAACAACATCACCAAGGTCCAGACGTTCATCATCACCAACGCGGCAGGCATGGGACCATGGGGGACAGGGATCAACAAGGGCGCATGGTAGCAGGTGAGATGTTGAGGAAGGTGCAGGAGGACATGAAGATATGGAGGACGAACTGTCCATGGACATGGAAGACTCAGCAGATGAGGGGGACCTTGGTCAAATTTCAGTTGAAAGAGGTTGGGGGGAGATGACAGAGGAAGAAAGAACGGTTAGCACCTCTATGCCACAAACACAGCGTGGACTTGGTGCGCATGGCTGCGCAAGACACATGAGTGCCTTCTTGTTGCACTACCTCCAACATGACCCTCGTATTGTCAAAATTAGAAGTGATGATGACTACTGGCTTGCCACACTATTAGATCCCCGGGACAAGTCCAAATTTTGTGACATAATTCCACCCATAGAAAGGGACGCACGTATGCAGGAGTATCAGCAGAAGCTGTTACTCGATCTTAGCTCGGCTTTTCCACCAAACAACCGTGCAGGTGAAGGGAGTGATTCTCCCAGTTGTAACTTGACAAACATGGGACGGCCTCGTCATCTTCAACAGTCTACCCGTACCAGTAGGACCGTATCTGGTGCTGGTAACAGCAATTTTATGGAATCTTTTCATAATTTTTTTAGACCCTCCTTTGCAAGGCCACCAGAGACAACAAGTCTGACACATAGTCAACGGATGGAGAGGATGATACAGGAGTATCTCCAAATGAACATCGATGCAATGACTTTGCAAATGGAGCCTTGCTCCTTTTGTGCTTCAAATCTAGAAAAATGTCAAGAGCTCTCCAGTTACGCCTCGAAGATTTTGTCGTGTCCAGCTGCCAGCGTTGTCTCTGAACGTGTCTTCAGTGCTGCTGGGTGTGTGCTGACAGATAAGCGCACGCGTCTGTCCAGTGACAATGTGGACAGACTGACGTTCATCAAAATGAACAAGTCATGGATCCAGAAGGAATTTACTACCCCTGTGTCATCCTGGGGAGAGTAAATGCTTGTGGATTTGGAATGTGCTTGATGCAAATCAAAACATCCTGTTTGCAACTAGGGCACAAGTGCTGCCACTGATAAGGTGTCTGTGTGGGGCCCAATTTTTGGAAAAAAAGGGAGACTCCGCTTGGAGTAACCCTTGCTTGCTGTGTTTTTTAAAAATGATACAAGATGAACAGATCTGAAGGCAAGATGAAGCCAACATCATGTCTCCGCCTGCACTTTTCTCACAAACCTGCATTTTTCCAGGGACACCCTACTCAACACCGTCTACAGACAGCAGCCAGATCTCTGTCCCTCAGATGTGGTCAAATAAAAGGCCACTTACTGCGACCCATGACAAAGCTAAGTGGTTGACTCTATCCCTCTGTAAGCTGTTGGCTACCGAAATGCTGCCTTTACGCGTAGTGGACACACAGGATTTTACAGACCTTATGTCTGTCGCTGTGCCCCAGTACCAGATGCCCAATCACCACTGCTTCTCCAAGAAAAGCATGCCCGCGCTACACCGGCATGTCGCACACAACATCACCACTTCCTTGAGAAAATCTGTGTGCGACAGGGTGCATTTCAACACAGATACTTGGACCAGTAAGCATAGACAGGGTCATTACATGTCACTGACTGGGCACTGGCAAACTATGGTGAGAGATGGAGAAGGGTCTGCTGTACAAGTCTTGCCGTCCCCACGAGTTGTTTCAATCCTTGTTCTGTATGTAGAAGTTAATACACTGCTTCTGCCTCTTCAACCTCGTGTGGGTCCTCTACCTTTGCGCAAACCCTGTGTGGTCAGGCCACCCTTCCTTGCAACTGCGCACAAGGACTACCACACACCTCCTTACTATGCTGGCAGCAGAGCTCAATGCCATCAGGCGGTCAAAGTTTTACTTTGAAATGTATGGGAAATGTGAGTCACACCGCTATTACAGAGAATAGTAGTCAGGCAGGGTCAAAACATTAATTGAGGAACAGGAACAGAATGGGACGGCCAGGACTTAATCAGAAAACAAGCAGAGGTGAAATGCGTATCGGCCAACAAGGTACATAAACAGCAAGCAGGAAAAGTAGTCAGGTAACAAGCACACAAAATCATAAAACTGAACTGGGGGTAAAATTAACCAGAGGTTCATAGCTATGTCTGGCAGTGGTCTGCAGACAGGATGGGCATAAAAAAGGGTGTGGTGTCTTCCCATTGGTTGTAGCTGAATGATGGTATTTCATCTGTGAGATACCCACCAGCTACATTCAGCCAGAGATTCTGCATCTGTCAAGGTAATGCAGCCCAGTGGGTGAGCATAACCTGCGTCCACCTGCGCCGCTGGCATCGACTACTCTCCCATCATCAGCACTATTCATGAAAGGAACACGTTGTCACCTGGCGACCGGAGTACAAATTGACGGAGCGGACTCCGTTGGTGACTTAACAGCCGTGTGCGGCAATGATGCAAACCTGGCTGCGGGCCATCCTCAGGGCAATGTGACACACGTGCCTTTTATGGCTCACGTGTTGATCCGAATTCTCCAGCAATTTTTAAAACACCATCACGGCCTACATGGCCTTGTGCAGCGGGCACGCTCGCTATGTGCTCACTTCCATCGTGCGCACACAGCAGCTCAACAACTTTCATCACTCCGGAAGTCTTAGGGTCTGGCAGTTAAACGCCGGAAATGCGATGTTCCGACACGCAGGAATTGGAATCTGCACATGTTGCAGCGTGTGTGGCAGCACCGCAGAGCCCTGCTGAAATACGGTAAGACATATAGCCTGGGATAAGTTGATCCAGAGGTGGTGCAGATCACGCTGCTGGAGTGGTGTCAGATCAAGGACCTATGCACCCTGCTACACAGTTTTGAAATGTCGACGAAGATGTTTAGCACTGGCAATGTCATTCTCAGCGTGACAATTCTGGTCATCTACATGATGGAGCACACTGTAATTATTATTCGGAGTCAGGTGTTGGGACAAGAGGAAGGGGAGGAAGTACAGGAGGAGTCATATGCGGAAGGGATAACAAGATCTACGAGGTCCAGATGGTCAGCGGCACCTATGCGGCAGTCATGGTGAGGGAGAGGGATTAACAAGGGCGCATAGTATCAGCAAAAAGTGTTGATGAAAGTGCAGGAGCCCATGAAGAAATGGAGGACGAACTGGCGATGGGCATGGAAGACTCAGCAGATGAGTGAGAGCTTGCTCACATTTCGGTTGTGCGAGGTTGTGGGTAGAGGGCAGAGGAAGGATGCACGATTCTCACCTCTCTGCCACCAACACACCAAGGACTTGGTCCTCCTGGATGCACAAGACACATGAGCGCCTTCTTGCTGCACTACCTACATGACCCTCGGATTGTATGAATTTGAAGTAATCCTGAATACTGGGTTGCCACACTGTTAGATCCCCGGTACAAGACAAAATTTGGCGAACTAATTCCTGCCATAGAAATAGACGCACGTATACAGGAGTATCTGCAGAATGTGGTACGCAATCTTAGATCTACTTTTCCACTAAACACCAGTGCTGCACAGAGTGAATCTCAACACTTTGTCATGGATAGGAGGAAATGGTCTTTTACTTGTCCACATCGGAGGGACCGAGGGATGGCTGCTGTGCTGAGATGGCGTTGAGTACGGTGTCCCTGCACAGTTGCACTTTTGGTCATATCCCAAAATGAGTTGAAAAAGGACAGATGCTGTTGGAAAGGGGAACAGGTGTGTTGGAAAGGGGAAAAAAATTTTGGTCCGTGGATTTGGTGGTTAAACAACTGTAACATTTGCTGAAGAAACAACATCTGTTACAGTGGGACTGGCAGATTTGGATAAAGTGGTATATAATCTGTGACCGCTATATAACAAAAATTAATAAGAAAAGAAAGAGAAAGGTATATATCACCTTCAGCAGTCAGTGTCCACCGTGCTCCCAGTTGGAAAAGGAGAGGTTGGCAACTTGAAGGTTTGGTGGAGGATACAGAGCTGTGTGGCTATGAAACTAATAGTAGCCTGAACCGAGTTAGACGCCATTCGGATCTGGAGACTGTGAGCCCTGTTAGCGTCACAGGGTCCACATGCCCACCCAGCCCAGGAACTCCCTGTTAACAACACAGGGGCCATTGAGTACGCTGACCGTGTGCGTAGGGGCCACACCTGTGGACAGCAGGCGCATCAGCAGCAGCAGGCCTGTTAATGCCACTGGGCTGCACAAGCAGGACTGTTAGGACAGGAGCTGGTCTTAACCGTTCTGCGTTACCAACTGTGGTGGTGGCCTGCATCCACCACCCTATCCCTGCCTACCTCTGGCCTAAAGCCGCAATGGGTTCAACACATGGAGGTGTGCTCTTTCGGAGCATAATAGAAGACTGTGCACCTCCTTGTTGGCTCCAGCCCCTTTTATAACCTGGGTCCGCCCCAAACCAGGGTGAACCACAATGCACCTCCTGGAGACAAAAGCAGAGTGACACGTCATGAGTGGCATAACTAGCGTCCTATTTGGAAACGCAACTTCAATGATGACCTCATGGCTGCCATGACCCAAACACCTCACCAGTCATCGTCTGACCATCAATAATGCGGTGACAAGTCATAGGTGTGGGCCTCTGCAAGCCATTTGGGAGGACACCTGATGCCCTGTGGTCTATATGGGACCCCCACATCAGGGCCAGGGCCAAAGAGTTCATTACCGGACCTAGTCTCTGATGCAGGAAGTGCCTGAGCATGCTCAGTAGCATGAAATACAGTCTCTGAAAAAAGACTATCAGCTTTAGCATGGTGTCTAGGCACAAAACAGGACTTAGACCCGGCACAGAATGCAAGCACCTGTGCAAAGAGGCTTTTCACACTTAGTGTGGGAGCATGCGCTGTATCCCGAAATGAAGACTTAGCGTCAGGAATGGCACAGTCAGGCTGAGCATACTCACTAGGCGAAACACTGTAATTATGCTGCAGCTGGGGTACATCGGCACACGCATGCGCACTAGCTGCCTCTCCACACTTAGACGTGGAGGGGAAATTTGTCTTGGAGATGCTGTCTATGAACAGAAGGAAAAGCTAAAGGAAGCCTGACTTTCTATCCCTCCGAATTATGAAATGCAGCAATGAATTCCATGAGTTTGCTATAACATTAGCGTAGCTAAATGTGCATGAGGGTGTGATGTAGAGGTGCTAGAAATAGCTTGTCACCAGTGGGGCACTAATGGAATACAACAGCCAGTTCTATGATGCCACAAAATGGCAGTATTTTGTGCTATCATTATAGCTTATTAAAACAGAGCACGAGGTTGTCATGCAGAGGTGCTGCACATAGATTTGCAGTAGTGTGAATAGACAAAAGTACAATAGCCACGTTTAGGATACAACTAGGTACACTGAGTGTTTGCTACTATAAATGGCTGAGTTTAAAAAAGTTTGAGTGTGCAATGCAGGCAGACGTGCTGCAAATAACGTTCCAATACTGTGAATTGACAAAAGTACAATAGCCACGTTTAGGATACAACTAGGTACAGTGAGTGTTTGCTAGTATAATGGCTGAGTTTAAAAAAGTTAGAGTGTGCAATGCAGGCAGACGTGCTGCAAATAACGTTCCAATACTGTGAATAGACAAAAGTACAATAGCCACGTTTAGGATACAACTAGGTACACTGAGTGTTTGCTACTATAAATGGCTGAGTTTAAAAAAGTTTGAGTGTGCAATGCAGGCAGACGTGCTGCAAATAACGTTCCAATACTGTGAATTGACAAAAGTACAATAGCCACGTTTAGGATACAACTAGGTACACTGAGTGTTTGCTACTATAAATGGCTGAGTTTAAAAAAGTTTGAGTGTGCAATGCAGGCAGACGTGCTGCAAATAACGTTCCAATACTGTGAATTGACAAAAGTACAATAGCCACGTTTAGGATACAACTAGGTACACTGAGTGTTTGCTAGTATAATGGCTGAGTTTAAAAAAGTTAGAGTGTGCAATGCAGGCAGACGTGCTGCAAATATCGTTCCAATACTGTGAATAGACAAAAGTACAATAGCCACGTTTAGGATACAACTAGGTACACTGAGTGTTTGCTACTATAAATGGCTGAGTTTAAAAAAGTTTGAGTGTGCAATGCAGGCAGACGTGCTGCAAATAACGTTCCAATACTGTGAATTGACAAAAGTACAATAGCCACGTTTAGGATACAACTAGGTACAGTGAGTGTTTGCTAGTATAATGGCTGAGTTTAAAAAAGTTAGAGTGTGCAATGCAGGCAGACGTGCTGCAAATATCGTTCCAATACTGTGAATAGACAAAAGTACAATAGCCACGTTTAGGATACAACTAGGTACACTGAGTGTTTGCTAGTGTAATGGCTTAGTAACAATGAGTTGTAGTGTGCAATGCAGGCAGACGTGCTCTGCAAATGTCTTTGCACTAGTGGGACTATAGCAAAGTCCAATAGCCACGTTTAGGATGCCACTAGGTACACTGAGTGTTTGCTAGTAAAATTGCTTAGTTTAAAAAAGTTGGAGTGTGCAATGCAGGCAGATGTGCTCTGCTAATATCTTTGCACTAGTGGGACTATAGCAAAGTCCAATAGCCACGTATAGGATGCCACTAGGTACACTGAGTGTTTGCTAGTATAATGGCTTAGTTAAAATGAGTTTGAGTGTGCAATGCAGGCAGACGCGCTATGCAAATGTCTTTGCACTAGTGGGACTATAGCAAAGTCCAATAGCCACGTATAGGATGCCACTAGGTACACTGAGTGTTTGCTAGTATAATGGCTTGGTTTTAATGAGTTGGAGTGTGCAATGCAGGCAGACGCGCTCTGCAAATGTCTTTGCACTAGTGGGACTATAGCAAAGTCCAATAGCCACGTATAGGATGCCACTAGGTACACTGAGTGTTTGCTAGTATAATGGCTTGGTTAGAATGAGTTGTAGTGTGCAATGCAGGCAGATGTGCTCTGCTAATGTCTTTGCACTAGTGGGACTATAGCAAAGTCCAATAGCCACGTATAGGATGCCACTAGGTACACTGAGTGTTTGCTAGTATAATGGCTTAGTTAAAATGAGTTTGAGTGTGCAATGCAGGCAGACGCGCTATGCAAATGTCTTTGCACTAGTGGGACTATAGCAAAGTCCAATAGCCACGTATAGGATGCCACTAGGTACACTGAGTGTTTGCTAGTATAATGGCTTGGTTAGAATGAGTTGTAGTGTGCAATGCAGGCAGATGTGCTCTGCTAATGTCTTTGCACTAGTGGGACTATAGCAAAGTCCAATAGCCACGTATAGGATGCCACTAGGTACACTGAGTGTTTGCTAGTATAATGGCTTAGTTAAAATGAGTTTGAGTGTGCAATGCCGGCAGACGCGCTATGCAAATGTCTTTGCACTAGTGGGACTATAGCAAAGTCCAATAGCCACGTATAGGATGCCACTAGGTACACTGAGTGTTTGCTAGTATAATGGCTTGGTTTTAATGAGTTGGAGTGTGCAATGCAGGCAGACGCGCTCTGCAAATGTCTTTGCACTAGTGGGACTATAGCAAAGTCCAATAGCCACGTATAGGATGCCACTAGGTACACTGAGTGTTTGCTAGTATAATGGCTTGGTTAGAATGAGTTGTAGTGTGCAATGCAGGCAGACGCGCTCTGCAAATGTCTTTGCACTAGTGGGACTATAGCAAAGTCCAATAGCCACGTATAGGATGCCACTAGGTACACTGAGTGTTTGCTAGTATAATGGCTTGGTTAGAATGAGTTGTAGTGTGCAATGCAGGCAGACGCGCTCTGCAAATGTCTTTGCACTAGTGGGACTATAGCAAAGTCCAATAGCCACGTATAGGATGCCACTAGGTACACTGAGTGTTTGCTAGTATAATGGCTTAGTTATCAGTTGGAGTGTGCAGAGGACAAGAGGGTACAGTGGCAGGATTGTGGTGCTCTGGGTAGAGGAATGGAAGCCTGCCTTTCTATTCCCTCCTAATGGTGAAATGCAGGTAGGAAATCCCTGACCTGGGCTACACAGACGCTGTTGCTGTTTGCAGGACCTGTCACCTATGGCTCTCTGACCCTGCCGGTTGGAGCCCTTAAAAGGACTGCTATAAAGTGCTCTCCCTAAGCTGTCTAACGCTGTGTATGCAGCGCATACAGCTGTATCGGCTATAGGACTCAGGAAGACGGAGCTGCGACAGTGATGTCTGACACCAAAGACGCAGAAGGCAGATAATGGCGTCCGTGAAGAAAATGTCCGGTTTTATAATGCAGGGACATGTGACATGCAGATCCTATCACACATGCCGTTGCTTCTCTGGCTCAAAGTCCACTTAGCTGTGTGTGTGTCTGGGATTGGCTGACATGCTGGCCCGCCCCACAAGACGCGCGCACTTAGGGAAGGAAGACAAGAAAAAAAAAAAAAAAAAATGGCGATCGCCATTATAGAAACAGCAGTGATCTGAAGGCGCTGTTCACGCACACTATACACTGAAATGTGATAATAGTTTGATTCACAGAGTGACTTACACTATTACAGCAGAAACCAAGCTATGATTTAGCTGTTTTTTGGCTGCTAGAACCGTTCTCGAACGTTTCTAGAACTACCGAGCTTTTGCAAAAAGCTCGAGTTCTAGTTCGATCTAGAACATGCCCCAAAATCACTCGAGCCGCGAACTGGAGAACCACGAACCGCGCTCAACTCTAGTCACCACAAAACCGTAGCATCAGTGCAAAAATAGTACAATTAAAAACATCAGCTTGAGATGCATAAAAATAAGCCATCACTAAGCCCCAGATCCTGAAAAATGAGAACAGTATGAGTTTCGCAAATATAGCGCAAAAAGTTTACCACTTTTTTTGGACATACCTGTGAATATTTTTTAACCCCTTAGATAAAAGTAAACCTAAATATGTTTGGTGTCTACGTACTTGTAACGACCAGAGGCATCACACTGACACATCAGTTTTACCATATACACTGTGTGCAGAATTATTAGGCAAGTTGTAAAATATTACTTTCAACAAGATGGGGTGCTGTACATCGCCCAGGCCAAAAACTAGTACTCTACCAGGATACAGCTAAACCCCCACTAAAGTGGAAGCATCACAGGTGCAGGAGCAGCAAATCACACACACACCTCCATGGAATAGAGGGGAGCAATTGTTAGATAATAAAACTGCACAATAGTGGCTTGCATAGAGCGCTGTTCACATGCAGATAACACAGTCACAAACCTGCAGCCTATTAGGTGACGCCCATACTATTAGATCAGGCGGGCTGCCAAGCCGTACCCCACCTGTGTATCATGCACGGACAGACACTCAACAATGCAAAAAATCCTTTTTTATACCGGATACAGCCAGGCCCCTTTCTGTTAAGCTTTGCATTGTAGAATGTCTGTCCGTGCATGATACACAGGTGGGGTATGGCTTTTTTTAACCTTTTGATTACTCTTTTCCTTTCAGACAAATTCACAACTGCAGTAGAGTTCAACCACACATGAATATATTTGCTCATCTCTTCTTGTAATCATACTTGCAGTTTTATCATTTATGAGGTGCAATGACTATTCAATCAGAGTTGCACTTGGAGAGGTGAGGGATTATCAGGTGTCCCCTACTCCAACTTTGTTAGTAATGCTTCCTTTAACCCCTTACAGACAATGGACTTAACGGTACATCAAATTTTGCAATGCATTCTAGAAAATGGACGTACTGGTAGGTCTAGGTGTTCGGGTGGGACACGGCTCTGTACTCACATGATCACTGCTGGTAGCTTGGCTTAAGTGAAAGCTGGGCTCCAGCTGTCACATCCAGTGCTGGTGCCTCCACCAACCTTAACTGTTTAACCCCCTAAATTCCACGCACAATAGCAATCGTAACAGTTAGGAGGCTGTAGGATAGAAAGAGCTCTCTCTCAATTAGGACCACCACAATGTAATCACGGGGTCCCGATCATTGCCATGGGTACCCGAGGTCAAATAATGACCTCCAGTTTTGCTGGTTACAGAGGCTTGTTAGACCATGCCAGTCGTTCTGTCAGTGTCATACTGATAGGTATAATGCATTATACCAGAGACAGACTAATAAAAGTTTAGATGAACTAATTAAAAAAGTTATACAAAAGTAAAGAAATAAATATATAAATATACAAATATTTTTGGAAAATCCCCAAATAAATAACAAAAAATAATTAAAAGATATTATACCAATAAACACATATGTTTATGTAAAAGCAAAAATAAATAAAAAAGGACACATAATTAGTCTCACCGCATCTGAAGCAACTTGATCTATAAACTAGTTAACCAGTGAATACCATACAGTGAATATCATAAAAAAATATTAGGAAATGTTGCAAAAATTAGGCTTTTTCATCAAACCACCAAAAAAAGTGGAGTAAAATGGGAATAAAAGTGTCAAATTTAAAATCATATAGTATCACTGAAAATGTCCTCTCATCCCACAGTAAACAAGCAACCACAAGTCAGAATATAGTGATGCATTGTGTGAAGGAGGCAAAACATTAAAAACCCATATAAATGTGGTATTGCAGTAATCGTAATGACCCAAGAAACAAAGCCATGTTAACAGTGAACAACATAAAATGAAACTAAAAAAAACTATTTCTGAATTGCTGGTGTTTGCTCATTCTGCTTCCCAAAAATGGATATAAAAACCCAACAAAAAAATGTTATGTGCCAAAAAATGGTATCAATAAAAAAAGTCATCATATCGTGCAAAACATAGGCTTTCACATGACAGAAAAATTAAGAAAATATAGATCTCAAAATATTGTGACACAAACTTTTTTAAAGTGTGGTTTTATTGTGTGATAGTAGCCATAGATGAAAACCTAATATAAACCTGACATCGCTGTAATCGCACCAACCCAAAGAATAAAACCATCTTATCACTTATATTGCAAGTTGAATGGCAAAAAAATAAAATTAATTATTGAACTACTGTTGATTTGATTATTCTGTCTCCCAAAGAGCAGTAAGGCTCAGTTCACATTTGTCAAAAACTCTGCGCTAAGTGCTTACACCGAGGTTTACGTGTAAATCTCTAAAATACATGATTAGATACAATCCGCGATGGAACATTCACTATTAGGGCTAAGCGGATCCGAACTGTAAAAGTCCGGATCCGCGTGGTTTTAAAGATTTCTGGGTGCCGGATCCGGATCCGTAATTCAGGGTGCACTATCCAAATCTGGCATTGGGGAGAATAATTGAAAAATAAAGAAAAACAGAAATAAAACAGCGTTTCATACTTACCAAGACTCAGTGTCATGGTGGTACACTGCTTTCGGGTCGCGCATTTACTTCCTGTACTGTGCATTGTATAGTCACAGCTTTCCATGTTTTCCCCACCCACTGGCCGTCCTCTCGTCTGTGATTGGTTGCAGGCACACGCGCCCCCAGCCTGTGACAGTATTTGCCTGTTGTCCTGTCATCGCAGCTGTCATTGTCTGCACAGCCAGGGTCGTGCTCTATCGCCTCTGGCTATGTAGCAGAGCTGAAGCGGCGTGGGACCTCCTGTGGATTATGCCGGACCTGCAGTGTGTTGGGTGTGAATAAAGTGGTGAAGAAGGATGTGTGTTTTGTACTTTATTCCAAATAAAGGATTTTTCTCTGTGTCTGTGCTTATTTACATTAATTTACAGGTTAGTGTCATGCAAGTATCTCATAGATACCTGTGCTATCACACTAACCTAGGGTTTCTTAGAATCTGTGCGCTGATATTGTGATGCCCCAGGGGTGCCGATCCTGTTCAGGGACGCCACAGGGCTTGTTCAATATGGCGAACAAGTAATGTCAGTTTTTATATGTCGTGACGCCACTTACGGCTTGCGGTCAGGGATGTGAATGACCACCACTGCAGGTTTTACGAGCGTCTGGGGCTGATGGGATCTGCAGCCAGATGATGTAGCCTCCCGTGAGTGAGGCAGGCCCCAGGGACTCGGGTGAGCAGGATAGCGGGTCCTGGAATAACATAGGCTGAGTCCAAAAGTCTTTTAACTGGTTTTTACTCACTTAGGATGTTGCGGTGAGCTGACCCGGTCAGACACCACTGAGTAATGCACCCTTGCTGGGACAGTACTTCCAGGTAATCCTAAGGGCCAGAATGAGGTGTGTACGCTTAGACACATAGCAACCAGTTCTCCCACACCAATAGATGGGACCCTTGGGCAGCCTCCAGAGGGGACTGGCCTACAAATCTTGTCAAGGGGTGTAGCGGAGGGGCTAGGAGCTAGAGTGCAGAGGTTGTCAGGAAGAGAACCAGTCTGGTGGTGGTGGTGAGTGGCGGTCATGAGGTGGATACGGGCACTGCCACTAGTCAGACCCTGCATGGGGTAGTAACCATTAGCAGGGGGAGAACGGTCACCTGGTAGAAAGAGTATGGTTCCCCCTTGGCTATCGACAACACCTCCTCGGGCTGCAAAGATAAGAAACAAAACACAAATTTTCCCACACAGGGGAGATATTTACATGTAAACATACCAGGTACCATACCACCACCACCCACCACCCACGAGTCTTAAACCCAAGACCCGAATATGGAGTGATTACCAGTCCTTTTGGTGACCTGGTCTCGGCCTGCTCCTAAGTAAACCATTCCAGCGACAGTCCTACTTGTTCTGGTGGCGTAAGGTAGGCCCCATAAACAGGCCTACCTGCTTCGTCTCTTTGTGCTGGAGAGCAGGCCCCATAAAAAGGCCTGCCCCCTTGGTGGTGCAGAGCCATGCCCCATCAACAGGCACACTCTGGGGTTGGTACCACTGGGGTAACTATGTATACTGCGAGAGTTTGTGGCTATAGCCAGTTCATAACCTGTGGTCCATGTAAAGTGCACATAACCTGGTGCTAAGAATACTTGAAGAGTTCACGCAAAAGTCCTTGCGGGCACATTTTACTTAAACGATACTTTAGCTTTTCATAAAATATTTTAAACTATGCTTTCTCTATACCGTAGTTGGAGCTGACCAAGGTTGCTGCTGTTTGACCTACGCAGTACTATGCTGTCACCTGTGTGAGGTCGTGCCCTCCCACCGGTGTATGTGTCTCAATGTGAATGATGGGTGTACTGGGTGCTGATACCTGTGTACTGTCTTCTGGTTTGGCTACACCAGGCTCCTTTAGGCTCTGAACAGGTTCTTCTGGTCCTCTAACTTCTTCTCTGGGTTGAGGGAAGGTGATCACTGGTATTACAATGGCTCCAGTGTATTGAGGCCAACTTGCAGGGAAATCACCATGCACAGTGTGGATCATCTTCTCCCTTTTTTCTTTGACTGGCGAAGAGTTGGGGACTTTCTCAAGGGTTCTTAGCTGTTCAGGGCACCTCTTAAGGTGGTCTCTGGAAACCACAGCTGTCATCTTTCCTCCATCTTTGCTGATGAGGCATGTCTTCTCATGGCTAAGTGTTGACGGTAACACGGTGTAGGGTTCTGCTTCCCAGTGGTTGTCGAGTTTGTGGAATCCCAGTCGGCACCTTGTAGAGGGTCTTAGAGGGTCTCAATTCCCATTTCCAGATCCACTGGCAGTCTTCCAGGTCTGGCCCTCATCAGATATGCCAGTGTGCAGTTCGTGGAACTCACGGGAATATTGTTATACATGTCCACCAGGTCAGGCAGCTTCTCTGGCCACTAGCACCTTTTTTCTAGTGGTAGAGTTTTCAGGAGGTTGAGAACAATGTGATTCATCTTCTCGCACATGCCATTGGTCTGAGGATGGTAGGGTGTGGTACGGATCTTCTTGCAGCCATAAAGGTTTCAAAACTCCTGGAAGACCTCAGCTTCAACAGCTGAGCCCTGGTCAGTGAGCACTTGGTCTGGGTAGCCATGTGGTCTGCAGAAATGGGCTTGGAAAGCTCTGGCTGCAGTCTGGCCTGTAAAGTCCTTGACTGGTTCTACCACCAGGAACCTGGAGTAATGATCAACCATGGTGAGGGCATAGGTGTAGCCCTGTCTGCTGGGCGCCAACTTTACATGGTCCAGGGCCACTAATTCCAGGGGTTGTTTGGTTTGGATCGGCAGGAGCGGTGCTCTCTGACTGTGATGATCTTTTCTTCTGAGGTTGCAGGGGCCGCAGTCTCTACACTACTTCTCCAGGGCAGCTCTCATGCCCACCCAGTAGAATCTCTCCTTGAGGAGTGCCTCCAGCTTCTTTCAACCAAAGTGGCCTGCGCCATTGTGATAGGCTTCTAGCAACCTCCGAGCATCCTTCTGTGGCACAATCACCTGCCACACCTTCTCATGCGTCTTCGGGTTAGTGATGCTCCTGTAGAGTTTGTCTTGGTGGATAAACAATCAACCCTTCTCTCTCCACAGGTGTTGTGCATCAGGCAGAGCTTCTGAATCAAGGCTGGCGTCAGGTTGCGTGATCAGTTTCTTCACCAAGCCAACCAGTGGATCATTCTCTTGAGTCTACCCCCAGTTTTATTGAGGTAGCGGATTCAGGGTCGCTTCTTGGTGGCTTGTATGTGACTGCTCGCTCTAGTTGGCTCCACGGCGATGGAACGCTGGCAGCTCGATCTTTTCAAGGTCATCCACAGCTTCACTCTCATCTGCAAGATGAGGCATTCTTAATAGAGCATCTGCGTTGCCATTCTTGCGACCGGCCCAGTACTTGACAGTGAAATCATAGCAGGGCTACCTAACCTTGCTCCATGGCACCCAATTTAGCAGTGTCCAAATGGGTTAGGGGGTTCTTGTCCGTGAAGATGGTGAATTTGGTGGCTGTCAGGTAGTGCTTGAATCGCTCTGTGATAGCCCAGACCATGGCCAGGAACTCTAACTAAAATGAGCTATAGTTTTCTGGGTTTCTTTCAGTAGACCGGAGCTTCCTGCTGGCATAAGCGATCACACATTCCTTGCCTTTCAGCACCTGTGAAAGCACTGCTCCCAGCCCCACATTACTGGCATCGGTGTACAGCACAAATGGTAGATTGTAATCAGGGTAGGCTAGAATCTCTTCACCCGTCAGGGCCCCTTTCATTTGTCTGAAGGAGTGTTCTTATGCTTCTCCCCAGTTGAACGGTAGACTGGAGGCCTTCCCCTTCTTTGCTTGGCCTGCCAGGAACTCTTGCAAAGGCACCGCCATCTTCGTATAGCCCTTGATGAACCCCCTGTAGTAGCCCACCAAGCCAAGGAACTAACGTACCTCCCGGACAGTGGTGGGTCTGGGCCATCTCTCGATGACTGTGACATTCTCTGGGTCCGGTGCTACCCCTTCTGCACTGAATACATGACCTAGGTATTGGACCTTTGGCTTTAGTAAATGGCACTTGGATGGCTTCAGCTTCATTCCATATCGGGATCGTGCTTCAAAGACTTCAGCCAGGTGTTTCAAGTGGTCCTCATAGGTCTTGGAGTACACAATGACGTCATCCAGGTAGAGCAGGATGGTCTCAAAGTTGAGGTGTCCCAGGCAGCACTCCATCAGCCTCTGGAAGGCCCCGGGAGCGTTACAAAGTCCAAATGGCATGCTGTTGGACTCGCAGAGGCCCATGGGGGTGGTGAAGGCCGTCTTCTCCCGATCTTCTGCTACAGGGACTTGCCAGTAGCCACTAGTGAGATCTAGGGTAGAAAAGTAGTTAGAGGCCTTTAGGGCAGCCAGGGATTCCTCTCTCCGTGGCAAGGGGTAGATATCCTTGTGTGTTATCAGATTTATCCGTCTATAGTCTACACACATCCTCATTGTGCCATCCTTCTTTTTTACCAGGACTAGGGGAGCTGCCCAAGGACTGCAACTGTCCCTAATGACTCCTGCCTCTTTCATGTCCTTCAGCATGTGTTTGGCACACTGATAATGGGCTGCTGGTATAGGCCTATGTCTTTCCTTAATGGGTGGATGACTGCCTGTGGGTATGTGATGTTGCCCCCTCTTGATTCTCCCAAAGTCTAGTGGATTTTTACTGAAAACCTGCTCGTACTCCTGTATGACCCGGTGAACCCCTTGTTTTAGGTAGGTGGGGGTAGAGTCAGTCCCCACATGGAGTTTTTGACACCAGTCCTCTATTTGTTCTTGGGAGGCTTCGTCCTCTTTTGAGTCAGCTTGCGTCAGGGGCCCTCGGGCTGTATACAGTTGTTTGGGCAGGTAAACAGTTTGGCAATGGTAGCATATCTTGGTAGTCTAGCTTCCTCCTCCCCACAGTTCAGCACTCGTACGGGTACCCTTCTCTTGTGTATGTCAACTACCCCTCTGGATGTCAGGATCATAAGCCAGTGTTCTGAATGAGTGGGTTCTACTACAGCCTGGTAATCCCGTCCCTCGAGACCTACCGCTGCCCTGCACCACATCATCATCTGACTCTGTGGGGGTATCATAATGGGGTTGGTATCTATCACCCGTACACTACCAATTTCACTGCCAGTCTAGTTTACTTGTTGCTTCCGCAAGATGACTCGGATGTATCTTTGCAGGGCTCTCCGTTGTCTGCCCTCAACACCTTCAGCAATCTGTTGAAGCAACAACAACACTTCTCCTAGGCAATTCTCAATGACATTAGTACCTAAAATCATTTGTGGGTTCCTTTCCTTAACATCATGATCCACAACAATTAGTCCTTGTCCCTTCAATTCCTGCCTCCCCACTTTTATGGTCACCTCTTTGACCCCAATCTGGTCTATAGGTTGTCCATTAGCTGCATAGATTGTAAGGTTAGGGTCCGGTCTTCGGAGATCATCGTCAGACCAAAACCTGCGATAAAGGACATACGGGATTATCATTACCTGAGAGCCGGTGTCCAATAATGCTGGGGTTGGGATCCCGTCCAGGGTGATGGACAGGACCGGTCGTCCACCCATATACTGGTCACGGCAGTTAGATGGGCCAGGTTTTCTTAATCCCTGGGAGTGGCCCTTGGCCCCAGGTTTAGCCTGTTTAAAAAACAGACTCTCGCATAGGGGCCTGCTTTCTTGCAACGGCAGCAGATGGGTTGTCCAGACGAGTCATAGCGATCGCTGCTCCTCCCTCAAGATGAGGGACCTTTTCTCCCTCGCATCCAAGGGACGTCTTCTGGGTTGTCAGCCAGCAGGATCCTGTGAGGGGTTTTGGATTCTGGTGGGAGTTGCATCGCTTTCAAGATCCGGGCGATGTCCTTGCTGAGCTGTTGCACCTGTGAGGACAGGGTATCTAAGGTTTTGGCTGACGTTATGAGTCCTTATGCTGCTACCAGGGCCTGCGAGGAGAATTCTGCTCCAGCAGTCGGAGTGCTGGCGGACCAAGCTGGTTGGATGGGGTCCGTGTCGATGTGGGGCTGGAGTGCTTTCAGAATGGCAAAGTCCACATCACTGTGTTCCAGGGACCACAGCCTCATCTGCTTTCTCTCCTCAGAGGAGTGCAGGCCCTGCAAGAACTGTTCTGTCATCATCCTGTTCCCCTCCTGATCACTGACAGGGTCCATGAGCTTGAGAGCCCACAATGCGGCTTGCAACCTGAGGGCATAGTCTCTATTGCTATCTTGGGGCCTCTGGCGGCAGTTATAGAAGCCCATTCTCCACTCTGCCTCCGTGTGGTTTTCAAAGGCAGCTTTCAGTTTGGTAAAAATGATGTCTACAGAGCCCCGATCATCACTGGTCCAGGCCTTAGCCTCTAGTTCTGCTGCTCCAGTCAGTTGCCCCAGCACTACTGCGGCCCTCTGCTTGCCTGTCATTGCGTACATATCCAGCAGGGTGCCGATCTTCTTTTTGAATCCGGTCAGGGTGTCCGCCTTGCCATCGTATTGGGGCAGCCAGGTCGCCCCTGGGACATACGATAAGGAGATCAGCATGATTGGGGAGATTTCATCCGGCGCGGCTATGGCCGCCGCACCGGAGCTAGGCGCCGCTTTGCTCACCGCGCTGGGGCCAGGCGTCGCTTGGGCTGCGGCACCCTGGCTGGGGGCAGTAGTACTCATGGTGTCCATCTTCCCTCAGAGTTCTGCTTCTTTTGCAGGTCACCTTCTCCTCTCGCGGGGTCAGAGCGCTCTGGGGATTCTGGGATGGTGACTCCTCTCAGTGGGCGGGGACTTCGTCTGCACAGGCTGCAGTTTTTTGGATGGCGCGCTTTTAACGGTGGCAAAATGGCGGCAGTTCAAATTTTGCAATTGGACCGCCGAGGCACACTGTCACCCATCTGAACGAGTCTAGTCCATAATCCTGTTTGTGATGCCAAAAGATGTGATGCCCCAGGGGTCCTGATCCTGTTCAGGTGCGCCACAGATTCGTTTTCTGCTTTACCAAAAATATGTATTTTATTAATAGGTAGTATAAGTGAAGGGGACGTTTCGGCCCAAGTATAGGCCTTCTTCACGCCAGTTCACACTAAAGAAAGGTTGAAAACAAAAAATAATCAGTATTTAACAATATAATACAATATTCACATATATACAGATAACATACATATATACATAATGACAGAAAATTCCATGTCGAGTTTGATTCTATAGGAAGGCAGTAACATATACTGGCAGTTACCAAAGAGATTATTTCACAGAAACAATTAAAGGCCCCGTCACACTAAGCAACATCGCTAGCAACATCGCTAGCAACATCGCTGCTAACGAACAACTTTTGTGACGTTGCTAGCGATGTTGCTGTGTGTGACATCCAGCAACAACCTGGCCCCTGCTGTGAGGTCGTTGGTTGTTGCTGAATGTCCTGGGCCATTTTTTAGTTGTTGCTGTCCCGCTGTGAAGCACAGATCGCTGTGTGTGACAGCGAGACAGCAACAACTAAATGTGTAGGCAGCAGGAGCCGGCTTCTGCGGAGGCTGGTAACCACAGTAAACATCGGGTACCCAAGAAGCCCTGTCCTTGGTTACCCGATATTTACCTTTGTTACCAGCCTCCGCCGCTCTCACTGTCAGTGCCGGCTCCTGCTCTGTGCACATGTAGCTGCAGGACACATCGGGTTAATTAACCCGATGTGTGCTGTAGCTTGGAGAACAGGGAGCCAGCGCTAAGCATTGTGCGCTGCTCCCTGCTCTGTGCACATTTAGCTGCAGCACACATCGGGTAATTAACCCGATGTGTGCTGTAACTAGGAGAGCAGGGAGCCAGCGCTCAGTGTGCGCTGCTCCCTGCTCTCTGCACGTGTAGCTCCGTGCGCTGGTAACCAAGGTAAATATCGTGTTGGTTACCCGATATTTACCTTAGTTACCAAGCGCAGCATCTTCCACGCGGCGCTGGGGGCTGGTCACTGGTTGCTGGTGAGCTCACCAGCAACTCGTGTAGCGACGCTCCAGCGATCCCTGCCAGGTCAGGTTGCTGGTGGGATCGCTGGAGCGTCGCAGTGTGACATCTCACCAGCAACCTCCTAGCAACTTACCAGCGATCCCTATCGTTGTTGGGATCGCTGGTAAGTTGCTTAGTGTGACTGGACCTTAAGAGAAGCATACCTACATAGATGAAAGGTGATTTCATTCATGAATTCTGCATGTGCAGAGGAAACGGAAGGGAGTTTAGAGGAACACCACTTAGAATTTTGTCTTTTTTTATGATAGTCACAGAGGACAAGTCCTGTGGAGAAAGGATATAAGTAAGAGGAGGGGAAATATATATTACACCTACAGCGTAGTCATCCTGAGGTAGAATTTACCTTGTCAGTATTTATGTAGAATTTCTTAGTGTGAGTATTTTGGAAGTGGTTTATATGGGCTACCATCAGTTTTTTAACTTGTGATCCCTTGAAGAAAGTTTAAGAGTCTGTGGTTAGTGACATAGAAAAACTCTGTCAATGAATATCCACATGGTTAAAATGTATATCATTAATATCTTGTGTGGTTGTATAGTTGGTTCTGCAGATGCAGGGGTAATGGCAAGGTCCACAT
This sequence comes from Anomaloglossus baeobatrachus, assembly GCF_048569485.1. Classification (NCBI taxonomy): domain Eukaryota; kingdom Metazoa; phylum Chordata; class Amphibia; order Anura; family Aromobatidae; genus Anomaloglossus; species Anomaloglossus baeobatrachus. The sequence continues at coordinate 515,915,520 of NC_134354.1, forward strand.
AAGGTGTATCATCAAAGGCAATCACAAGGTGTATATCCTATGAGTACAAAGTAAGGATATGGACACAGGTGGCGTATGGCTATATGGTGGAATTATGAGTGATCTAGAGAATAGAATACCTTATTGATGTTTCCATAGAGTTTTTTTTATAATTGTGTGATCGCTTGTATAGAGTGGAAAGCGTCTTATGGCTTGAAGTCCCTGAAAGAAAATGTATAATCAGAGGATTATACCCATATATGTAGCCACTATAGCCAGTAATGCTGTTACCTTGAGACTGTAATGAGTAATTAAACTCGCGTGCTGTGAGGAGTTGTTAATGATAAGGAGCTTGTTATCATCTGAAATAATAACAATAAGGTATAGTGAGGGAGATTAATATATAGATATTATACTGGAGGTAAAGTCTCCTGGAGTACTCCATATTACCTGTATAGTCTTCATTCAGGGTAGATGCATGGAGATGGGTGGTGAATTCCTCTAGGGATACAAGGGGGGTAATGTGTGGTTACAAGGATGCAAGCAGGGAAATGGTGTGCAAGGAGGGTATAGCTGTGACATACCTGGTCGGCCGTCTTCCTAGACTGTGGCTGAATGCGGTGCGTACCTGGGTTTGCAGGCTATTTAGCTCCTCAACCCGGAAGTATCGTGAGACGCCCGCGCATGCGCAGTGGCGATCTGTGCCTGTATTAGGGCATGAGCGGTACCGCTGAATGTGTAATAGAGGCGCCCGCGCATGCGCAGTGTGCAAACCTCTGTACTTAGTTGTAAATTTGTTCTGGGAAGACGTTTGTTGTGGTTGTGGATAATTTACTGCATTGCTGTTGCACAGAAAGTGGGACAAGGGTACTGGGAGTATAAATAGGTAGACGTGGGAGAGAATTAAGAGACATATAGAAGAAGTCTTTGGGGAAATATAGAAAATTTATAGAGAGATGGTAAGTATTGGTCAGTAGGTACATGGTAATGGATATAGTACAAATATAGGAATAGGGACATGTCAGTTGGGGTAATAGCATTAAGTTACAGTGCCTACAAGTAGTATTCAACCCCCTGCAGATTTAGCAGGTTTACACATTCGGAATTAACTTGGCATTGTGACATTTGGACTGTAGATCAGCCTGGAAGTGTGAAATGCACTGCAGCAAAAAAGAATGTTATTTCTTTTTTTATTTTTTTTTTTAAATTGTGAAAAGTTTATTCAGAGGGTCATTTATTATTCAACCCCTCAGACCACAAGAATTCTGTTTGGTTCCCCTAAAGTATTAAGAAGTATTTCAGGCACAAAGAACAATGAGCTTCACATGTTTGGATTAATTATCTCTTTTTCTAGCCTTTTCTGACTAATTAAGACCCTCCCCAAACTTGTGAACAGCACTCATACTTGGTCAACATGGGAAAGACAAAGGAGCATTCCAAGGCCATCAAAGACAAGATCGTGGAGGGTCACAAGGCTGGCAAGGGGTACAAAACCCTTTCCAAGGAGTTGGGCCTACCTGTCTCCACTGTTGGGAGCATCATCCGGAAGTGGAAGGCTTATGGAACTACTGTTAGCCTTCCACGGCCTGGACAGCCTTTGAAAGTTTCCACCCGTGCCGAGGCCAGGCTTGTCCGAAGAGTCAAGGCTAACCCAAGGACAACAAGGAAGGAGCTCCGGGAAGATCTCATGGCAGTGGGGACATTGGTTTCAGTCAATACCATAAGTAACGTACTCCACCGCAATGGTCTCTGTTCCAGACGAGCCCGTAAGGTACCTTTACTTTCAAAGCGTCATGTCAAGGCTCGTCTACAGTTTGCTCATGATCACTTGGAGGACTCTGAGACAGACTGGTTCAAGGTTCTCTGGTCTGATGAGACCAAGATTGAGATCTTTGGTGCCAACCACACACGTGACCTTTGGAGACTGGATGGCACTGCATACGACCCCAAGAATACCATCCCTACAGTCAAGCATGGTGGTGGCAGCATCATGCTGTGGGGCTGTTTCTCAGCCAAGGGGCCTGGCCATCTGGTCCGCATCCATGGGAAGATGGATAGCACGGCCTACCTGGAGATTTTGGCCAAGAACCTCCGCTCCTCCATCAAGGATCTTAAGATGGGTCGTCATTTCATCTTCCAACAAGACAACGACCCAAGGCACACAGCCAAGAAAACCAAGGCCTGGTTCAAGAGGGAAAAAATCAAGGTGTTGCAGTGGCCTAGTCAGTCTCCTGACCTTAACCCAATTGAAAACTTGTGGAAGGAGCTCAAGATTAAAGTCCACATGAGACACCCAAAGAACCTAGATAACTTGGAGAAGATCTGCATGGAGGAGTGGGCCAAGATAACTCCAGAGACCTGTGCCGGCCTGATCAGGTCTTATAAAAGACGATTATTAGCTGTAATTGCAAACAAGGGTTATTCCACAAAATATTAAACCTAGGGGTTGAATAATAATTGACCCACACTTTTATGTTGAAAATTTATTAAAATTTAACTGAGCAACATAACTTGTTGGTTTGTAAGATTTATGCATCTGTTAATAAATCCTGCTCTTGTTTGAAGTTTGCAGGCTCTAACTTATTTGCATCTTATCAAACCTGCTAAATCTGCAGGGGGTTGAAGACTACTTGTTGGCACTGTAAATATACATTAAGTTATGTATACATAATGTATAACAAGATCCACACACTTATTCTTAGTAATACTATATTATGATATATAACTAATAATTCTGCAATATGTATGCTTAGAGGTATAAGAGGTATAAGAGGAGGGTATGACCTAGAAAATTTTTTTTGGTTAGTATACACACAGCAAGGGTCCCAATATAGGTGAACAAACAATACTATATCGATTAAACTATATAGAGGGTGCCAATTTATACTTTACCATCTACCAGTGAGTGCATGATGGAAGAAGAAAAGGTGATGATGAAGTTTCTTAAGTTTTCTGCAAAGAATATCATAAGATGGTTAGTACAGTTTTGATTATGTCCTAGGGGACTGGAATAAAAGTTATTATGATAGTTGACAGTCCATTTCTCTATTTAAACCTATTGGTGTTAGAGTTTGCAGTTTATGAATCCAAAAGCTTTCTCGTTTTTTTAGGAGCTCGATGTGATTGCCCCCACGTCTAGGTCTATGTACCTTGTCGATGACTTGGTAGCGTAATTGTGCTACATTATGTTTGGCCTCATGAAACTGGTGAGGGATGGGGTGCCATAGTTTCCCGCATCTAATAGTGGATTTATGGCTTACTATTCTGTCACCCACATGTTGAATAGTCTCTCCGACATATAGTAAACCGCAAGGGCATTTGATTATATATATAACAAAATTACTTTCACATGTGAAGTACTCCTTGATTCAAAAGTTTTTTCCGGATCTGGGGTGTGTAAAGTGGTCTCCTTTTATCACATTTGAGCATGACGGGCAGTTGAGACAGGGGAAGGTACCGGTACGTTTTGGTGCTAGAAGTGTTTGTGTACTTTTCTTGTCGCTACCAATATCTGCCCTGACCAGAGAGTCCTTAATGTTTTGGGGTCTCCTTTTACACATAACAGGGGGAAGTATAAATGACCTTATCTCTGGATAAGCTTTCTTGAGTAGTGGCCAGTGGCGGTTGATTATGTTGTAAATTTTTGGCATGGAGGGATGGTGAGTATGTACGAATGGTACTCTGTCCAATGTTGTTTTTGTCTTTTTCTGAGGGGATGGATGTCATGATGTATGTAGTTTTCTCCATCCCATATTTTTGTATAAGATGCCATGTGATGTATTTTACCTTCTCTCTGTATTTGCTGTAGTACTATGTCTTGGGATGTAAGTGACCATACCTTCCCCCAGCCTGTATCCTATTGCAATCAGGCTTCAGCAGTAGCTATTGTCATTGATTTGGTGGGGGTTGCATATATATATTGTTCTTCTCAGCATGGGACTTCTCCAATCTACAACTTGGTAAACAGAACAGAGCCAGCAGTCTAAAGTCCATTCATGCATCAAATGGCCAGGGGGAGGTGTGCCCACCTAAGAGGCTGATCCCAGGAGAGAAGAACATGTTAGTTCAGTTAGTTGGAGATCGGCTGGAGAAGGATGAGGACCTATGGCATTGCTGGATAAGCAGCTGGCTGTGGAAGCCGCGAGAGGTTCCAGACAGACTGTAGTCCCAGCACCCATCATGAGGGAACTTCCCAGGGTGTCCCGCAAAGACTTCAAGCAGTTTAATGAGGCTGCTGGTGACATTGAGGGCTTCTTCCAGGACTTTGAGCATCAGTGTCGATTAATGGAAGTCCCAGAAAGGGAGCGCGTCCGGCATCTGGTTGGGCTCTTAGAGGGTGGAGCTGCTGCAGCCTATAGAGCTATGGACCCTCGGTGGAACTGTGAGTATGCGGATATTAAACAGACTATTCTAGAACATTATGCTGTAACGCCAGACACTTACAGGACTCAGTTCCGTACATTAGCCTGTGATGGGGAAGTGTGTTTCAAAATGTATGCCCACAGACTGAAACAAGTATGCCATCGCTGGCTGGAGAGAGAGGGGACCTTAACTTGGCAGACCTTCCTCCAGGTCATCCTAAAAGAACAGTTTTATGCCAAGTGCCCTACTGAGATCCGGGAATGGGTGCGTGAGAGGAGACCAGAGATAGTGGAACAAGCTGCTGCTCTAGCTGATGAGGTGCTCACTATCAAGCCTCAGTGGAAGAAGCTGCTAGCAGAGGGAGCAAAAATGACCAGCACCTCAACTCCAGAGGTTCCTTGTCCTTCAGTGCCCAATGTTCCTCAACCTCCTAGATCACCACCTCATGTGGATACCCGTGTGTATGTGCATCTAGTTGCTTCGACCACATTTTCTGGAATGCGACGAGGAGAGAAAGTAGAAGAGCGAAGATGCTATAGCTGTGGGCATCCCGGGCATCTGCGGGCCACATGCCCATCTATCCCGTGGAGTCATCCTCCAAATCGACAACCACCTCCAGCACCTGCACCTCCCTATCAGTCACCAAGGTCTCCTACCTACTTCTCCAAAAGGAAAACTGGAAGGAGTGAGACGCAGCGCAAATGTTATGGTTGTGGGCATCCTGGGCGTCTGCAAGCTCACTGTCCAGGTGTTCAAAGGCAGAACAGCTGCAGACCACCTTTGCCTGTCCATTATCTACAGACACCCTCAGCAGGAGAAGAGCTGGATTCAGGCCCTGATGATTTGCCAAGTGACTCTGATATGTTGACTTCCCTACCAGGAGTCTATGGGGTGAGAGCAACAGCCGCCCGTTCTTCTGATCTTCAGCATAAACATCTACAGGAGGTTGTGCTGGATGGCCAAAAAGTTGTTGGCTTTCGTGACACTGGGGCTTTTCTCACCATCGCAGATCCCCGAGTAATTCAACAAGAAGCAATTCAACAGGGACCAGGAATTGCCATTGAATTGGCTGGAGGTACTCAAAGATACATTCCAAGAGCGAGTGTGACCCTGGATTATGGCTTTGGGGCAAAACAATGCATAATCGGTGTGATGAGCGGCCTTCCTGCAGACATACTCCTAGGCAATGATGTGGGAGATATACAATGCCGATTTGTGGGTGCAGGAAGCAGAGTTTAAGTGAAGGAGGATATAAACTGGACCCGAACATTCAACCCTACATCTTCACCATACACTAAAGAACCTGGAGTCAACACCCAAAATGCAGATGGAATGTCCAGGCAAGAGGAGCCTTGAGTCCTGTCAGCCATGCCTGCGTGTACTTAACCAGCGACCTGTAGAGGTCCCTAATACGTACACAGGTTGGGAGGGGAAGGAATTGTCATGATGTATGTAGTTTTCTCCATCCCATATTTTTGTATAAGATGCCATGTGATGTATTTTACCTTCTCTCTGTATTTGCTGTAGTACTATGTATTGGGATGTAAGTGACCATACCTTCCCCCAGCCTGTATCATATTGCAATCAGGCTTCAGCAGTAGCTATTGTCATTGATTTGGTGGGGGTTGCATATATATATTGTTCTTCTCAGCATGGGACTTCTCCAATCTACAACTTGGTAAACAGAACAGAGCCAGCAGTCTAAAGTCCATTCATTCATCAAATGGCCAGGGGGAAGTGTGCCCACCTAAGGGGCTGATCCCAGGAGAGAAGAACATGTTAGTTCAGTTAGTTGGAGATCGGCTGGAGAAGGATGAGGACCTATGGCTGAGGCTGGATCATAGAGAATGTGTATGGACTGTTGCAGACTGGAGATCAAGTGGCCACATGGGATTGAGTTGTCTCAGCCACGCTATCGGATTTAAGGAACACATCTAAGGACTGTTGTTGCATTTTCCTTGGCGTCGGATTTCCCTGGATCTTTTTCCTTTGTGTGGACTCTAAAGAACCATTTTATTATTGGATGTTTTATGCTCCCTGTCTCATTAAATCTTCTTGGATTGTTCATTGGCCTGGTGTCCCTTACTGCTCTGTCGCATACCCCGTCACAATGGATATCAATGCTTTTTTTTTTCTGTTTTTAATAAGGTTTCTGGATAGTCTCGTTCAAGAAACCTTTGTGTCATTTCATTTAGTCTCTGATCTCTGGTGGTTTCATCTGAGACTATTCTGGTAATTCTTTTGAATTGGGACCTGGGTAGGCTAGTGTATAGTAGCATACAGTTGCGGTCAGTACGATAAAGGTCACAGGATAATTTGCCAGTTGTGTATATGTTACTGCCTTCCTATAGAATCAAACTCGACATGGAATTTTCTGTCATTATGTATATACAGTCAGGGCCAGAAATATTTGGACAGTGACACAAGTTTTGTTATTTTAGCTGTTTACAAAAACATGTTCAGAAATACAATTATATATATAATGTGGGCTGAAAGTGCACACTCCCAGCTGCAATATGAGAGTTTTCACATCCGAATTGGAGAAAGGGTTTAGGAATCATAGCTCTGTAATGCATAGCCTCCTCTTTTTCAAGGGACCAAAAGTAATTGGACAAGGGACTCTAAGGGCTGCAATTAACTCTGAAGGCGTCTCCCTCGTTAACCTGTAATCAATGAACTAGTTAAAAGGTCTGGGGTTGATTACAGGTGTGTGGTTTTGCATTTGGAAGCTGTTGCTGTGACCTGACAACATGCGGTCTAAGGAACTCTCAATTGAGGTGAAGCAGAACATCCTGAGGCTGAAAAAAAAGAAAAAATCCATCAGAGAGATAGCAGACATGCTTGGAGTAGCAAAATCAACAGTCGGGTACATTCTGAGAAAAAAGGAATTGACTGGTGAGCTTGGGAACTCAAAAAGGCCTGGGCGTCCACGGATGACAACAGTGGTGGATGATCGCCGCATACTTTCTTTGGTGAAGAAGAACCCGTTCACAACATCAACTGAAGTCCAGAACACTCTCAGTGAAGTAGGTGTATCTGTCTCTAAGTCAACAGTAAAGAGAAGACTCCATGAAAGTAAATACAAAGGGTTCCCATCTAGATGCAAACCATTCATCAATTCCAAAAATAGACAGGCCAGAGTTAAATTTGCTGAAAAACACCTCATGAAGCCAGCTCAGTTCTGGAAAAGTATTCTATGGACAGATGAGACAAAGATCAACCTGTACCAGAATGATGGGAAGAAAAAAATTTGGAGAAGAAAGGGAACGGCACATGATCCAAGGCACACCACATCCTCTGTAAAACATGGTGGAGGCAACGTGATGGCATGGGCATGCATGGCTTTCAATGGCACTGGGTCACTTGTGTTTATTGATGACATAACAGCAGACAAGAGTAGCCGGATGAATTCTGAAGTGTACCGGGATATACTTTCAGCCCAGATTCAGCCAAATACCGCAAAGTTGATCGGACGGCACTTCATAGTACAGATGGACAATGACCCCAAGCATACAGCCAAAGCTACCCAGGAGTTCATGAGTGCAAAAAAGTGGAACATTCTGCAATGGCCAAGTCAATCACCAGATCTTAACCCAATTGAGCATGCATTTCACTTGCTCAAATCCAGACTTAAGACGGAAAGACCCACAAACAAGCAAGACCTGAAGGCTGCGGCTGTAAAGGCCTGGCAAAGCATTAAGAAGGAGGAAACCCAGCGTTTGGTGATGTCCATGGGTTCCAGACTTAAGGCAGTGATTGCCTCCAAAGGATTCGCAACAAAATATTGAAAATAAAAATATTTTGTTTGGGTTTGGTTTATTTGTCCAATTACTTTTGACCTCCTAAAATGTGGAGTGTTTGTAAAGAAATGTGTACAATTCCTACAATTTCTATCAGATATTTTTGTTCAAACCTTCAAATTAAACGTTACAATCTGCACTTGAATTCTGTTGTAGAGGTTTCATTTCAAAACCAATGTGGTGGCATGCAGAGCCCAACTCGCGAAAATTGTGTCACTGTCCAAATATTTCTGGACCTAACTGTATGTATGTTATCTGTATATATGTGAATATTGTATTATATTGTTAAATACTGATTATTTTTTGTTTTCAACCTTTCTTTAGTGTGAACTGGCGTGAAGAAGGCCTATACTTGGGTCGAAACGTCCCCTTCACTTATACTACCTATTAATAAAATACATATTTTTGGTAAAGCAAAAAACAAATCTGTTGATATCTTTTTCTACCTCAATGAGAGTGCAGTGTCTTGTATATATACCCTGTACTGGACCTTGGTCCCCTCACTAGCACCTCAAACCTCTTTATTACTGGCAGAGTGCACACCATATACTCCAAATTCAGGTGCGCCACAGGGCTTGTTCAATATGGTGAACAGGTAACGTCAGTTTTTATATGTCGTGACGCCACTCACGGCTTGCGGTCAGGGATGTGAATGACCGCCGCTGCAGGTTTTACGAGCGTCTGGGGCTGATGGGGTCTGCAGCAAGATGATGTAGCCTCCCATGAGTGAGGCAGGCCCCAGGGACTCGGGTGAGCAGGATAGCGAGTCCCGGAATAACACAGGCTGAGTCCATAAGTCTTTTAACTGGTTTTTACTCACTTAGGATGTTGCGGTGAGCTGACCTGGGCGTTGCTGTGATGAACCAGGTAGGATCAGGGCTCCTTCGGGACAGTCTGAGGGTAACCTGTTAGCTCGCCTTCCTATCACTCTGTGTTCGGATAACCCCCTGACATGGAGTACCATGGGGGTCCATCCAGGGAGTCGCTGCTGCCTTTTCTCCCCTGTGTTTGACCCGCTTGCCGGTAGCGTGGACCAAGTGAGATGGCTTTAGGCTCTGTCGCCTTATGGGTCCCTGCGTTAATGCCGAGGCTCGGACTCTATGAAGTTGGTGAGGTACGTCTAGTTCCCCTCACCTGCAGGTTTAGCAGGTAGTTAAACTGGAGTCTGCTCTAGGGACCTGTACCCTGTACATGCCTAGTCACCAGGAACACCGTACTCTTTCTACCAGGTGACCGTTCTTTCCGTGCTAACGGTTACTACCTCGTGCAGGGTCTAACTAGTGGCAGCGCGCGTATCCACCTCGCGACCGCCTCTCACCACCACCACCAGACTGGTTCTCTTCCTGACAACCTCTGCACTCTAGCTCTTAGCCCCTCTGCTACACCCCTTGACAAGATTTGAAGGACTTTCCAAGGGTCCCATCTACTGGTGTGGGAGAACTGGTTGCTATGTGTCTGTGCGTACACACCTCGTTCTGGCCCTTAGGATTACCTGGAAGTAATGTCCCAGCATGTATGCAGGGGTGAGGGACGCCACACTATTAACCCCTTATTACCCCAATTTCCGATGCTCCAGGGCAATCGAGAAGAGCCGGTATTGCGCCGAGATTGTCACATGTAATAGATGCAGCAATACCGAGCAGCTGCAGGCTGAGAATACCAGCCCCCAGCCAGCATTATGATGGCTGGGGATGAAAATTAAATAGTAAAAAAAAAGCTGCATCACTGGCACAGCCGCACACTTCTGACAGGAGCGTGCATGTGTTTCTGTATACATACACGCTCATGTTCAGACAGCGGCAGGCTGTGGCAGCTGATGTCATGTCAGACTTGAACGAGTCTGACAGCGCATCACCGGCACAGCCGCACACTTCTGACAGGAATGGGCATGTGTTTCTTAAAAGCATGTACGTTCACCATACTGACCCATAGACACTTGCACTGCTTTCCCCACCCACCGGCCATTCTGCCGCCTGTGATTGGTTGCAGTCATCTCACACGCTGCCACTCCGGGTGGGGGAATGTCTAGCTGCAGCCAATTACACGCGCCGGCAAAACAATGAATATTGAATTGTCGGCTCCAGAAGGAAAAAGCGTGACCCGGAAGGAGTTTGCTGCCATGACACAGCCTCGGGTGAGTACACTATCCCCGTAACCCTTCCACAAACGTTTTTAATCTCCGAATTCTGGTCCCCATAGACTTATATGGGCACCAGAATCCGGAGCGGAGCTTGATTTTTTTTTTCAAGCCAGCAGGGATCCATCGGTCCCGGATTTTGGTGGATTCGATCAGCCCTATTCACTATAATGATGCAGATGGAGACACTGGGAACTCTATCTGGCCTATAATCTAGCTGTATTTGTCTATTTAAGTGTTCATAAAAATGCACTCAATTCCAGTTTTGTGCACTTCTGAAAAGATACACCATTGAACAGAGGCCAGACCAACTCCAGAGTAATTCTGCTGCTTCATTATAGTGAATTAATTCCTCAGAGGTGTCATCTGATGTATACCCCAAAGTAAGTGCTCAGCATAGAGCACAGGACAAATGTTATCCAAACTGTTATGTAAAATGTTCCCAATAATAGCTTCAACTTGTTCCACAAATAAAAACAAGCCTCCACTCAGGTATGTCATCCATCAATGGAAATATAGGGGGTTTTAACTAGTTTTTAGTTCATAAACAGATAGATAAGATAAACACAAAAATAGAGAAGGAATGTCAAGAGAGACATAGAGGTAATGCATGGAAAACTTCAATACTCAAGGCAACTGTTGCTGAGAAATCTGAAACTCGAATTTGACTAATGACTTTCTTTCAAGTGTATGAAATAAACTTTTTGGAATTCTGCAAGAAATGTTTGTAACCACAGGTGAATTTTCAAAAACTAAAAAAACCTTATCAATTACTTTTATTCCAGTGATCAAGTCAATTGGGATGATGTTTGTATGGCTTTTGGCTTCTTCTTTAAGAATCTAAATCCTTTAGAATTTGCAAAGAAATGTCTTTAGAGAAATCATCAAACAACAAGCTTCATAAAGCATTAAAAGTGTGCCTTTACTCTAATATTTATTTTCAATATTCCTTATCACAAAAAGCAGTTGTGCTGAAGTTCAATCACCTATAATTCTATCTCTTCACATTTTGATCCAACTCTCTATGTCTAGCAAAAATATTAGGTATATATCGTATATATATATATATATATATATATATATATATATATAAAAAATTATTAGGTATATATACATATATATATATTATATATATATATATATATAAAAATATATATTTATATACATATATACTGTATATAAAGCTGAGTATGTATGTGTGTGTGTGTATGTGTGTGTGTGTGTGTGTGTGTGTTTATCTGCTAAAGGAATCCACACCGTCACATTTACAATCACATTTTGTACAGACACTTCATTTGACTTAGGGAACGTCATAGTCTATGTTTGAGGGGTAAATTTAACACTTGACCTTACAGTTATTCGTCAAAAAACCTGCTTACATTAATGTCAATGGAACTGGGAGCTAAAGGTCGTTAATAGGAGCTATAATTGGTTGCTATATGCAATGAAGGACATTCTTAGTTTAAGAAGCTTATGTACGAGGTAACATGATGTCGCTGGAGAGACGGATAGAGAGACAGACTGAGAGAGACAGACAGACACTGAAAGACATAATCACAGACAGAGAGACAGACAGACAGACAGAGAAAGAAGCAGACAGGGAAAGAGACAGAAAGACAGAGACAGACAGACAGAGACAGACAGGGAAAGAGACAGAAAAAGAGACAGAGTCAGAAAGGAAAAAAGACAGACAGTCAAACAAAGAGACAGACAGAGGCAGACAGACAGAGGCAGATGGAAAGAGACAGAGACAGACAAACAGGGAAATATACAGACATAGGCAGATAGGGAAAGAGACAGACACAGACAGACAGAGAAAGAGGCAGACAGGGAAAGAAACATACAGACAATGAAAGAGACAGATAGAGGCAGACAGGGAAAGAGAGACAAGAGACAGACAGAAAGATTGAGAGAGATAGATGGAGACAGGCAGTCAGACAGATGGAGAGACAGATAGATAGAGACAGACAGAGACAGACAGACAGGGAAAGAGACAGACACAGACACACAGACAGAGACAGACAGACAGACAGAGGCAGGCAGAGATAGACAGCTAAAGACACAGACAGACAGAGACTGAGAGAGACAGACAGACAGAGAGAAAGAGAGACAAACAGACATAGACAGACAGATAGAGAGAGACACAGACAGAGACAGACAGACAGAGAGGGAGACAGACAGAGACTGGGAGAGAGAGTAGGAGAGAGACAGTAGCTATCCCAGGCAATGCCAGGTACAACAGCTAGTATATATATATATATATATATATATATATATATATATATATATATATATAAAAACACAAGAGGAAAGTTACTACTCATTTTGATATCTGTTGACACATGGTAAGGTTTTAATATTAGAGAGTTTAGGTACTGTCCCGACTGGGTACACCTTGTCACGGTGGGATGGTGGGATGGTTTTACGCTTTTTTAAACAAAACTAGTGTTTACTAAGTACCCTATGTTTATTTATATTCATTATGCTTTTACCCAGTTTCAGCAGGTTATATGTTCATACTATTTCATTCTTTGTTTTTTTATGTCTTATGGCCATTGTGAACATGAGACATGAGCTTACAAGTTTCATGTAAACCAACTCATACAGCTGCTAACTTTTTTTTTCTTTTAGAATATATACAGTATATATAAATGTATATATATATATATATATATATATATATATATATATATATATATATATATATATATATATATATATATATATATATATATATATACATATATTTTGTTATTTCACCTATTCAATGCCCGGGTTTCATTGATTTAGCATCAGGGTGGAACTTTGTGGGTGGGGTCTTTTTTATCTATTCCTCCCCATCATTTAAATTTTGCACTGCAGCTGCCACCATCATCCTTTTAGCTGGCGTGTGAAAAGTGCTATATTCATGTTGTACTTGAAATCTTCAATAAAATGGTGCCAGATTCAGCGAATGTGCATGCTACGAACTCTAGAGCTATTTTATTGAAAACAATGTCTCTGTGAATATCACCTGAAACAAACCGGTCACTGGTAATATACACAGAGACAGTGTTTTCAATAAAATAGCCCCGGGGTTGGCAGTATATGCACATGCTGACTCCAATGACATTTTATTGAAGAATTCAGCTACAACATGAACATATCACTGCGCACGCACCTGTCAAATGGTTCGATACTGGCTTAGGAAAGAAGGACACTTTCAGCATTATACAGTGAATATAGTGAATGAATGAATTAATAAATGTATGTATGTGTATATATATAAATATATATATACAGTACAGACCAAAAGTTTGGAAACACCTTCTCATTCAAAGAGTTTTCTTTATTTTCATGACTCACTCAATGAAAATTGTAGACTCACATTGAAGGCATCAAAACTATGAATTTACACATGTGAAATGAAATACTTATCAATAAAGTGTGAAACAACTGAAAATATGTCTTATATTCTCTGTTCTTCAAAGTAGCCACCTTTTGCTTTGATTACTGCTATCCACACTCTTGGCATTCTCTTGATTACCTTCAAGAGGTAGTCACCAGAAATGGTTCTCACTTCACAGGTGTGCCCGGTCAGATTTATTAAGTGGGATTTCTTGCCTTATAAATGGGGTTGGGACCATGCTGTGTAGACATCTGGTGGATACACATCTGATAGTTCTAGTGAATAGACTGTTAAAATTTGTATTATTTCAAGAAAAAAGCAGCTAAGTAAAGAAAAACGAGTGTCCATCATTACTTTAAGAAATGAAGGTCAGTCAGTCCGAAAAATTGTGAAAACTTTGAAAGTGTCCTCAAGTGCAGTGGCAAAAAACATCAAACTCTACAAAGAAACTGGCTCACATGAGGACCGCCCTAGGAAAGGAAGACCAAGAGTCACCTCTGCTGTGGAGGATAAGTTTATCCGAGTCACCAGCCTCAGAAATCGCAGGTTAACAGCAGCTCAGATTAGAGACCAGGTCAATGCCACTCAGAGTTCCAGCAGCAGACACAGCTCTAGAACAACTGTTAAGAAGAGACTTTGTGCAGCAGGTCTTCATGGTAAAATAGCTACTAGGAAAGCACTGCTAAGGACAGGCAACAAGCAGAAGAGACTTGGGCTAAAGAACACAAGGAATGGACATTAGACCAGTGGAAATCTGTGCTTTGGTCTGATGAGTCCAAATTTGAGATCTTTGGATCCAACCACTGTGTCTTTGTGCAACGCAGAAAAGGTGAATGGATGGACTCTACATGCCTGGTTCCCACCGTGAAGCATGGAGGAGGAGGTGTTATGGTGTGGGGGTGCTTTGCTGGTGACACTGTGGGGATTTATTGAAAATTGAAGGCATACTGAACCAGCATGGCTACCACAGCATCTTGCAGCGGCATGCTATTCCATCCAGTTTGCTCTTAGTTAGACCATTCTTTTTTTCAACAGGACAATGACCCCAAACACACCTCCAGGCTGTGTAAGGGCTATTTAACTAAGAGGGAGAGTGATGGAGTGCTACGCCAGATGACCTGGCCTCCACAGTCACCAGACCTGAACTCAATCGAGAAGGTTTGGGGTGAGCTGGACCGTAGAGTGAAGGCAAAAGGGCCAACAAGTGCTAAGCATCTCTGGGAACTCCTTCAAGACTGTTGGAAGACCATTTCCGGTGACTACCTATTGAAGCTCATCAAGAGAATGCCAAGAGTGTGCAAAGCAGTAATCAAAGCAAAAGGTGGCTACTTTGAAGAACCTAGAATATAAGACATATTTTAAATTGTTTCATACTTTTTTGGTAAGTATTTCATTCTACATGTGTTAATTCATAGTTTCAATGCCTTCAATGTAAATCTACAATTTTCAGAGTCATGAAAATAAACTCTTTGAATGAGGAGGTGTGTTCAAACTTTTGACCTTTTATATATATACTAGAAGGTGGCCCGATTCTACGCATCGGGTATTCTAGAATTTACGTATTGTATAGTTCATGTATGATTTTTGTTATATATATATATATATATATATATATATAGATGTTGTTGTGTGTAGTTACCAAGTGTTTGTGTAGGGCGCTGTACATGTTCTGAGTGTCGCGGGGGGTGAGAGCGGTGTTGTATGTGTGTTGCATGTGTTGCGTTGTTTGTGGAGCGCTGTGTGTCTGTAGCGTTGTGTGTGTGTGTGTGTTGTGCGGTTTGTGTGTGTGTGGTGTGTTTTGGGGGGAGGTATGTTTTGAGCAATGTGTGTGTTGTGCAGCATGTGCGTATATTTGTGTGTGCAGCGTTGTCTGTGTGTGTGGGTGTCTGTGTAGGGCGTTGTTTGTGATTCCTAGTGTGTGTGTGTTGTGCAGTGCGCGTGTGTGTGTGTGTTGGGGGGAGGTGTGCACCTCCCATCGTGCTCCATCCCCCATGCTGCGCACCCCCCATCGTGCTGCATCCCCCATGCTGCGCACTCCCAAACGTGCTCCATCCGCCATGCTGCGCACTCCCAAACGTGGTCCATCCGCCATGCTGCGCACTCCCAAACGTGCTCCATCCGGCATGCTGCGCACTCCCAAACGTGCTCCATCCGGCATGCTGCGCACTCCCAAACGTGCTCCATCCGCCATGCTGTGCACTCCTAAACGTGCTCCATCCGCCATGCTGCGCACTCCCAAACGTGCTCCATCCGCCATGCTGCGCACTCCCAAACGTGGTCCATCCGCCATGCTGCGCACTCCCAAACGTGCTCCATCCGCCATGCTGCGCACTCCCAAACGTGCTCCATCCGCCATACTGCGCACTCCCAAACGTGCTCCATCCGCCATACTGCGCACTCCCCATCGTGCACCATCCGGCATGCTGCGCACTCCCAAACGTGCTCCATCCGTCATGCTGCGCACTCCCAAACGTGCTCCATCCGTCATGCTGCGCACTCCCAAACGTGCTCCATCCGCCATGCTGCGCACTCCCAAACGTGCTCCATCCGCCATGCTGCGCACCCCCCATCATGCTCCATCCGCTTGGGAGTGCGCAGCATGCCGGATGGTGCACGATAGGGAGTGCGCAGTATGGCGGATGGAGCACGTTTGGGAGTGCGCAGTATGGCGGATGGAGCACGTTTGGGAGTGCGCAGCATGGCGGATGGACCACGTTTGGGAGTGCGCAGCATGGCGGATGGACCACGTTTGGGAGTGCGCAGCATGGCGGATGGACCACGTTTGGGAGTGCGCAGCATGGCGGATGGAGCACGTTTGGGAGTGCGCAGCATGGCGGATGGAGCACGTTTGGGAGTGCGCAGCATGGCGGATGGAGCATGATGGGGGGTGCGCAGCATGGCGGATGGAGCACGTTTGGGAGTGCGCAGCATGGCGGATGGAGCACTTTTGGGAGTGTGCAGCATGGCGGATAGAGCACGATGGGGAGTGCGCAGCATGGCGGATGGAGCACGTTTGGGAGTGCGCAGCATGGGGGATGGAGCACGTTTGGGAGTGTGCAGCATGGCGGATAGAGCACGATGGGGAGTGCGCAGTATGGCGGATGGAGCACGTTTGGGAGTGCGCAGCATGGCGGATGGAGCACGTTTGGGAGTGTGCAGCATGGCGGATAGAGCACGATGGGGAGTGCGCAGCATGGCAGATGGAGCACGTTTGGGAGTGCGCAGCATGGGGGATGCAGCACGATGGGGAGTGCGCAGTATGGCGGATGGAGCACGTTTGCTCAGCCTCTCTCCTTCCAGCCTCCCTCAGCATCAGCCTCCCCCTCCCAGCCTTCCCCAAGATCAGCCTCTCTGCTCCCAGCCTCCTCCAGCACGCCGTGCTCCTCTGCCGACACTCACCCACACCCGATCGCATCCACTCACCCACACAACCGATCGCATCCACTCACCCACACAACCGATCGCATCCACTCACACACACAACCGATCGCATCCACTCACACACACAACCGATCGCATGCACTCACACACACAACCGATCGCATCCACTCACACACACAACCGATCGCATCCACTCACACACACAACCGATCGCATCCACTCACACACACCCGATCGCATCCACTCACACACACCCGATCGCATCCACTCACACACACCCGATCGCATCCACTCACACACACAGACACTGACGATATTGCACATACGCGCTGATACTCACAACATCCGGGGATATCACATGCTTCTGGCCATGTGATCCTCCGTCAGGTCCTGGAAGCTCACAGCACAATATCGCCGCCGAGAAGCAAGCGATATCCCAGGATGTTGTGAGTATTTGGATGCGATGTGATGTGTGAGGTATGTGTGAGTGTGATCTGATTTGTGTGTGTGTGCTGTTATGTTATGTATGTTCCGTAGCTGCAGGACCTTGATGTGTGGATGCGATGTGATGTGTGTGTGAGGTGTGTATGAGAGTGAGTGTGAGCCGGTGTACACTGGTAACTATGATACACATCGGGTAACTAAGGGACCTTAGTTACCCGATGTGTATAATGGTTACCAGCTTTCACGGCCTCCGTTAAGATCCCAGCATCGCAAGGTTATGTGTGGCGCTGCCGGGATCCTGACAGAGCCGGTGTAGAAGCAAGCGATATCCCAGCATGTTGTGATGTGTGAGGTGTGTGTGGATGTGATGTGTGGATGTGATGTGTGAGGTGTGTGTGAGAGTGAGTGTGATCTGATGTGTGTGTGTACTCACCTGGGAATCGGAGCCCCGTGTCAGTTAGGCCAGAGCGAGCGTGCATTGCGTGAGGGGGGCGGGGCCTGCAGAGAGCCGGGGCGAGAGGCCAATCCGTGTGGGGGGGCGGGGCCATGGCGAGCCCAGCGGCCAATCAGCTTTGTGTCACCGTAAGGACACAATTTCGGAGCATGACAGACAGACAGATAGACAGACAGATAGACAGACAGACAGACAGACAGAATAAGGCAATTATATATATAGATATACATATATATATATATATATATATATATATATATATATATATATTTATGTATATATAACTATACATATATATATATATATATATATATGTGTGTAAAAAAAAGAAAAAAAGCACAAGAAGAAAATTATTATTCAGATTGATATCTGTTGACACATGGTAAGGTTTTAATATTAGTGTAGGTACTGTTTTGACTGCGTACACCTTGTCACGGTAGGATGGCTTTACGCTTTTTTGATCAAAACTAGTGTTTACTAAGTAACCTATATTTATTTGTATGCATTATGCTTTTACATAGTTACAGCAGGGTATATGTTCATTTTATTTTCTTCTTTGTTTTTTTATGTGTTATGGCCAGTGTGAACATGAGACATGAGCTTACAAGTTACATGTAAATCAAATCATACAGCGGCTCACTTCTTTTTTTGTATATATACAGTATATATATATATATATATATATATATATAATATATAAAGCTAAGTGTATGTGTGTATGTGTGTATGTGTGAATGTATGTCCGCTAAAGGAATCCGCACCGTCGCATGTACAATCACGAAATTTTGCACAGATGCCTCATGTGACCCAGGGAACATCGTAGACTATGTTTTGACAGGAAAATTTAACCCCGTGCTTTACAGTTAGTCTCTAAAATCCTTTCGCCATTAAACTAAATGGAGGTGGGAGCTATAGGTTATTAATAGCAACTATCAGTGGTTGCTATAGGAACAAAATAAACTGTTAGTTGAAGCTTATGCGTGAGGTTATATGATGTCAGTAGAGAGATAGATAAAGAGACAGAAAAAGACAGACAGACAGAGACACAGACAGACACAGATGGGGAAAGAGACAGACAGACAGCCCTGGAAAGAGACAGCCCTGGAAAGAGACAGCCCTGGAAAGAGACAGCCCTGGAAAGAGACAGCCCGGGAAAGAGACAGCCCTGGAAAAGAGACAGACGGGCAAAGAGACAGGCCGGGGAAAGAGACAGGCCGGGGAAAGAGACAGGCCAGGTAAAGAGACAGGCCAGGGAAAGAGACAGACCGGGGAAAGAGACAGATGGGGAAAGAGACAGACGGGGAAAGAGACAGTCCTGGAAAGAGTCAGCCGGGCAAAGAGACAGACCGGGAAAGAGACAGACCTGGAAAGAGACAGACCAAGACAGATGGAAAAGAGACAGATGGGGAAAGAGACAGACAGACACACACACATAGAGATAGACACAGAGAGAGAGACAGACACACACAGAGATGGAGACCGATAGACTGTTACAAATACAGACAGAGATAGAAATAGTCAGACAGAGACATAGACACAGACAGACAAGGAAAGAGACAGACAGAGAGACAGACAGACAGCGACACACAGACAGAGACTGGGAGAGAAACAGAGAGACAGTTATTATCCCGGGCAACGCCCATGTACTACAGCTAGTATATATATATATATGTATGTATATATATATATATATATATATATATATATATATATACACAATTCGTTATTTAACCTATTCTATGCCTGGGTTTCATTGATTTAGCATTGGGGTGGAACTTTGTGGGTGGGGTCTTTTTTATCTATTCCTCCCCTGTCTGCTTTGCTCCCCTTTATTTAAATTCTGCACTGCAGCTGCAACCATCATCCTTTTAGCTGGCTTGTGAAAAGTGCTATATTCATGTTGTACTTGCAATCTTCAACAAAATGGTGCCAGACTCAGCGCATGCGAATGCCAGGAACTCTGGCACCATTATATTGAAAACACTCTCTCTGTGAATATCATCTGAAACAAACTGGTGACTGGTAATATACACAGAGGCAGTGTTTGCAATAAAATAGCCCCAGGGTTGGCAGTATATGCACATGCTGACACCAATGACATTTTATTGAAAAATTCAGCTACAACATGAGCATATCACTTGTTCACTAGAGATGAGCGAACCGGTCGCGGTTCGGCTCGAGGTCGGTTCGCCGAACGGAGGTCCCGTTCGAGTTCGGTTCGTCGAACGTTCGACGAACCAAACTCGAACTGCATAGGAAACAATGGCAGGCAATCACAAACACATAAAAACACCTAGAAAACAGCCTCAAAGGTGTCTAAAAGGTGACAAACAACTCACAACACAACACAAACACATGGGAAAGTGACAAGGATAAATTCTCATGTGAAAACAAAAGAGCGTTACGAGGAAAAAGAGGATGAGACACAGATATAGTCATGGCATGCCCTTCTAAAATCATGTAAAACACCGCAAGGTGACTCCAAGCGGAGTCTCCCTTTTTTCCAAAAATTAGGCCACACTGACACCTTATCAGTGGCAGCACTTGTGCCCTAGTTGCAAACAGGATGTTTTGATTTGCATCAAGCACATTCAAAAATACGCCATACTTAACCGTCCCCAGGATGACACCGGGGTAGGTAGATAAAGTCTTTCCTGATCCCAGCTCTGTTCATCTTGGATCATTTTTAAAAAACACAGCAAGCAAGGGTTACTCCAAGTGGAGTCTCCCTTTTTTCCAAAAATTGGGCCCCACACACACCCATTCATTCAGTGGCAGCAGTTGTGCCCCAGTTGTACACTTCACAGCTAGATTTGCATCAAGCACATTCAAAAATACGCCATAATTAACCGTCCCCAGCATGACACCGGGGTAGGTAGATAAAGTCTTTCCTGATCCCAGCTCTGTTCATCTTGGCTCCTTTTTAAAAACACAGCAAGCAAGGGTTACTCCAAGCGGAGTCTCCCTTTTTTTCCAAAAATTGGGCCCACACACACCCACCCATTCAGTGGCAGCAGTTGTGCCCCAGTTGTACACTTCACAGCTAGATTTGCATCAAGCACATTCAAAAATACGCTATTCTTAACCGTCCCCAGGATGACACAGGGGTAGGTAGCAAAGTATTTCCTGATACCAGCTCTGTTCATCTTGGATCATTTTTAAAAAAACACAGCAAGCAAGGGTTACTCCAAGTGGAGTCTCCCTTTTTTTCCAAAAATTGGGCCCCAAACACACCCACCCATTCAGTGGCAGCAGTTGTGCCCCAGTTGTACACTTCACAGCTAGATTTGCATCAAGCACATTCAAAAATACGCCATAATTAACCGTCCCCAGCATGACACCGGGGTAGGTAGCAAAGTCTTTCCTGATCCCAGCTCTGTTCATCTTGGATCATTTTTAAAAAACACAGCAAGCAAGGGTTACTCCAAGCGGAGTCTCCCTTTTTTTCCAAAAATTGGGCCCCACACACACCCACCCATTCAGTGGCAGCACTTGTGCCCTAGTTGTACACTTCACAGGTAGATTTGCATCAAGCACATTCAAAAATACGCTATTCTTAACCGTCCCCAGGATGACACAGGGGTAGGTAGCAAAGTATTTCCTGATACCAGCTCTGTTCATCTTGGATCATTTCTAAAAAAACACAGCAAGCAAGGGTTACTCCAAGCGGAGTCTCCCTTTTTTTCCAAAAATTGGGTCACACAGACATCTTATCAGTGGCAGCACTTGTGCCCTAGTTGCAAACAGGATGTTTTGATTTGCATCAAGAACATTCAAAAATACGCCATACATAACCGTCCCCAGGACCCAGGATGACACCGGGGTAGGTAGCAAAGTCTTTCCTGATCCCAGCTCTGTTCATCTTGGATCATTTTTAAAAAACACAGCAAGCAAGGGTTACTCCAAGCGGAGTCTCCCTTTTTTTCCAAAAATTGGGCCCCACACACACCCACCCATTCAGTGGCAGCACTTGTGCCCTAGTTGTACACTTCACAGCTAGATTTGCATCAAGCACATTCAAAAATACGCTATTCTTAACTGTCCCCAGGATGACACCGGGGTAGGTAGCAAAGTATTTCCTGATCCCAGCTCTGTTCATCTTGGATCATTTTTAAAAAACACAGCAAGCAAGGGTCACTCCAAGCGGAGTCTCCCTTTTTTTTCCAAAAATTGTGCCCCACACACACCCACCCATTCAGTGGCAGCACTTGTGCCCTAGTTGCAAACAGGATGTTTTGATTTGCATCAAGCACATTCAAAAATACGCTATTCTTAACCGTCCCCAGGATGACACCGGGGTAGGTAGCAAAGTCTTTCCTGATCCCAGCTCTGTTCATCTTGGATCATTTTTAAAAAACACAGCACGCAAGGGTTACTCCAAGTGGAGTCTCCCTTTTTTCAAAAAATTGGGCCACACAGACACCTTATCAGTGGCAGCACTTGTGCCCTAGTTGCAAACAGGATGTTTTGATTTGCATCAAGCACATTCAAAAATACGCTATTCTTAACCGTCCCCAGGATGACACCGGGGTAGGTAGCAAAGTCTTTCCTGATCCCAGCTCTGTTCATCTTGGATCATTTTTAAAAAACACAGCACGCAAGGGTTACTCCAAGTGGAGTCTCCCTTTTTTCAAAAAATTGGGCCACACAGACACCTTATCAGTGGCAGCACTTGTGCCCTAGTTGCAAACAGGATGTTTTGATTTGCATCAAGCACATTCCAAATCCACAAGCATTTACTCTCCCAGGGTGACACAGGGGTAGTAAATTCCTGGTGGATCCATGACTTGTTCATTTTAATGAACGTTAGTCTGTCCACATTGTCACTGGACAGACGCGTGCGCTTATCTGTCAGCACACACCCAGCAGCACTGAAGACATGTTCAGAGACAACGCTGGCAGCTGGACACGACAAAATCTCCAAGGCGTAACTGGAGAGCTCTGGCCATTTTTCTAGATTTGAAGCCCAAAAGGAGCAAGGCTCCATTTGCAAAGTCATGGCATCGATGTTCATTTGGAGATACTCCTGTATCATCCTCTCCAGCCGTTGACTATGTGTCAGACTTGTTGTCTCTGGTGGCCTTGCAAAGGAGGGTCTAAAAAAATTATGAAAAGATTCCATAAAATTGCTGTTACCAGCACCAGATACAGTCCTACTGGTACGGGTAGACTGTTGAAGATGACGAGACCGTCCCATGTTTGTCAAGTTCCAACTGGGAGAATCACTCCCTGCACCTGCACGGTTGTTTGGTGGAAAAGCCGAGCTAAGATCAAGTAACAGCTTCTGCTGATACTCCTGCATACGTGCGTCCCTTTCTATGGCTGGAATTATGTCACAAAATTTGGACTTGTACCGGGGATCTAATAGTGTGGCAATCCAGTAGTCATCATCACTTCTAATTTTGACAATACGAGGGTCATGTTGGAGGTAGTGCAACAAGAAGGCACTCATGTGTCTTGCGCAGCCATGCGGACCAAGTCCACGCTGTGTTTGTGGCATAGAGGTGCTAATCGTTCTTTCTTCCTCTGACATCTCCCCCCAACCTCTTTCAACTGAAATTTGACCAAGGTCTCCCTCATCTGCTGAGTCTTCCATGTCCATGGACAGTTCGTCCTCCATTTCTTCATGTTCTGCTGCACCTTCCTCAACATTTCGCCTGCTACTATGCGCCCTTGTTGATCCCTGTCCCCCATGGTCCCATGCCTGCTGCGTTGGTGATGATGAACGTCTGGACCTTGGTGATGTTGTTGTCCCTTGCGCATATGAATCCTCCTGTAGTTCCTCCCCTTCCTGTTGTCCCACCCCCTGACTCCGAATAGTATTTAGCGTGTGCTCCAGCATGTAAATGACTGAAATTGTCATGCTGATAATGGCATTGTCAGCGCTAAACATATTCGTCGCTATGTCGAAACTGTGCAGAAGGGTGCATAGGTCCTTGATCTGAGACCACTCCATCAGGGTGATCTGCCCCACCTCTGCATCTCGTTGGCCCAGGCTATACGTCATGACGTATTGCACCAGGGCTCGGCAGTGCTGCCACAGTCGCTGTAACATGTGGAGAGTCGAATTCCAGCATGTCGCCACATCGCATTTCAGGCGATGAACCGGCAGGCCGAAAGACTTCTGGAGAGATGCAAGTCGCTCAGCTGCGGCGGTTGAACGGCGGAAGTGAGCAGACAGTTTTCGTGCCCTGGTCAGAAGGCCATCTAGGCCGGGATAGTGTGTTAAGAATTGCTGGACGACAAGGTTCAACACGTGAGCCATACAAGGCACGTGTGTCACCTTGCCCAGGTGAAGGGCCGCACCCAGGTTTGCAGCATTGTCGCACACGGCCTTACCAGGCTGCAGGTTGAGTGGAGACAACCATTTATTAAACTCTGACCGCAGAGCTGACCACAACTCCTCAGCTGTGTGACTCCTATTCCCAAGACATGTCAAGCTAAAGACCGCCTGATGTCGTTGCGCTCTGCTGCCAGCATAGTAATGAGGGGTGCGTGATTCCTTCTGCGCAGTGAGAACGCTGGTGGCCTGACCAGGCAGGCTTGGGGCGGAGGTGGAGGACCCAGATGAGGTGGAGGAGGCAGAAGCAGTGGCGGAACTTGGACAGACAGAGGATTGACACACAAGTCGTGGGGACGGCAAGACTTGTGCAGCAGACCCTTCACCATCTATCACCATAGTTACCCAGTGCCCAGTCAGCGACATGTAACGTCACTGTCCATGCTTTCTGGTCCAAGTATCGGTGGTGAAATGCACCCGTTCACACACAGAGTTTCTCAAGGAAGCGGTGATGTTGTGTGCGACATGCTGGTGTAGCGCGGGCACACCTTTCTTAGAGAAGTAGTGGAGACTAGGCATCTGGTACTGGAGCACAGTGACAGACATAAGGTCTCTAAAATCCTGTGTGTCCACTAGGCGGAAAGGCAGCATATCGGTAGCCAAGAGCTTACAGAGGGATAGAGTCAACCTCTTAGCTTTGTCATGGGTCGCAGGAAATGGCCTTTTATTTGACCACATCTGAGGGACAGAGATCTGGCTGCTGTGTGTAGACGGTGTTCAGTAGGGTGTCCCTGGAAAAATGCAGGTTTGTGAGGAAAGTGCAGGCGGAGACATGATGTTGCCTTCATCCAACGTTGGTGCTATCGATGTCTGAGAGAGCTGTACACACTCACTTGTTTCACCTTCCAAACCAACTGACGACCTACCAAGCAAACTGCCTGTTGCGGTTACAGTGGTGGAAGTTATGCGTGGAAAACGAGGTGTGACAGCTGTCCCCACAGTCCTAGAAGATGAAGAGCGCGCGGATGCACTGGAAGGGGCAGGCCGTGGATGGTTCGCTCCGCTAGGCCGCATTGCAGCACGGTGAGCTTCCCACCGGGACCTATGATATTTATTCATGTGACGATTCATGGAAGAAGTTGTCAAACTGCTGAGGTTTTGACCTCTACTAACAGACTCACGACAAATTTTACACATCACATAATTTGGGCGATCTTTTTCTATGTCAAAAAAGGACCAGGCTAGGCAAGGCTTAGAGGGCATGCAACCTGCTGAGCCCCCCCGACTAGTGCTCAGAGGCAGAGTGGTGGCTGAGGATGCAGTTGTAGACGTGCTACCAGTGCTCCGACTCTGTCCAGGAAGGCACAAGGTAACTTCGTCGTCGGTTGCATCCTCCTCCACCGCCTCTGTTGACCTCCTCGAGTGCCTGACTGGGGGTTGACAGTAGGTGGGATCTAGAACTTCATCATCAATTGTTGTGTTTGCACTCCCCTCCCCCTCAGACCGAGCCTCTTCTTGCCCTGACCGAATATTTAAGTTGTCATCCCAATCGGGTATCTGCGTCTCATCTTCATCAGTATGTTCCTCATTGTCTATAACCACAGGTGTTACAGTTTGTGACAAAGGGTCAACATTATGCTCAGAAACTTGGTCCTCATGGCCTGAATCAGAGTCACAAAGGTTCTGGGCATCACTTCAGACCATTTCCTGGTCTGTACTCACTGTAGCTTGGGAGCAGACCTCTGATTCCCAGGCTATAGTGTGACTGAACAGCTCTGCAGACTCAGCCATCTCAGTTCCACCATACTGTGCAGGGCTGATGGAGACTTCAGAGCTGGGAGAAAGCAAGTTTGATTGGGATGACAACTCAGAGGACTGGTGTTTTTTGGATGCGGTACTTGAAGTGGCTGAGAGGGCACTTGTTGGACCACTTGAGATCCATTCAAGCATTTTCCTTTTTTGGCCATCATCTACCTTTGTTCCTGTTGTTCGTGTCCGTAAAAAGGGAGCACATCGGATTGTCCATGGTAAGTAGTAGACATCTTACTTTTGCTGTTAGATGGTCTATCTTCAGCAGATGATAATGGAGCTTTGCCACCTTCTCCTCGGACAAACCCTTTTTTTCCTTTTCCACCACGCCTCTTCCCCTTTCCACCAGCATCTGTCATTTTGCCACTCATGTTGATTGCGACAAGATTGTGCACTGAAAATGTGGTAGTAAAAATTGAGAGGTGGAGTATATTGCAGCGGTGGTCTAGCTTTATTAACAGCAGAATAATAAAGAATAAATATCCCTGATAATGCAACTACGGCCCTTAAACTGGCAGCATAAATTGCTAGTATAATGGCTTAGTTATAATGAGTTGGAGTGTGCAATGCAGGCAGACATGCTGCAAATATCTGTGCACTAGTGGGACTATACAGAAGTCCAATAGCCACGTTTAGGATGACACTAGGTACACTCAGTGTTTGCTAGTATAATGGCTTAGTTATAATGAGTTGGAGTGTGCAATGCAGGCAGAGGTGCTGCAAATATCTGTGCACTAGTGGGACTATACAGAAGTCCAATAGCCACGTTTAGGATGCCACTAGGTACACTCAGTGTTTGCTAGTATAATGGCTTAGTTATAATGAGTTGGAGTGTGCAATGCAGGCAGAGGTGCTGCAGATATCTGTGCACTACTGGGACTATACAGAAGTCCAACAGCCACGTTTAGGATGCCACTAGGTACACTCAGTGTTTGCTAGTATAATGGCTTAGTAACTATCAGTTTGATTGTGCAATGCAGGCAAAGGTGCTGCAAATATCTGTGCACTAGTGGGACTATACAGAAGTCCAACAGCCACGTTTAGGATGCCACTAGGTACACTCAGTGTTTGCTAGTATAATGGCTTAGTTATAATGAGTTGGAGTGTGCAGAGGACAGGAGGGTACAGTGCCAGGTTTGTGGGGCTCTGGGTAGAGGAATGGAAGCCTGCCTTTCTATTCCCTGCTAATGGGGAAATGCAGGGAGGAAATCCCTGACCTTAGCTACACAGACGCTGTCTCTGTTTTCAGGACCTGTCACCTATGGCTCTGACCCTGCCGGTACGAGCCCTTAAAAGGACTGATAGAAAGTGCTATCCCTAAGCTGTCCAGCGCTGTGTATGGAGCGCATACAGCAGTATCGGCGATAGGACTCAGGACGGAGCTGCGCCAGTGATGTCTGACACCAAGGACGCAGAAGAGATAATGGCGTCCGGAAGGGCAGATACTCGTTTTTATAATGCAGGGACATGTGACATGGACATCCTATGACACATGCCGTTGCTTCTCTGGCTAAAAGTCCACTTAGCTGTGTGTGTGTCTGGGATTGGCTGACATGCTGGCCCTCCCCACTACACGCGCGCGCTTAGGGAAGGAAGACAAGGAAAAAAAAAAATGGCGATCGCCATTATCCATACAGCAGTGATCTGAAGGCGCTGTTCCCGCACACTATACACTGAAATTTCATAATAGTGTGAGTCACAGAGTGACTTACACTATTACAGCGGAAAGCCAGCTGGGAATTAGCTGTTTTTTTGCTGCTAGAACCGTTCTCGACCGTATCTAGAACTATCGAGCTTTTGCAAAAAAGCTCGAGTTCTAGTTCGATCTAGAACAGGCCCCAAAATCACTCGAGCCGTGAACTGGAGAACCACGAACCTAGAACCGCGCTCAACTCTATTGTTCACGCGCCTGTCAAATGATTCAATACTGGCTTTGGACAGAAGGACAGTTTCAGCATTTTACAGTGAATATAGTGAATGAATGTACCGTGTTTCCCTGATAGTAAGACACCCCCGATAGTAAGACGTAATGGGGGTTTCGGGGGGGTCGGCTAATGTAAGACTTCCCCCGAAAGTAAGACATAGTAAACGGAAAGCGTTATTTATTTATTTATTTTTTTATATTATTTACAGTACCGGCAGCCAACCATTGTGATTGCTATGCCGGCGGCCGAGCGCTCAGCTGGGTCCCCTTACATGCCGGCGGCCGAGCGCTCAGCTGAGTGCCCTGACATGCCGGCGGCCGAGCGCTCAGCTGAGTGCCCTGACATGCCGGCGGCCGAGCGCTCAGCTGAGTGCCCTGACATGCCGGCGGCCGAGTGCTCAGCTGAGTGCCCTGACATGCCAGCGGCCAAGCGCTCAGCTGAGTGCCCTGACATGCCGGCGGCCGAGCGCTCAGCTGAGAGCTGTCACATGCCGGCGGTCGGGCGCTCAGCTGAACGTTCGGCCACCCAGAAATGTTGCAGTATTGTTGTCCGTGGTCCATCAGGACCATGGACAACATGCAAAAACATGCAGCCTCAGTGCCCTCATGTGCAGCCCCTGGTGGTTAAGTTTCCTTAACTTGCGGTACACTTACGGCGCAATTGCGGCAAGTCCTTATATGGTACATTGCATGGAGACTTGCTGCGATTGCTGTGGGATTTTTTTCCAATATAAAACATACCCCGAAAGTAAGACATAGTGGGACTTTTGGGGGTAAAAAGAATGTAAGACACTGTCTTACTTTCGGGGAAACACGGTATGTATGTGTGTATATATATGAATATATACAATGCAAAAATAGGAGCAGCACTTAGCCTGTTGTGGTGCAAAGTCCTTTCAATCAGTCTTACCCGATTCCAGTAGACAGCAAAAAAAGTGAAGGCAGCACACAGCTTCAACTTGTATGAAAACGCCTATTTATTGGCCCATATGATACAGCAACGCTTCAGTCACTTATGACTGAAACATTTCTGTATCATATAGGCCAATAAATAGGCGTTTTCATTCAAGTTGAAGCTGTGTGCTGCCTTCACATTTTTTGCTATAAATTTATATATATATATATATATATATATATATATGTAATGCTGCCACCAGGGGGAGCCAGAGCTCTGCCGCAGAAGACACTACACAGAGCAATGAGAACCAGGAAGTGAATACACAGCGTTCTCATACGCTACCTCAAAGCACAACTGAGAAGCAGAGCTGCAGAGCATGCAAGGAATAGTCAGGCAGGCTGGGTCAAACACCGTACTGGCAAAAGCAGGACCGGAGGCACGAGCAAAAGTGAAGTCAAAGTCAGGCCAAGGTCAGTACCGGAGGAAGCAACCGAGTGGGGAAGTAGGAGAGGGGACAGAGGATAGGAGAGATGACCAGGGGATGGAACACAGACAAGGGCACGGGGGCACAGGAACAAACAGATCAGGATATCACTCACAGGACCAGCAATCACAGGTAAAGCAGTGCTAAGCTTATAGCTGGCACTGGTTCACTGGAAATGCCAGCTTTTAAGGCATTCAGGGACTGGAAGTGAGGCTCGAGAGAAGGCTCCGCCCCCTAGCCATGTGGACGGGGAGGCGAACCATGACAATATATATATATGTTTATTGGCTGTTAACAGGGAAAAGCAGCATGCGCTGATTGGCGCAGGTGACATCAGTGAATTGGCCATGTGTATGTGTGAGAGTGTGCATTGGCAGATAACAGAGAGCAGCAGCATGTGGTGGTTAGAGTTGAGCGCGGTTCGCGGTTCGAGGTTCTCCAGTTCTAAGCTCGAGTGATTTTGGGGGCTGTTCGAGATCGAACTAGAACTCGAGCTTTTTGCAAAAGCTCGATAGTTCTAGATACGTTCGAGAACGGTTCTAGCAGCAAAAAGCAGGGCTTTTTACAGCTACAGTGTGCAGGAGCCATCGCTGGCAGCCTGCCAGAAGCTGGTAACCAAGATAAACATCGGGTATCCAACCAAAGCGCTTTTGTTAGTAACCCGATGTTTATCCTAGTTACGTGCAGGAAGCCCACACTTCCCCGCTCAGCTCACTCCGCCCCCTCCTGCCCGCGGCATGTACACATACATACACACACACACACACACACACACACACACACACACACACACACACACATGGTCCCGCTCGGCTTACCTGCGGTGATGAAGTCCCGCCATCCCGACCTCAGCGCTGTCACTGTCCTCCATGGCCGCCGCTTGTCACATCACCTCTCGCTTCCGACCCGAGACTGACTAGCGGTGACGTCACGGGCCTCTCGCGATACTTGGTGTGAAGGCACCGGTCATTGAACTCAGTGACAGGGGCTGTCAGTGTGCTGGAGATCAGCGCAGGTAATGTACCTCGCTGACAGCAGCACTTGTCATGCCCTGCAGTGACCTGGGCTGACCCATTGATGTTAGCTCAGGTCACTGCACTGCTCTCCCAGCCAATGGGGAACATCCTGCTCTTCATTGACTGGGACAGTGTGGATCGTCATGGCAACCCCTTGGATTACACCAGACCTGGATTTGTTTTTCATTCTAATAAATTGGTTAAAGAGGGTTTTGGGGAGTGTTTTTTCAAATAAAAATGTGTTTGTCGTCTATTTTTTTTTATTACTGACTGGGTTGGTGATGTCGGGTATCTGATAGACGCCTGACCTCACCAACCCCAGGGCTTGATACCAGGTGACATTACACATCTGGTATTAACCCCATATATTACCCCGTTTGCCACCGCACCAGGGCGCGGGATGAGCTGGGGCGAAGCACCAGGATTGGCGCATCTAATGGATGCGCCACTTCTGGGGCGGCTGCGGCCTGCTATTTTTAGGCTGGGGAGAGTCCAATAACCATGGACCTCCCTAGTGTGAGAATATCAGGCCCCAGCTGTCTGCTTTACCTTGGCTGGTGATCCAATTTTGGGGGACCCCTACGTGTTTTTTTTTTTTTAATTATTTATTTAATTTAAAATAACAGCGTGGGGTGCCCTCAGTTTTGGATTACCAGCCAAGGTGAGGTTGCCAGCTGTGGTCTGCAGGCTGCAGCCGTCTGCTTTACCCTAGCTGGCTACAAAACTAGGGGGAACCCTACGTCATTTTTTTTTTTCATTTTTTGGCTAAATACAAAGCTAAGCACCCCTTAGTGCCACATGAAAGGCACCAAAGGGTGCTCCACTTTTTCTCCACTATTTCTCCATTTTTTCTCCACTTTTTCTACATTTTTTCTCCACTTTTTCTCCATTTTTTCTCCATTTTTTCTCCACTTTTTCTCCACTTTTTCTCCATTTTTTTCTCCACTTATTCTCCATTTTTTCTCCACTTATTCTCCACTTATTCTCCACTTTTTCTCCACTTTTTCTCCACTTTTACTCCACTTTTTCTCCACTTTTTCTCCATTTTTTTCTCCACTTTTTCTCCACTTTTTCTCCACTTTTTCTCCACTTTTTCTCCATTTTTTTTTCCACTTTTTCTCCACTTTTTCTCCATTTTTTTCTCCATTTTTTCTCCACTTATTCTCCATTTTTTCTCCACTTTTTCTCCACTTTTTCTCCACTTTTTCTCCACTTTTTCTCCATTTTTTTCTCCAAATTTTCTCCACTTTTTCTCCACTTTTTCTACATTTTTTTCTCCATTTTTTCTCCACTTATTCTCCATTTTTTCTCCACATTTTCTCCACTTTTTCTCCACTTTTACTCCACTTTTTCTCCACTTTTTCTCCACTTTTTCTCCATTTTTTTCTCTATTTTTTCTCCACTTATTCTGCATTTTTTCTCCACTTATTCTCCACTTTTTCTCCACTTTTTCTCCACTTTTTCTCTATTTGTTCTCCACTTTTTCTCCACTTTTTCTCCACTTTTTCTCCATTTTTTTCTCCACTTTTTCTCCACTTTTTCTCCACTTTTTCTCCATTTTTTTCTCCATTTTTTCTCCACTTATTCTCCATTTTTTCTCCACTTTTTCTACATTTTTTCTCCACTTTTTCTCCATTTTTTCTCCATTTTTTCTCCACTTTTTCTCCACTTTTTCTCCATTTTTTTCTCCACTTATTCTCCATTTTTTCTCCACTTATTCTCCACTTATTCTCCACTTTTTCTCCACTTTTTCTCCACTTTTACTCCACTTTTTCTCCACTTTTTCTCCATTTTTTTCTCCACTTTTTCTCCACTTTTTCTCCACTTTTTCTCCATTTTTTTTTCCACTTTTTCTCCACTTTTTCTACATTTTTTTCTCCATTTTTTCTCCACTTATTCTCCATTTTTTCTCCACTTTTTCTCCACTTTTTCTCCACTTTTTCTCCACTTTTTCTCCATTTTTTTCTCCAAATTTTCTCCACTTTTTCTCCACTTTTTCTACATTTTTTTCTCCATTTTTTCTCCACTTATTCTCCATTTTTTCTCCACATTTTCTCCACTTTTTCTCCACTTTTACTCCACTTTTTCTCCACTTTTTCTCCACTTTTTCTCCATTTTTTTCTCCATTTTTTCTCCACTTATTCTGCATTTTTTCTCCACTTATTCTCCACTTTTTCTCCACTTTTTCTCTATTTGTTCTCCACTTTTTCTCCACTTTTTCTCCACTTTTTCTCCATTTTTTTCTCCACTTTTTCTCCACTTTTTCTCCACTTTTTCTCCATTTTTTTCTCCATTTTTTCTCCACTTATTCTCCATTTTTTCTCCACTTTTTCTCCACTTTTTCTCCACTTTTTCTCCCCTTTTTCTCCACTTATTCTCCACTTTTTCTCCACTTTTTCTCCACTTTTTCTCCATTTTTTCTTCTTTTTTCCTCCACTTTTTCTCCACTTTTTCTCCATTTTTTTCTCCACTTTTTCTCCACTTTTTCTCCACTTTTTCTCCATTTTTTTTTCCATTTTTTCTCCACTTATTCTCCATTTTTCTCCACTTATTCTTCACTTTTTCTCCACTTTTTCTCCACTTTTTCTCCACTTTTTCTCCATTTTTTTCTCAATTTTTTCTCCACTTTTTCTCCACTTTTTCTCCATTTTTTCTCCACTTATTCTCCATTTTTTCTCCACTTATTCTTCACTTTTTCTCCACTTTTTCTCCACTTTTTCTCCACTTTTTCTCCACTTTTTCTCCATTTTTTTCTCCATTTTTTCTCCACTTTTTCTCCACTTTTTCTCCATTTTTTCTCCACTTATTCTCCATTTTTTCTCCACTTATTCTCCACTTTATCTCCACTTTTTCTCCACTTTTTCTCCATTTTTTCTCCATTTTTTCTCCATTTTTTCTCCACTTTTTCTCCACTTTTTCTCCACTTTTTCTCCATTTTTTTCTCCATTTTTTCTCCACTTTTTCTCCACTTTTTCTCCACTTTTTCTCCACTTTTTCTCCATTTTTTTCTCCATTTTTTCTCCACTTTTTCTCCACTCTTTCTCCGTTCTTTTTCTATGGTCGGTCTACCCATTAGCTCTGCCATGCATACTGTAGCTTTACACCTACTGCACATGTTACTTTATGATTGACATCTCTTTCGTACCAGAGCTGTCTAAGCCTACTCTGACCCCATATTTGTCATTACTATATTGTCCTTGTACTGTATTATGACATTTGTATCATGTGTTTCATTTCTTGCTGTGTTGCAATTTTTTTGCTGCATCCCAATTGTACCTCTACATTGTTCGAGTTTATGTTATTGTTCTCTCACTCTTATGTGATACTGATTATTGTCATTTTTCATGATTACATGCAGATAAGTCCAATCTGACGAAGGCTCAGGCCGAAACGTCATTTGTAACTTGTTTTGGACAAAAACATATATGCTTATGAAAAATTTTTTTTTCTTAATACGGACCAATAAAGAGTGATTTTGCATTACTATCCTTTGTGACTTACTGACTTAGTCTGGGAGATTTAGAGTGCCGAGGTTACTCACTAATTTTATCTATTATTACCTCTGAGCACCTATATACCAGTGAGCAGAGCTTCCTATACAGTAGTTCTCCTGATTAGGCATGCCCTTACCTCATGAGCAGGGCATTGCAGCTTTGGTAGCAACCATTACGACATGGACTCTGCTGCTGTGGACCCGAGAAGAGTGAGTGCAGATTCATTGCACCCACACTCCTCACATGAAGGGTCCGCACTCCTAGAAAATGGGGGATACGTTCCCTGAGTGTCTCCCCCCCATATTCTAGACGGTCCAGAGTTGTCGTGAGACCCCTTTATTTTTTTTTTTACAATAAATTGGTGAAAGAGGAAATGTTTTGGGGACTGTTTTTTCAAATAAATTTCTTTTGTCGATTTTTTTTTTTTGTTAGTACTGACAGTTTATGATGTTGGGTATCTAATAGACGCCATGACATCACAAACTGCTGGGCTTGATCTCAGGTTACTTTACAGCTAGTATCAACCCGATTTATTACCCCATTTGCCACTGCACCAGGGCACGGGATGAGCTGGGGTGAAGCGCCAGGATTGGCGCATCTAGTGGATGCGCCACGTCTGGGGTGCCTGCGGCCTGCTATTTTTAGGCTGTGAAGGCCCAATAACTATGGACCTTCCCCCCCTGAGAATACCAGACCACAGCTGTCCGCTTTACCTTGGCTGGTGATCCAATTTGGGGGGGACCCTACTTTTATTGTGTAATTATTAATATTTATAAAATAATTATAAAAAAGAGCCTGAGGGGACCTCCACATTGGATCCCCAAACACGGTAAAGCTGCCAGCTGTGGTTTTCAGACTACAGCCGTCTGTTTTACCCTAGCTGGCTATCAAAAATGGGGGGACCCAACGTCATTTTTTTTTTTAACTATTTTTTAAATAGAAAAAATTAATGGGCTTCCCTGTATTTTGATTGCCAACCAAGGTAACGGCAGGCAGATGGGGGTGGCAACCCATAGCTGTCTGCTTTATCTGCGCTGAGAATCAAAAATACCGCGGAGCGCTACGTCATTTTTTTAAAGATTTATTTTTACAGCACTGTGATGTCCAGCAATCAAAATACAGGGAAGCCCATTTTATTTTTAGTTATTTAAATAAATAATTAAAAAAAATATATATGGGCTCCCGCTGCATTTTTTGTATTGCTAGCTAAGGGTAATCCAAGCAGCTACTGGCTGCTAACCCCCACTGCTTGGTGTTACCTTCACTGGCAATGGAAAATCCAGGGAAGCATTTTTTATTTTTTTTGCCAAAAAACTACAAAAAAAGGACGTGAGCTTCACCATTTTTTTGTATGCTAGCCAGGTATAGCAGGCAGGTGCTGGAAGAGTTGGATACAGCGCCAGAAGATGGCGCTTCTATGAAAATGCCATTTTCTGAGGCGGCTGCAGACTGCAATTCGCAGCAGTGGGGCCCAGAAAGCTCAGGCCAACCTGTGCTGCGGATTCTAATCTCCAGCTGCCTAGTTGTACCTGGCTGGACA
Source organism: Anomaloglossus baeobatrachus (assembly GCF_048569485.1). Classification (NCBI taxonomy): domain Eukaryota; kingdom Metazoa; phylum Chordata; class Amphibia; order Anura; family Aromobatidae; genus Anomaloglossus; species Anomaloglossus baeobatrachus. The sequence continues at coordinate 515,950,910 of NC_134354.1, forward strand.
CAAAAATGGGGCGAAGCCTACGTCATTTGTTTTCTAATTATTTCATGAAATTCATGAAATAATAAAAAAAGGGCTTCCCTTTATTTTTGGTTCCCAGCTGGGTACAAATAGGCAACTAAGGGTTGGGGGCAGCCGTACCTGCCTGCTGTACCTGGCTAGCATACAAAAATATGGCGAAGCCTACATAATTTTTTCAGGGGGCAAAAAACTTCTGCATACAGTCCTGGATGGAGTATGCTGAGCCTTGTAGTTCTGCAGCTGCTGTCTGTCTGTATGGAGAAGAGCAGACAGCAGCTGCAGAACTACAAGGCTCAGCATACTCCATCCAGGACTGTATGCAGAATTTTTTTGCCCACCAAAAAAATGACGTGGGCTTCGCCATATTTTTGTATGCTAGCCAGGTACAGCAGGCAGCCACGGGCTGCCTCCAACCCCAGTTGCCTATTTGTACCCGGCTGGGAACCAAAAATATAGGGAAGCCCGTTTTTTTTTTAATTATTTCACTTATTTCATGAAATAATTAAAAAACAAATGACGTGGGCTTCGCCCCATTTTTGTGTCCAGCCGAGTACAACTAGGCAGCTGGCGATTGGAATCCGCAGCACAGGTTAGCCCGAGGTTTCTGGGCGCCTCTACTGCAGATTTCAGTCCGCAGCCGTCCCAGAAAATGGCGCTCTCATAGAAGCGCCATCATCTGGCGCTATATCCAACTCTTCCAACAGCCCTGGAGCCGGGTGGCTTGTTGGGTAATCATGAGTTAATACTGGCTTTGTTTTACTAGCCAGTATTAAGCCAGAGATTCTTAATGTCAGGCACGTTTGACCCGGCCATTAAGAATCTCCAATAAAGGGTTAAAAAAAAGACACCACACAGAGAAAAAATACTTTAATAGAAATAAATACACAGACACATTAGAGACTCCATCTTTATTACCCCCTGTCAGCCCTCCACGATCCTGCTCTTCTGTCTTCTTTCTTTCTAGTGTAGTAGTAGTGATGATTGTAGTGAGGATGAGGTTCACCAGCCCATCACTTGGGGCTGGGGAACCTCATCCTCAGTACAATCCTCACTAGTGTAGTAGTAGTGACGATTGTAGTGAGGATAACTTTCACCAGCCCATCACTTGGGGCTGGGGAACCTCATCCTCAGTACAATCCTCACTACAATCGGGAAGCAGCGTGCAGCCTTCACTCCGTGAGTGATCAGTGCTGGCTGTCAGCGGTAACAGCGGTAACGCTGACAGACGCATTACCATAGCAACGGTGCTCTCGGAGCCGCGGTTAGCGGTGACGTCACCGCTAACTGCGTTGCTATGGCAACGGTGATCTCCGTTAATGACCGGCTGTGTCAGCCGGTCCCTAACGGAACGGGGAGTCGACCGTGTGCTAGAGCATGTCGCCGGTACACGGCGATACACATATGTGCACCGTGTACCGGAGAGATGCACTCGCAGGTCCTACATGACGTGTCATAGTCATGTGACCAGTCTGTAGCCAATGAGATAATAGCCACGTGACTGGTCACATGGCTATTTTGACGTCACGATAGGTCCTGCATCTCTGTTGGCAGTGCCGTCACCGGGAGGATTCAGCGATCATCGGATGGAATAGCGGCAGGAGACAGAGTGCAGAAGGGATCGCGAGGACCGGTAAGTGTTATGGCAATGTTTATTAACTGTTTGTGTACATTTATAATGCATTTTTATGTGTTTGTGATTGCCTCCCATTATAGCCTATAGGTTCGAGTTCGGTTCGTCGAACGTTCGACGAACCGAACTCGAACGGGACCCCCGTTCGGCGAACCGACCTCGAGCCGAACCGCGACCGGTTCGCTCATCTCTAGTGGTGGTTGGTGTAGGTGACGTCAGTGAATTGGCTGTATGTGAGTTTGTGTGTATGTTTGACAGTCCATGTGTGTGATTCTACACAAAGAAGCAGTGTGTTTCAGGTGTGAATTAAAATACATCCACAGGTGTCTCTAATTAACTCAGATATTGCCAATAAACCTATCAGACGCTTTCAAAGACATGACATCATCATCATGTGGGCTGTTCCATATTGTTTAAAAGGATAGTACTCTAAAGGCCACTTTACACACAGAGATAATTCTTTGGCAGATATGTGGTTGCAGTGAAATTTTGGACAATCAGTGCCAGGTTTGTGGCTGTGTACAAATGGAACAATATGTCCATGATTTCACTGCAACCACAGATCTGCCAAAGATTTATCTCTGTGTGTAAAGTGTCCTTTAGTGTATGTAAACTTTTGTCTTTGCAGAAAGTAATAAACATGCCTTAAGATACTCTCTCTCTCTCATTATTCTGGCCTTTGGCAAATATAAATAATTTGGTTCCTAATTGACATAAAATGGGAAAGGTTTATTCTGACTTTATGTCAGATAGTGGAAAAAAAAACATGGATATGTATCTTTTTAGATAGTGCATGTAAATTTCTGGTTTCCACTGTGTATATATAATGTGATGTATACTGAGGGGACTGAAACCCCAAAAAAAGGGCCATTGTCTTTCTTTCGTACACTGCTGAAGCCAATCAGTAGCTGGGGGCATGTCCTCTTGCCATCCAGGCTTCGGATGAAATGACAGGTTCAGCATTACATAGTGAATAATATATGCCAACTGCAAAAGTAAAAAATTATCAAAGTACATTTGTTGTATAAGTTTTCTTACATATACATTGGTTGTTGTTTCATTTTGTAGAAATTGAAAACATTGTATTACACAATTTATAAACTATGCAAACAATGCTTAAAACAATATATCATGCGCATTGAGAAACTTGATTTTCTTCTTGGTGAAGTAATTTTGGGGCTTTCGAGTTCAAAGGTAAAAAATAATGATGATTGATTATTGTTTGCAATAATAACTAATAAACAAAATTATAGAATGTTTAAGAACTATAAATTTGCACTTGTACTAGTTCTCCTTATGCTTTGTTTTCATTTTCTTTGTTTTCATTTCATCATTTACCCCTACTTTTGCCAGGGGTAAAGATGAGAGGATTGAGTCGCAGAGGATTTTATTTGAGTTGAATTTCTTGAAATTCAGGGTTTACAACAAATTCAAATAATTTAAGGTTCAATTCGTGATTCACAAATGAAAAAAAAAAATGGACAGCACCATTTCTTACACTACTTAGTCACAGGAGAGTATGCAAAAATCATTTTGCATGGCTGCACGGGCCACCTATTATGCTCAGCAGCTGTGACTAGAGACGGAGAATATCTCCCAAGGTTCAGTTTGATTCAAGATTGTCGAACTTGCCTGAGTTCGCCAAACAGATTGTCGATCTAATAGCTGATCCTAGCAGAACCTATTTAATTAAATGGAATGCAAAGAAAGGCATAGACAACAGCTTTAGAGGTCCTAAAAGCTGCCAAAACAGCTCAAACCTATTAACAGTGGAGCCACATTGTTGAAGCACAGCCATTACCTTTATAGACTTTTAAGATAAGAAATATTGGATGAGTTACAAGAGTAGGCCTGTTGCTCTGAGATCCCTGCAATTACAGACAAAAAAAACTTGGAGATCCATTTTGGAGTCTCCACATTTCCAAATCTTATAGGCAGAGAACAGGACAGTGGCATCAATTGCCCCACAGTACCCATAGTGTCTTTGCACAGCAGTCAGCCATGGGCCATGTAGCACACAGAGTGTGGCCCAGCATGAGTGACAGGAGTTGGCCCTTTGCTCTGAGACCCCTGCCACTACAGACAACAAACACAACTTGGAGACCCAACAAAAAGAAGTCTTTGTTTACAAAAATTTTGGGCAGGCACACGGACAGTTTCATTAATCGCCAAGAGCACCCATAGAGTCTTTTTATAGCTGTGTGACATTGGATTTGCACCACATAGGGTTTGGCTTCCAGCATTTACAGCCTTCAAATAAAGAGGTGGATGAGTAATAGGTGTAGACCTGGTGCTCTGAGACCCTGGCCACTAGAGGCAACACACAACAAAAAGACTGAATAAGAGTCTCCATTTAAAAAAAAAAAAAAAAAATAGGTATGTCGTAGCTCAGGAGGAAGCAAAAGGAGGATTAACAGGATAAATGGTTTGTGATTCATACAGACTCAAAAATGCAAAGTGTAAAAATTACAGCGGTAAACACACCGCTTGATTGTGGCACCACAAAGGCACTTGTTTCAACATCAGCAACAGAAGCCATAACAAAGTTATCACAAAATGCAATAATGCAATATCAATGAAGTACACTGAAAACTATACCATTGCCTAGTCTGGACAGTTTTCGATTGGGTTAGAAAAGTCCTTAGAGATTCATGACTTGTTCATATTGATGAAAGTTAGGTGGTATACACATTCAGGGGACAGTCGGATGCACTTATCCATCATAACATCATCAGCAGCGCTAAAGGCATGTTCTGAGAGAACACTGGCTGCTTGGCATAACAAAACCTCCAAGACGTGACTGTCGAGTTCAGGCTACTCTTCCATTGTTTTATGCCCAAAAGGCAAAAGGGTCTGACCCACCCCTGATGGCACCAATATTGAGCTCAAGATATTCCTGCACCATCTTCTCCATTCATTTTCTATGTGCCAGACTTGAACTCTGTTGTGCTGGTGCACGGGATGGTGTAACAAATGTGTTCCACAAGTTGAAAAAATAGCTTCTGCCACTTAAACTGTTGCTGCAGATAATGTTTCTGTGATGATGAATCAATATTCCTGGTGTTTGACGTGAAGAACTGTGACGCACATTGGATGCTTCACTGTTGTCTTTTGGAAAACCACTATTAAGATTGTGTACAAGCTTGTTTCCATACTCCAGGGGGAAGCATCTGGCAAAATGTACTCTTGTACCATTCATCTAATAGAATGGCAACCCAGTAGTCATCACTATCTCTATTCATAAAAAATCTGGAATAATGTTAAAAATAGTGCAGTAAGAAGGCGCTCATGTGTCTGGCGATTCCATGAGGTCCAAGTCCATGCTGTGTTAGAGGCGGGTTAACACTCAAGCTTGCTTCCACCATCCCCTTCCACCAACAAAGGACGACAGAGAGGGGATCAATATCTTCTTCATCCCCTGACTGTTGCGTGCCAATCATCTCTTCCTTCTCGTTCTCCTCCATTTCTTAATGGGCTTCTACATTTCCACTAACAGTTTGGGGTACTTTGCACGCTGTGACATCGCTAGCCGATGATAGCGATGCCGAGCGCGATAGTACCCGCCCCTGTCGCACATGCAATATCTTGTGATAGCTGCCGTAGCGAACATTATCGCTACGGCAGCTTCACACGCACTTACCTGCCCTGCGAAGTCGCTCTGGATGGCGACCCGTCTCCTTCCTAAGGGGGCGGGTCATGCGGCGTCACAGCGACGTCACACGGCAGGCGGCCAATAGAAGCGGAGGGGCGGAGATGAGCGGGACGTAAACATCCAGCCCACCTCCTTCCTTCCGCATTGACGGTGGAGGCAGATAAGGAGATGTCCTCGCTCCTGCGGCTTCACACACGATGTGTGCTGCCGCAGGAATGAGGAACAACATCGTATCTCCTATTGGTGCGACATTATGGAAATGTCCAACACTACACAGATCACCGATTTACGATGCTTTTGCGATCGTTTATCGGCGCATCTAGACTTTACATGTTGCGACGTCGTTACCGGCGCTGGATGTGTGTCACTTTCGATTTGATCCCGACGATATCACAGTAGCGATGTTGCAACATGCAAAGTACCCCTTTGTCTGGTACATGAGCCCACCTTGATCATTGTCCTCCACCCTACCATCATATCTGCCTGTGCGATGACAGTCTGGACCTTAGAGATATTGGTATACCTTCCGCATCCTCCTCTGCTTCCTCCTCTTCCACTACCTACTCTTCTCAAAATCTGCTCCAGCATGTAGAAAAATTGAATTCTGATGCTGATTACATCATTGTCAGTGTTTACCACCTTAGTAGCAATTTCAAAACTGTGCATAAGGGTGCAGAGGGGCTTCATCTGTGTCCATTCCGCAGCCGTGATTTGCCCCATGACCGCATCACGGTCGCACTGACCTAGTGTATACCTCATTGAATACTGCACCACAGCTTGTCGCTGCTGCCATAGTTGCTGCAACATGTTACCTCTGACAAGGGAAGGCTCCGAAACGTACGTGGGTGTCTGAGCGGCGTGCTATATGAACAGGTAAAATTTCTGCATGTCTGTTATCTTTTTTGTGTCCTTAGCATACACCTATAAAGTATGAGTTATAATATTTGGCCATCAGTAAATGATGCATGTGGATAATAGCAATTTGCACCTATATTAAGATATACGTCATTGTAAACTTCTGGTTTTGGCCTGGTGGACACATTTACATTGTTATACTATATATATATATATATATATATATATATATATACAATTCCTGACTGTCATCCTTTTCTGAGCTGTATGTCGATACATTATATGCTGCACTTACACTGATGTCACACAGTGACAAAATATGTTTACACTTTAATAGCTGTTATAATTTATTGCAATTTAAGCCCGCTACACACGCTTCAATATATCTCACAATCCGTCGTTGGGGTCAAGTTGTAAGTGACGCACATCCGGCATCGTTTGTGAGGTATCTGCGTGTGACAGCTACATGCGATCAGGATTGAACGCAAAACCGTTGATCGCAAACACATCGTATCATTCTCTAGAATTGAGCGTTTTGTTGCACGAACCTAGTGAATTGTAACGTGTGACATCCCTCATACGATTTTGTTGTCTGATGCTATGTGCGCAGGTGTGCGCTCTGCACCGCAGCTTAAAAAAGGTCCGCTTCAGAGCGCAGCTGAAAAGCTGCGTTCTGAAGCGCCTCACAATGTCTGTCATGCACTAATCTCTGTCAGTCCGTCACTATCTCTGTCCCTCACTCTCCGTCCATGTCAGTCTATCCCCCTCTCTCATATACTCACCAATCCCCGATCCCCGGCGCTGCACGGCGTTCACACTGCTCCGGCGGCTTTTACTGTTTTGAAAAAGCCGGCCGCCCATTAAACAATTTCGTATTCCCTGCTTTCCCTGCCCACCAGTGCCTATGATTGGTTACAGTGAGACACGCCCCCACTCTGAGTGACAGGTGTCACACTGCACCCAATCACAGCAGCCGGTGGGCGTGTCTATACTGTGTAGTGAAATAAATAATTAAATAATTAAAAAAAATGGCGTGCGGTTCCCCCCATTTTTAAAACCAGCCAGATAAAGCCATACGGCTGAAGGCTGGTATTCTCAGGATGGGGAGCTCCACGTTATGGGGAGCCCCCCACCCTAACAATATCAGCCAACAGCCGCCCAGAATTGCCGCATACATTATATGCGACAGTTCTGGGACTGTACCCGGCTCTTCCCGATTTGCCCTGGTGCGTTGGCAAATCGGGGTAATAAGGAGTTATTGGCAGCCCATAGCTGCCAATAAGTCCTAGATTAATCATGTCAGACGTCTATGAGACACCCTCCATGATTAATCTGTAAATTACAGTAAATAAACACACACACCCAAAAAAATCCTTTATTAGAAATAAAAACACACACATATACCCTGGTTCATCACTTTAATCAGCCCCAAAAAGCCCTCCATGTCCGGCGTACTCCAGGATGCTCCAGCGTCGCTTCCAGCGCTGCTGCATGGAGGTGACCGGAGCCGCAGCAGACACAGCCGCTCCGGTCACCTCCACACAGCAAATGAAGACAGCCGCGCGATCAGCTGCTGTCACTGAGGTTACCCGCGGCCACCGCTGCATCCACCGGTGGCCGCGGGTAACCTCAGTGACAGCAGCTGATCGCGCGGCTGTCTTCATTTGCTGTGTGGAGGTGACCGGAGCGGCTGTGTCTGCTGCGGCTCTGGTCACCTCCATGCAGCTGCGGTGGAAGCGACGCTGCATCATCCTGGATTACGCCGGACAAGGAGGGCTTTTTGGGGCTGATTAAAGTGGTGAACCAGGGTATATGTGTGTGTTTTTATTTCTAATAAAGGATTTTTTCGGGTGTGTGTGTTTATTTACTGTAATTTACAGATTAATCATGGAGGGTGTCTCATAGACGCCTGACATGATTAATCTAGGACTTATTGGCAGCTATGGGCTGCCAATAACTCCTTATTACCCCGATTTGCCAACGCACCAGGGCAAATCGGGAAGAGCCGGGTACAGTCCCAGAACTGTCGCATATAATGTATTCGGCAATTCTGGGCGGCTGTTGGCTGATATTGTTAGGGTGGGGGGCTCCCCATAACGTGGAGCTCCCCCATCCTGAGAATACCAGCCTTCAGCCGTATGGCTTTATCTGGCTGGTTTTAAAAATAGGGGGAACCGCACGCCGTTTTTTTAAATTATTTAATTATTTATTTAACTACACAGTATAGACACGCCCACCGGCTGCTGTGATTGGGTGCAGTGTGACACCTGTCACTCAGAGTGGGGGCGTGTCTCACTGTAACCAATCATAGGCGCTGGTGGGCGGGGAAAGCAGGGAATACGAAATTGTTTAATGGGCGGCCGGCTTTTTCAAAACAGTAAAAGCCGCCGGAGCAGTGAGAAAGCCGTGCAGCGCCGGGGATCGGGGATTGGTGAGTATATGAGAGAGGGCTGCTAACTTCAGTAACTTAGGAGATTAGCGGTCACCGGTGAGTCCTTCACAGGTGACCGCTAATCAGGGCGCGACACAGACAGAGCCGCAGCATGACAATGAAGTCGGGTGAAGTTCACCCGAGTTCATTCTGACAGTGCGGCTCTGTCTGTGTCTGCTGTCATCTGCCATTCAGCTCTGCTACATGGCTGTCTGTGTCTGCTGTTAGCGGCCATGTAGCAGAGCTTAATGGCAGATGACATAGTAAAAACACATCCCTACACATTACACACGCTTGGCAAGTCAATAAATAAAAAAAAAAAAGGTGCTCAATGCATACGTCACAGAACACATGATCTAAAGGATCGCACACAAAATTGACCAATTTAACATAGATTACTAACGCTCGTGTGACAGCAAATGAGCGACCTACGTGCAATCTCATAAGATCCCGTATGCAACCTGGGCGTGTCACATCGCAAGTGTGATTGTACAACTAATTGCAACGTGTAAAGTGGGCTTTACACTTAGATTTTATTATTTATTAACTTTTGACTGGTATACACATATTGGTTATATGTGTGTGTGTACAATGATCTACACAGATACATATGTGTGTGTATATATATATATATATATCTATATATATAATTGCCTTATTCTGTCTGTCTGTGTGTCTGTCTGTCTTTTTCCAAAATTGTGTCCTTACCGTGACATGTCCTTACGGTGACAATCAGCGGATTGGCCGCTGTGCTCGCCATGGCCCCGCCCCCCACATGGATTGGCCGCTCGCCTCGCCTCGGCTCCTCCCCCCGCACGGATTGGCAGCTCGCCTCACCTCGGGTCCGCCCCCCCGCACGGATTGGCCATGTCCTTACGATGACAAACAGCGGATTGGCCGCTGGGCTCGCCATGACCACGCCCCCCGCACGGATTGGCTGCTCGGCTTCACGGATTTGTCATGGTCCCGCCCCCCGCACGGATTAGCCGCTCGGCCTCACGGATTGGCCGCTCGCCTCGGCTCCCCCCCCGCACGGATTGGCCGCTCGCCTCGCCTCGGCTCCGCCCCCCTGCACGGATTGGCCGCTCGCCCAGGCTCCGCCCCCCACACGGAATGGCCTCTCACCCCGAGGTGAGCGCATCAAGGTCCTGCAGCGGCGGAACACACACACACGAACACACATAAGAACAGACACACACACACACACATCAGATCACACTCACTCTCACACACACCTCACACACACATCAGATCGCATCCACGTCCTGCAGCGGCGGAACACACGCACACACATAAGAACAGACACACACACATCAGATCACACTCACTCTCACACACACCTCACACACACATCAGATCACATCCACATACTCACAACATCCCGTGATATCGCTTGCTTCTCGGCGGCGATACTGTGCAGTGACCTTCCAGGACCTGCCGGAGGATCACATGGCCGGAAGCATGTGGTATCTCCGGATGTTGTGATTGTGTCAGCGCGTATGTGCGATATCGTCAGTGTGAGTGTGTGAGTGTATGCGATCGGATGTGCGTGAGTGTGTTCTGATGTGTGAGTGTGTGTGTGTGAGTGTGTGTGTGTGAGTGTATGCGATCGGATCTGTGAGTGTCGGCAGAGGAGCACAGCTGCTGGGACCGCCCACCGGTGGGCACAGGGAGAAGTGGGGTGTGTGTGTGTGAGTGTATGCGATCAGACGTGTGCGTGTTTACTGTCTGATGTGTGACTGTGGAGCACGATGGGGGGTGCACAGCATGGGGTATGGAGCACGATGGGGGGTGCGCAGCATGAGGGATGGAGCACGATGGGGAGTGCGCAGCATGGGGGATGGAGCACGATGGGGGGTGCGCAGCATGGGGGATGGAGCACGATGGGGGGTGCGCAGCATGGGGGATGGAGCACGATTGGGAGTGTGCAGCATGGGGGATGGAGCACGATGGGGAGTGCGCAGCATGGGTGATGGAGCATGTTTGGGAGTGCGCAGCATGGGGGATAGAGCACGATGGGGAGTGCGCAGCATGGGGGATGGAGCACGATGGGGAGTGCGCAGCATGGGGGGTGGAGCACGATGGGGGGTGCACAGCATGGGGGATGGAGCATGATTGGGAGTGTGCAGCATGGGGAATGGAGCACGATGGGGAGTGCGCAGCATGGGGGATGGAGCACGATGGGGGTGCGCACCATGGGGGATGGAGCACGATGGGGAGTGCGTAGCATGGGGGATGGAGCACGATGGGGGGTGCGCAGCATGGAGGATGGAGCACGATTGGGAGTGTGCAGCATGGGAGATGGAACACAATGGGGGGTGCGCAGCATGGGGGATGGAGCACGATGGGGAGTGCGCAGCATGGGTGATGGAGCACGTTTGGGAGTGCGCAGCATGGAGGATAGAGCACGATGGGGAATGCGCAGCATGGGGGATGGAGCACAATGGGGAGTGCGCAGCATGGGGGATGGAGCACGATGGGGGGTGCGCAGCATGGGGGATGGAGCACGATGGGGGTGCGCAGCATGGGGGATGGAGCACGTTTGGGAGTGCGCAGCTTGGGGGATAGAGCACAATGGGGAGTGCGCAGCATGGGTGATGGAGCACGATGGGGAGTGCGCAGCATGGGTGATGGAGCACGATGGGGAGTGCGCAGCATGGGGGATGGAGCACGATGGGGAATGCGCAGCATGGGGGATGGAGCACGATGGGGGGTACGCAGCATGGGGGATGGAGCACAATGGGGAATGGGGATGGAGCACGATGGGGGGTGCGCAGCATGGGGGATGGAGCACGATGGGGGGTGCGCAGCATGGGGGATGGAGCACGATGGGGGGTGCATACCTCCCCCCAAAACACACACACACACACACTGCCACACACACACACTGCACAACACACCACACACACACTGGAAACCACAAACACTGCCCTACACAGACACCCACACACACAGACAACGCCGCACACACACAAAACCCAACACACAAACACCGCGGCACACACAAATATACGCACATACCGCACAACACACACATTGCACAAAACATACCTCCCCCCAAATCACACACACACCCCACACCCACACAAACCGCGCAACACACATACACAACGATACAGACACACAGCGCTCCACAAATAACGACACACAACGCAACACACAAACAACACCGCTCTCACCCCCCGCCACACCCAGACAACACCCAGAACATGTACAGCCCCTACACAAACACTTGGTAACTACAGACAACAACATATATATATATATATAACAAAAATTATACATTAACTACACAATACGTAAATTCTAGTATACCCGATGCGTAGAATCGGGCCACCTTCTAGTATATATATAAACTTTTTCACTATTTTGTGTTACTGATATGTGATACATGATTAGGTGTGTCTCATTATTTTGGTAGTTTGATTGACACATATGTAGCCACAACCCTGATTTTTAGCAATTTTGATCATATGGCATATGTAAAATAATATTGCATAACATTTGGGTACAATTTGGTTTTCATTGTTTACACCGACACTTTTTTACACTAGTGGATAATTGTGTTATATTGTAGATGCACTTTATAATTATTTAAAAATAAATTTTTTAGCACTTTTTTGCACTTTTATTTTGCAATATTTATAGATATATTTTTTATATTGCTGCTCATAGGAATGTTTCAATTGTTTATGATTGTAATATATACGTATACTTATACATAATTTTAGGACTGAGAGGATGTGCTTTTAAATATTTTCTTGGTCATATATGATATTCTGCACTCTGCTCCTATTTTGTATTTTTTGTTTTGAACTTTTTGTAAGTAGTTTGTTGGTGGTTATAGTTTTCTGAAACCCTGGTATTGAATTTATACATATTAATAAAAATTCTCTAATATTCTGACCTTTTGTCGGGTGGTTTTGTGGTTAGTTTTTTGCTGCAACATGTGCAGAGTGGAACTCCAAAGTCTCAGCACACCAGATGATTTCAGAAGCGATGCAAGTTGATGAGCCGTGGGGTGCAAACAGCATAACTGAGCACACATGACTGTGCCTTATGCAATAGCTATTTTAGGCAAGGATAGGAGCCTAGAAATTGCTGTACAGCCAGGTTAAGGATGTGAGCCATGCAAGGCACATGTGTGATGTTGCCCCAGCATAGGGCTGCCACTAGATTCACATCATTATTGCACACAAGCTTTGCTTGCTTCATGTTGAGTGGTGATAGCCATTTCTCAAACTTGGCCTGGATAGCTGTCCACAACTCTGCAGCTTTGTGAATGCGTTCTCCCATGGATTTTATTTTCAACACTGCCTGATTGCATTGAGTCTTTCAGCACAGTATTAAAGTTTGGGGATTCTCTATGCACTGTCGGAACTCATGTTACATTAAGGGAGTGGTTGAGAGTGCAGGTGGAGGCCCTAGAGGGGATTGAGGAGGAGAAGCAGTGGAGGAAGTGATAGATACAGAGGTGTGTCCCACAAGCCATGGGGATTCAAAGACTTGTGGAGAAGCCCTTTGCCCACCTTCCCCCGTAGGCACCAGAGTCACTCAGTGCCCAGTGAGTGAGATATAATGCCCCTGGCCATACTTGCTCATTCAGGTGTCAGTGGTGAAATGCACCCTGTCAACGTTTTTCAAGGAATGGGTGATGTCTACGACATGCTGGTGTAGCGCAGCCACACCTTTATTAGAGAAGTAATGGTGACTGGGCAACTGATACTGGGTGAATGCCTCAGCCATCAGGTTTCAGAAACTGTATCCACCAGGTGGAAAGGCAGCATTTCTGTGGGCAAAAATTTAGATATGGTGAAGTTCAAGCTCTTAGCTTTAGCATGTGTAGAAAGAATCCTTGGCAGTGCTCCTGCACAATATAATCCAGTTTGATTCCCTAGCCAATGCTGAAGTGTCTAGGCTGGGTAATGGAGTTCCAACCGGAATTGAAACAACTAGATTGAAAGCATGTAGCCAAAGAACAACCCCTGGTGATTCCAACGGTCCCTTTTTAAATCTCCCGAGGCACTCATTCCAGGGTATGTGGTCTTACCGGATTGGTGGAGTAAGGCTGTGCTCTGATAGGGTGTAATTTCTATCCACATAGGTAATTCTGTAGAATTCTCATCTGAGTTAGGTAGATAGAGAGGCTCTCTTAGGCACCAAGGGGCAAGCGCTAATAAAATGTCCTTTTTTACCACAGTAAAAGCATACAGCACTCTCTCCTCTGCTAAGATGTCCCACCAAGCTGAAGGGGTGCAAACAAAACCTTTGGAGGTGAAGCAGAAACATCTGCTCCCTCACAGACAGACTTGGTGTTATTAACCCTCTGATGGAACTGGCGATCTATATTGATTACCAAAGAGATAGCACACTACAGAGAGGGGGAAGTCTCATACATACCCAAGGTCTCCTTTACCTTCTCAGAAATGCCCTTAAAAAACTTGTTCACAAGAGCAGGGTTGTTCCTCCAGGTGTACACTGACCGTTCCTGCAACTCAGTGGAGTAATACTCAGCTGGCTGATTCCCCTGTTGAAGTGAACGGATCTTAAACTCGGCTAATGACACCTTACCAAAAATGTAGAGGAGACCAAGCACAGGAAAAAAGTCCAGAGACCCAAACACAGGGGAATCAGGAAGCACAGAAAATGCCCAAGCTTGTGGGTCACCACTAAGAAGTGAAAACACAATACACCCGCGCTGTGTCTCACTCTGGAAAAAAAGAGGATGAAGGCAAAAAATATAATTTACATGCCACCTGAAAGGTGATATACCAGCTGCACTCCACAATAAACTGCTCAGAGAGTGACAGTTTTGGGTTAAGGTGATCCGGCAACCAAACTGGACTGTGCCGCGGAAGAAAACTGAACATGTTGCTTAACTGCCCCTTTTAAGTCTGTCACTAGGAGTGAAAGCACCTGCAAGTGCCTCGCAAGAAAAGCTATGGGGTCGATTATGAATTCTCAAGGTGGGACAAGGTAGTTTGGAACAGGGGGACCTACACTGACCCTAGTGCTACTGTGGCCCTAGCTGTCCCTATTCCCCATGATACGTCTAGTGATGATGATGTTTTTCCACCTTCTTTACCCTAGCTCCAGAATAGCTCTGGTCTATACACCCTCTCCTCCACCTCCAGAGAGGGCCGGGACAGGAATAGTTTATCTCACACAAATAGAGAAGAAAAAACAAAATTCACTGCACACACACATTGGTAAGACAATACTTGCTCAGACAGAAATAATCAGGGAAGAAATAAATTTACAATCATAATATTTCCACAACACACCAAAAAACACACAGGCGATCACCAGAACAAGATAATCACAGCGCAAGGACTGGTATCGCAAATGAAGCTATAATCAGCATGGGGAAGAGGCTCCACCTTCTTTTAAAGGGTGGAGATGGCTGTGCTAGGTCTCCTGTATCCTGTGACCTCAACAGCAATCCACAGGCTAATAGAAATGAATTCCTTTTAGCAGCAGCTAAAGCAATGAGCCACAGCTTTGACTTGTCCAAGATGGGAAGGTTTTGTCATTTTGAAGCTACAGTGCAGGGTCTGGGCTCACAGGCAGACTATATTGGTACATATAGATACGTGTTTTATACCAGTGTATTCTAATTCACTGGGAAAATAAAAGAAAGCATTTTGTTCATAAAAAAAAAAATAATGAAACACAAATCCAATCATATCATTTTTACTAAGTTTTCTTTTTTTCAAGTAATAAACATCACAAATCAGCAAATAACATGGACATATTTTGTGTCCCTGTAATCCTGTTTTGTGTCCCTGTAATAATAACGATCCACAAAACACAGCAATCAAATTATTTATGGTGATCAGTAAATGGTGTAAAAAATGATTGCTTTTCTTTTTCTCTATTAAAACCATGAAAAAAAATAATAAAAATTAACTCAGAATCAGTGTTTGGATGAAGCGTAAATGCTACATTTTTAGCCACACGATGCAGAAAAAAATTCTCTCTGATTATTGCGTGTGCTTTTTATTTACTTTCTTCTCATTTGATGTGGTTTTGCTGCAGATTTGAAGCAGAGATTTTAATGCTTTTTTAATAGTACAGAAGTGATTTGACTCCACACTTAAAAATGCAATGTTTTGGGGTTGTTTTGTACATGAGGTTTTTTCAAGCTCCACAGACAGTGGGGAAAATAATTATTTAATACACTGCCAATGTTGCAAGTTTTCCCACCTTCAAAGAATAGAGAGCTCTGTAATTATTATCGCTGGTACAAATCAACTGTGACAGACAGGATGTAAAAAAAAATAATCCAGAAATCGCATTGCAATTATTAAATACAGTTGAAACCAGAAGTTTACATACACTATCTAAAAATACATATATGCATGTATTTCTCACAAATCTGACATAAAATCACAATAAACCTTTCCCATTTTAGGTCAATTAGGAGCCAAATTTTTTTATGTATGCCAAATGCCAGAATAATGAGAAATAGAGAGGCATTCTTATTACTTCCTGCAAAGTCAAAAGTTTACATACATTTCATTAGTATTTGATACCATTGCTCTCGAACTGTATGACTTGGGTCAAATGTTTTGGATATCCTTCCCCAATCTTCCTACAATAGTTGATAGTAATTTGGGCCCATTCCTCCTCATCCTCACCTCACAGAACTGGTGTAACTGAGCCATGCTTGTAGGTCACCTTGCGCGTATCTGTCTTTTCAGCTTTGCCCATAAATTTTCAATAGGATTTAAATCAGGGTTTTGTGATGGCCACTCCAAAACATTGACTTTGTTATTTTTAAGCCACCAGTTTGACAGTATGCTTCAGGTCATTGCCCATTTGGAAGACTCATTTCCACAAAAGGTTTAACTTCCTGGTTGATGTCTTGAGATGTTGCTTCAGTATTATCACATAGTCTTCTTTCTCATGGTACCATCTATTTTGTGAAGTGCATCAGTCCCTCCAGCAGCAAAACAACCCCACAACATGATGCTGCCACCCCTTTGCTTTACAGTTGGGATGGTGTTCTTAGGCTTCAAAGCTTCTCCCTTTTTCCTCCAAACATAACAATGGTCATTATGGCCAAACTGTTCAATTTCAGTTTTGTCAGACCACAGGACATGTCTCCAAAAATTAAATTCATTGTTCATGTGTGCATTTGCAAACATTAATCTGGCTTTTTTGTTTCTTTTGGAGTAATGGCTTCTTCCTGGCAGAATGACCTTTCAGCCCATACAGATGCAGTACATGTTTCACTTTGGATAATGACAAAATCTTATCAGCTTCAACCATCATCTTTACAAGGTCTTTTGCTTTTATTCTTAGTTTGATATGCACATGTCTAATCAAAGTATGTTCATCTCTGTTACACAGAACCAATCTCCTTAAGGCCTCTTCCACATTCACGTGAAAATCACGCACGTGCCGAGAGACACGTATTTCCCCTGCGTGTTGCGTGCAGGTAAGAACGTGTCTCTGGTATGTGCGGGACACGTGTGTTCTACGTGTGCTATCCGCGATAGCACACGTAGAACCGGTAATTAACATACTCACGTGGTCCTTCCTGCTGTCCGCGCTGCTGTCTGTGGTGCTGATCTTCGGTCTCCAGCCCTCCCGTCTCCCCGCTGCTGCTGCTGCTGCCAGGCAGTGAAGTGAATATTAAATGAGAATAATGAGCGGCGGTCGGCAGCAAGTGACAGCAGCGGAAGAGACAGGAGGGCTGGAGAAGGTGAGTAAATGTTTTGGTTTTTTTTCACTGACACGTGTGTTTTCGCCGGCGCGTGTCACACGGGACCGCATCCACACTACACTCGTGTGGTACGGGTGCGGGCCGTGTGACACCCGTGCTGCGGGAGAAAACACTGACATGTCAGCGCTTTGAAAAACGCACACACGTACAAACGCACACGGACACACGTTCAGTGTGGTTTTATGTGTGTGTGCCTGCTACAATAGGGTAGCATTGGTTAACGTGTCTCCGTGCCGCCGGTACGTGCAAAAAATGGCAAACACGTACCGGCGGCAGGGATGTGTGCCACAGGTCTAATGGGCAGTATGATGGCTGGACATTTCCATTTTGTTTGTACTTGCATATAATTATTTGTACAGATGAACAATGCACCTTCAGGTATCTGGAAATTGCACCCAGGGATGAACCAAACATGTGCAAGTCCACAATGCTCTTCCTGAGATCTTGGCTGATTTCTTTGACTTTCCCATGATGCTACACATAGAAGCAGTGTCTCAGGTGTGCATTAAAATACATCCACAGATGTGTCTCTGATTAACTTAGATGTTGCCAATAAACCTATGAGAAACTATTAAAGACATGACATTATCATATGGGCTGTCCCATATTGTTTAAAGGCATAGTATTCCGAGTGTATGTAAACTTTTGACTTTGAAGAAAGTAATAAAAGTGTCTTAAAAAATTATCTCATTATTCTGGCATTGGGCAAATATAAATAATTTTGATAATCTTAATTGACCTAAAGTGGGAAAGGTTTATTTTGATTTCATGTCAGATAATGAGAAAAACATGTATATGTCTCTTTTTAGATAGTGTATGTAACTCCTAGTTTCAACTGTAATTATTTAGCATTTTATTGCATGAAATAAGTATTTAATACAATAGAAAAACACAACTTAATATTTGGTAAAGAAACCTTTGTTTCAATTACAGAAGTAAGATATTTCCTGTAGTTCTTGACTACTTTTGCACACACTGCAGCAGGGATTTTGGATCAATCCTCCATACAGATCTTCTCTAGATCTTTCAGGTTTCAGGATTGTCGCTGGACAAAATTGAGTTTCAGCTCACTTTAAAGATTTTCTATTGGGTTTAGGTCCGTATACTGGCTAGGCTACTACAGTATCTTGAAATGCTTCTTACGATGCCTCTCCTTAGTTTCCTTAGCTTTGTGTTTTGTGTCATTGTCATGCTGGAAGAAACAGCCACAACCCATCTTCATTGTTCTTACTGAGGGAAGGAGGTTTTGGCCAAAATCTAGCGACACATGACCCCATCAATCCCCCCATCAATACAATGCAATCACCCTGCCCCTTTTGCAGAGAAGCATCCAAAAACTATGATGTTTCCACCCCCATGCTTCATGGTTGGGATGGTGTTATTGGGCTTCTACTCGTTCTTCTTCTTCCTCCAAACACGGCAAGTGGAGTTGATAACACAAAGTTCTATTTTGGTTTCATCTCACTACATGACCTTCTCCTATGCCTCCTCTGGATCATCCAGATGATTACTAGCAAACTTCAAATGGGCCTGGACTTGTGCTGGTGTGAGCAGGGGGATATTGCGTAACCTGCAGGATTTTAATCCATGATGGCATAGTGTGTTACTAAAGGTAATGTTTGGGACTAACCATGTCCTACTTTGTAGTTCTGGGCTGATTCCTGACATTTCTCAGAATCATCCTTACCCCACAAAGTGAGATGTTGCATGGAGCTCCAGACCGCGTAAGGTTGACAGTCATCTTGTGTTTCTTCCATTTCCTAATAATTGCGCCAACAGTTTTTGCCTTATTACCAAGCTGCTTGTCTGTTGTTACGTAGCCCTTTTCAACTTTCTGCCAGTATACAATTTAGTCCCTGGTGTCCTCAGACAATTCTTCGGTCTTATCCATGGTGGAGCATTGGAGTTTGATTGATTGAGTGTGTGGACAGGTGTTTTTTATACAGGTAACAAGTTCAAACAGGGGCAATTAATACATGCAATTTAGTGCAGAGTAGGAGCTTCTTGAAGAAAAAGATAACAGGTGTGTGAGAGTCAGAATTCTTGCTGGTTGGTAGGTGATCAAATACTTATTTCATGCAATACTAATTAATTATTTAAAAATCATACAATGTGATTTTCTTGATTTTTTTAGGGTTATTCTGTCTGTCACAATTGAAGTGTACCTACAATAAAAAGCACATAACTTTCCATTCTTTGCAGGCGGGAAAATTGGCAAAATCAGCAGTGTATCAAATACTTATTTGTATCACTGTAGAAGCCTATAGAGAAAAAATATATACCCAAACCATGCAGGACAAAAGTGTGTTTAAATGCAGATGTTTCATGAAATCTCATCTACTTTGTTTGGACATTTAGGCTGTAAAATATGAAGAAATTTACAGCTCATCAGTTCCTGTATGTCATGTTAGAAGGCAGTGCAGGGATTCCATTTCGACTTACTGGATAGCAGAGGTCATCATGTTTATAGGAGTGGTTAAAATGATGAGAAAAATATAAAAACAAAGGGTAGAGATTTCGTCTGTGACAGCACTAGGTGTATGATTTTTTACTAGGACACTGTGATTATTTTTTTCTTTTTATAATAGGACCTAGGAATTTCAAGTCACTCTGCTGATTAGAGCTGCAATAAACAAGACTGTGGACCATGACTATATCTTTGTTGGAAGGTTTCTCTGAAGTTATTTGCAATAGCTATTTGGCATTTTTCTGTTGATGTGTCCTTGCCCTGGATTATATAGAAGAAATATACAAAATTAAGATTTATTGACCATAAATGTCACGCTAGTAAAGTTACAGGTAAGATAATGTATTGTAGATAATACATAAAACCTAGGTTGACACAACATAAATTTTAAAGAAAATTCATTCCAGTAACTAAGTATTTTAAAACAATTCAGCCAATTTATAATAGCAAAATACCAAATATGTGAAAGAAAATGACAGAAATTCAAGTTAAAGAAAAATAAATGTCCCAAAACTATATATGTTATACAGTTTTAAACAAAACAAATGACAATAGGTAAGCCACTATTTCATGTAAGAGCAAATGGAATGCTTACAGAAAAAAAGCTTTTAAAGGCGTATTCATTTGATCTTCAAATAGTACAATAGTTACTGAATTCTGTATCTGTAAATACCATATTTTCCAAAGTAGACATTCCGATATTTGAAACCTGGTATTATCTACAAAACCATTAGGGTTTTATTGAGTAACACAGGGACAGTAAGGCATTTAATGGCTTTAATTTTGGTTTATAGAACCAAAGCTCATTGTAGTTTTAGAGAATTGGTCGAATAACTTTAATTGACTTGAGGTTAATTTTTATAAAAGAGGTTGCTCAATAAACATTTATAACCTGTACACAGAATAAACAACAAATGCTTAATTTCTGAGTCTGACCACATAGACCCCAACAGGTAATGAGGATTGGAGGCATAAAGTCCCCTTTGTGAAAGAAGTGTTCCATAACATGTGCAAAAATTACTTTATGAACTGTTGGTAACTCCTAAAGATGATTTTGAAAAAAATGGCATGCACACTGGTCGTGCACGAGGTGCAAGTAGTCGGGCACACCAACCCATGCAAAAGTCAGAAAAAATACTGCACTCCCGTATTAGATGCAAAATGTGACAATCTTTAATATCTCTTGACAAATAAGTGTAGTACATGGTGAAAAAGAAGCCGGATCCCCAATTGTGGGATATGCAACCCAATATATAACATGTAGGCCTGGGAAGCCTTGATCACAAAGACGTTGGGAAAAAGAAAATATATACATAAGAAACAAAAAAATCCATTTACACTACATACAATATACAGTGCCTTGCAAAACTATTCGGCTCCCATGAATTTTTAAACTTTTTCCCACATTTCAGGCTTCAAACATAAAGATAAAAATTTTTAATGTTATGATGAAGAATCAACAACAAGTGGGACATAATTGCGAAATTGAACGAAATGTATTGCTTATTTTAAACTTTTTTAAAAAAATAAATAAATGAAAATTGGGGTGTACAATATTATTCGTCCCCTTTACTTTCAGTGCAGAAAACTCACTCCAGAAGTTCATTGAGGATCTCTGAATGATCCAATGTTGTCCTAAATGACTGATGATAATAAATATAATCCACCTGTGTGTAATCGAGTCTCCATATAAATGCTTTGTGATAGTCTCAGTGTTCTGTTTAAAGTGCAGAGAGAGCATCATGAAGACCAAGAAACACAACGGGCAGGTCCCTGATACTGTTGTGGAGAAGCATAAAGCTGGATTTGGTTACAAAAAGATTTTCAAAACTTTAAACATCCCAAGGAGCACTGTGGAAGCAATCATATTGAAATGGAAAAAGTATCATACCACTGCAAATCTACCAAGACCCGGCCGTCCATTCAAACTTTCATCTCAAACAAGGAGAAGACTGATCAGAGATGCAAAAGGCCCATGATCACTCTGGATGAATTGCAGAGATCTACAGCTGAGGTGGGAGAGTCTGTATACACATATAATGGAATAAAAACATGATTAATTCAAGTAGTCCGATACTGATGTCGATCCGGGCAGCTATCATGATAAGAAAGTATAAGCAAAGACAGCTAACAATAACATCAATAAAAATACACATTATAGACATACATGGTTTGTATAACAGAGTTAAAATGCAAAAGAAGGTAAATCTCTGTATGATAGTGGTGTCTCGGTTAATTCTAGTGTGGAGTTGTATCTATAATTTACACACATTCATGTGAAATGCCATGGACAGTGAACAATCTAAAATGGTATAAAACTTCAGTGAAGTCATTTTTGACTACCTAATCAATTAGTGCGAAATGATGGGAAGGAAGAGGGGAAAGAGAATTAGGGATGGTGCTAGCAGTAAGATTATGCAGGGGCATAAAATGTAGTACCTGTAACTGGTGGTTTAGTGTTAATGAGATAAGCAGGCTTCACCCTGGCCGAGTCCTAGACAAAGCGGCAGTTAGGAGCATAACATCCAGGGTTTGTCGTGTGATAAGGGCGTAGGTGGTATAGTGGGATGAGGGGGTTACCTAGATTAGCACGCACGCCGACACATCCTGTGTCCTGGCTTCCTGTGAATGATCAGTTGGAGGGGAGGAGCACTTTAAGTTTCGCACATGTGACAGACAGCCGCAGGTGCATCTACCGGCCGTGTCAACATAGTAAACTATTTTAGTGTATGGGAGGTACAAATGCGCATGCACTGTCAGTCAATGCGGACGCGTGTTCATGTCAATGTTATGCAGGCAGGGATTATAAATGGGATATTAAATAGACATGTATGGCAATATAATGGGAGATGGGAGATGCAGAGTTAATAGGACTATGGTAAAGAAGATGTGCTGTAGGGGGACAGATTTTCTATATAATGAAAGTAAAATGGGATATTACATCAGAATGTACGACAGTATAGTGGGATACTGAATGGAAATGCATGGCAGTATGGTGGAATATTAAATGGAAATGTATGGCAGTAAAGTGGATGGGTGATGCAGCGTTAAGAGGACTATGGTAAAGATGATATGCTAGGTAGTCATATAAGTGGTGCAAATTTGTGTAAATATAGTAATACGTTGTTTGGGGACTTTGCCACTGTATGGGACAAAGCATATAGGAGATATATAGATGAATGGGATGAGGAACCCAAACATGTAGAATGCAATTAAAAGGATAAAGAGAATTGTAGTCTTACCATAGGTGGTCAGGACAAGGGAGGATGGAAAGAGGAGTAGGGTAGGCATCCAGGAAAATACACAGTAGAATCACATTGTGACAAAATATACACAAGTTAGTATATCACCAAACAGACCAGTTGATTTTTCTGTTAAGTCCGTACGGGGGGGGGGGGGTGTATATCAAGAAGCTCTCCCTTTGTTTTAGGAGTTCAATATGGTTGCCGCCCCTTCTTGGTCTATGTACTTTCTCTAGTACCTGAAGAAAATTTGCGACACTATGTGTCTGGCTTCCTTAAAGTGGAAAGGTATGGGGAGCCATACCTTATTACACCGTATAGTCAACTTGGGGCATGGTGAGTGGTTTCCCCCTCATAGAGTTAACCACAAGGACATTTCAAGACGTACACCACAAAGTTGGTATTACATATGTGGAAGTCATTGATAGGATATGATTTAATGATTTATCTGTTCTGGGGTTATTAACTGTGCTCCCTTTGATTACGTTGCAACATGCAGCGCATCCGAGGCAGGGGAAGGTGCCTCTATGTTGGGTGCTAAGGTGCATCTGCAGTGATACCTTGCGTATTGGGCCTACAGTATATTTGCTCGAACTAGAGAATCTGTATTGTTAGGCCGGGGCCACACGGGGCACTAGTGCGATCCTCGCATGACACTCGGCTCACGCTGGCAGCAAAGCAGGAGCCAAGTGTCATGCAAGTGTCACTACGACTGAGGTCCGACCATGCGATTGGATAACAGTTGCGGGGGGTGGGCCGGCACTCAGGAGGGGAGAGCCGATGCTGAGGAGGGGTGGGCTGGCATGGTGGAGGAGAGGGAGGGATTTATCTCCCTCTCGCCTCGGTAGCCAGCTATTGCCATTCTTGCCCTGCATTCGCGGCACACCGGTGTACTGCGAGTGCAGTGCAATTTTTCTCTCGCCCCATAGACTTGAATGGGTGCGATAGAAAACAGGAACGCATTACAATCACAGTATGCTGCGATTGTTTTCTCGGTCTGATTAGGGCTGAGAAAATAATCGCTCATGGTTGCTGACACATAGGCTAATATTGGTCCTAGTGGAATGCGATGTTTTATCGCATTCCACTTGCACCGATTTTCATGCTGTGTGGCTTAGGCCTTATGTAGTCTCTTCATACACATGAGGGGGGTGCTTTAAATTGATTACAGTCCAGGTAACCCTTCATCAACAGGGGCCAGTGTTTCCTGACAATGTGCTGTACCTTCTGAGCCATTGGGTGATACCCGTTTACAAAGGGGAACCTATCATGGTTTGGACTGATTGAGTTTGGGACTAGAGACGAATTAAGAGCCTGATTAGTTTCTTTCTTAAGGAGATGGGAATGGTAATGTTGCTCATGAAATTTATTTGGTATTTCCTGTAACCTCTGTGGTAGAACCTCCTTATTAGCCACTATGCAGGTCACCCGTTTAAAATGGGAATGAGGTAAGCTATATCTATGTGATTTAGGGTGGCAACTATCGTGAGCCAGGAGACTGTTGCAGTCAGTAGGTTTTGTGTAAAGGTCAAGAGATTTGTCAAGAGATATTAAAGATTGTCACATTTTGCATCTAATACGGGAGTGCAGTATTTTTTCTGACTCCTAACGATGGACAGTTAATGGAGCAGTAGTAGAGTATGTTTATAAACGCTATGGGCCTCATTCATTATTGTATTTACACCTGTTAATTTGGAAAGTTTTTAGTGTTTTGCACATTTTTTTAGTTATCACCATATTCATCTTTTCTTAAAGTAATTTTTGTTTGCTGCTTTTTTTTTTAGTTTACCAGTGTTTGCAAAGGTTTCCCCATATTTTCACCTGATCCATTATCTACAATTTTTGCACTATCTAACAAAACGAGTGACTGTATCTGAAATTTATGGGCTGTGTATACCATGAATTAAGGACCCAAACTCCCTTAAATGCTTAGACCCCAGCAGTCATAACCCTAGCAATCATAAAATTATCTTTCTTGTGGCTTTTAAATTTTTAGAGGACTATCTCAATGATATAATAAACTCTAAGTCAATTTAAGCTAAATTATTACCCTGTATAGCTCCACTGAGTACTGTCCATATGGGCCAAAGTTAAAACCAATACAAATCTTAATCCAATGAAAGCCTTAATGGGATTTTTCTTTGAAAAACCCTGTCCCCTGACTGCAGTTAAATAAAAAGAAAAACTTTCTTGTTAGGCAACCTTTCTGGGTCTAGCATCTCCGCCTCTTTTCTAAGTGTCTCTTATTTTCTTCAGTGCTGACATAATGTCGAAAGTGGTGCAACTAAAAACTGAGCTCCGCTGTCTGTACGTATTGACAGCACTGTCCAAGTGATGTCAGTCCTTCAGACAATAAGAGACACTGGGAACAGTAGTAGAGGCTTAGTGATGAGTCTGCTATTATAACAAACTGCACCAGAGACCATGGATTTCTGAAATGGGGCAATTTTAACATGTTTTTACAGTTCCAAAGGTTTTAACCCTGCTGGTCTGTTTGTATTTACTATACACTTATACTGTTTCAGGTCAATATGACCCCACCTATTAAAATCTTGATTTTTAGCTACTGTGTTTTTTTTTAATAGTATTAAATGTCTACTGGCAAATGCAAGAAGTCTTGCAAACAAAATGAATGAATTGGAGACTCTTATGTCAACCATGGATTATGATGTGGTGGGCATTACGGAAATCTGGCTGGATGAAAGCAATGACTGGGTGACAAGCATATAGAGTTATACTACATTCAGGAAGGACAGGAAAGACAAAAAGGTGGTGGGGTGGGTATAATTATCAAATCTAACCTAAAACCTGTGTTGAATGATGACATTGGGGGGAACTGCAACACTGTAGAGTCAGTATGAGTAAATGTACATGGGGAGGGGAATAATGGAAAAATGCTAATTGGAGTTTGCTATAAGCCTCCTAACATACCTGAACAGGAAGAGGGTGAAATGCTGCAACAAATTGAAAAGGCAGCTAATAATAATAATAATAATCGGGTTCTTATTATGGGGTATTTCAACTATCCAGACATATAGTGGGACATAGAATCTTCTTGTTGTGCTAAAACCTGTAAGTTCTTATCTACCATTCAAGACAATTTCCTCTTAAAGATGGTAGATGAACCGACAAGGGGAGATAATTTGCTAGATCTGGTCCTGTCAAATAGACAGGATACAATTTCAGATATACAGGTCCGGGAGCATTTGGGCACCAGTGATCATAATATGGTAAGCTTCAAAGTAATATTCAATAGAACATTTCATAGAGGAAATACTAAAAGCTGGAATTTTAGGAAAGCCGATTTCAACAAATTAAGGGAAGAGCTTAAAGGTGTAGATTGGGACAAAGTCATGATAACTGGGGATACCGAACATAAATGGGGTAAATTTAAGGATATACTACTAGAGTCCTGTAAAAAACTTATACCCTCTGGTAATAAAATGTCCAGGAATAAAAAGAAAGCACTATGGATAAATAATACTGTACAAAGTATAATAAAACAAAAACAAAGGGCGTTTAAAATCTTGAAGGCTGAGAATACAGAAATAGCATTTCAGAAGTATAAAGATATCCATAGGAAATGCAAAAAAGAAATCAAACAAGCAAAACTAGCTACTGAAACAAAAATCATTAAAATAAATCCCCAAATCTTTTATAAATACATTAATGCCAAAAGGGAAACAAAGAATAGTATTGGCCCCTTAAAATATAATAACAAGTTAGTTATAGAGGACAAACAAAAGACTAAGATATTAAATAGGCATTTCTCATCTATTTTCACCAAGGAGCAGACAGTTACAGGGATCATTCAACAAGTAAAAAATCAAAGTTCACCACCTGATATAATTAATTTAACACAAGAAGAAGTACGCCTATATCTGAGCAAATTAAACATTGACAAATCCCCAGGGCCAGATGGCATTCATCCCCGAATATTGAGGGAATTGAGCTCTGTAATCAACAGACCGCTGTATCTCATCTTTTTAGACTCGCTTGTAACAGGGTTGGTGCCTCAGGATTGGAGGATTGCTGATGTGGTACCGATATTTAAGAAAGGCAAGAGGGTGGATCCAGGCAACAACCATCCAGTAAGCCTGACATCAGTAGTATGCAAAGTTTTTGAGGGCATTTTAAGGGATGACATGCAAAAATATATTGCAGAAAATAATATAATAACTGACAGACAGCATGGATTCATGAAAGATAAGTCGTGTCTAACCAACCTGTTGGGGTTCTATGAGGGGGTAAGTGCAAACCTGGATATTGGTAATGCAGCTGATGTGATTTATTTGGACTTTGCAAAGGCATTTGATACTGTACTACATAATAGCATTATACTAAAGCTCCAGAAGCAAGGACTAGGGGAAACTATATGCAAATGGGTAAGGAATTGGCTAAAAGATAGGAAACAAAGAGTAGTCATAAATGTTACATTGTCTAAATGGGCTATAGTCAGCAGTGGGGTGCGCAGGGATCTGTGCTAGGATCAATTCTTTTTAATCTCTTTATTAATGATCTTGTGGATGGGATTGATAGTAAAGTGTCAGTCTTTGCTGATGACAACAAACTATGTAGGATATTAAAAACTGACATTGATAGTGCAATATTACAAAAAGATCTGGATAAGATGTCAGAATGGGCAGATACTTGGCAAATGAGATTTAATGTTGATAAATGTAAAGTAAAGCACCTAGGACGGAGTAATCTTATAGCTACGTATACATTAAATGGAAGTAAACTCGGGACTACAGAACAGGAGAAGGACTTGGGTATTCTCATTACAAATAAGCTGAGCAGCAGCTCTCAATGTCAAGCAGCAGCTGCTAAAGCAAACAAGATTTTAGGGTGTATAAAAAGAGAGATTAGATCCCAGGAGCCCAACGTATTATTACACCTCTATAAATCACTTGTAAGGCCACATCTGGAATATGGGATCCAATTTTGGGCTCCACATTTTAAAAAGGACATTCAGAAGTTAGAGTCCGTTCAAAGGCGTCTACCTAGACTACTACAAGGAATGGAAGTCCTCCCATATGATGAGAGATTGAAAAAGTTAGATATGTTTAGCTTAGAAAAAAGATGTCTCCAGAGGAGATCTCTTTTATATGTATAAATACATGTGTGGTCAATATAAAGAACTGGCACATGACTTATTTCTTCCAAAGACAATACTAAGGACCAGGGGGCATACACTGCGAGTGGAAGAAAAGCGATTCCGGTAGCTAAATAGGAAAGGGTTCTTTACAGTTAGAGCAGTCAGGCTGTGGAATGCCCTACCACAAGAGGTAGTAATGGCAGATACTATAACAGCTTTTTAAAAAGGGCTGAATGATTTCCTCAGTACACACAACATTGTTGGTTATAGTGACTTAGGGTCAAAATGTAGAACTGGTGGAGGAAGATTGGACTACATGGACCTAGGGCTTTTTTCGACCTAAGTAACTATGTAACTGTGTTATTATTAAACTGTATGTGAATATGGTTGATCATAAACATATGAAAAATGAAATTAAAACTTTATTTTTTCAGAAAAAGGTTACACGGGCTGCTTGAAATTATGTTCGCTTTATAGCATTCTGCACACAAATAACAAACATGCTTTAGATTTGTATTACTATAACATGAAATCTAACTAAATCTAACTTTCTGATAACATTTTATCAAACAACAAATGATAAATAATAAAAACTTCAGTTTTTCTTTTTTCTTTCTTAAAAGGTTCAACAGGTTCATGCATGTTTAAATTGAACACAATAATAAAACACATGTCCTTTACATAGATATATTGCACACCCAGCACATCAGATTTGTTGTATTGTCACAAGAAGATGGACAGACACTGCGTCTCTTCCTTTTTTGTCTGGTAGCTGTGCTTTTGGAGGCCGTGGGTATCATAGCTGTGCTGTGTGAGGCTGTGAGTATCGTAGCTGTGCTGCTGGAGGCCATTTGTATCGTAGCTGTGCTGGTGGAGGCCATGGGTATCGTAGCTGTGCTGGGAGGCCATGGGTATCATAGCTGTGCTGGTCGAGGCTGTGGAGTCTCTTTCTAGAGCATGCTGCTGGACACTATTTACAATGGCTGCTGCTCCTTCATTTCTAGGGTTTACTTTTCTGGCTTCGATATACGGCCTAACCAGGGATTTTCCTAACTCTTCTACAAAAAATCTTATTTTAGGCAGCTTATTTCTGTTCCAATTGGGGTCAATTTCTCTCAATAAAACAAATGCATTGTATGCAGAAACATCCAGAATGTTGGAAAATATAATCATTCACCACCGATTGGTTTTGCGTTTGCATGTGTATGCTGATATTGCTTGATCTGGAGTATCAACTGCCCCTTTTGTGGCATTATAATCAAATATCATGTTGGGCTTTCTGTCTTCTTGATTACTTATTGCATTGGCATGGTGCACTGTGCTCATTAGAATAACTTGTTTGTTTTTTTTGGGAATGTAAGACACAACTGTTGTATCACCAGTAAAATAAAAAGTAGAACTATACACATCTCTTTTACTAAGGAAACCTTGCGGCAGTTCTTGCCTGTTTTTCCTTATAGTACACAGCATGGTAAGTCGTATTTTTTTAAACATCTGGCCCAGTTGGTATGATGTGAAAAAGTTGTCACATGTGATATTTTGTCCTTTTAGTCCATGAGTGAAATGGAGAACAACTCGCATACCCTGATTTTTATCAGCTTTTTCTCTTACTGATAAGAACAGTGCAAACTCCACTCTTTTGAATAACGAGATGAAGTACACAGTAAAAACAAATTCAAATTGTCTCTCCAGGAAAGGAGACAAACTCCTAAAAGTCAAAATTGCCCTTTTAACAAGACTTTTCATACGACCTAGAATATATGCCAGATCAGAATCCCAATTTGCAGACACGGTGTTTCAGGGTGATTGCCCCTCGTCAGTGCAAAGTGTGGGTATCTGATCTGGCTTAAGAAAGAGCATGATTTGAAGAAAAGAGGAATAGAATACCAGAAGGGACTTATAATAATAATCGTCTTTTATAAGACCTGATCAGGCCGGCACAGGTCTCTGGAGTTATCTTGGCCCACTCCTCCATGCAGATCTTCTCCAAGTTATCTAGGTTCTTTGGGTGTCTCATGTGGACTTTAATCTTGAGCTCCTTCCACAAGTTTTCAATTGGGTTAAGGTCAGGAGACTGACTAGGCCACTGCAACACCTTGATTTTTTCCCTCTTGAACCAGGCCTTGGTTTTCTTGGCTGTGTGCTTTGGGTCGTTGTCTTGTTGGAAGATGAAATGACGACCCATCTTAAGATCCTTGATAGAGGAGCGGAGGTTCTTGGCCAAAATCTCCAGGTAGGCTGTGCTATCCATCTTCCCATGGATGCGGACCAGATGGCCAGGCCCCTTGGCTGAGAAACAGCCCACAGCATGATGCTGCCACCACCATGCTTGACTGTAGGGATGGTATTCTTGGGGTCGTATGCAGTGCCATCCAGTCTCCAAACGTCATGTGTGTGGTTGGCACCAAAGATCTTGATCTTGGTCTCATCAGACCAGAGAACCTTGAACCAGTCTGTCTCAGAGTCCTCCAAGTGATCATGAGCAAACTGTAGACGAGCCTTGACATGACGCTTTGAAAGTAAAGGTACCTTACGGGCTCCTCTGGAACGGAGACCATTGCGGTGGAGTACGTTACTTATGGTATTGACTGAACCCAATGTCCCCACTGCCATGAGATCTTCCCGGAGCTCCTTCTTTGTTGTCCTTGGGTTAGCCTTGACTCTTTGGACAAGCCTGGCCTCGGCACAGGAGGAAACTTTCAAAGGCTGTTCAGGCCGTGGAAGGCTAACAGTAATTCTATAAGCCTTCCACTTCCGGATGATGCTCCCAACAGTGGAGACAGGTAGGCCCAACTCCTTGGAAAGGGTTTTGTACCCCTTGCCAGCCTTGTGACCCTCCACGATCTTGTCTCTGATGGCCTTGGAATGCTCCTTTGTCTTTCCCATGTTGACCATGTATGAGTGCTGTTCACAAGTTTGGGGAGGGTCTTAATTAGTCAGAAAAGGCTGGAAAAAGATATAATTAATCCAAACATGTGAAGCTCATTGTTCTTTGTGCCTGAAATACTTCTTAATACTTTAGGGGAACCAAACAGAATTCTGGTGGTTTGAGGGGTTGAATAATAAATGACCCTCTGAATAAACTTTTCTCAATTTAAAAAAAAAAATAAAAAAAGAAATAACATTCTTTTTTGCTGCAGTGCATTTCACACTTCCAGGCTGATCTACAGTCCAAATGACACAATGACAAGTTAATTCCGAATGTGTAAACCTGCTAAATCTGCAGGGGGTTGAATACTACTTGTAGGCACTGTATGCAGGTTCTTGTCATGTCACTGAATTTATCTGTTTTGCTAGTGGTAGTGAAAAAAAATTCTTCTAATATACCACAAATTACAACCTGTTCTCACACTCCCTAATAGCACAGTGTTTTATTAGGTTAATTCACAAGTTAAAAATCACTGGGTCAATTTGAGGAGCAGCCATGAACAAGATTTCCCAAGAAAAGAGAAGCGGCATTATTCATAGGGTATTATATTCTTCAATATGATCTCTATGCTGTTCATTCACAAATCTATCTCTCTAGACATATCACCTCCTTACTAACCAGAATATCTATCAGCTATTTCATCTTTTTCCAGCTTGATTTTTAAAACTTAACATGAGCAAAGCAGAATTCATCATCTTTCCTCCTTCTCACTCAGATTCTCCAACAAATCTCTCCATCAAAGTCAATGGCTGCTCACTCTCCCCAGTCCCGCATGCTCGCTGCCTTGACATAACCCTCAACTCTGCTCTCTCCTTCAAGCGCATGAAAATTAAAAAAGTTGGACTGGCCAGAAAGGTGAAAACAGGCTTTGGAGCCAAGGGGTTGAAGTGCAGGTAGAACTGCCTAGGATGGAAATCACTTTATATTTTTAAATTAAATATATATAAAAATGACAATTCTAGGTCTTTTGGCTTATAACGGACATAGGGATGTGACACATGGATATGGAGGTGTGACATGTAAGACACACAAAAAGTATTGTAAAATATATAAGATGACTATCAAGACAAATCATTTGTTGAAATGCTCCATTATGCAAGTATTCTATATTTTATTTTCTAAATATCTACAATAATTAGGAAAAAATGCAGTACGAGTAAAACTCCTCTTTCATATAATAATTGAGGGTCTCCAACAGAAACCTGACACTATTTTGAAGGTAGAATACCAATTATGAATCCACCATTTACCATATTGTAAACATGACTCAGTATTGATTTAAACATCAGATACACTATTTAAGGGATACTTCTGACTCTTGTGCGACTTACAGTGGATAAATCTGAAGAGAACTGACTCACCTTGCCTTGCTGTTCTTCCATCTTTATTCTAAATCCATTATACAGAATCCTACTGAAGCACTGCCTTTTATTGATATACAACCTCTGCTGCATTGTGTGTATTTTACTCCAGAATTAGTTCATAAACCACTCTTCAGTCTAATTTTGCCGTTGTTAAACTGTTCTTGCAACTTGAATTCAGATTTCTAAACTAAACCTTAGAACTCATCTAACACTTAAAGCAAGTAGCTGAACTCGCTCCAATGCTGGCTGTGTCATCCAGCTGGCTTCTACTTTTAACCCCTTCACGTCCAGGTGATTTTAATTTTTTCATTTTCAATTTTTCCTTTCATTCTTCCAAGAGCCATAACTTTTTATTTTTCTATCAATATTGCCATATGAGAACTTTTTTTTGCATGACGAGTTGTACTTTTGATTAAAACCATTAGTTTTATGAAATAATGTACTAGAATATGGGAAAAAAATTCCAAGTGCGGAGAAATTGAAAAAAAACTGCAATTACACAATTGTTTTGGGAATCTTTTATTCACCTTGTTCATTATATGGTAAAACTAAAGGCCCCGTTAAACGCAATAACATCGCTAATGAGATATCACTGGGGTCACGGAATTTGTGATGCACATCCGGCGTCGTTAGCGACGTCGTTGCGTGTGACACCTATGAGCGACCGCTAACGATCCAAAAAACTTTAAAAATCGTTGATTGTTGACATGTCGTTCCTTTCCCAAATATCATTGCTCATTTTGGACGCAGGTCGTTTGTCGTTCCTGAGGCAACACACATCGCTACGTGTGACACCCCGGGAATGACGAACAACAGCGTTCCTGCGTCCTCCGGCAATGAGGTGGGAGTGACGTTAATGCGGCTGCTCTCCGCTCTTCCGCTTCTATTGGTGGCCCGCTGTGTGACATTGCTGTGATGC
Organism: Anomaloglossus baeobatrachus; assembly: GCF_048569485.1. NCBI lineage: Eukaryota > Metazoa > Chordata > Amphibia > Anura > Aromobatidae > Anomaloglossus > Anomaloglossus baeobatrachus. The sequence goes on from NC_134354.1 coordinate 515,984,246, forward strand.
TGCACGAACCTCCCCCTTAAAAAAGAGTTTGTTCGTCGGCCATAGCAACGTCGTTAGGAAGGTATGTGCGTGTGACGCGTACTAGCGATATTGTTCGCCACGGGCAATAAATACCAACCATGTATACTTTTATTTTTATCTAAGGAGTTAAAAAAAATTCAGAAGTTTGTCCAAAAAAATAATAACGCTTATGTCGCCATTTTCCAAGATCCATAGCGTTTTCAGTTATCGGGGGTATATTGTTTGCATCTTGAGCTGATGTTTTTAATTTTACAATTTTTGTACATATACTACGTTTTGATCGCCTGTTATTGCATTTTTTAAAAATTTTGTGATGGGGGGGCCGCTGATGATAGCTGAGAATGACATGATCCCTGCCATGTCCATTCAAATCGCGCTGTCAGTATTTGACAGTGCGATCTAAGGGGTAAACATGCACGGGTGGATCTCTGATCCATCCTAGCCTGTTCGCCGCACATGTCTGTTGATCAGATCAGCTGACATGTGTGGGGATTACAGTGGCAAGGTAGTCAGGTGCCTGCTTTATAGCCCCAAGACTGTCATGCCTCCTGAGGAAGCCATAGTGAAGCGCGCGTCGGGACGTGTACATGTGTTTCTATCTCCACTATGGGTAAGTTCTAGTGGCTTCACTCTCTGTTTTCTGATAGGGAGTTTGATACAAATTGATAGCTATTTTGCTTTGCTTATACCTTATCTGGCTACCCTCTTTTACTGCTCATTATGGACATTGTTGTGAATGTCATCTGTGTGGGTGCTGTTTTGCAGCTCCCTCTGGTGGCCAGGAATGGTAGTGGAGCTGAGTCTAAGCCTGTGACTCAGACAGGTGTTGGAGTTAATTGGGAATTAAGGAAGTCCTATTGCAGACAAGCCTGGGGTATACAGAAGAGCCCTTTTTGCCTTGCTGGTGTTATAATTTATTTTCTTCAGTCTCTAAATCTGGCTTGGAGTTCTGTCCTTCCCTGTTTCGCTATGGAAGACTTCAGCTGATAAGTTTGTTATTTTTTTACTTGCTTTATGGTTTACACATTAGGGTGTTTGGTTTTCTTGGTTTTGTTTTTTATTTGTTTTCTTGCAGGTGAAGTTTTGTTTCTCTTGTGTTGTGAGCATGGGGTATCCCCCTTTGCTAGCTCTACTACAAGAAAAGGGAGCTTCTCCCTGTCTAACTTGATTATTTGAACTTTTGAATTTGTGCATTCTTTTGGGTATTTTGTTCTCTCATTATTTATAAGAGTACCTGATATAGTGGGGGTGAGGTCCTCCAGGGCCATTTTTACTATAAAAAGATTGGTATTTTTATGCATGGATTTTGTAATGACCACAATCAGTTCCCTTTCCTTTTCTTTGTATCTTGTTAGTCGGCCCTCGCTTTTGCTTAATCTATTTTTCCTATCTGTGTATCGTGTTTTCCTTACATCATCATCGTAATCTTTATATGTCGGGGGCTGTCTACTCCTTTGGGGACTTTTCTGAGGCAAGGTGGATTTCCTCATTTCTCTCTGTGAGGCGTAGCTAATTTCTCAGGCTGTGACGAGGCGTCTTGGTGTTTAGGAATGCGCCACGGCTTTTTCTACAGTGGTCTGATAGTTAGGGGATTGTGGTCAGCCCGGGTTCCAACTACTCTTGTTGTTCTTGGTGTTTTTCCACCAATGGGAGTTTTTTGTGATCTTCCACAGTTACCGGATCATAACAGGACATCATTTGTACCCTGATGCCATCTTTTGGTGACTGAGGGTGGTGGATTTGACTTTCTGGTAACCCTTTAACTTATTCAGAGCACTTTAATACCACATTTTGTATTCACCTTAATTAATATGGTACTTTTATGATAAACCTTTTTTGATATATATTCTCTTCTGGGCATCATAGGAGATATGTATTAGCTATTTATAACTTGTGTTCTCACTCATCTGGATACAGTCTGTATATTTTTCTTGAATTTTGTATTTAATGCTCCCCGTCTTATTGTATATTAAATAAGGTTTTTTATACTTTTCAACAGGGCTTACGTATAATATATTATATTTTGTCACCTTTATGCTCCTTTTTTCTATTTGGTCATATTTCTAATGTTCCAGGAATTGCCCCATCAACTACTATGATCAGTCCAAGTGTCCAGTGTTTTTGTATGGTTAAATACTTTTGTGAAGAATAAAGGCTGACATTTATGAGACACCATCAATTCTCTTATATTAAGTTATTGCAGTATGTACCGTAGTATATTTAGAATAAGTGATAAAAAGATTGCAGGCTCAAGATGTCTAAAGGGACTAGAAAATATTGTACAGAAAAATGTGTCATAAATATAAAAAAACAAAGATTAAAATAATGTTTTTCTTCCTTAAAAAGAAATAAATAAATAAAATATTTAGAATTCCAATGTTTGTAAAAGAGACAACCATAATATAAAGTTAATTATCTTGTAAAATAGTCTTCATAAAGCAAAAATAAAAGAAATGCTATAATTGCCATAATAACTCAAAATAAATGATGTAGAAATAAAACAAATAAAACTACAACCAGTATTACAAATAAAAATTCCTTGGAAGGTGTTAACAGGGTGCATTGTATGTTGATATGATTAAAATGTATAATCAATTAGGTCATCACCATTATACTTGTGTGCTAAAAAGAATAACAAAACACTTTCAGAAAGGGACAATATCAGCATATGTTACGCAATTTTTGACAGGAACTCTGCCTGCAGGTTTTTGCTATAAAATTGGGGAACAGCATAATTTAGAGGCTGAAAGTTTGATTCCAGTAATTTGTCACTTAAAAGGCTGTGTGTTAGGTCGGAGTCACACTTGTCGCATCATCAGGCATGGTCGCACAATCTCTGGACTAGAGTTGAGCGCGGTTCCCGGTTCGAGGTTCTCCAGTTCTAGGCTCGAGTGATTTTGGGGCCTGTTCTAGATCGAACTAGAACTCGAGCTTTTTGCAAAAGCTCGATAGTTCTAGAAACGTTCGAGAACGGTTCTAGCAGCAAAAAAACAGCTAATTCCTAGCTGGCTTTCCACTGTAATAGTGTAAGTCCCTCTGTGACTCACACTATTATGACATTTCAGTGTATAGTGTGCGGGAACAGCGCCTTCAGATCACTGCTGTTTGTATAATGGCGATCGCCATTTTTTTTTTTTTTCCTTGTCTTCCTTCCCTAAGCGCGCGCGTCTTGTGGGGCGGGCCAGCATGTCAGCCAATCCCAGACACACACACAGCTAAGTGGACTTTTAGCCAGAGAAGCAACGGCATGTGTGATAGGATGTCCATGTCACATGTCCCTGCATTATAAAAACGAGTATCTGCCCATCCGGACGCCATTATCTCTTCTGCGTCCTTGGTGTCAGACATCACTGGCGCAGCTCCGTCCTTTGTCCTATCGCCGATACTGCTGTATGCGCTCCATACACAGCGCTAGACAGCTTAGGGAGAGCACTTTCTATCAGTCCTTTTAAGGGCTCGTACCGGCAGGGTCAGAGCCATAGGTGACAGGTCCTGAAAACAGAGACAGCGTCTGTGTAGCCAAGGTAAGGGATTTCGTCGCTGCATTTCCCCATTAAGAGGGAATAGAAAGGCAGGCTTCCATTCCTCTACCCAGAGCCCCACAATCCTGGCACTGTACCCTCCTGTCCTCTGCACACTCCAACTCTTTTTAACTAAGCCATTATACTAGCAAACAGTCAGTGTACCTAGTGGCATCCTAAACGTGGCTATTGGACTTTTGTGTAGTCACACTAGTGCAAAGATATTTGCAGCACGTCTGCCTGCATTGCACACTCAAACTCTTTTTAACTAAGCCATTATACTAGCAAACAGTCAGTGTACCTAGTGGCATCCTAAACGTGGCTATTGGACTTTTGTGTAGTCACACTAGTGGAAAGATATTTGCAGCACGTCTGCCTGCATTGCACACTCAAACTCTTTTTAACTAAGCCATTATACTAGCAAACAGTCAGTGTACCTAGTGGCATCCTAAACGTGGCTATTGTACTTTTGTGTAGTCACACTAGTGGAAAGATATTTGCAGCACGTCTGCCTGCATTGCACACTCAAACTCTTTTTAACTAAGCCATTATACTAGCAAACAGTCAGTGTACCTAGTGGCATCCTAGACGTGGCTATTGTACTTTTGTGTAGTCACACTAGTGGAAAGATATTTGCAGCACGTCTGCCTGCATTGCACACTCAAACTCTTTTTAACTAAGCCATTATACTAGCAAACAGTCAGTGTACCTAGTGGCATCCTAAACGGGGGTATTGGACTTTTGTGTAGTCACACTAGTGGAAAGATATTTGCAGCACGTCTGCCTGCATTGCACACTCAAACTCTTTTTAACTAAGCCATTATATTAGCAAACAGTCAGTGTACCTAGTGGCATCCTAAACGTGGCTATTGTACTTTTGTGTAGTCACACTAGTGGAAAGATATTTGCAGCACGTCTGCCTGCATTGCACACTCAAACTCTTTTTAACTAAGCCATTATACTAGCAAACAGTCAGTGTACCTAGTAGCATCCTAAACGTGGCTATTGTACTTTTGTGTGGTCACACTAGTGGAAAGATATTTGCAGCACGTCTGCCTGCATTGCACACTCAAACTCTTTTTAACTAAGCCATTATACTAGCAAACAGTCAGTGTACCTAGTGGCATCCTAAACGTGGCTATTGTACTTTTGTGTAGTCACACTAGTGGAAAGATATTTGCAGCACGTCTGCCTGCATTGCACACTCAAACTCTTTTTAACTAAGCCATTATACTAGCAAACAGTCAGTGTACCTAGTGGCATCCTAAACGTGACTATTGTACTTTTGTGTAGTCACACTAGTGGAAAGATATTTGCAGCATGTCTGCCTGCATTGCACACTCCAACTCATTGTTACTAAGCCATTATACTAGCAAACACTGAGGAAACTTAGTGGCATCCTAAATGTGGCTATTAGACTTCTGTATATTCCCACTAGTGCACAGATATTTGCAGCACGTCTGCCTGCATTGCACACTCAAAATCATTGTTACTAAGCCATTATACTAGCAAACACTGAGGAAACTTAGTGACATCCTAAACGTGGCTATTGGACTTCTGTATAGTCCCACTAGTGCACAGATATTTGCAGCACCTCTGCCTGCATTGCACACTCAAACTCATTGTTACTAAGCCATTATACTAGCAAACACTGAGTGAACTTAGTGGCATCCTAAACGTGGCTATTGGACTTTTGTCTAGTCACACTAGTGCAAATCTATGTGCAGCACCTCTGCATGACACCCTCCTGCTCTGTTTTTAATAAGCTATAATGATAGCAAAAAATACTGCCATTTAGTGGCATCATAGAACTGGCTGTTGTATTCCATTAGTGCCCCACTGGTGCCAAGCTATTTCTAGCACCTCTGCATGACACCCTCCTGCTCTGTTTTTAATAAGCTATAATGATAGCAAAAATACTGCCATTTAGTGGCATCATAGAACTGGCTGTTGTATTCCATTAGTGCCCCACTGGTGCCAAGCTATTTCTAGCACCTCTACATGACACCCTCATGCACATTTTGCTACGCTAATATTATAGCAAACTCAGGGAATTCATTGCTGCATTTGATAATTCGGAGGGATAGAAAGTGAGACTTCCTTTAGCTTTTCCTTCTGTTCATAGACAGCATCTCCAAGTTCACACCCGAAGAGCAACTTCTCCTCCACGTCTAAGTGTGGAGAGGCAGGTAGTGCGGATGCGTGTGCCGATTTACCCCAGCTGCAGCCTAACTACAGTGTTTTGCCTAGTGAGTATGCTCAGCCTGACTGTGCCATTCCTGACGCTAAGTCTTCATTTCGGGATACAGCGCATGCTCTCACACTAAGTGTCAAAAGCCTCTTTGCACAGGTACTTGCATTCCGTGCCGGGTCTAAGTCCTGTTTTGTGCCTAGACACCATGCTAAAGCTGATAGTCTATTTTCAGAGACTGTATTTCATGCTACTGAGCATGCTCAGGCACTTACTGCATCATGAGACTAGGTCCGGTAATGAACTCTTTGGCCCTGCCCCTGATGTGGGGGTCCCATATAGACCACAGGGCATCAGGTGTCCTCCCAAATGGCTTGCAGAGGCCCATCTTAATGACTTGTCACCGCATTATTGATGGTCAGACGATGACTGGTGAGGTGTTTGGGTCATGGCAGCCATGAGGTCATCATTGAAGTTGCAGTTCCAAATAGGACGCTAGTTATGCCACTCATGACGTGTCACTCTTCTTTTGTCTCCAGGAGGTGCATTGTGGTTCACCCTGGTTTGGGGCGGACCCAGGTCATAAAAGGGGCTGGAGCCAACAAGGAGGTGCGCAGTCTTCTATTATGCTCCGAAAGAGCACACCTCCATGTGTTGAACCCATTGCGGCTTTAGGCCAGAGCTAGGCAGGGATAGGGTGTCGATGCAGGCCACCACCACAGTTGGTAACGCAGAACGGTTAAGACCAGCTCCTGTCCTACCAGTCCTGCTTGTGCAGCCCAGTGGCATTAACAGGCCTGCTGCTGCTGATGCGCCTGCTGTCCACAGGTGTGGCCCCTACGCACACGGTCAGCGTACTCAATGGCCCCTGTGTTGTTAACAGGGAGTTCCTGGGCTGGGTGGGCATGTGGACCCTGTGACGCTAACAGGGCTCCCAGTCTCCAGATCCGAATGGCGTCTAACTCGGTTCAGGCTACGATTAGTTTCATAGCCACACAGCTCTGTATCCTCCACCAAACCTTCCAGTTGCCAACCTCTCCTTTTCCAACTGGGAGCACGGTGGACACTGACTGCTGATGGGGATATATACCTTTCTCTTTCTTTTCTTATTAATTTATGTTATATAGCGGTAACATAGTATATACCACCTTATCCAAATCTGCCAGTCCCACCGTAACAGATGGTGTTTCTTCAGCAAATGTTACTTTTGCTTAACCACCAAATCCACGGCCCAAAACTTTTTTCCCCTTTCCAACACACCTGTTCCCCTTTCCACCAGCATCTGTCCTTTGTCAACTCATTTTGGTATATGACCAAAAGTGCAACTCTGCAGGGACACCGTACTCAACGCCATCTCAGCACAGCAGCCAGCCCTCGGTCCCTCAGATGTGGACAAGTAAAAGACCATTTCCTCCTATCCATGACAAAGCGTTGAGATTCACTCTGTGCAGCACTGGTGTTTAGTGGAAAAGCAGATCTAAGATTGCGTACCACATTCTGCAGATACTCCTGTATACGTGCGTTCATTTCTATGGCAGGAATTATTTCGCCAAATTTTGTCTTGTACCGGGGATCTAACAGTGTGGCAACCCAGTATTCAGGATTACTTTGAATTCGTACAATCCGAGGGTCATGTAGGTAGTGCAGCAAGAAGGCGCTCATGTGTCTTGTGCATCCAGGAGGACCAAGTCCTTGGTGTGTTGGTGGCAGAGAGGTGAGAATCGTGCCTCCTTCCTCTGCCCTCTCCCCACAACCTCGCACAACCGAAATGTGAGCAAACTCTCACTCATCTGCTGAGTCTTCCATGCCCATCGCCAGTTCGTCCTCCATTTCTTCATGGGCTCCTGCACTTTCCTCAACACTTTTTGCTGATACTATGTGCCCTTGTTAATCCCTCTCCCTCACCATGACTGCCGCATAGGTGCCGCTGACCATCTGGACCTCGTAGACCTTGTTATCCCTTCCGCATATGACTCCTCCTGTACTTCCTCCCCTTCCTCTTGTCCCAACACCTGACTCCGAATAATAATTACAGTGTGCTCCATCATGTAGATGACCAGAATTGTCACGCTGAGAATGACATTGCCAGTGCTAAACATCTTCGTCGACATTTTTAAACTGTGTAGCAGGGTGCATAGGTCCTTGATCTGACACCACTCCAGCAGCGTGATCTGCACCACCTCTGGATCAAGTTATCCCAGGCTATATGTCATAACGTATTGCAGCAGGGTTCGGCGGTGCTGCCACAAACGCTGCAACATGTGCAGATTCAAATTCCTGCATGTCGGCACATCGCATTTCAGGCGTTTAACCACCAGACCTAAAGACTTCTGTAGCGACGAAAGTTGTTGAGCTGCTGTGTGCGCACGATGTAAGTGAGCATATAGCGAGCGTGCCCACTGCACAAGGCCATGTAGGCCGGGATGGTGTTTTAAAAATTGTTGGAGAATTAGGTTCAACACGTGAGCCATACAAGGCACGTGTGTCACATTGCCCTGACGATGGCCCGCAGCCAGGTTTGCATCATTGCCGCACACGGCTGTTAAGTCACCAACAGAGTACGCTCCGTCAATTTGTACTCCGGTCGCCAGATGGCAACGTGTTCCTTTCATGCATAGTGCTGATGATGGGAGAGGAGTCGATGCCAGCGGCGCAGTTGGACGCAGGTTATGCTCACCCACTGGGCTGCATTACCTTGACAGATGCAGAATCTCTGGCTGAATGTAGCTGGTGGGTATCTCACAGATGAAATACCATCATTCAGCTACAACCAATGGGAAGACATTACACCCTTTTTTATGCCCATCCTGTCTGCAGACCACTGCCAGACATAGCTATGAACCTCTGGTTAATTTTACCCCCAGTTCAGTTTTATGATTTTGTGTGCTTGTTACCTGACTACTTTTCCTGCTTGCTGTTTATGTACCTTGTTGGCCGATCCGCATTTCACCTCTGCTTGTTTTCTGATTAAGTCCTGGCCGTCCCATTCTGTTCCTGTTCCTCAATTAATGTTTTGACCCTGCCTGACTACTATTCTCTGGAACTGCAGCCTTCCACAGGTATTAATCACCTTGGGCCCTGTGTAATTCCTAATCCCTGTATAGGGGTTAAAGGGTTTCAGGGTTCTAGGGGTCCTGCTTGGTGAGTGGCTTCCCTCTAGCCTATCATTTACAGCCCATCTGAGTGTGTGGATCAAGGAAGGCGTTACACCGTGCTCTCTGCAGAAGGCCATGTGGGCCAGGATAGTGCTTTAAAAATTGCTGGACAACCAGGTTCAACACGTGAACCACACAAGGCACGTGTGTCACATTGTCGCAGCAAAGGGCCGCACCCATGTTTGCATCATTGTCACACCCGGCCTTCCCTGGCTGCTGGTTGAGTGGAGACAACCATTGATGAAACTCGGTCTCCAGAGCTAACCGTCCACAACTTCTCAGCGGTGTGACTCACATTTCCCATACATTTCAAAGTAAACCTTTGACCGCCTGATGGCATTGAGCTCTGCTGCCAGCATAGTAAGGAGGTGTGTGGTAGTCCTTGTGCGCAGTTACAAGGAAGGGTGGCCTGACCACACAGGGTTGCGCCAAGGTGGAGGACCCACACGAGGTTGAAGAGGCAGAAGCAGTGTATTAACTTCTACATACAGAAGAAGGATTGACACAACTCGTGGGGACGGCAAGACTTGTACAGCAGACCCTTCTCCATCTCTCCCCACAGTAACCCATTGCCCAGTCAGCGACATGTAACGCCCCTGTCCATGCTTACTGGGCCAATTATCTGTGGTGAAATGCACCCTGTCACACAGAGTTTCTCAAGGAATCAGTGATGTTTAGTGCGAGATGCTGGTGTAGCGCGTGCACGCCTTTGTTGGAGAAGGAGTGGCGCCTGGGCATCGGCTCTTGGGGCACCGCGATGGGCATAAGGTCTCGAAAATCCTCGGTTAAAAAGGTTGGAAAGGCAGCATTTTGGTAGCCAACAGTTTCCAGATGCTGAAAGTCAACCTCTAAGCCATGTCATGCCCTTCTAAAAGCATGTAAAACACAGTAAGGGGACTCCAACCACAGTCTCCCTCGTTTCCACTAACTGGGCCACACACACCCCACTTGACTGGCATCGGTTGAGCCCCCTTTTGAAAAAGAAAAAGATGCTTTGCATGAAGCACTCTCAAAAATACGCGTGCCTTTCCCGTCCCCTGGCTGACCCAGGGGAAGAAAAGTCCTCTGAGAGCCATGACTTGTTCATCTTGGTTCTTTTAGAAACACAGCAAGGGGACTCCAACCACAGTCTCCCTCGTTGCCACTAATTGGGCCACACACACCCCACTTGACTGGCATCAGTTGACCCCCATTTTCAAGCTTACAAAGATGCTTTGCATGAAGCACTATCAAAAATACGCGTGCCTTTCGCCTCCCCTGGATGACCCAGGGGAAGACAAGTCCTCTGAGAGCCATGATTTGTTCATTTTGGTTCTTTTAGAAACACATCGAGGGGACTCCAACCACAGTCTCCCTCGTTGCCACTAATTGGGCCACACACACCCCACTTGACTAGCATCAGTTGACCCCCCTTTTCAAAATGAAAAAGATGCTTTGCATGAAGCACTCTCAAAAATACGCGTGCCTTTCCCGTCCCCTGGCTGACCCAGGGGAAGAAAAGTCCTCTGAGAGCCATGACTTGTTCATCTTGGTTCTTTTAGAAACACAGCGAGGGGACTCCAACCACAGTCTCCCTCGTTTCCACTAACTGGGCCACACACACCCCACTTGACTGGCATCAGTTGACCCAATATTCAAGATGAAAAAGATGCTTTGCATGAAGGACTCTCAAAAATATGCGTGCCTTTCCCGTCCCCTGGCTGACCCAGGGGAAGAAAAGTCCTCTAAGAGCCATGTCCACATTGTCAGTGGACAGACACGTGTGCTTATCTGCCAGCAGACCCCCAGCAGCACTGAAGACAGGTTCCGAGAGAACGCTGGCTGCAGGACACGACAAGATCCCCAAGGCGTACGTGGCGAGCTCAGGCAATTTATCAAGATTGGAAGCCTAAAATGAGCAGGGCTCAAGTTGCACAATAATGGAATCGATGTTTCCTTGCATATACTCATATATCTGTGTGTCCTCCTCTTTTTCCTTGTCCAGCTGTTTTGTTTTCGCATGAGTATATGTCCTTGTCACTTTCCCATGTGTTTGTGTTGTGTTGTGAGTTGTTTGTCACCTTTTGGACACCTTTGAGGGTATTTTCTAGGTGTTTTTATGTGTTTGTGATTGCGTGCCATTGTTTCCTATGCAGTTCGAGTTCGGTTCGTCGAACGTTCGACGAGCCGAACTCGAACGGGACCTCCGTTCGGCGAACCGACCTCGAGCCGAACCGGGACCGGTTCGCTCATCTCTACTCTGGACACGAGTGGGTCTGCTGCACGTATTTCTATGGAGTTGAGATGCTCCTGTCTGGAGAGTGGCAGGCTGTGCTGGGTGATGCCGATGCGAGACTCGCGCGAGTTTCTCGGAAGTGTGACTTCGGCTTCACTTTCAATTAAATATCATGTTTGATCAGGAGATTTTCTCCAGAACCTCAGTGTCTCATGCCTCCTTGTAAACTGATATGTGTAACCCGCCCCAACCCTGATTAGCAGCTTTCTGTCAGAGTACAGCATACACAGAAAGATGCCAATCAGTGATGGGGTGGGTTTACATAAGGATCAGGAACTTGAGCACTGTTAGATTTGCCATAGAGAAAATAATGATTGTATTAAAAAGTCAGCATGTGGATAAGCACGTGACAGATAGCTGAAATCATGGTCTCACCCCCTAAACATGTTATTCTCACATTACACAACAAAAACATGCTGTCAGATTTACTGAAAAATACTCTGAATTGGTATTTGTTTTGCTGTTTTTGTTGGTACAATTGCATTCTTTCATTGAAGAAAGAATTAAAGATTTTGGCTGACAACTATATCAAAGAACACATGCATTTCTTTGAAAACACAGAACTTTAAGAACTTTTGCCTTCTATGGGCTTTGTATAATATAATCATATCACCTCATGATCGTTATCAAGCATTGCTTGGGTTATATGCATTTATTGGCCTTTTATGTATAATCCTCAACTTATTTGCATAAGAGCTATGTTAGAAGCTAGTAAATGTTCACTTTATTGACTTTACAATCTGTTCATCTACAGCACAATGTTAACAGTGAAGAGGCTATTACTGTTGAAAAACATGCAAAAATAATATTTCTTACCTAAAAAATAAACACTACAGAACAATGGAGTGGGAAAAAGACAAATCATACAATGAAAAAAAATCATTCAAACTGATATAATCTTTACAATGATTCTGTTCTCATTTTATCTTATCATTATGATAGGAATAATATAAGATCAAAAGTAAGAAGGGAGAACTTGGAGACAAAGCCAAATAGCAAATGCTATGGTGTGTATGGTGTGAGAGAGGGCTCAACACACTGTGGATCCTAAACATAGAAGAAATATACCGTATTTTTCGCTTTATAAGACGCACTTTTGTTCCCCCAAATTTTGGGGGAAAGTAGCGGGTGCGTCTTATAAACCGAATATACAGATTATATACTGCAGGGTCCAGGGGAGGTGGAGGCCGCTCTGGAGCTGTGCTGGGGGAGCTGGGGGGGTTGGTAGGGGCTTGTGAAGCTGCGGGTGGCAGCCTTTGATCTCCTGCACCTACTCATATAATATGCACAGCCGCTGTCCACCACCATGGTGCTGAAACTGCACCGTGGCGATGGGCTGGGGGAGCTGCACATATTATCTGCCTGTGCTTGCCTTTGATCGCACAAGCCCCCTCCCCCTATGTTAGCTATGGCCCCCATGCTGCTGCCCATAGTAAAATAATAAACTCTTTACTCACCTCCTCCAGCGTGTCTGCCCGGTCTCCCTCCTGCTGCTGTGATCTTGCACGCAGAGAAATCTGTCTCTGCTGTCCCGATAATATGACTGGCACTAGAACCAGGCAGTAGGAAGTGCAGGAGACACTGGAGGAGCTCAACCCCGAGGAGGGTGACACCAGACAGGACACTGCTGCAGAAGGTAAAGTTATTTTACTAAAAGCAGCAACATGGGGGCGATATCAAACAGTGGGCCTGTGTGCCTGCAAACAGTGGGCCTGTGTGCCTGCAAACAGTGGGCCTGTGTGCCTGCAAACAGTGGGCCTGTGTGCCAGCAAACAGTGGACCTGTGTGCCTGCAAACAGTGGGCCTGTGTACATGCAAACAGTGGGCCTGTGGGCCTGCCACAGCGGGCCTTTGGGCCTGCCACAGTGGGCCTGTGGGCCTGGCCACAGTGGGCCTGTGGGCCTGGCCACAGTGGGCCTGGCCACAGTGGGCCTGTGGGCCTGCCACAGTGGGCCTGTGGGCCTGTGGGCCTGAAACAGTGGACATGTGGGCCTGCCACAGTGGGCCTGTGGGCCTGCCACAGTGGGCCTGTGGGCCTTACTGGGGAACGTGTTCAATATAAGGTGGCCATATCCAGATTAAGGTGGCTAATTTTAGGATGAGGGGGCTATGAGGGACATATACCCTATATTATTTGTTAGACGGACACTGGCATTATAAGACGGACTCCATTTATTAAAAAAATTCTCTATTCCTTCACCAAATTTGGGGGTGCGTCTTATAATCAGGTGCGAAAAAGCGAAAAACACGAAACTTCTCAGAAAAGTTATGCACTTAAATCACACATCAAAGCTTGAATAGTGAGAGGTTAAAGATAAAAAATTTTACTGATACAAACTGTGTAAAACATTGAGAGCAAAATAATGTACCAATGGTCCATGGAAAACAAAATTATTAAGAAATTGAGGGATACATTCCAAATGCAGTCTGAATTACTCATCAAACCAATGTAACTTATGGTCCAGGTCAATAGCACACATAAGCTGGTTTATCAGCCAGTAGTATTGGTGTTGCAAGTTTATACACTCAAATTAGATTAATAAAACACGTGTAAAAAAATATGTACTTTTTGCTGATGATCTGCTCTGCTTAGCACAAGTGATGGAATGATTGCAGGTTGAAGTCAATGCTGGAAACTGAAGGGGGTGTTACACCCAGCGATATCGCTAGCGATATCGCTGGTGAAAGCACTCGCCCCCGTCGTTTGTGCGTCACCGACAAATCGCTGCCCGTGGCGCACAAAATCGTTAGGAGCCGTCACACGGACTTACCTGCCTAGCGACATTGCTGTTGCTGGCGAACCACCTTTTTTCTAAGGGGGCAGTTCGTGTGGCATCACAGCGACTTCAGTAAGTGGCCACACAATAGAAGCGGACGAGCGGAGATGAGCGGGACGCAACATCCCGCCCACCTCCTTCCTTCGGCATTGCCAGCGGCCGCAGGTAAGCTGCAATTCGTCATTCCCGAGGTGTTACACGTAGCGATGTGTGCTGTCTCGGATACGACGAACAACCTGCGAGATCAACAATCAATGATTTTTTAAAAAGGAATGACGTGTCAACAATGGACGATAAGGTGAGTATTTGCCATCGTTAACAGTCGTTCCTTGCTGTCACATGCAACAACGTCGCTAACGATGGCGGATGTGCGTTACGGAATCCATTACACTGGCGATATATCGTACGTCGTTGCGTGTAACAGGGCCTTGACACTTGCAGCCTGAGATCTGCTCTCCTGCACAGATGGTGAAAAGAGTGGTAATCAACAGATTTATACACTCACTTCCTAAATCTGTAAAAAACTGGGTTGCCCATAGCGCAGTCTTTTGTGCAAACAGGAACATTTATTGAGTCTATTAACTTCCAACAGAAAGCAAAAGTCTTTACTCCAGCAAAAAGGAATAACATACAGTCAGGGCCAGAAATATTTGGACAGTGACACAAGTTTTGTTATTTTAGCTGTTTACAAAAACATGTTCAGAAATACAATTATATATATATAATATGGGCTGAAAGTGCACACTCCCAGCTGCAATATGAGAGTTTTCACATCCAAATCGGAGAAAGGGTTTAGGAATCATAGCTCTGTAATGCATAGCCTCCTCTTTTTCAAGGGACCAAAAGTAATTGGACAAGGGACTCTAAGGGCTGCAATTAACTCTGAAGGCGTCTCCCTCATTAACCTGTAATCAATGAAGTAGTTAAAAGGTCTGGGGTTGATTACAGGTGTGTGGTTTTGCATTTGGAAGCTGTTGCTGTGACCAGACAACATGCGGTCTAAGGAACTCTCAATTGAGGTGAAGCAGAACATCCTGAGGCTGAAAAAAAAGAAAAAATCCATCAGAGAGATAGCAGACATGCTTGGACTAGCAAAATCAACAGTCGGGTACATTCTGAGAAAAAAAGGAATTGACTGGTGAGCTTGGGAACTCAAAAAGGCCTGGGTGTCCACGGATGACAACAGTGGTGGATGATCGCCGCATACTTTCTTTGGTGAAGAAGAACCCGTTCACAACATCAACTAAAGTCCAGAACACTCTCAGTGAAGTAGGTGTATCTGTCTCTAAGTCAACAGTAAAGAGAAGACTCCATGAAAGTAAATACAAAGGGTTCACATCAAACCATTCATCAATTCCAAAAATAGACAGGCCAGAGTTAAATTTGCTGAAAAACACCTCATGAAGCCAGCTCAGTTCTGGAAAAGTATTCTATGGACAGATGAGACAAAGATCAACCTGTACCAGAATGATGGGAAGAAAAAAGTTTGGAGAAGAAAGGGAACGGCACATGATCCAAGGCACACCACATACTCTGTAAAACATGGTGTAGGCAACGTGATGGCTTTGGCATGCATGGCTTTCAATGGCACTGGGTCACTTGTGTTTATTGATGACATAACAGCAGACAAGAGTAGCCGGATGAATTCTGAAGTGTACCGGGATATACTTTCAGCCCAGATTCAGCCAAATGACGCAAAGTTGATCGGACGGCGCTTCATAGTACAGATGGACAATGACCCCAAGCATACAGCCAAAGCTACCCAGGAGTTCATGAGTGCTAAAAATTGGAACATTCTGCAATGGCCAAGTCAATCACCAGATCTTAACCCAATTGAGCATGCATTTCACTTGCTCAAATCCAGACTTAAGACGGAAAGACCCACAAACAAGCAAGACCTGAAGGCTGCGGCTGTAAAGGCCTGGCAAAGCATTAAGAAGGAGGAAACCCAGCGTTTGGTGATGTCCATGGGTTCCAGACTTAAGGCAGTGATTGCCTCCAAAGGATTCGCAACAAAATATTGAAAATAAAAATATTTTGTTTGGGTTTGGTTTATTTGTCCAATTACTTTTGACCTCCTAAAATGTGGAGTGTTTGTAAAGAAATGTGTACAATTCCTACAATTTCTATCAGATATTTTTGTTCAAACCTTCAAATTAAACGTTACAATCTGCACTTGAATTCTGTTGTAGATGTTTCATTTCAAATCCAATGTGGTGGCATGCAGAGCCCAACTCGCGAAAATTGTGTCACTGTCCAAATATTTCTGGACCTAACTGTAATAATAAACAGTCCCGTAGAACGCACAGGGTCACCATTTACATACCAATCCTGCTCTTCCGCTGCTAGCAGAGGCCAAGCAACAAAGGTCTTTTCAACATAACTCTCATACACAAGTATCAGACCTGTTATCGCCTCGACTCCCTTGCACTTCTCCTTGCTGAGTAACAAACTAATTGCCTATAACAGCACACATTCTCGTTCTATAAAAATACTGCAAGTGAATTAAAATCAAGACCTTCAGAGCTAGTTTTAACTGCAAGGGCTCCTACAATATATATATGTGACGCCCTGGCAAAACCAGGTAGTCACAGAGGTTGTACAAATCTTTCAGGTACAATACTCCATCCTCCTTGGCATACCAACACAAAACCCACACCCAGGTGTTCAACACCATCCAGTAAAGCCTAGTCACCCCTCATGACAATAGGGACACACCAGTGGGCGGGACCAGGTGAATGGGAGCGCCCACCTAGGGGTCCTGAGTTTTCTGGGGAGGGAACCGAGGGTCGAGTACTGACAGTTGAAGTCGAAGGGTGTGAAGTGACAGCAGAGTCAGGGGTTGGCGCCCCTGGACTACCGGATTAGGTGGCAGATGGCAAGCAGGACCACAGGAGATGGAGATCCGGTCGCGGGAAACCTAAAGTGGACCAGGGCAGGGTTGTAGCCCACCGGTGCCAACAGCGGGAATACGGTCCAGAGGCTGTGCACAGACGGGGTGCCAGGAAGGACCCTAGGGTGAGGAAGGTTTCAAGCCCCTTGTCAATTGACCAGCCTGGGACAAGGTTTCAGGCCTTGTTCCACAGTAAGCCCAGAGAGCGGAAGGGAAGCCCAACGCTGTCCGCCCGAACCCACAGAGATCCCAAGGGTCAGCTTTCGCAGGCCACAGCTCCCAACATACAAAGTACTGGGAGTGGACTTCATCGTTTCAAGTGGAGTTGACCCATTGAAGACACAAACACTGAGTGCAGGAGAAAGGGACCCCTGTTTGCTACACCAGGGTGTGGGACCTGATTACACTCACCGGAGGCAACCGGTCACTGGCAATTTGGTGTACCACTGGACTCTGTGTGCAATTCCTTGGAACTGTGAGTACACCATCCATCCCCGATCCAATTCTGCATGATACTCTACGCACCCATCACTCCCGTACACCTGGACCCCGGAACTATCCCTCCCCTACCCGTGGAGAGGATTCCATCCTGCTGCCCCACTCCATTAGCCTCGGGCGTCCCATCACCAGGCAGCGGTGCTGCTACCAACTCTCACCGCAACCCACGGGTGGTGTCACTGACAACCAATCCCCTGTAAATACCCCCTTCCTATGGTTGTGAGGACGGACGGCTGTACGAGCCCGGGTCCGGTTACCACTCGAGCCACAGCGATGAACCCGGATCTGAGCAGCCCCTGCAGCGGCCCGGCCCCCGTCCGCAACATATACACTGAACAAAAATATAAACTCAACTCTTTGATTTTGCTCCCATTCGTAATGAGCTGAACACACAGATCTAAGACTTTTGCTATGTACACAAAAGTCCTTTTTCTCTTAAATATTGGTCACAAATTTGTCCAAATATTTGTTAGTAAGCAACCATATAAACAATGAATTATATACATCAAGCAACACACCTGAAAAATATGAATACCTATAGGTCCCACTACTGTGAATGATGAATTCTTTCTTTTCTTATACCAAGTGGTAAGTATACAAGAATAGCCCATAGGCCCTGTATGATCAGAATGAAGCCAAATGTAAACAAGACTGCAACATATGTGCAAAGTAGTTAGGGTATACTGCATATAATGTCAAACAAACCGAAAGATACAAGGTATTTGCTTGTGTGTGATGGTAATTAACCTATATGGCACACTCTACTAAATATGATACATCTGCTATGTTGTAAATATCGTATTGTCCTGGCGCATTTCTGGTAGGGAATTATGTGTTCTGTAGAAAATAATAAACATTAATGCCCCACATCATGTGTCCTCTGTCTTAATTCTATAAAGTTCCAGAAGCATCAATACTTCATCACAAGAACAGCATGGAAACTCACCCCTATATTCAGTTCAATAGAGCTCAATGGTAATATAAAGCATAGTGGAGTGTCTCTCCTCTGGTATAATGCCAATAGGCCTAAGCTGAATGGCAAACATATAAATATCAGCTTAAAGGTAGATAAGAAATTAGCTAAAAGCAAATAAGAGATAACGCCTACAGCATATGGTGTGGGACTTAAGGTACCGTCACACTAAGCAACATCGCTAGCAACATCGCTGCTGAGGCACAACTTGCTAGCGATGTTGCTTAGTATGAGATCCAGCAACAACCTGGCCCCTGCTGGGAGGTTGTTGGTTGTTGCTGAATGTCCTGGACCATATTTTAGTTGTTACTCTCCCGCTGTGAAGCACACATCGCTGTGTGTAACAGCGACAGAGCAACAACTAAATGTGCAGTGAGCAGGGAGCCGGCTTCTGCGGATGCTGGTAACCAATGTAAATATCGGGTAACCAAGAAGCCCTTACCTTGGTTACCCGATATTTACCATCATTACCAGCGTCCGCCGCTCTCAGCTGTCAGTGCCGGCTCCCTGCTCACGTAGCTGGAGTACACATCGGGTAATTAACCCGATGTGTACTGTGGCTAGGAGTGCAGGGAACAGGGAGTCGGCACTGGCAGTGTGAGAGCGGTGGACGCTGGTAACGAAGGTATCATAGTATCATAGTATCATAGTTTTTAAGGTTGAAGGGAGACTCTAAGTCCATCTAGTTCAACCCGTAGCCTAACATGTTGATCCAGAGGAAGGCAAAAAAAACCCCAATGTGTCAAACAAGTTCTAATGGGGAAAAAATTTCCTTCCTGACTCCACATACGGCAATCAGACTAGTTCCCTGGATCAATACCCTGTCATAAAATCTAATATACATAACTGGTAATATTAAATTTTTCAAGAAAGGCATCCAGGCTCTGCTTAAATGTTAGTAGTGAATCACTCATTACAACATCATGCGGCAGAGAGTTCCATAGTCTCACTGCTCGTACAGTAAAGAATCCTCGTCTGTGATTATGATTAAACCTTCTTTCCTCAAGACGTAGCGGATGCCCCCGTGTTCCAGTCGCAGGCCTAGGTGTAAAAAGATCTTTGGAAAGGTCTCTGTACTGTCCCCTCATATATTTATACATTGTGATTAGATCCCCCCTAAGCCTTCGTTTTTCCAAACTAAATAACCCCAAGTTTAATAACCTGTCTTGGTATTGCAGCCCACCCATTCCTCTAATAATCTTGGTCGCTCTTCTCTGCACCCTCTCCAGTTCAGCTATGTCCTTCTTATATATCGGTGACCATAATTGTACACAGTATTCTAAGTGCAGTCGCACTAGTGACTTGTACAGAGGTAGAACTATATTTTTTTCATGAACACTTATACCTCTTTTAATACATCCCATTATTTTATTAGCCCTGGCAGCAGCTGCCTGACACTGTCCACTAAAGTGAAGTTTACCATCCACCCATACACCCAAGTCTTTTTCTGTGTCTGTTTTACCCAGTGTTCTACAATTAAGTACATAATCATAAATGTTATTTCCTCTACCCAAGTGCATGACCTTACATTTATCTACATTAAACTTCAATTGCCACTTCTCAG
This sequence comes from Anomaloglossus baeobatrachus, assembly GCF_048569485.1. NCBI lineage: Eukaryota > Metazoa > Chordata > Amphibia > Anura > Aromobatidae > Anomaloglossus > Anomaloglossus baeobatrachus. The sequence goes on from NC_134354.1 coordinate 516,004,114, forward strand.
CCCAATCCTCCAATTTACATAAATCTCACTGTAATATAAAATTATCCCCCTCTGTATTGATTACCCTGCAGAGTTTAGTATCATCTGCAAATATTGAAATTCTACTCCGCATGCCCCCAACAAGGTCATTTATAAATATGTTGAAAAGAAGCGGGCCCAATACTGACCCCTGTGGTACCCCACTATGAACTGAGACCCAGTCCGAGTACGTACCATTAATAACCACCCTTTGTTTCCTATCACTGAGCCAGTTTTTAACCCAGTTACACATATTTTCCCCTATCCCCATTATTCTCATTTTATGTACCAACCTTTTGTGTGGCACCGTATCAAAAGCTTTTGAAAAGTCCATATACACAACATCCACTGCATTTCTCTGGTCCAGACTTGAACTTACCTCTTCATAGAAGCTGATCAAATTAGTTTGACAGGATCGATCCCTCATGAACCCATGTTGATACTCTGTCATAAGGTTATTTTTCTTGAGATACTCCAGTATAGCATCTCTCAAGTAACCCTCAAGGATTTTACCAACCGTAGAGATTAAACTTACCGGCCTATAATTTCCCGGCTCAGTTTTTGTCCCCTTTTTGAATATTGGCAGATTGGTAGATATCGGGTAACCAAGGGAAGGGCTTCTTGGTTATCCGATGTTTACCGTGGTTACCAGCGTCCGCAGAAGCCGGCTCCCTGCTGCCTGCACACGTAGCAGAGTACACATCAGGTAATTAACCCAATGTGTACTGTGGCTAGGTATGCAGGGAGCCAGCACTAAGCGGTGTGCACTGGTAACCAAGGTAAATATCGGGTTGGTTACCCGATATTTACCTTAGTTACCAAGTGCAGCATGCTTCCACATGTAGCGACGCTCCAGCGATCCCTGCCAGGTCAGGTTTCTGGTGGGATCGCTGGAGCGTCGCTTAATGTGACATCTCACCAGCGACCTCCTAGCAACTTACCAGCGATCCCTATCAGGTTGTATCATTGTTGGGGTCGCTGGTAAGTTGTTTAGTGTGACTGGGCCTTTAGCTTTACCCCAATAATGCTAGTTGTGCAGTGGTGGTGAGGGTGGTATCCATGTGGCCGCTGTGCGCATATATATGCTCCCTTTGTTAATTGCATACTTCCTTATTGTGAAACGCATAGGGCGGTGGAACGCACATCTACAGTTGCGCAGTCAAGATCTGTCTCGCGCATGCGCAGTAGTTATCAAGCTAAATCATATGGTCTCCATTGAGGTGTAGTGGGTCCGTGCATGTGCAGTACAAAGCAATGTTATGAGCTGTGCCTGTGCATTCTAGCAATAGCAGGAAGTGATTACCAGTAGAGGAGGGGAGCAGGACATGCTGAGTGAGGGACACATGGTGGAGGAACATTAGGAGATCTGAAAGAAGAGAAATATATATGTAGATAGGTGAACATGAAAATTATGTATAATTACATGAACTTGTAATGGAATGGTTATGATTAAGGGCGTTAAGTCAGAAACGCGTTAACCACGACTATGCCATGTCTGTACTGCACTGAATAAATCACCTGGTCACTCAGCTGGATCGCTTTCCTTTATTTTATAATTACATGAATGTAGAATATAAGTTCAATAAAAGAAGAGTTTTTCCATAATGAAACATCATATATATATATATATATATATATATATATATGAGAGAGAGAGATTGAGAGATAGAGAAAGAGAGAGAGAGAGATGTATACATATATATGTATAGGTATACACATATAGCTACTAGCCAAAATGTCAATATCAATTATATATGTCACAAAAGCACATACTGTAGGAGCCATGAAAAAATATACTTTGATTTATCAGGTAACAGAAGGCACACTGACCAAAGTTGAAAAATGAAAATGTTAATCAAAAGGTAAATACATTCCCCTGGATCAAAAGGTCTCATATTCACGATTAAACCCATAGGGTTCCAGTGTTTACAAGGTGTGTATCTTATCTAAGATGCTGAATCCTATTGCCACCCCGTCTGCTGGCAGTCACTTGTTCAATCACCTAGTATCTTAAGTGTGATATATTGTCCGTGACTAATAAAATGAGCAAGAATGGGTAAAAATGTCATCTTGCAATGAATGGTGGACTTTTGTTTACTGATTTGATCTCGGATATGTTGGGTAGTTTCCCCAACATATCCGCGAACACAGGGACATTTAATCAAGTATATTACAAACGAGGAGTCACAAGTGAAAAAAATCTGGAATCCGAGAAATATGACCTGTTCGTGGGTGGGTGAATGTGCTACCTTTAGTGATGTTCGAGCATTGCATTCAGTGAAGACAAGGAAAGTTTCCCTTACGTGTTGGACATAAAGTACACTGTTTCAATGCTCTTTTATTCGTACCTATGTCAGCTAACAGAAGTTGGTCCCGTAAATTTTGTGATTTCTTATTGCAGAAAAAAGGGCGAGTTTGGAACTCCACTATATCAAGATAAGCTGTTGTTAGAAGGGACCAATGCTTATGAATGGTCCCCTTAACAAGCTGATAGAAATGGTGGAAAGTGATAACTAAAGGTAACCGGGATGTACTGGTGACTCTGGGTCTAACAGAAGAATTAGTTTTAGCCATTAGTGATGAGCGAGCATGCTTGTCACTACTCGGTACTCGCACGAGTATCGCTGTACTCGGGCTGCTCGGCGGGGACCGAGTAATCTCGCGATACTCGTGCTGTACTCGTGGTCTTCATTTCTGCATGTTGGCGCTCTTTTGAGAGCCAGCCCTCATGCAGGGATTGGCTGGCAGACCACTGCAATGCCACAGCCCTGTTAGTTGTGGAATTGCAGTGATTGGCCGGCCTGCACAGCGTGACCGAGCCTTTATATCGGCCGGCGCGCTGTGCTCTGCTCACAGCTATTCAGACATTCAGTGTAAGGAGAGTGTCGCTGATTCAGGGAAAGCTTTGCGGCCCTTTATAGTTAGTTCCGGAGCAGGGCTGCAAACAGTGTGACCAGAAGTTCTTCTCAGGACTATTCTAGTTGTATACAGGCAGGCAGGGTATAGCCAGGTCGGAGTACAGTAGCAGAGTCCTTCTCAGGACTATTGTTGCTATATACAGGCAGGGTATAGCCAGGTCGGAATACAGGCTAGTGACCAGAAGAGTCCTTGTCAGGACTATTGTAGCAGTATACAGGCAGGCAGGCAGGGTATATAGCCATTCCTAGTGGTGACCGTATACCAGCCTTCATCATATCTGGGGCTGGTGTACACAGTGTAAAACAGTCCAGATAGTGTCAGACTTCTCAGTAATTGTCGCTCCTAAAAACCAGTTAGGTTCTTATTGCGTCCGTGCTTGCATTTAAAAACAGCACGTGTGTGGCAGTCGGTGGCAGGGTACAGGTGCGCGTTTTGCACAAACTATTATATAACGCACAAGTCTAGTGTATAATACACGTCAGTCAGCAGTGTCTGATAGTGTCAGACTTCTCAGTAATTGTCGCTCCTAAAAACCAGTTAGGTTCTTATTGCGTCCGTGCTTGCATTTAAAAACAGCACGTGTGTGGTAGTCGGTGGCAGGGTACAGGTGCGCGTTTTGCACAAACTATTATATAACGCACAAGTCTAGTGTATAATACACGTCAGTCAGCAGTGTCTGATAGTGTCAGACTTCTCAGTAATTGTCGCTCCTAAAAACCAGTTAGGTTCTTATTGCGTCCGTGCTTGCATTTAAAAACAGCACGTGTGTGGCAGTCGGTGGCAGGGTACAGGTGCGCGTTTTGCACAAACTATTATATAACGCACAAGTCTAGTGTATAATACACGTCAGTCAGCAGTGTCTGATAGTGTCAGACTTCTCAGTAATTGTCGCTCCTAAAAACCAGTTAGGTTCTTATTGCGTCCGTGCTTGCATTTAAAAACAGCACGTGTGTGGCAGTCGGTGGCAGCGTCAGGCTCCATATTGTCCCTGGATAGAGACGTGCATGATGGCCTGTAAACATGAAGTGCCCATTGTAAGGAAGTGGGTCTATTGTAGTATAGCCCTTAGGCAGGGCAGCCAAAAATTGGGAGGCTCCATATTGTCCCTGGATAGAGACGTGCATGATGGCCTGTAAACATGAAGTGCCCATTGGAAGGAAGTGGGTCTATTGTAGTATAGCCCTTAGGCAGGGCAGCCAAAAATTGGGAGGCTCCACATTGTCCCTGGATAGAGATGTGCATGAGGGCCTCAAAACATTGTTCCCATTGCAAAGGAGCGGGTCTCCTGTCGTTGTAATGCCCATTCAGAAAGAATGGGCGAAAAAATTTACCACTGGGGGTATACCTGAAACAACGGCTTAACTATTGTAACGGTCACCATGATGGCGCATGAGGAGAAGGAGGAGCAGTCCAGCGATTAGCCAAAGTCCAGAAGTGTGTTACCATGGGTGAGTGGAGGTACATGGCAAATTCCCGTTACAAACTTTAAATTCCGCTGTAATTTGCTGTTGGTGTGTGTGGTGAAGTCTGGCCAAATCCAACCCTTGTTCATCTTGATCAGAGTCAGCCTGTCAGCATTTACAGTTGACAGGCGGGTGCGTTTATCTGTAATGATTCCACCTGCGGCACTTAAAACACGCTCTGACAAAACGCTAGCGGCAGGGCAGGCCAGGACTTCCAAGGCGTAGAGAGCCAATTCATGCCACGTGTCCAGCTTGGATACACATTAATTGTAAGGCACAGAGGAATGTCGGAGTACAGTTGTTTGATCTGCAAGGTACTCCTTGAGCATCTGGGCAAACTTAGGATTTCTTGTGGCACTACCCCTCACCTCAGGGGCTGTGGTATGTGAGGGGCTGAGAAAACTGTCCCACATCTTAAAGACTGTTCCCCTACCTCTGGCGGATTGGACTTGTGCCCCTCTCGGCTGTACGCCTTGGTTGTCCACTGATTCCTGACCTATGCCGCTAGCGTTTTGTGAGGGGAATGCTTTGCCTACTTCCGTGACTATGGCCTTCTGGAACTGCTGCATTTTGCCTGACCTCTCCGCCTCGGGAATAAGAGACATAAAGTTGTCCTTTTAGCGTGGGTCTAACAGTGTTACCAACCAGTAATGATTGTCGGCCAAGATGTTCTTAACGCGAGGGTCACGAGACAGGCAGCTTACCATAAAGTCAGCCATGTGTGCCAGACTCTTAACAGCCATCACTTCAGTATCCTGACCAACACGATGACTGAACATGCTGTCCTCCTCCTCCTCCTCCTCCTCATCATCTACCCTGTCCTCTGGCCAGCCACGCTGAACCGAGGATATGACTGCATGTCATATCCTCAATTTGGCCAGAGAGTTGCTCCATGTCTTCATCCTCCTCCTCGTCATAGTCCTCCACTGCACGTTGTGATGAGACGAGGCTGGGCTGTGTGTTATCATCACCCACACCCACTACTGTTTCTTGCTCAAACTCATCGCGCTCCGCCTGCAATGCATCATGGTTGTTTTTTGAGCAGAGACCATTTTAGAAGGCAGAGAAGCGGTATGGTGACGCTAATAATGTCGTCATCGCCGCTCACCATCTTGGTGGAGTCCTCAAAGTTTTGGCGGATGGTGCATAGGTCGGACATCCCTCTCCACTCCTCAGGTGTTATGTGTGGAGTTTGACCCATTTCCCGACGGCTTAGGTGATGCAGGTACTCAACAACTGCCCTCTTCTGCTCACATATCCTGACCAACATGTGCAGAGTTGAATTCCAAAGCGTGGGGACATCACACACCAGTCTGTGTGCCGGAAGATGCAAACGGCGTCTTAAGCCGGCAAGGCCGGCTGAAGCAGTAGGTGACTTTCGAAAATGTGCAGACAGGCGGCGAACTTTTATCAGCAGATCAGACAGCTCTGAGTATGACTTTAGAAACCGCTGAACCACGAGGTTGAGCACATGGGCCACGCATGGAACATGTGTCAGCTGGCCTCGCCTCAAAGCCGCCACCAGGTTCCGGCCATTGTCACACACGACCTTTCCTGGCTTTAGGTTCAGAGTTGTGAGCCAGTGATCTGCCTGCTGTTTCAGAGCTGTCCACACCTCTTCTGCATTGTGGGGTTTGTCACCTATGCAGATTAGCTTCAGCACTGCCTGTTGCCGCTTCGCCGAGGCAGTGCTGCAGTGCTTCTGTGTCGCCCTGGACAAGCCAGGGGCCACAGAGCACAACACTTAAACACCCCACACTCCCTGCAGGCATATCATAGTCAAAACACAAAATCCTAGTTGCCTTCCCCAGGGGCTGTTGTCCACACCAGGGTGTGGAGCCAGGCGGTTGGTCTCCACCCACCGAGGAGGAGGGAAAACACAGGCAGTGAGAGTTAAGCTAAGGAAGTGGAAGGAGGAAAGTAGTAGAGAGGAGAAAAGTGACAGCAAAGAGCCTGAAGTTGGTCCGGGTGTGTGGACCGGACAGGACAGCAAGGTTGGCAGGATGTGGTGACCGTCTGCAGTTGAGGCCGATTGGAGTCTGCCGTAAGGACCGTGGACGGGTGGTGACCCGGCCGTACCGGACCGGTATACAAAGAGAAGCCAGCACCATTGGCAGAGGACTTTCGGATCCCGGCAAGGCTTGGTGTCGCCGTGAATTTGCCAAATCCGTTAGTGAAGGGAACCTCAGGGTTTCCAAACAGCCAAGTCCAGATAGAAGGCAACCGTACAACCGTGAAGGGGAGACACCGCCACCGCCAAGGGCAACCGTCTCCCAGGGCCAGCGCCTGTGGGCAAAAGGGGCTCCTCCGGCCCATATCCAGGTCGGGGAGCGGGTTACCGTTGGGAAACCATCACTACCAACACTTAACTTAGGTGCAGGGAGAGACAGTCATCACTAACCTGCAGGGAGGAACAACCGCAGCCGTCCGAGTGACCCGTCCATCCAGCCACTTGTTTTACCGTGAACTGTGTCATCATCATTGGGCTGAGTGAGTACCTCCATGCCGTGCGGCACAGCGCTGCCCCTGCGACCCTGCACCTCATCAGGCCCCGCAACCCGCCTGTCATCCATCTCTACCCCATCACCAGGCCCCGGGACAACCAACCCCCCTACCCACGGAGGGGAGAAATAACAACAAAGCTGCTCCCTGTCACAGGCTCCCGGGATCCCCGTCCAGAGCAGCGGTGGTGTCCACACAATCACCACAACCGTGGGTGGCGTCACGGACAATATCCCCAAAACCCAAACCACCCCTTTTCACTCACGGGCGAGTAGCGCCGCTCGAGTCCCCGGGATCCGGCCATCGCTCGAGCCAACGAGCGATAGCAGCAGCCGTAGAGCAGCGTCAGCCGGACCCGAGCAGTGGGAGAGCGCACCGTCCCCTCCTCCGCCCGCGACACTTCCAGCTTGGGACTGGTGTGGAGGGTAAAGTGGATGAGGATGCGCAGGAGGAGGAGGAGGCTGAGGAGCATGACATTCCGGAGCTGTAGAGTGTGTGTGAAACCCTGACTGAGGTAGGGCCTGCAAAACTTGGTGTGTGAAGGACGTGTTCCGTCCCTCGCTCAGACTGGGTCCCAGCTTGCACAATATTAACCCAGTGTGACGTCAACGAGATGTAGCGGCCTTGCCCACATGCACTTGTCCACGTGTCTGTGGTTAGGTGGACTTTGGCTGAAACAGCGTTGTTCAGGGCACGTGTGATGTTTTGTGACACGTGGTGGTTATGCAATGCGGGGACGGCACACCGGGAGAAATAGTGGCGGCTGTGGACCGAGTAACGTGGGACAGCTGCCACCATCAGGTCGCGGAATGCTTCTGTCTCAACCAGCCTAAAAGGCAACATTTCCAGCGCAAGCAGTCGCGAAATGTTAGCATTTAGAACTGTGGCATGTGGGGTGTTGGCAGTGTATTTGCGCCTGCGTTCAAAGGTTTGCTGAATGGATAACTGAACGTTGCGCTGGGACAAGGACGTGCTTGATGATGGTGTTCTTTCTGCGTAGGCAACTGCAGGTGCAGGAGTGGAGGAGGCTTGTTCGCATGCAGCATGGACAGGGGATTGGCTCGCATGCACAACCAGCGAAGACGTAGCAGTGACATCAGCAAGCACTGCTCCTCGACTCTGTTGTACTTCCCACAAAGTCGGGTGCTTGGCTGACATGTGCCTGATCATGCTGGTGGTGGTCAGGCTGCTAGTTTTGGTACCCCTGCTGATGCTGGCATGGCAGGTGTTGCAAATGGCCTTTTTAGAATCATCTGGAGCCAACTTAAAAAACTGCCAGTGTCAGAGTTCCGGGTTTTCCAGTTTTCTTTTGAAAGAGCTTGCCCTTTGTTAACATGGAGTTTTCTGTTCTGTTGCCCTACTTCCTGTCCATCTGTTTAAAAGCCGCCCCTAAAGCTTAGTCCAGTGCCTGAGTATACTGCTTCCTGTGTGCTCCTGCCCTGCTGCTTTTGGTTCCTGATTGTTATTCGGATCCTCTTGGAAAACAACCGACACCGACTCTGGACTTCATCTGGTATCATCTAGCTGTGCCCGGACTCCGTTTGCCGTCTTTGGTCGGCACTTCTGCCCGGTTCCTTCCGTTTAATACCACTCTGGACTCACATCACGTACGGACATTTTTGGACTTACCTATTGCCCTTTTGTGTCCCGGCTGCTGCGCATTTAGGGCTTCTGGGGTGATTGCCAGACAGTCCCTGTATAGGGGTTCGCTCTTGGTGGTCTCCCTGGGGGAGTCCGGTGCGCGGTCCCGGGAATTCCCTTTCGCTCCGTCCCTGGAAGGTATTTCCTGTATTTATGTTCTACTGTGTTTTTGTTCCGTTTATGTACATATTTGCTGGTTGCATATTATAAACGTCTTGCACCAAGAACTCGTCTCTGGTTGTCATTGCCCTAACGCAATCGAAATCCTCAATACATACAATAGTATTACAGCCAGACTCGGGAAGACCTAACATTTGTACAGGCACCTTGTGTCGTGTTGTTCCGGGGAACAGTTGCCTGACGTCTGCCTGGGGCCACCACTCTGCTTCTTACTGCCTGTTGGGATGCTACGCCTCCCTCCCCCTGTGCACTGCTGTCCTCGCTCTGCATATCCTCCTGCCAGGTTGGGTCAGTTACTGGATCATCCACCACGTCGTCTTCCTCTTCCGCACCCTGCTCCTCCTCCTGACTTCCTGACAATTGTGTCTCATCATCGTCCACCCCTTGTTGAGACACGTTGCCAACTTCGTGAGAACGTGGCTGCTCAAATATTTGGGCATCTGTACATACAATCTCGTCATGGCCCACTTCAACAGGAGCTGGCGAGAGGCCAGAATTTGTGAATGGAAACGTGAACGAACAGCTCTTCCGAGTGTACAAGTGTGGGATCAGTAATGTCCGTGGACGTGTACTCGGCCTGGTGGTAGGAAGGAGGATCAGGTTCTGAAATGTGCGGTGCAGTATCACGGCTACTGACACTTGACCGTGTGGAAGACAGAGTGTTTGTGGTGGTGCCAATCTGACTAGAAGCATTATCCGCTATCCAACTAACAACCTGTTGACACTGGTCTTGGTTCAAGAGCGGTGTACTGCTGCGGTCCCCAAGAATTTGGGACAGGAAGTGCGAGCGACTAGATGTGGCCCTTTGTTGTGGCGAAATTAGAGCTTGCACACAACCTCGGTCTCTGCCTGCACAACCATCACGTCCACTTCCTTGTTCGTTGACAACGCCCTTGCGCATTTTGCAATGCTGTGCTGATGTGTATTATTCACTAGACTTGTGCGTTATATCCAAGTTTTTGCAAAACTCACACAAATGCAGCGGAAAGCTGCCACCAACAGGCACACACGTGCGTTTTTTAAATGCAAGCACGGAGGCTCTAAGAACCTAACAGGTCTCTATCCAGGGACAACGTGGAGCCTCCCAATTTTTGGCTGCCCTGCCTAAGGGCTATACTATAATACACCCACTTCCTTCCAATGGGCACTTCAGGTTTACAGGCCCTCATGCACGTCTCTATCCAGGGACAACGTGGAGCCTCCCAATTTTTGGCTGCCCTGCCTAAGGGCTATACTACAATAGACCCACTTCCTTCCAATGGGCACTTCAGGTTTACAGGCCCTCATGCACGTCTCTATCCAGGGACAACGTGGAGCCTCCCAATTTTTGGCTGCCCTGCCTAAGGGCTATACTACAATAGACCCACTTCCTTCCAATGGGCACTTCAGGTTTACAGGCCCTCATGCACGTCTCTATCCAGGGACAACGTGGAGCCTCCCAATTTTTGGCTGCCCTGCCTAAGGGCTATACTACAATAGACCCACTTCCTTCCAATGGGCACTTCAGGTTTACAGGCCCTCATGCACGTCTCTATCCAGGGACAACGTGGAGCCTCCCAATTTTTGGCTGCCCTGCCTAAGGGCTATACAATAATACACCCACTTCCTTCCAATGGGCACTTCAGGTTTACAGGCCCTCATGCACGTCTCTATCCAGGGACAACGTGGAGCCTCCCAATTTTTGGCTGCCCTGCCTAAGGGCTATACTACAATAGACCCACTTCCTTCCAATGGGCACTTCAGGTTTACAGGCCCTCATGCACGTCTGTATGCAGGGGCATTGGTGAACCTCACAATTTTGGACTGCCCTGGCAAAGGAAAATACTACAAAGACTCACTTCCTCAAAATGGGCACATTAGACTCAAGAGGCTTTCATGTATGTCTCTTCTCAGGGACATCGGAGTGCCACACAATGTTTTCACGTAAAATCTTTCATGTATTAATCTCAAAAAGTAACATACACCAGCTCTATCTCACTATTGCGTATGTGCCCTTAACATTTCTGCCATGAAAAATCATTTTGGGGTCATTTTGGAAGGTTTTCTGGTGAGTCCGTAAAAATGGCGTAAAACGCAGACAAAATTGTTCACAGCTGTGACTTTTCAGTGATAAATGCTTCAAGGGGTCTTCCCCATGCTGTTGCCATGTCATTTGAGCACTCTTCTGAGACTTTTGTGACATTTTTAGGGTTTCTCCATGCTGCCGGGGGGTCATTTCTAGAGATGAGCGAACCGGTCGTGGTTCGGCTCGAGGTTGGTTCGCCGAACGGACCTCCCGTTCGAGTTCGGTTCGTCGAACGTTCGACGAACCGAACTCGAACTGCATAGGAAACAATGGCAGGCAATCACAAACACAGAAAAACACCTAGAAAACACCCTCAAAGGTGTCCTAAAGGTGACAAACAACTCAAACACATTGGAAAGTGACAAGGACATATACTCATGCGAAAACAAAACAGCTGGACAAGGAAAAAGAGGAGGACACACAGATATAGGCATGGCACGCCCTTCTAAAATCATGTAAAACACCGCAAGGTGACTCCAAGCGGAGTCTCCCTTTTTTCCAAAAATTGGGCCACACACACACCCACCCCTTCAGTGGTAGCAGTTGTGCCCTAGTTGTACACTTCACAGCTACATTTGCATCAAGCACATTCAAAAATACGCCATTCTTATCCGTCCCCAGGATGACACCGGGGTAGGTAGCAAAGTCTTTCCTGATCCCAGCTCTGTTCATCTTGGCTTCTTTTAAAAACAATGTAAGCAAGGGTTACTCCAAGCGGAGTCTCCCTTTTTTCCAAAAATTGGGCCCCACACACACCCACCCCTTCAGTGGCAGCAGTTGTGCCCTAGTTGTACACTTCACAGCTAGATTTGCATCAAGCACATTCAAAAATACGTCATTCTTATCCGTCCCCAGGATGACACCGGGGTAGGTAGCAAAGTCTTTCCTGATCCCAGCTCTGTTCATCTTGGCTTCTTTTAAAAACACAGCAAGCAAGGGTTACTCCAAGCGGAGTCTCCCTTTTTTTCCAAAAATTGGGCCCCACACACCCACCCATTCAGTGGCAGCAGTTGTGCCCCAGTTGTACACTTCACAGCTAGATTTGCATCAAGCACATTCAAAAATACGCCATAATTAACCGTCCCCAGGATGACACCAGGGTAGGTAGCAAAGTCTTTCCTGATCCCAGCTCTGTTCATCTTGGCTTCTTTTAAAAACAATGTAAGCAAGGGTTACTCCAAGCGGAGTCTCCCTTTTTTTCCAAAAATTGGGCCCCACACACCCACCCATTCAGTGGCAGCACTTGTGCCCTAGTTGCAAACAGGATGTTTTGATTTGCATCAAGCACATTCCAAATCAACAAGCATTTACTCTCCCCAGGATGACACAGGGGTAGTAAATTCCTTCTGGATCCATGACTTGTTCATTTTGATGAACGTCAGTCTGTCCACATTGTCACTGGACAGACGCGTGCGCTTATCTGTCAGCACACACCCAGCAGCACTGAATACACGTTCAGAGACAACGCTGGCAGCTGGACACGACAAAATCTCCAAGGCGTAAGTTGCGAGCTCTGGCCATTTTTCTAGGTTTGAAGCCCAAAAGGAGCAAGGCTCCAGTTGCACAGTCATGGCATCGATGTTCATTTGGAGATACTCCTGTATCATCCTCTCCAGCCGTTGACTATGTGTCAGACTTGTTGTCTCTGGTGGCCTTGCAAAAGAGGGTCTAAAAAAATTATGAAAAGATTCCATAAAATTGCTGTTACCGGCACCAGATACGGTCCTACTGGTACGGGTAGACTGTTGAAGATGACGAGACCGTCCCATGTTTGTCAAGTTACAACTGGGAGATTCACTCCCTGCACCTGCACGGTTGTTTGGTGGAAAAGCCGAGCTAAGATCTAGTAACAGCTTCTGCTGATACTCCTGCATACGTGCGTCCCTTTCTATGGCTGGAATTATGTCACAAAATTTGGACTTGTACCGGGGATCTAATAGTGTGTCAATCCAGTAGTCATCATCACTTCTAATTTTGACAATACGACTGTCATGTTGGAGGTAGTGCAACAAAAAGGCACTCATGTGTCTTGCGCAGCCATGCGGACCAAGTCCACGCTGTGTTTGTGGCATAGAGGTGCTACCCGTTCTTTCTTCCTCTGACATCTGACCCCAACCTCTTTCAACTGAAATTTGACCAAGGTCTCCCTCATCCGCTGAGTCTTCCATGTCCATGGACAGTTCGTCCTCCATTTCTTCATGTTCTCCTGCACCTTGCTCAACATTTCGCCTGCTACTATGCGCCCTTGTCGATCCCTGTCCCCCTTGGTCCCATGCCTGCTGCGTTGGTGATGATGAACGTCTGGACCTTGGTGATGTTGTTGTCCCTTGCGCATATGAATCCTCCTGTAGTTCCTCCCCTTCATGTTGTCCCACCCCCTGACTCCGAATAGTGTTTAGCGTGTGCTCCAGCATGTAAATGACTGGAATCGTCATGCTGATAATGGCATTGTCAGCGCTAAACATATTCGTCGCCATGTCGAAACTGTGCAGAAGGGTGCATAGGTCCTTGATCTGAGACCACTCCATCAGGGTGATCTGCCACACCTCTGCATCTCGTTGGCCCAGGCTATACGTCATGACGTATTGCACCAGGGCTCTGCGGTGCTGCCACAGTCGCTGTAACATGTGGAGAGTTGAATTCCAGCGTGTCGCCACATCGCATTTCAGGCGATGAACCGGCAGGCCGAAAGACTTCTGGAGCGATGCAAGTCGCTCAGCTGCGGCGCTTGAACGGCGGAAGTGAGCAGACAGTTTTCGTGCCCTGTTCAGAAGGCCATCTAGGCCGGGATAGTGTGTTAAAAATTGCTGCACGACAAGGTTCAACACGTGAGCCATACAAGGTACGTGTGTCACCTTGCCCAGGCGAAGGGCCGCACCCAGGTTTGCAGCATTGTCGCACACGGCCTTACCAGGCTGCAGGTTGAGTGGAGACAACCATTTATTAAACTCGGACCGCAGAGCTGACCACAACTCCTCAGCTGTGTGACTCTTATTACCAAGACATGTCAAGCTAAAGACCGCCTGATGCCGTTGCGCTCTGCTGCCAGCATAGTAATGAGGGGTGCGTGATTCCTTCTGCGCAGTGAGAACGCTGGTGGCCTGACCAGGCAGGCTTGGGGCGGAGGTGGAGGACCCAGATGAGGTGGAGGATGCAGAAGCAGTGGCGGAACTTGGACAGACAGAGGATTGACACACAAGTCGTGGGGACGGCAAGACTTGTGCAGCAGACCCTTCACCATCTATCACCATAGTTACCCAGTGCCCAGTCAGCGACATGTAACGTCCCTGTCCATGCTTACTGGTCCAAGTATCGGTGGTGAAATGCACCCGTTCACACACAGAGTTTCTCAAGGAAGCGGTGATGTTGTGTGCGACATGCTGGTGTAGCGCGGGCACACCTTTCTTAGAGAAGTAGTGGCGACTAGGCATCTGGTACTGGGGCACAGCGACAGACATAAGGTCTCTAAAATCCTGTGTGTCCACTAGGCGGAAAGGCAGCATTTCGGTAGCCAACAGCTTACAGAGGGATAGAGTCAACCTCTTAGCTTTGTCATGGGTCGGAGGAAGTGGCCTTTTATTTGACCACATCTGAGGGACAGAGATCTGGCTGCTGTGTGTAGACGGTGTTGAGTAGGGTGTCCCTGGAAAAATGCAGGTTTGTGAGGAAAGTGCAGGCGGAGACATGATGTTGCCTTCATCCAACGTTGGTGCTATCGATGTCTGAGAGAGCTGTACACACTCACTTGTTTCCCCTTCCAAACCAACTGACGACCTTACAAGCAAACTGCCAGTTGCGGTTACAGTGATGGAAGTTTTGCGTGGAAAAACAGGTGTGACAGCTGTCACCACAGTCCTAGAAGATGAAGAGCGCGCGGATGCACTGGAAGGGGCAGGCGGTGGATGGTTCGCTCCGCTAGGCCGCATTGCAGCACGGTGAGCTTCCCACCGGGACTTATGATATTTAGTCATGTGACGATTCATGGAAGAAGTTGTCAAACTGCTGAGGTTTTGACCTCTACTAACAGAATCATGACAAATGTTACATATCACATGAGTTGGGCGATCTTTTTCGATGTGAAAAAAGGACCAGGCTAGGCAAGGCTTAGAGGCCATGCGACCTGTTGATCCACCCCGAATAATGCTCATAGGCAGAGTGGTGGCTGAGGATGCAGTTGTAGACGTGCTACCAGTGCTCCGACTCTGTCCAGGAAGGCGCAAGGTAACTTCGTCGTCGGTTGCATCCTCCTCCACCGCCTCTGTTGACCTCCTCGAGTGCCTGACTGGGGGTTGACAGTAGGTGGGATCTAGAACGTCATCATCAATTGTTGTGTTTGCACTCCCCTCCCCCTCAGACCGAGCCTCTTCTTGCCCTGACCGAATATTTAAGTTGTCATCCCAATCGGGTATCTGCGTCTCATCTTCATCAGTATGTTCCTCATTGTCTATAACCACAGGTGTTACAGTTTGTGACAAAGGGTCAACATTATGCTCAGAAACTTGGTCCTCACGGCCTGAATCAGAGTCACAAAGGTTCTGGGCATCACTGCAGACCATTTCCTGTTCTGTACTCACTGTAGCTTGGGAGCAGACCTCTGATTCCCAGGCTATAGTGTGACTGAACAGCTCTGCAGACTCAGCCATCTCAGTTCCACCATACTGTGCAGGGCTGATGGAGACTTCAGAGCTGGGAGAAATCAAGTGTGATTGGGATGACAACTCAGAGGACTGGTGTTTTTTGGATGCGGTACTTGAAGTGGCTGAGAGGGCACTTGTTGGACCACTTGAGATCCATTCAAGCATTTTCCTTTTTTGCCCATCATCTACCTTTGTTCCTGTTGTTCGTGTCCGTAAAAAAGGGAGCACATCGGATTGTCCACAATAAGTAGTAGACATCTTACTTTTGCTAGTAGATGGTCTATCTGCAGCAGATGATAATGGAGCTTTGCCACCTTCCCCACTGACAAAACCTTTTTTGCCTTTTCCACCACGCCTCTTCCCCTTTCCACCAGCATCTGTCATTTTGCCACTCATGTTGATTGCGACAAGATTGTGGACTGAAAATGTGGTAGTAAAAATTGAGAGGTGGTGAAGATTGCAGTGGTGGTCTAGCTTTATTAACAGCAGAATAATAAAGAATAAATATCCCTGACAATGTAACTTAGTTATAATTAGTTGGAGTGTGCAACGCAGGCAGACGTGCTGCAAATGTCTTGGCACTAGTGGGACTAAAGCAAAGTCCAATAGCCACGTATAGGATGCCACTAGGTACACTGAGTGTTTGCTAGTATAATGGCTTAGTTATAATTAGTTGGAGTGTGCAACGCAGGCAGATGCGCTCTGCAAATGTCTTGGCACTAGTGGGACTATAGCAAAGTCCAATAGCCACGTATAGGATGCCACTAGGTACACTAAGTGTTTGCTAGTATAATGGCTTAGTTATAATTAGTTGGAGTGTGCAACGCAGGCAGATGCGTTCTGCAAATGTCTTGGCACTAGTGGGACTAAAGCAAAGTCCAATAGCCACGTATAGGATGCCACTAGGTACACTAAGTGTTTGCTAGTATAATGGCTTAGTTATAATTAGTTGGAGTGTGCAACGCAGGCAGATGCGCTCTGCAAATGTCTTGGCACTAGTGGGACTATAGCAAAGTCCAATAGCCACGTATAGGATGCCACTAGGTACACTGAGTGTTTGCTAGTATAATGGCTTAGTTATAATTAGTTGGAGTGTGCAACGCAGGCAGATGCGCTCTGCAAATGTCTTGGCACTAGTGGGACTATAGCAAAGTCCAATAGCCACGTATAGGATGCCACTAGGTACACTGAGTGTTTGCTAGTATAATGGTTTAGTTATAATTAGTTGGAGTGTGCAACGCAGGCAGATGCGCTCTGCAAATGTCTTGGCACTAGTGGGACTATAGCAAAGTCCAATAGCCACGTATAGGATGCCACTAGGTACACTGAGTGTGTGCTAGTATAATGGCTTAGTTATAATTAGTTGGAGTGTGCAACGCAGGCAGATGCGTTCTGCAAATGTCTTGGCACTAGTGGGACTAAAGCAAAGTCCAATAGCCACGTATAGGATGCCACTAGGTACACTAAGTGTTTGCTAGTATAATGACTTAGTTATAATTAGTTGGAGTGTGCAACGCAGGCAGATGCGCTCTGCAAATGTCTTGGCACTAGTGGGACTATAGCAAAGTCCAATAGCCACGTATAGGATGCCACTAGGTACACTGAGTGTTTGCTAGTATAATGGCTTAGTTATAATTAGTTGGAGTGTGCAACGCAGGCAGATGCGCTCTGCAAATGTCTTGGCACTAGTGGGACTATAGCAAAGTCCAATAGCCACGTATAGGATGCCACTAGGTACACTGAGTGTTTGCTAGTATAATGGCTTAGTTATAATTAGTTGGAGTGTGCAACGCAGGCAGATGCGCTCTGCAAATGTCTTGGCACTAGTGGGACTATAGCAAAGTCCAATAGCCACGTATAGGATGCCACTAGGTACACTGAGTGTTTGCTAGTATAATGGCTTAGTTATAATTAGTTGGAGTGTGCAACGCAGGCAGATGCGCTCTGCAAATGTCTTGGCACTAGTGGGACTATAGCAAAGTCCAATAGCCACGTATAGGATGCCACTAGGTACACTGAGTGTGTGCTAGTATAATGGCTTAGTTATAATTAGTTGGAGTGTGCAACGCAGGCAGATGCGCTCTGCAAATGTCTTGGCACTAGTGGGACTATAGCAAAGTCCAATAGCCACGTATAGGATGCCACTAGGTACACTGAGTGTGTGCTAGTATAATGGCTTAGTTATAACTAGTTGGAGTGTGCAACGCAGGCAGATGCGCTCTGCAAATGTCTTGGCACTAGTGGGACTATAGCAAAGTCCAATAGCCACGTATAGGATGCCACTAGGTACACTAAGTGTTTGCTAGTATAATGGCTTAGTTATAATTAGTTGGAGTGTGCAACGCAGGCAGATGCGCTCTGCAAATGTCTTGGCACTAGTGGGACTATAGCAAAGTCCTATAGCCACGTATAGGATGCCACTAGGTACACTAAGTGTTTGCTAGTATAATGGCTTAGTTATAATTAGTTGGAGTGTGCAACGCAGGCAGATGCGCTCTGCAAATGTCTTGGCACTAGTGGGACTATAGCAAAGTCCAATAGCCACGTATAGGATGCCACTAGGTACACTGAGTGTGTGCTAGTATAATGGCTTAGTTATAATTAGTTGGAGTGTGCAACGCAGGCAGATGCGTTCTGCAAATGTCTTGGCACTAGTGGGACTAAAGCAAAGTCCAATAGCCACGAATAGGATGCCACTAGGTACACTAAGTGTTTGCTAGTATAATGGCTTAGTTATAATTAGTTGGAGTGTGCAACGCAGGCAGATGCGCTCTGCAAATGTCTTGGCACTAGTGGGACTATAGCAAAGTCCAATAGCCACGTATAGGATGCCACTAGGTACACTGAGTGTTTGCTAGTATAATGGCTTAGTTATAATTAGTTGGAGTGTGCAACGCAGGCAGATGCGCTCTGCAAATGTCTTGGCACTAGTGGGACTATAGCAAAGTCCAATAGCCACGTATAGGATGCCACTAGGTACACTGAGTGTTTGCTAGTATAATGGCTTAGTTATAATTAGTTGGAGTGTGCAACGCAGGCAGATGCGCTCTGCAAATGTCTTGGCACTAGTGGGACTATAGCAAAGTCCAATAGCCACGTATAGGATGCCACTAGGTACACTGAGTGTTTGCTAGTATAATGGCTTAGTTATAATTAGTTGGAGTGTGCAACGCAGGCAGATGCGCTCTGCAAATGTCTTGGCACTAGTGGGACTATAGCAAAGTCCAATAGCCACGTATAGGATGCCACTAGGTACACTGAGTGTGTGCTAGTATAATGGCTTAGTTATAATTAGTTGGAGTGTGCAACGCAGGCAGATGCGCTCTGCAAATGTCTTGGCACTAGTGGGACTATAGCAAAGTCCAATAGCCACGTATAGGATGCCACTAGGTACACTGAGTGTGTGCTAGTATAATGGCTTAGTTATAATTAGTTGGAGTGTGCAACGCAGGCAGATGCGCTCTGCAAATGTCTTGGCACTAGTGGGACTATAGCAAAGTCCAATAGCCACGTATAGGATGCCACTAGGTACACTAAGTGTTTGCTAGTATAATGGCTTAGTTATAATTAGTTGGAGTGTGCAACGCAGGCAGATGCGCTCTGCAAATGTCTTGGCACTAGTGGGACTATAGCAAAGTCCAATAGCCACGTATAGGATGCCACTAGGTACACTAAGTGTTTGCTAGTATAATGGCTTAGTTATAATTAGTTGGAGTGTGCAACGCAGGCAGATGCGCTCTGCAAATGTCTTGGCACTAGTGGGACTATAGCAAAGTCCAATAGCCACGTATAGGATGCCACTAGGTACACTGAGTGTGTGCTAGTATAATGGCTTAGTTATAATTAGTTGGAGTGTGCAACGCAGGCAGATGCGTTCTGCAAATGTCTTGGCACTAGTGGGACTAAAGCAAAGTCCAATAGCCACGTATAGGATGCCACTAGGTACACTAAGTGTTTGCTAGTATAATGGCTTAGTTATAATTAGTTGGAGTGTGCAACGCAGGCAGATGCGCTCTGCAAATGTCTTGGCACTAGTGGGACTATAGCAAAGTCCAATAGCCACGTATAGGATGCCACTAGGTACACTGAGTGTGTGCTAGTATAATGGCTTAGTTATAATTAGTTGGAGTGTGCAACGCAGGCAGATGCGTTCTGCAAATGTCTTGGCACTAGTGGGACTAAAGCAAAGTCCAATAGCCACGTATAGGATGCCACTAGGTACACTAAGTGTTTGCTAGTATAATGGCTTAGTTATAATTAGTTGGAGTGTGCAACGCAGGCAGATGCGCTCTGCAAATGTCTTGGCACTAGTGGGACTATAGCAAAGTCCAATAGCCACGTATAGGATGCCACTAGGTACACTGAGTGTTTGCTAGTATAATGGCTTAGTTATAATTAGTTGGAGTGTGCAACGCAGGCAGATGCGCTCTGCAAATGTCTTGGCACTAGTGGGACTATAGCAAAGTCCAATAGCCACGTATAGGATGCCACTAGGTACACTAAGTGTTTGCTAGTATAATGGCTTAGTTATAATTAGTTGGAGTGTGCAACGCAGGCAGACGTGCTCTGCAAATGTCTTTGCACTAGTAGGACTATAGCAAAGTCCAATAGCCACAGATAGGATGCCACTAGGTACACTGAGTGTTTGCTAGTATAATGGCTTAGTTATGAGTTGGAGTGTGCAGAGGACAAGAGGGTACAGTGGCAGGATTGTGGTGCTCTGGGTAGAGGAATGGAAGCCTGCCTTTCTATTCCCTCCTAATGGTGAAATGCAGGGAGGAAATCCCTGACCTTGGCTGCACAGACGCTGGCGCTGTTTTCAGGACCTGTCACCTTAACTCTGACCCTGCCGGTTTGAGCCCTTAAAAGGACTGCTATAAAGTGCTCTCCCTATGCTGTCTAACGCTGTGTATGCAGCGCATACAGCTGTATCAGCGATAGGACTCAAGACGGAGCTGCGACAGTGATGTCTGACACCAAAGACGCAGAAGGCAGATAATGGCGTCCGTGAAGAAAATGTCCGGTTTTATAATGCAGGGACATGTGACATGCAGATCCTATCACACATGCCGTTGCTTCTCTGGCTCAAAGTCCACTTAGCTGTGTGTGTGTCTGTGATTGGCTGACATGCTGGCCCGCCCCACAAGACGCGCGCGCTTAGGGAAGGAAGACAAGAAAAAAAAAAAAAAAATGGCGATCGCCATTATAGACACAGCAGTGATCTGAAGGCGCTGTTCACGCACACTATACACTGAAATGTGATAATAGTTTGATTCACAGAGTGACTTACACTATTACAGCAGAAACCAAGCTATGATTTAGCTGTTTTTTGGCTGCTAGAACCGTTCTCGAACGTTTCTAGAACTATCGAGCTTTTGCAAAAAGCTCGAGTTCTAGTTCGATCTAGAACATGCCCCAAAATCACTCGAGCCTAGAACTGGAGAACCACGAACCACGAACCGCGCTCAACTCTAGTCATTTCACAAAAATACTCGGGTCTCCCATAGGATAACATTGGGCTCGTTGCTCGGCCCGAGTACACGAGTATCTTGGGATGCTCGGCCCGAGCTTCGAGCACCCGAGCTTTTTAGTACTCGCTCATCACTATTAGCCATATTAATCGGGTAATCTCTATCAATAAATTTCTGCATCATTTTATTGTGGCATTGGTTGCATATATCATCCTCGAAAACTTTCTGTTCTACTCGTTCATTTTGAGACTTTGTTAATGAGATTTTAATGTGCTTCAGATGGCAACTTGTATAATGTAATAAACTGTTCCTGTCGGTGGTTTTAATGTATAGATCTATCTAAATTTTACCCTCCATGATGATATGTACCATGGTATCTAGAATTATTATTAGAATTATAATTATTAGAATTATTATCTAGTATTTGCTCCTGATGATGATTCAATGTGAAAGTAAGTCCTTTTACAGATTTATTAATATCCGATACAAATGTTTCAAGGGTCCCTTGGCTACCTTGCCATACAACAAAAATATTGTCAATAAACCTTTTCCACATTACCGCCTGGTTGAAAGATGGGTGAGTAAAGATGTGGGTATTATTAAAGTGCGCCATAAAAATGTTAGCATATGACGGTGCCACACTTGAGCCCATAGCTGTGCCCTTCTGCTGTATAAAAAACTGGTCTTCAAAAAGAAAAAAAAAATTCTAACACAGTGTTAGAAAAAAAAAAAGATTTTTTTTTTCTTTTTGAAGACCATTTTTTTCTTGTATACTTACCATTTGGTATAATAGAAGGAACAATTAATCATTCACAGTAGAGGGACCTACAGGTATTCATCCTTTTCAGGTGTGTTGCTTGATGGATATAAATCATTGTTTATATGGTTGCCTCATAAGGATAGTTTCCTTTTTTCTTTTTTCCTATTGTTACGAACCGGCGCCGCCATAGCCGCAAGCAGCCTGCTGCGGTTCCTGTTGCGCCCAGGCGCCGGCTGCCGTTCTTGGCCGTGCCTCGGGTCGTCCAGTTGGCTGTTCCTTCCACCACGTCTAAGTGTGGAGAGGCGGCTAGTGCGCATGCGTGCGCCGATTTACCCCAGCCAGAGTTTAAGCCCGGTGTTTTGCCTAGTGAGCATGCTCAGCCTGATTGTGTTATGTCTGAGACTAAGTCCTCAGTTCAGGCTACTGAGCATGCTCACACAATTAACCCTAACAGTCTCTTTGCACAGGTACTTGGACTTCGTGCTGTGTCTAAGTTCTGGGATGTGCCTACTGAGCATGCTCAAACTGATAGTCCGCTTTCTGAGCCTGTTGCTCAGGCTACTGGGCATGCTCAGGCACTTAGTGCACCAGAGGCTAGGTCCGGTAAGGACCTCACTGAGCATGTCCGTGAGGTGGCAGGCCCTGATAGGGCAGAGGGTGTCAGGTGTCCTGATGATGTGGCAACTCCGGACTGGCTCGCAGAGGCCCGCCCCTATGATCTGGCACCTCAGTATTGGTCGTCAGACGATGACTGGTGAAGTGTTTAGGGCATGGCTGCCATGAGGTCATGAATGACGTGGCGTTTTCCGGATAGGTCGCATGTGACGTCTCTGATGACATGGCACTCTGCTATTGGACCTTGGTGGTTCCACCCTGGGTTTGGGGCGGACCCAGGTTATAAAAGGGGCTGGAGACAACATGTAGGTGCGCAGTCTTCACATTTGCTCAGTCAGAGCACACCTCCATGTTAGAGCCCCATTGCGGCATAAGCCTATGTTGGGAAGCGGTAGGTAGGGTTAGGCGAACGGTGCCTGTCACGCCAAGATTCGTGGCTCAGCACATCAGGGTCAGGCGCCGTGCTTCCCTCCTGCCATTCCAGTCTTGCTATAGCAGCCCAGTGGCGTTAACTGGGTTGCGGCTGCTGTGCTTCCTGTCCGATTGTGCCCCCTACGCACACGGCCAACGCACCTGCTGCGCCACCTGTCCGATTGTGCCCCCTACGCACACGGACAACGCACCTGCTGTGCCACCTGTCCGACTGGTGTACCCATCTGGCCTGACGTGTCCTACACATGTGGCCAGTCGAGAGGTGGCCAGAAACGCTAATCGGAGGACCGCTCGGCCTGACGTGTCCTACACACGTGGCCGACAGGGCGCTTTCGTGGCGGTCTTCCGGTCAACGCTACCTGGTTACCACCCGGCCTGACGTGTTTCCTGCCCACGTGGTTGGTGTAGCGCTAGGTGCACCAAAACGCTAATCGGGTTGTCGTCCGGTCTGACGTGTCCCAACACACGTGACCGGTTCCCAGAGTTCCTGGGTTATCTCAGAGCCATCCAGCTCTATAGTCTCCGCCTAACCCTCAGGTGCCAGCAGCTCCTTTGTCATCTGGAGCACGGTGGGCCCCGACTGGCGATTAGGATATATAGCCCCTGGTCCTAATCTGCCGCCCCCCCCGTAACACCTATTTTCTCTTTTTCCTTTCTTACAGTGTAGGCACATTTGTACAATGTGCTTTTAGCATTAAGAGATTCCGCCTTTTAGCTTCAATATTTCCTGACTATAAGGTGTATTGTATACAACTCACATTAACATTTAAGTTAGAGACACCATATAGTATATACGTGGTACAACAGCCTTGTGATTTTCGCACTAACACTTTTTATGTTTCACATTATAGGCTTTAGACGTTTGGTATACAACCTGACACCATTATTCATTTTTCAAACTTCAGTTTTTTTTCCATTAGGTATGTGCCTCTTGTCTTTGTACCCCTTTTTTCTTTGTATTGTTATTATGTTTTAAACAATTTGATTCCTTACTTTTGCTTTAGTATTCTTGGTGGAAAAACTTGTGATGCTTTATTACTTTTATGTATCTCTTTGTTTTTTTGACATGTACATGTATATCCTATTATTGTCTGTACACTTGTGTTTTTGTAATTTTTTTGACATTATACTATTTCTTTGGATAAATACAGATAAACTCCTTTGACGAAGACCCTATTTTGGGTCGATACGTTAACGGAGGATGTATACTACATTCAGATTTTCTGTTCACTAATTCACTATAAAAGCATTGAAAGAAACCTATTTTCTCATTATTCTTTATTACGATTGTGCTATAGTCTATCTATTTTATTGACTTACCTTTGACTATCTAGCACCGATACATTACGGTTGAGCCAGACCTATTCTTTGTATACTAAATACAGATTTGTGGCACACAGCTTTCTCTACACTGCACGTCCCTATTCTACACTATCGCTCCCCTATCTATCTCAACTATAGACCATTAAATCCCTAGCTAAGCTAAGTGTCTAGTAGCCCCAGTGGCAGCACCTTTACGTTTCACATTCACAAAATTGCGTCAACGCCACATGTCCTTAATTCATATGAAGACGGCATGTGACATAGGCAGCCAATCACACAATCCCTTGTGTGTGAAGTTGGTAGGTGTTTTCTGTACCGTGATTGGCTGCAGGAACATCCACAAATAAACTTAAGGAAAAAAAATGTCTTCTCCAGAATTCCCACTCCTCCACTCATTAAACACATCCCCTTTTCATCATACAGCATCACAATCCTATACAAAAGCGTAACATGTTATTAAAAAAGCATTCTTTAAAATGCGATCAGGGATCGAACAGTACCGACTTTTGGGGAAAAAACTCTGGGTTACTAAGCCCAAACAAACAGCTAAGTCTTGTATTGAATGTGAAATTGGTGAACCTTTATCAAACAGATTCGCTTAAGTGAGCATGTCTTTTGTCTGGTCTTTACTTTATTAGGTCTGCAGGGCTGTGGCGGGGGGATTGTTCTACAATCTCATCATCATCCTCTGTTGTGACACTCTGCTTCATCAGTGTCATCCTCCTCCTCTTGCTGCCCTGACAGTACAATACGTTTTAGCCTCAGGTATCCGAGTCTCATCATGATCACCTCTACCCCCGGAGCTTAATGTCTGTTGACGATGGTCTGGATTCTGCTTGGATCCTACGTCATCCAGCCCCGGATACAACTGACAAGGTTTTTTGCCATTGGTGCAGATGCTTTCCACTTCTTGAGCCTGTGAATCTTTGAAGCAGACCTCTGAGATGCCCATGAATAGAATATGGGTACAGCTTTGCAGGCTCTCCCATCTGTGTTTCTCCACAGTCAGTTGAGCAGTTTGAGATTTGTGATGTGAAGGGAAAGAAGTGTAATTGGGGTGCCACCTCTGACGACTGTACTGTGTGCGATGTTGAGGTGAAGGAAAAGGAGGAGAGGCCATATGATGCAGATTATTTATGTAATGAAGACGATTATTTGAAAATTATTTTTGTTGTTGTCTTTCAGGGTACACTGGTGATTTGTTTGATTTTTAGGCAACTGTATGCAGTTTTGATCTCTAACAGACTATTATTATGAATGTCCATTCATAATGGAGAAAGATTTTCAGACTGACACTGAGTGAGTAAACCTCTCTTACTATCTTTAAACCCTTAACGACCGCCGATATGCCTTTTAACGGCGACAAATTAGGGTACTTCTTCTAAACCGCCGCTTTTTAACGGTCGGGAAAAAGGGTCTTGCGCCCCCCAGAGTCGGAAAGTTTCCGGGGTCTCAGCTGCCGGGGGTAGCTGAAACCCTGGAGATCATGATTCTGGCCGGTTTTTCCTGTCCCCGCTCACGTGATCACCGGTACACACCGTATACCAATGACCACCTTACAGTAAATGACCGCGCCGGTAAAAAAATCATTTATCTCCCATCTGGCATAAACAAACATGTCAGATGGGAGATGAATCTCATCCCCCGGTCCTCTCCAGTCCCCCTGTCCCGCCAAAGTGTCCCCCCACCCCCCACTTCCTCCCGAAAATCTAACATGGCGCCGCGCACACCGCCGCGCACAGCAGCGCGCCGACCGCATTTACCCTGTTCCTCTGGTTTCTGTCACATGTGCAATCACACATGCGACAGAAAACTGCTCCCCAGGCCCTGCCAGGTCACCCCCTATTCCCCCCCCGGTGTTCCCCGGTGTCCCCTGTACCTGTCTCAGCTCTGATCCCCCGCGGTCCCCTCCTCCTTCACAGTGCACGCCGGTCACACGTGCAGAGCGCGGATGACAGCTCAGCTTCCTGGTTTGCTTTCAGAGACGCTGGCTGCTGCACGCCCTCTGCACGTGTGAGGGTGGGTGCAAATTCTTTACACCCACTCTCCTCAAATGGAGGGTCTGCACTCCTAGAAAATGGGGGATACGTTCCCTGAACGTGCCCCCCATATTCTAGAAGGTTCAGAATCGCCGCGGGACTTTCACAATGGATTACAGCAGGGACCCAATTTTTTTTTTCTTTTCAATAAATTGGTCAAGGAGGGAATGTTTTTAGGGAGTGTTTTTTCAAATAAATTTTTTTTTTGTTGTCAATTTTTTTTATTTTATTACTGTCAATTAGTTATGTCTGGTATCAAATAGACACCGAGATATAACTATTTGCTGGGCTTGATGCCAGGTGACATTACACATCTGGTATCAACCCCATTTATTACCCCGTTTGCCACCGCACCAGGGCAACGGGATGAGTTGGAGCGAAGCGCCAGGATTGGCACATCTAATGGATGCGCCACTTCTGGGGGGGCTGCGGCCTGCTATTTTTAGGCTGGGAAGAATCCAATAACCATGGCTCTTCCCACCCTGAGAATACCAGACCCCAGCTGTCAGCTTCACCTTGGCTGGTGATCTAATTTGGGGGGACCCTACGTTTTTTGTTCTTTTTTTAATTATTTATTTATAAATAATTAAAAAAAACACAACTTGGGGAGCCCTCCAAATTGATCACCAGCCAAGGTGAAGCTGTCAGCTGTGGTTTGCAGGCTACAGCTGTCTGCTTTACCCTAGCTGGCTATCAAAACTAGGGGGGACCCCACGTCATTTATTTTAATTATTTTTTTTCTTTTTGGGCTAAATACAAGGCTAGGCATCCTTTAGTGCCACATGAAGGGCACTAAAGGGCGCCAGCTTAGAATATGCAGGGGGTGGGACGTTAAATATGTTAGACATCTATCCATTCATCCATTGTAGCATTTTACACTGTGTGCCCACAATCAGGGTTTGCAGCATTTTGGGCGCAGAGTGTTTTCCCTGCATCCATAACGCTATGTTGTGCAGTAGAAGCACAGTGGAAGGATTTTTAGAAATCCCATGCCCACTGGGCTTCTTTTCTCCGCAGCATAAACTGACCTGTGGTGCAGCTTCCCGAGCCTGAGCAGGTCAAGTTATGCTGCGGAGATGAGTGTTCTCTGCAGGTAGAATAGAACTAAAGTCCACAGCAGCCTGAACCCAAATCGTGGGCATGGGCAGCTGCATTCTCCCGTGGACAACACTCACATCTCTGCAGGAAGGCTGACGCTGTGTACTAGACGCCGTGTCGCTGGATCATGGCCACATAGCCTAACAGTGAGAATATTGTTGCTACAGCAACATTTTTGTGAAGTACCTGTGGATTCAAAATGCTTACTATCTCCTGAACAAAAACCTTGATGGGTCCAGTTTCCAAAATGGGGTCACTTGTGGGGGGTTTATAATGTATAGGTACCCAAGAGGCCCTGCTAATGTGACATGGTGCGCGCAATTTATTTCAACTTTTCCAAAATTTAAATGGTGCTCCTTCCATTCCAAGCCCTCCCATTTATCCAAACAGAGGTTTTTGGCCACATATGGGGTATCCCTGCACTCACAAGAAATTGGATAACAACTTGTGGGGTCCACGTTTTGTTGTTGCCTCTTGAAAAAGTGAGAAATGTGATGCTAAAGAAACATTTTTGTGAAAAAAATGAAAATTTTCAATATGGTAACCTAAGCTTATCAAATTCTGTGAAGTATTTGTAGATTCAAAATGCTCAATATACACCTAGATAAAAGCCTTGAGGTGTCTTGCTTCCAGAATGGAGTCACTTGTGGGGGACCTCCACTGTTTAGGCACTTTAGGGGCTTTCCAAATGCGACATCGTGTCCACTAATTATTCCAGCCAAATGTTCAGTCAAATGGCACTTTTTCCCTTCCGAGCCCTGCTGTGCACCCAAACAGTTGATTTCCACCACACATAAGGTATCAGCATACTCAGGAGAAATTACTCAATAAATTTTATGCTGCTTTTTTTCCTTTTACTCTTGTTAAAAAAAAAGCTATCTGGTTGAAGTAACAATTTTGTGGTAAAAATGTATCTTTTTTATTTTCACAGCTCAACATTATAAACTTCTGTGAAGCACCTGGGGGTTCGGGGTACTCACCAAACATCTAGATAAATTCCTTGAGGGGTCTATTTTCCAGAATGGGGTCACTTGTGGGGGACCTCCACTGCTTAGGCACCTCAGGGGCTCTCCTAATGCAACATAGTGTCGGCTATTGCTTCCAGACAATTTTGCAGTCAAATTGCACCCCTTCCCTTCCAAGACCTGCCGTGTGCCCAAACAGTTGATTTCCACCACATATAAGATATCACCAAACTCAGGAGAAATTGCACAATAAATTTCATGGTGATTTTTTTCCTGTTACCCTTGTGGAAAAAAAAGCTACCTGGTTGAAGTAACAATTTTGTGGTAAAATTTTATTTTTTTATTTTCATGGCTCAACGTTATAAACTTCTGTGAAGTACCTGGGGGTTCAGGGTACTCACCAAACATCTAGATAAAGTCCTTGAGAGTCCTAGTTTCCAATATGGGGTCACTTGTGGTGGTTTTTTGTGTACCTTAGGTAGACCTGGGCAAGGGGCGGCCCGCGGGCCACATCCGGCCCGCCTACTCTCTGTGACCGGCCCGCCCGTCTTCAGCCGCTGCAGTGGAGCCGGGCTGGGAGAGATCCTGCAGGTCTGCACAGTCAGTGCAGGCAGCGGAACGCAGGAGTCTCTCCTCTGTTCCTTGCCGGCATATTGTCAGTGACACACGCGCACGCTCTGATGTTATCAGTACTGCGCTACATGTGTCATTTCAAAAGTTCCCGCCCGGCAGGAGAAGAAGCTGCAGCAGCCGGGGCCTGAAGAGAAGCAGCGTCGGGGGCCCATACAAGAGGAGCAGCTCAGCGGGGGACCTGTACGGAGGTGCCTGTGAACGGGGACGATAAGAAGGGAGAGGTAAGTAGTGACTAATAAGCTGACGAGGGGACAAATACTGGGGGTGTAGTGGTGTAGTTTTACAGGTGTAGTATATGGTGTTGTGTATATAGTGGTGTAGTACATGGGGTCAGGGGCGTAACGACCGCGGTCGCAGAGGTCGCCACTGCGATCGGGCCAGCAGGATTATAGGGGCCCGGGAGCCGCTCTGCGGAGCCGACTGCCGGGCCCCTATGTGTAGTGGCCGACTGCGCGACCATCAGGGTGCCGGCCTGTGAGTCAGGGGAGCCCAGTGTCAGTAGAGGGGCCCCTGACCTGGAGAGGCCCACCAGCCGTTTCTGAGCTGCAGCAGAGCAGGAGTGCTCGTGCACAGCAGACGGAATAATGCATCCTGCAGGACCTGCGATGACGTTACGCCCATGTGACTGTGTGGGAGGAGACACAGGATGCCGGGCAGAAAGCAAAGATACTGAATCCTGAAGGAGATTTGGACACATGATGACTGGTAATGAGAAAAGAGGGGACATGAGGGGGAAGGGGCTGCAGGGTGAGGGGCATATGAGGGCTGCAGACTGTGACAGAAGGATGTGAAAGGGTGCAGAGTGTTTGAGAGGTGTAAGTTGGGGTAAAGGCAGGGTGAGATATGTGGGGCAGAGGGTGTGTGATATGGGGGGGGCAGGCTGTATGGGGAGCAGGGTGTGTGACATATGGGGGTGTAGTGTGTGTGATATGGGGGCGCAGGCTGTATGGGGAGCAGGGTATGTGACATATGAGGGTGTAGTGTGTGTGATATGGGGGTGCAGGCTGTATGGGGAGCAGGGTGTGTGACATATGGGGGTGTAGTGTGTGTGATATGGGGGTGCAAGCTGTATGGGGAGCAGGGTGTGTGACATATGGGGGTGTACTATATGGAGGTGTAGTATATTACAGTTGTGCTATATGGAGGTGTAGTATATTACAGGTGTGCTATATGGAGGTGTAGTATATTACAGGTGTACTATATGGAGGTGTAATATATTACAGGTGTACTATATGGAGGTGTAGTATATTACAGGTGTACTATATGGAGGTGTAGTATATTACAGGTGTACTATATGGAGGTGTAGTATATTACAGGTGTACTATATGGAGGTGTAGTATATTACAGGTGTACTATATGGAGGTGTAGTATATTACAGGTGTACTATATGGAGGTGTAGTATATTACAGGTGTACTATATGGAGGTGTAGTATATTACAGGTGTACTATATGGAGGTGTAGTATATTACAGGTGTACTATATGGAGGTGTAGTATATTACAGGTGTACTATATGGAAGTGTAGTATATTACAGGTGTACTATATGGGGGTGTACTATATTAAAGGTATAGTATATGGGGTGTAGTGATGTAGTATATCGCAGGTGTATTATATAGTGGTGTAGTATAATACAGGTGTATATGGGGGTGTAGTATATTACAGGTATATGGAGCGGGTGTAGTATAATACAGGTGTAGTATATAGGGGTGTAGTGATGTAGTTTATTACAGGTGTAGTATATGGAGGGGGTGTAGTAATGTAGTATATTGGGTAGAACTGAGTTAATTATATTAGTCCGGCCCTCTAAACCAATCCCAATTTCTCATGCGGCCCCATGGGAAAATTAATTGCCCACCTCTGACCTTAGGGGTCCTCCAAATGCGACATGGTGCCCGCAATCTTTTTCAGCCAAATTTCCTTTTTAAAATTCAAATATTGCTCCTTTCGTTCCAAGCCCTCCCATTTGTCCATACAAAGGTTTCAGACCACATGTAAGGTATCACCGCGCTCATAAAAAATGTGGGTAACAAACATTTGGGTCGAATTTTTGGAATTACCTCTTGAAAAAGTGAGAGAATTGATGCTAAAGCAACATTTTTGAGAAAAAAATGACAATTTTCAATATGACAACGTAACGTTATCAAAATCTGGGAAGTACCTGTGGGTCCAAAATGCTCACTATACCCCTCAATAGAAGCCTTAAGGGGTCTAGTTTCCAAACTGGGGTCACTTGAGGGAGGTTCCTGCTGTTTAGGTACCTAAAGCCAGCTTTACACCTTACAATTAGGTATGCGATCTCGTATGCGATGTGACACGCCCAGGTCGCATATGCGATCTAATGAGATTGCACGTAGGTCGTTCATTTGCTGTCACACGAGCGTTAGTAGCCTATGTTAAATTGGTCAATTTTGTGTGCGATCCTTTAGATCATGTGTTCTGTGACGTATGCATTGGGCACCCTTTTTTTTTTTATTTATTGTCTTGACAAGCGTGTGTAATGTGTAGGGATGCGTTTTTACTATGTCATCTGCCATTCAGCGCTGCTACATGGCCGCTGACAGCAGACATAGACAGCCATGTAGCAGAGCTGAATGGCAGATGACAGCAGACACAGACAGAGCCGCACTGTCAGAATGAACTCGGGTGAACTTCACCCGACTTCATTGTCATGCTGCGGCTCTGTCTGTGTCGCGTCCTGATTAGCGGTCACCAGTGAAGACTCACCGGTGACCGCTAAACTCCTGAGTAACTGAATTGAGCAGCCCTCTCTCATACTCACCGATCCCCGATCCCCAGCGCTGCACGGCATTCACACTGCTCCGGCGGCTTTTACTGTTTTGAAAAAGCCGGCCGCCCATTAAACAATCTCCTATTCCCTGCTTACCCCGCCCACCGGCGCCTATGATTGGTTACAGTGAGACACGCCCCCACGCTGAGTGACAGGTGTCACACTGCACCCAATCACAGCAGCCGGTGGGCGTGTCTATACTGTGTAGTGAAATAAATAATTAAATAATTAAAAAAACGGCGTGCGGTTCCCCCCAATTTTAAAACCAGCCAGATAAAGCCATACGGCTGAAGGCTGGTATTCTCAGGATGGGGAGCTCCACGTTATGGGGAGCCCCCCACCCTAACAATATCAGCCAACAGCCGCCTAGAATTGCCGCATACATTAGATGCGACAGTTCTGGGACTGTACCCGGCTCTTCCCGATTTGCCCTGGTGCGTTGGCAAATCGGGGTAATAAGGAGTTATTGGCAGCCCATAGCTGCCAATAAGTCCTAGATTAATCATGTCAGGCGTCTATGAGATACCTTCCATGATTAATCTGTAAATTACAGTAAATAAACACACACACCAGAAAAAATCCTTTATTAGAAATAAAACACACAAACACATTCCCTGGTTCACCACTTTAATCAGCCCCAAAAAGCCCTCCTTGTCCGGCGTACTCCACAGTCCTCCAGCGTCGCATCCAGCGCTGCTGCATGGAGGTGACCGGAGCTGCAGCAGACACAGCCGCTCCGGTCACCTCCACACAGCTAATGAAGACAGCCGCGCTATCGGCTGAGCTGTCACCGAGGTTACCCGCTGTCACTGGATCCAGCGGTGGATGCAGCGGTGGCCGCGGGTAACCTCAGTGACAGCTCAGCTGATCGCGCTACTCACCGCCGCTCCGGTCAGCTCCAGTCAGCAACTGAGGTGAGTAGCGCGATCAGCTGAGCTGTCACTGTGGTTACCCGCGGCCACCGCTGCATCCACCGCTGGATCCAGTGACAGCGGGTAACCTCACTGACAGCTCAGCCGATAGCGCGGCTGTCTTCATTAGCTGCGTGGAGGTGACCGGAGCGGCTGTGTCTGCTGCAGCTCCGGTCACCTCCATGCAGCAGCGCTGGATGCGACGCTGGAGGACTGTGGAGTACGCCGGACAAGGAGGGCTTTTTGGGGCTGATTAAAGTGGTGAACCAGGGAATGTGTTTGTGTGTTTTATTTCTAATAAAGGATTTTTTCGGGTGTGTGTGTTTATTTACTGTAATTTACAGATTAATCATGGAAGGCATCTCGGGGAGACGCCTGACATGATTAATCTAGGACTTATTGGCAGTTATGGGCTGCCAATAACTCCTTATTACCCCGATTTGCCAACGCACCAGGGCAAATCGGGAAGAGCCGGGTACAGTCCCAGAACTGTCGCATCTAATGTATGTGGCAATTCTGGGCGGCTGTTGGCTGATATTGTTAGGGTGGGGGGCTCCCCATAACGTGGAGCTCCCCATCCTGAGAATACCAGCCTTCAGCCGTATGGCTTTATCTGGCTGGTTTTAAAATTGGGGGGGACCGCACGCCGTTTTTTTTAATTATTTAATTATTTATTTCACTACACAGTATAGACACGCCCACCGGCTGCTGTGATTGGGTGCAGTGTGACACCTGTCACTCAGTGTGGGGGCGTGTCTCACTGTAACCAATCATAGGCGCCGGTGGGCGGGGAAAGCAGGGAATAGGAGATTGTTTAATGGGCGGCCGGCTTTTTCAAAACAGTAAAAGCCGCCGCAGCAGTGTGAATGCCATGCAGCGCCGGGGATCGGGGATCGGTGAGTATATGAGAGAGGGGGATAGACTGACATGGACAGAGAGAGAGGGACAGAGATAGTGACGGACTGACAGAGATTAGTGCATGACAGACATTGTGAGGCGCTTCAGAACGCAGCTTTTCAGCTGCGCTCTGAAGCAGACCTTTGTTAAGCTGCGGTGCAGAGCGCACACCTGCGCACATAGCCTCAGACATCACAATCGTATGATGGATGTCACACGTTACAATTCACTAGTTTCGTACTACCAAACGTCCAATGTATGAGGAATAAACGACGTGTATGCGATCACCGTATTTTCGTTCAATATCGATCGCATGTAGGTTTCACACGCAAATACATCACGAACGATGCCGGATGTGCGTCACTTACAACTTGACCCCGACGACGGATTGAAAGATCTATTGAAGTGTGTAAAGCAGGCTTTAGGGGATCTGTAAATGCAACAAGGTGCCCGCAATCTGTTTCAGCCAACTTTGCTTTCCAAAATTCAAATATTGCTCCTTTCGTTCCAAGCTCTCTCATTTACCCAAACAAAGGTTTCTGACCACATGTGGGGTATCGGTGCGCTCATAAGAAAGTGGGTAACAAATGTGATGTCCAATTTTTGTATTACCTCTTGAAAAAGTAAGAAAATTAGTGCTAAAGCAACATTTTTAGGTAAAATGTTAACTTTTATTTTTTTTCATTCCACATTACTTTAATTCCTGTGAAGCACCTGAAGGGTTAATAAACTTCTTGGATGTGGTTTTGAGTACCTTGAGGGGTGCAGGTTTTATAATGGTGTCACTTTTGGGTATTTTCTGTCACCTAGGCCTCTCAAAGTCACTTCAAATGGGATGTGGTCCCTAAAAAAAATGGTTTTGTAAATTTTGTTGAAAAAATGGGAAATTGCTGATGAACTTTGAACCCTTCTAACTTCCCAACCCCAAAAAATTTTGTTTCAAAAATTTCGCTGATCTAAAGTAGACAAGTGGGAAATGTTATTTATTAACTATTTTGTGTGACATAACTCTCCGGTTTATGGGCATAAAAATTAAAAGTTTGAAAATTGCAAACTTTTTAATTTTTTTGTCAAATTTCAGATTTTTTCACAAATAAAATAAAAAAATATCATCCTAAATTTACCTCTAACATGAAGCCCAATATGTCACGAAAAAAGACTCTCGGAATCACTGGGATCCATTGAAGCGTTCCAGAGTTATAACCTTATAAGTTGACACTGGTCAAAATTGCAAAAAATGGCCTGGACATTAAGTACAAAACTGGCTTCGCCCTTAAGGGGTTAAATGTGTCTAGCAAAAACAGTTTATGAAGCTAATATTGTTGCCACCTGACTGGGGCTGAGCAGAAAAAAACTTTTAGCTGTTGCATGAGTTATGAGGGCTCCCAGCACAGAAGGCCTAAACCAGTTACTCACCCACCCACCTCTTCATTTAACTTAATTTGAAAGCTGTAATTTCTGGTCCAGACCTTGTCTGGTGTAGTGCCTATGCCTCATTGCTGGGCCAAAACAACATGGGTTCTCAGGGGAAATTGATGCCACTGTCCTGCTGTCTGTCCCTAATTTTTTGAAATGTGGAGACTCTAATTTGAGTGTGCAAGTTATGTCTTGCCTGTAATGACTGGAGTCTCAGAGGATCGGACCTACTCCTTTCACTCATCCACCTCTTCATTTTAAAGCTGTAAACTCTGGGCCAGACTCTGCCTGGCGCATGGCCCATACCTCACTGCTGAGCCAAAACACTAGCCGTAATCTTGGGCAAATAGTAACACTGTCCTGGTTTCTGCCTCTAATTTTTGGAAATGGGGAAGGGGACTCATAGTTGGGTCTCCTTGTTGTGTATTGCCTGTAGCAGTAGGGTCCCAGACTGACAGTCATGCAGCTAACTTTTACTCATCTACCTCTCTTATTATCCTTAAATGTTTCTACCAATAACAGTCTATGAAGCTAATATTGCAGCCACCTGAGTGTTGCTGGGCAGAAAAACAGTTTGTGCTGGTGCATGAGGTATGAGGGCTCCCAGCCCACCAGGCATATACCTGTCACTCATCTATCTCAATATTTCCTGTGTTAATAGTCTAGAATGCTAATGGCTGTGCCGCAACAGTGTGGCTGCAATGTAAAATGGTTTGAGCTGTTTTGGCAACTTTTGGACCCCCCTAAACGTGTTGTCTATGCCTTCAAGTTTTCCTCCGATTATATTTAGTGGGGTTTGGATATGTTCATAGAGCTGTTCGGCAAGCCATTCGAGGACCTCATGTGAAGTCGCTGAACACGAACCAAATCGAAACTTGAGAGATTCACTCATCTCTAAAGATAATCAAGGACTTTGAGTGACTACACGGCACTGTTTTAAATGGTCGATATATAAAATACTCATAGTTAATACACTGAAAGAGTAACACAAAGCATAGAAATAAATAGAGAAGTAAACAGGACATTAACTTGCCATCAGTGTTGTGGGATATTCTGAATGTTCCTGAAATAAATGGCTTTGTAGAATCCAAGAGACAACAAATTGGTTTATGTCCAATTGATTTATTGCAACTTCAGCAAGTTTGTGTCCTTTCACAAACACAGTGGGAAGAAGGAGACTGCAACAGTTTTATAACTAACTTTTCTTTCAATTTTTCCAAGAATTGCTCTTGATATCCTCCCTTCATGTCTTTGTGTCTGATAATATAGTTTAGAAAGAACCTGTCATTAGGGTTTTACATAGTAAACTAAAGGTATGCCTATTATGGTGCTGTGGGTAAGGTCTTTGGCTCCTTCATGGTCCCATTAGTTTAGGTTACCTGCAATCAACGGTGGGGGACTGTGGGAACCTCCAACTGTGACCACAAATAACCTGAGTTATGTCCCTAATCATCCTGTGGCTCATTCTCTGCCTGAAGCTCACAGCAGGTGGTCATGTTCTATGCTCGTTCACTGTGCCTTCAGTTATAGCAGACCTGGAATTGTCATGTGACCTCATCTAGATAATGTTGGACCAGGGTGTTTTTGGCATTAATAAATTGGGGAAAGAGGGTGTTTATATGTATTTTATTTCAAAGAAAGGCTTTTTTTGGTCTTTGTGTTTATTTTCACTTACAGATTAACAATAGGCAGGTCTCATAGACATCTTCCATTACTAATATAGGGCTTAGAGGCAGCCTTGAGTTGTCATTAACTTCTTATTTCCACAATTGCCACAGCAGTAGGACAAATAGGAAGAGCTGGGTAAAGTTCTGGGTTTGTTACATCTAATGGATGTGACAAACCTGGGGTTTTTCCCCAGCCTGAGAATACCAGCCCCCAGCTGTTGGTTTTATCATGGCTGGGTATCAAAATAAGTGGGGGGACCGCACATTTTTTTTTTCAATTATTTAGTTAAATAATTGAAAAAACTGCATTTGGTTCCTCTTATTTTAATACACAGCCAGATAAGCACACAGCTGGAGGTTACAGCCTGTAACCGTATGCCTTATCTATGCTGGGTAACACAATATATAAAGATCCTATGCCAATTTTTTTTTTTTATTTATTTATTTTTACATCATGATAAAGACCCACAGACAGGTTCTGTGATTGTAAGCAGTCAGACATGCTGTCACTCATGGTGGGGGCACATTTGATTGCAACTAAACACAGATGCAGAGACTGACAGTGGGTATGGAAAGCAGTGCATATGGATGAACGATAATGAGCAGCCCCACAAGTATAATGAGCGGCCAGGAAACAGTTACAGCAACACGGGAGACTTGGTATGTATAATGTGCTTTGCTCCAATCCTCCATCCCTACCACCACTTTAAAGCATAAACGTATATGGAGAACAGCGTCCGGCCAGATATTCAGGTTCAATTCTCGTCTGGAACCATTTTTTTTTAAAAAAAAAAATCCGGGTAGATCCACCAATCTGAGAGTCTGCCCATCACTACCATCTGCCATGTGTTTGGCCAACGTTTGGACTATATTGAGGAAAAGGGAATTTCAACACAGCAGATTTTCTCTTCTCAAGAGACATAAACCACTACATAGCCATTCAGAAAACATGCTTGTTCAGCTGAACTGACAGCTCCACCTCACTAAGTTCTGCTCTTTTTGCCTCAAACAAATTGATTGCTCCTTTGTTAACCTTGTACTTCTCAGACTACTCTTTCAATGTATCATTTACTGGCTCTTCTTCCTCTCATTTTCCATTTCTTGTCGAGTTCTCTAAAGGTTTAATCTTATGCTCTCTCTTCCCCTCTATGTATACTGCCCCTATTGGACAAACCATCAGCAGATTTGTTCTCTAGTACCACCTATATGCTGATAACACCCAATTATACAAATAATCCCTGACATCACCCTCAGCTAGATAGAAAATACCAGGGATTGACTGTTTGCAGTCTCTAACATCATGTGCTCTCTCGACCTGCAACCGAATCTTCCCAAAACTGAACGTGTCATGCCTCCTCCTGTTACTAACCATATCTATACTCAATATTACAATTTACTTTTGTGGGTTAGCTATAACTCCCAAGAAGCATGCTCCCTGTGTTAGGATCATGAATGACAAAGAACTTTGCTATAATCCCTATATCCAATTAATTAACAGGTAATATCACTTGAACCTTAAAACATCTCCAGAATACAACCTTTTCTGACCTTTGAAGCTGCAAAAGCTCTTACTGTTGCTCTTATCCATTATTGTTTATGCTACTACCACTCTCTACCAATTGGTTACTTTCTTAAAAAACCTTCTCAACTTCAATCCAGCAGCTGCCAGGATTGTATTTATGCCCAACCTTTACACCGATGCCAACCTTGGGCCAGTAATTGCCGTGGTTACTCCAAGACTTTTTTAAGGATGCACTAATTTTCTGAGATGCCCAACCCAAACCAATTTGACTAATACCAAGCTCCCAAATTTTTACCCCTTCCCCCTCGATGATTTTTAGTTTGTCATTTTCGTTTTTTGCACCCCTTCTTCTTAGAGCCATAACGTTTTTATTTTTCAGTCAATATTGCCATTTAAGGGCTTTTTTTGTGGGATTAGTTGTAGTTTTTAATGAAACCATTAGTTTTATCATATAGTGTAGTGGAAAATAGCAAAAAGAGTTCCAAATGCAGAAAAATTGGAAAAATATGTGGAATTGTACAATTGTTTTTGGGAATCTTTACTCACAATGTTCATTATATGGTAAAACTGACAACTACTTTTACTTTTATCTAAAGGCCGCTTTACACGCTGCGACATCGCTCAAGCGATCTCGTTGGGGTCACGGAATTTGTGACGCACATCCGGTCGCTTTAGCGATGCCGTTGCGTGTGACACCTATGAGCGATTTTGCATTGTTGTAAAAACGTGCAAAATCGCTCATCGGTGACATGGGGGTCCATTCTCTAATATCGTTCCTGCAGCAGTAACAAAGTTGTTCCATGTTCCTGCGGCAGCACACATCGGTATGTGTGACATCGCAGGAACGAGGAACCTCTCCTTACCTGCCTCCCACCCGTAATGCGGAAGGAAGGAGGTGGGCAAGATGTTCGTCCCGCTCATCACCGCCCCTCCGCTTCTATTGGGCGGCGGTTCAGTGACGCAGCTGTGACGTCGCTGTGACGCTGAACGAACCACCCCCTTAGAAAGGCAGGTAAGTAGTGTGACGGGTCTGGGCGATGTTGTGCGCCACGAGCAGCGATTTGCCCATGTCGCACAACCGATGGGGGCGGCTACCCACGCTAGCGATATCGGTACGGATATCGTAGCGTGTAAAGTGGCCTTTAGAGGTGAAAAAAAATTCAGAATTGTGTCCAAAAAAAGAATATCGCTTTTGTCACAATTTTCCGAGACCCATTGTGTTCTCATTTTTTGGGACCTGGAGCTCAGTTATGGCTAATTTTTTGCGTCTTGAGATATTGTTTTTAATTATATTGTATTTGTGTTGTGCCATCTTTATCGCCTGTTATTGTGTTTTAAAGAAATGTTGTGGCGACCAAAACACAATTTTGGTGTTTGGAATTTTTTTTCTCGCAATGGCATGTACCAATGAAATTAATTGATTTTATATTTTGATAGATTGGGCATTTCTGAAGATGTTAATACTAAATATGTGTATTTTTTTACCTGTTTTATTTTCAATGGAGTGAATGGGGGATGATTTGAACTTTTAGTTTCTTTTCTAGTTTTTCATATTTTTTAAACTTTTTCTTTAGATTTTTTATTTATTTTACTAACCCCCTAGGAGACCTTATGGCTGCACCATCTAAACACCTGTACATTTTTGCTGATCAGAGCAGCATCGAATTCATCAGCAGAAATGCTCATCTCCTGTGAATGTTGACACCCTGTCGTCTCTCACAGGAAGTTTTTCATGGCAGCGTCAGGGGTAATTAGCTCAAAGAAAGCACTGTGGAAGAGAAGCGCAATAGGGTCTTACCCCAGAAAAATGGGGGGAAAAACACGGAGGGTGGACTTACTCACCTATAGGGGTTGTGAGAGTCACAACGCCTATAACAGCATGTTAAGAATCCAAGCCACGGCAGCGGACCCAAAATTGGCAGATAACAGAGAGTGGTAGATAGGGATGTCAAACCGCGCCACTGACTCAGCCGATCCAGGAGATTATGGATTGATGTTGCTTTTATTCATTACACAGATCAAGTCAACGCGTTTCGGGGGTCGCAGCCCCCTTCATCAGGACAGACTGGCTTTGTTTTGCTTGCCAGTCTGTCCTGATGAAGGGGGCTGCGACCCCCGAAACGCGTTGACTTGATCTGTGTAATGAATAAAAGCAACATCAATCCATAATCTCCTGGATCGGCTGAGTCAGTGGCGCGGTTTGACATCCCTATCTACCACTCTCTGTTATAAGGGGTAATTAGCTGGCCCTGAGCTACCATGACAACACGGTCTCACTCTCTGTCTGTCCCTCTCTCTGGCCGTCAGTTAGTCTCTCCCCCTCTCTCATACTCACCAATCCCCGATCACCGGCGTGGCGTTGCAGGCTTTTCCTCTTGTGAAAATGCCGGCCGCTCATTATTCAATCTGGTATTCCCTGCTTTCCCCGCCCACCGGCGCCTTTGATTGGTTGCAGTCAGACACGCTCCCACGCTGAGTGACAACTGTCTCACTGCAACCAATCACAGCCACAGGTGGGCGGGTCTATATCGTGCAGTAAAATAAATAAATAGTTAAAAAAAACGACGTGCTGTCCCCCCAATTTTGATACCAGCCAGTGTAAAGCCACACGGCTGAAGGCTGGTATTCTCAGGATAGGGAGCCCCCCGTTATGGGGAGCTCCCCAGCCTAACAATATCAGCCAGCAGCCGCTCGGAATTGCCGCATCCTTTAGATGCCACAGTCCCGGGACTCTACCCGGCTCATACCGAATTCCCCTGGTTCAGTGGCAATCGGGGTAATAAGGGGTTAATAGCAGCAGCCCATAGCTGCCATTAAGTCCTAGGTTAATCATGGCAGGCGTCTATGAGACACATTCCATGATTAATCTGTAAGTGAAAGTAAATAAAAACACACACCCGAAAAAATCCTTTATTTGGAATAAAAGACAAAAATAACACCCTCTTTCACCACTTTATTAAAATCCCCAAATACCCCTCCAGGTCCGACATAATCCACAGAGGTCCCGCGATGCATCCAGCTCTGCTACAGGAAGCT
This sequence comes from Anomaloglossus baeobatrachus, assembly GCF_048569485.1. Taxonomy (NCBI): domain Eukaryota; kingdom Metazoa; phylum Chordata; class Amphibia; order Anura; family Aromobatidae; genus Anomaloglossus; species Anomaloglossus baeobatrachus. The sequence continues at coordinate 516,045,111 of NC_134354.1, forward strand.
GATAGGAGCGGCAGTAGAACAACGCCACTCCTGTGAGCTCCATGCAGCAACTGAAGTGAATCACTCTGTCATTGGGGACGTCACTGAGGTAATGCTGGTGTGTGTGTGCGGTGATGATGGTTGTGGTAGTGCCTGTATGTGCTGGTATGATGGGTGCGGTAGTGCCGGTGTGTGTGCAATGATGATGAGGGTTGTAGTGTTGAGATGTGTGCGGGAATGATGAGGGCTGTAGTGTCGGGGTGTGTGCGGTGAAGATGAGGGCTGTAGTGTCGGGATGTGTGCAGGAATGATGAGGGCTATAGTGTCAGGACGTGTGCGGTGATGTAGGCGGTAATGTTGGGATGTGTGCAGTGATGTAAGCGGAAATGTCAGGATGTTTGCGGTGATGATGTAGGCGGTAATGTCGGGATGTGTGCGGTGATTTAGGCGGTAATGTCGGGATTGTTGCGGTGAACATGAGGGCTGTAGTGTCAGGATGTGTGCGGTGATGATGAGGGCTGTAGTATCGAGATGTGTGCGGGGAAGATGATGGCTGTAGTGTCGGAATGTGGGCGGTGAAGATGAGGGCTGTAGTGTCGGGATGTGTGCGGGAATGATGAGGGCTGTAGTGTCGGGATGTGTGCGGGGATGATGAGGGCTGTAGTGTCAGGATTTGTGCGGGGATGATGAGGTCTGTAGTGTCGGGATGTGTGCGGTGAAGATGAGGGCTGTAGTGTTGGGATGTGTGCGGGAATGAGGAGGGCTGTAGTGTCAGGATGTGTGCGGTGATGATGAGAGCTGTAGTGTTGGGATGTGTGCGGTGAAGATGAGGGCTGTAGTGTCGGGATGTGTGCAGGAATGATGAGGGCTGTAGTGTCGGGATGTGTGCAATGATGATGAGGACTGTAGTGTCGGGATGTGTGCGGGGATGATGAGGGCTGTAGTGTCGGGATGTGTGCGGTGAAGATGAGGGCTGTAGTGCCAAGATGTGTCCAGTGATGATGAGGGCTGTGGTGTCGGGATGTGTGCGGTGATGATGAGGGCTGTAGTGTCGGGATGTGTGTGGGGATGTAGGCGGTAGTGTCAGGATGTGTGCGGTGATGTAGGCGGTAATGTTGGGATGTGTGTGGTGATGTAGGCGGTAATGTCAGGATGTGTGCGGTGATGTAGGCGGTAAGGTCGGGATGTGTGCGGTGAAGAGGGCTGTAGTGTCGGGATGTGTGCGGTGATGTAGGCGGTAATGTCTGGATGTGTGCGGTGAAGATGAGGGCTCTCTCTCTCGGCTAAACAAAAGTTAACGCAACACGTTATTTCACTGGAATCCATGGCTTTTATTATCACACTATTTGCAAGGCATCCGTCACATGCGTTACACAATGCATTGTGACGGATGCCGTTCAACGCAACTGTGAAAGTAGCCTTAACCTGAGTGACGGCACCGCTGATCTCGCTGTTCACTTCAGTCACTCAGGGGATTAGCAGTCACCAGTGAGTAATTCACGTGTGACCGCTAATCAGGCTGCCACACACAGAGAGAGCCGCGGTATGACAATGAAGTCGGGTGAAGTTCACCCGAGTACCTTCTCATCGCGCGACTCTGTCTTTGTGTGCTGTCAGCCAGCATGTAGCAGAGCTGAATTGCCGGGGGAACACACTGTCAAAAATGCATCCAAAACGCATGCAAAATTCATGGAAAAAGCATCCAAAATGCATGCGTTGTGGATGCATATTTTTTTTTTACTAATGCAGTGTCCAGTCTGCCAGAGGGTGTGTTCTTTTCTGCACTGCAGAGAATGCAACATGAGCACATACCCTTAGCCACAAAACTTTGCTGATCAGATCAGCAGATATGGGCGGGGATTACCTCGGGCTTGCCGCCAAAGCCTGCGGTAATCGGATATACCAGTATGTCTTTAGTTATAACGAGGTTAAATGGGCTTTAATACACATCGTTTTAGAAAGGTCTGTCACTTCACTTCACTATTCTATTCCTTTTTCTAAATTTTCCTTGTTCATGCACCTTAGTTTTGCAGCAAGACCTTTTTACCTATTATGTATCTCCTCTTTCCTTATTGATTCTAAGCTTGTGAGCAGAGCCCTCACTCCTCGTGTAACTGTTGACTTAAGTGTTACTTGTTAATGTTTTTATTGTCTATGCATGTCCTTGCTAAATTGTAAATTGCTGGAAAATATGTTGGCTCTGTATAAATACAACTATTATTATTATTACTATTATTCTTATTATTCTTTTACTTTTTTATTATTAACTGACAGTTGGAGTGAATTTGAAGGAATGTTCAGTAGAAAAGTTGAGCTAATCATTTCAAGCAAAAATTGAATTGTGATTCAATTTGTTGTTTGCAAGAAAAAAATACATACCCTCTACCATTTCCCACACTGGAGAAGCATCAGAATGTTGTTAATGTCATTTTGCATTGCTGATCGGACCACCCTCTAATGTTCTACAGCTATGACTACTTATGGATATTCAAATCTTGTACTGTGGTGGTCAGTACCTAGGCCATCACAGACCATTAGTTTCCAAAGTTGTTTAACATCTTTAGAGTAACTTGGTAAGTCTTTTTCTCTCTCCTCTGGAGTGTATGCTTTCATGGTAATCTGGGTCCTCTCTCTCTAACCTGTAGATTGTAAGTTCTTATGGTGACACTGGTCCTCTCTCTCTGGCATTCTCGCCTGACCACATCACTTTTGGTCCCATATACTCAATGTGTGCTAGGGACCTTGGCGCTACCGTCATTTGGAAGCACATCATGTCAAATGCATACTACATGAGGTCCCCGATAAGCTTGGCACTATATATGTTCTCTTTTTAAACTACCCTACCTCCTGACAAAGCTGTGGTTAACAGTGAAACACGCATTGAGGTTCTATTTCTTGGATGTGTGGCTGGTACAAAATTATCTGCAATATCATGTCACTAGGTAGTAGACCTTTATATTGATGGACATCGTTACTGTTTGTTACTGGTGTTTAATCTAGATCAATATTTAGCACATCGTATCTCTCGTATTATACTTCTGCCCATCCCATAATCTTTTTTCACCATTTACTTATTTATGCATTACTATTTATAAATGTGCATATACCTTTTGTTTAAATTAGTTATAACAATGTTTAACAATGTAAGCTATATCTCCTTACCCTCTTATTGCTCTTCTCTTTATCTAGTTCTCGCTCGCCTGTTGAGGGTATATTCTGAGGGTATATTCTTATGGTCAGCAGGATTCTCTCTATCTCTCTCCCCTGTAGAGTGTAAGCTCTTATGGTCAGTGGGGTCTTATCTTTCCTGTATAGTGTAAGGGTATCGTCACACTTTAGCGATGCTCCAGCGATCCCACCAGCGATATGACCTGGTCAGAATCGCTGGTGTGTCGCTACATGGTCGCTGGTGAGCTGTCAATCAGGCAGATCTCACCAGCGACCAGTGACCAGCCCCCAGCCAGCAGCGACGCGTGGAAGCGACGCTGCACTTGGTAACTAAGGTAAATATCAGGTAACCTAGAGCTTGGTTACCCGATATTTACCTTTGTTACCAGCGCACACCGCTTAGTGCTGGCTCCCTGCACTCCTAGCCAGAGTACACATCGGGTTAATAAGCAAACCACTGTGCTTATTTACCCGATCTGTACTCCAGCTACGTGTGCAGGGAGCAGGGACCCTGCACTGGCAGCCTGAGAGCGGCGGACGCTAGTAACCAAGGTAAATATCGGGTAACCAAGAAAGGGCTTCCCTTGGTTACCCGATATTTACCTTGGTTACAGCTTACCGCAGGCTGCCAGAAGCCGGCTCCCTGCACATTCAGATCGTTGCTCTCTCGCTGTCACACACAGCGATGTAGGCTTCAAAGCGGGAGAGCAACATCAAATAAATGAACCAGCACTGTATGTAACGAGCAGCGATCTCACAACAGGGGCCAGATTGCTGCTCAGTGTCACACAGAGCGAGATCGCTAATGAGGTCACTGCTGCGTCACAAAAAACGTGACTCAGCAGCGATCTCGCTAGCGATCCCGCAATGTGAGAAGTACCCCTAAGCTCTTATGGTCAGCAAATTGGTCTCTCACCTGTAATTGAAAACCATAGAAGGAAAGCTGGGCACTATTTACACTAGAACAATTCATGCACACCACGCTATAATCTCTGTTCAGCATTATCCATCAGCTTAATTGTTTTCTGGCTATCATGATGGAGTTATCCGTGGTGCTCATTTCAAAGCAAAAACGTCCATCCTGTAGCAAACTTGATAGAATGAAAGGCACTCACCGGAATAACCGTGGAAGCATCTCGAAAGACGCAAATCGGCTGCCGTCCGACGTGGTTTGTGTGCCCCCCTCCCCTACTGCCTTCACATGTAACCCGATAGGTAATAAAGAATTTTTGACACAGTTATTCCAGTGAGTGCCTTTTGTTCTATTAAGTTTGGTCCAGGTTGGTCTCTCACCTGTATTTTCTGAGTAATTACAAGGTTTACAGTAGTTAGATTGTTGCAATTTTATTCAACTCAAATCAGTTTTTTGGAAAATTTGGCAAAGATGTTCAACTCCAGTTCCTAAAGATTTATTCATCTCTATTCAGCAAACAACTATTGAATGTGTATGGCCAAGATAACACAAAAATATATTATTATTTTTATGTGTATCATATCAGCTATGTCTCATTCCTCGTCACGTACCTATATCTGGCTGGCCCCCACATTTGTTTTTTATTTGTACTAGCAAAGAAAATATATGGCCTGACTAGCTCAGTAATTAATTAGTCAGAAATCAGCAACTTTTCTATGAACATGTTAGTTTTAGTACCATATAAAAAACTCAAGTTGACTGGCAGACATTATGGCCAAAATTATTATTATTATTTCCCACTTACTTTGCTTATCATGTCTAAGTTTAGAATTCAAATGAGATTGTCTTTCAATTGTTACAAACTTTAAAAGCAAAAAATATTTATTGACCAAATCCCCACTATTTTCGTATGTCAAAATTCCGTGCTATTCGTATAATTACTTTTATTTTTGTACTTGCAGTTGGTCTTGTATTCTGTACACTCAGACAACTATTCAGTGTTTGATGTTTGTCCATCAAAAAGTATACAATAATTATAGACTATAAAGCCGACAACATTCTCAGCCCGCTTACCTCAAATTGGAAAAACAAAATTTAGTATGGAAGCAATGAGGGAGACAAAGCAATACAATGTATTTCATCTGTCACATTTAGACAGCTCTACAATGGAGGAACTGGAAAAATCTCTACTTTGTCAAAACCCTTAAATAGGTCAAGCAGTTTCAAAAGAGAATGAGGCATATTTATTTATAAATGAAAATCTGCTAGTAATATAGTATGGTAGTGCTTCTAAGGTAAATGTAAAAAAACAATAAATAGAGGAATGTGTTATAAGACGTTTTTGTGAATAAAAATAGACAGGTGTGAAAATATAACAGGCACCCAAAACTCTAATCTTTCACCCCTAGGCAATTTTCCGGTTTTCGATTTTTCCTCCCCTTCTTCCAATAATCATAATTTTGTTTTTATTTTTCCATCAATATAACCATCTAATGGCTTCTTTTTTGCTTGAGGGGATGAACTTGTTCAATAACGCAATTCATTTAGCCACATATTGCACTGGAAAATGGGAAATTTTTTTTAAAGGGAAGTGAAATTAAAACAAACCTTGCAATTGCATGATTGTTTGAGGTTTTTTGTTACTTTCCATGTTCACTATATGGTAAAACTGACCTGGCAGTATGATTCCCCAGGTCAATATGAATTTGTAAATACCAAACATTCCTACTTTTAATTTCATTTAAGTGGTGAAAAAAATTCAGGATTTTGTAAAAATGATCCAAATCCCATGGCGCTCTCAAATTTTTGCATCAGGTGCTAAAAGACAACTTTTTTTTGCGTCTTCAGCTGGTGTTCATATTTTTTACCTTTTGGATAGATTCGACATTTTGATCTCTTGTTATTACATTTTAATGCAATGTTGCGGCGACTAAAAATACATTCATTTTTATTGTTTTTGTCACTACGTCCTTTACCGATCTGATTAATTGATTTTATATTTTGATAGATCGGGAATATCTAAACTCGGCAATACCAAATATGTGTATTTTTTAATTACTGTTTTATTATCAATGAGGCAAAAAGGGGGTAAATTAAACTTGTAGTTTTTTTCATATTTTTTAATTTTTTTTTATATTTTTATTCATTTTACAAATATCCTTAGGAGACTTTATGACTGCATACTCCGATCGCTTCTGTTGATTAGAGTGATGCTTCAGCATCTCTCTAATCAAGAGAAATGCTGTTCTACTCTGAGTGCTCTGCCAGTATTCACAGGAATCACCTTATGGCAGCGACAGAGGTCATCATCTGACCCCTCGCTGCCAAGCCAACCCATTAGCACCCTGTGATCACGTCACAGGGCCGCCGATGGTGGCGAGGATCAGTCTGTTAGCCATATATTTCTGCTGATCAGATCAGCAGACATGTGCATGGAATAATGTGGACTTGCCACGCAAGCCCACATGAATGGGTCATACACGATCAACGATGTATAGATACGTCATTGGTTGTGAAGGGGTTAAAAATAGTCACATGGATTATTTTGATAATTCTACATATTATAGAAAAAATATATAATTTTTCACAGTCTAATATAAATGTTAAGCTGCAGGATCTATTGTTCTTTAAGGTAATCTGTCAGTGGGATGAACCCTCCTAAGTCGTCTACATGGCCATACAGGTCATGGGAAGCAGAAAAAATGATACGCTGATATTTGTGATGAGATGTCTTATTACTCACAGCAAGTTGGGCTGCAGTATGTACAACGCCCAGATCAAAAGCTAATGCTCTACCAGGATACAGCTAAACCCCCACTAATGTGGAAGCGTCACAGGTGCAGGAGAAGCAGATCACACACACACCTCCATGGAATGGAGGGGAGGCGAATGCTAGATGATAAAACTGCACACTAGTGGCTTGCATAGAGCACTGTTCACATGCAGATGGCACAGTCACAAACCCGCAGCCTATTAGGTGACGCCCTTATATTAGATCAGGCGGGCTGCCAAGCCGTACCCCACTGTGTATCATGCACGGACAGACACTCTACAATGCAAGGCCCAACAGAAAGGGGACTGGCTGTATCCTGTACAAACAAAAAAATATGAGGTTTTTGTTGGTATTTATGGCCATAAAACGTAAGCCTACACCCTCGTCACGGGACCTCATGTCTGTAGGTCTCTACACTAAATATAAAAATAGCAACAAAAAGAGGACAATGTCCTCCAAAAATTAAGTATTACTCACTGCAAGTTGGGCTGCAGTGTGTACAACGCCCAGGCCAAAAGCTAATGCTCTACCAGGATACAGCTAAACCCCCACTAATATGGAAGCGTCACAGGTGCAGGAGAAGCAGATCACACACACACCTCCATGGAATGGAGGGGAGGCGAATGCTAGATGATAAAACTGCACACTAGTGGCTTGCATAGAGCGCTGTTCACATGCAGATGGCACCGTCACAAACCCGCAGCCTATTAGGTGACGCCCTTCTATTAGATCAGGCGGGCTGCCAAGCCGTACCCCACTGTGTATCATGCACGGACAGACATTCTACAATGCAAGGCCCAACAGAAAGGGGCCTGGCTGTATCCTGTACAAACAAAAAAATATGAGGTTTTTGTTGGTATTTATGGCCATAAAACGTAAGCCTACACCCTCGCCACGGGACCTCATGTCTGTAGGTCCCTACACTAAATATAAAAATAGCAACAAAAAGAGGACAATGTCCTCCAAAAATTAAGTATTACTCACAGCAAGTTGGGCTGCAGTGTGTACAACGCCCAGGCCAAAAGCTAATGCTCTACCAGGATACAGCTAAACCCCCACTAATGTGGAAGCGTCACAGGTGCAGGAGAAGCAGATCACACACACACCTCCATGGAATGGAGGGGAGGCGAATGCTAGATGATAAAACTGCACACTAGTGGCTTGCATAGAGAGCTGTTCACATGCAGATGGCACAGTCACAAACCCACAGCCTACAATATTTAGTGTAGGGACCTACAGACATGAGGTCCCGTGATGAGGGTGTAGGCTTATGTTTTATGGCCATAAATACCAACAAAAACCTCATATTTTTTTGTTTGTACAGGATACAGCCAGGCCCCTTTCTGTTGGGCCTTGCATTGTAGAGTGTCTGTCCTTGCATGATACACAGTGGGGTACGGCTTGGCAGCCCGCCTGATCTAATAGAAGGGCGTCACCTAATAGGCTGCGGGTTTGTGACTGTGCCATCTGCATGTGAACAGCGCTCTATGCAAGCCACTAGTGTGCAATTTTATCATCTAGCATTCGCCTCCCCTCCATTTCATGGAGGTGTGTGTGTGATCTGCTTCTCCTGCACCTGTGACGCTTCCATATTAGTGGGGATTTAGCTGTATCCTGGTAGAGCATTAGCTTTTGGCCTGGGCGTTGTACACACTGCAGCCCAACTTGCTGTGAGTAATACTTAATTTTTGGAGGACATTGTCCTCTTTTTGTTGCTATTTTGATATTTAGTGTAGGGACCTACAGACATGAGGTCCCGTGACGAGGGTGTAGGCTTACGTTTTATGGCCATAAATACCAACAAAACCTCATATTTTTTTTGTTTGTACGGGATACAGCCAGGCCCCTTTCTGTTGGGCCTTGCATTGTAGAGTGTCTGTCCGTGCATGATACACAGTGGGGTACGGCTTGGCAGCCTGCCTGATCTAATAGAAGGGCGTCACCTAATAGGCTGCGGTGTTACAGGGGGCTGTCTGATAATAAAACCTAAAGGAATGTCAGACAGTCAGGGTCCACTGTGCAAAGACTCTGCTGCAGACTATGGCAGAGGATAAGGGGTATATAAGTGTGCCTCTGTAAAAAATAATAGCACAAGTGCAGAGTGCAATACCTCTGTTAAACTTACAGAGGAATATAATTAGAAAATAAAGCAATTCCTCCCTTACTTGGAGGGTGTGTGGAATCGTCTCTGTTAAAGATCACAGAGACAAAAGCAGTGAGTGGGAAATGGCACCTACCTAGGTCCGTTCCTCTAGTGGTGCAAGGAGACGGACAGCAGCGTAAGCCGCACAAAGCTCCTACCTGCGTTCTCTCCACTAGTGTGCGAAGACACAAACCAGTAGATATGGCACCTGCCTAGGTCCGCTCTTCTAGTGGTGCAAAAGAGACGGACAGCAGCGTAAGCCGCACAAAGCTCCTACCTGCGTTCGCTCCACTAGTGTGCAAGGACACGAACCACTAGATATGGCACCTGCCTAGGTCCGCTCTTCTAGTGGTGCAAAAGAGACAGACAGCAGCATAAGCCGCACAAAGCTCCTACCTCTGTTCGCTCCCCTAGTGTGCGAGGATACGAACAACTGCCAGACGCAGTATAAGGAACGTTACCCTAGCAGCAACGTCCACCTACGAGTAGAATCACAAGGCCCAGCTGGACCATGTGCCTCAGGCACCTGCCTATGTCCGCTCCACTAGGAGGTAAGGATACGGACTGCAGCCGAAGCTGTAAGGTATAAGAACGCTACCCTGCCGGTAGCGCTCACCTAACATAGACAGAGAGATGCCTAGAGGGACGTGCACAGGGCGTCTACCCTCATGCATGAACCAAGAGGACTGAGCGCCGGGCGGCATGCGTCAGGGTCTTATATAGACTCTGTGCCTCATCCAAGATGGAGGACACCAGAGCCAATCCACTGCCAGAATGACAGCAATGACGTCACGCTGGCCTATCACCGAGCAAAGCGTCACAAGCACATGACCAGCAACCAATCGGCATAGAAGGTGTCAGAGACATGTGACCACGTGTCACAAGCACATGACCAGTGGCCAATCAGCTTAGAAGGTGTCAGAGACATGTGACCTCGTGTCAGCGATGATGTCACCCGCACATGTGCAATGGCTCCAAGATAGGACTTAGTCTCCAGCGCTTGCACATGTGCAGTAGCAAGAAATCCGGCCATGGTCTCCAGAGCCACAGCAACCGTAACATGCGGGTTTGTGACTGTGCCATCTGCATGTGAACAGCGCTCTATGCAAGCCACTAGTGTGCAGTTTTATCATCTAGCATTCGCCTCCCCTCCATTCCATGGAGGTGTGTGTGTGATCTGCTTCTCCTGCACCTGTGACGCTTCCACATTAGTGGGGGTTTAGCTGTATCCTGGTAGAGCATTAGCTTTTGGCCTGGGCATTGTACACACTGCAGCCCAACTTGCTGTGAGTAATACTTAATTTTTGGAGGACATTGTCCTCTTTTTGTTGCTATTTTTATATTGAGATGTCTTATTTCAGAAAAATCCTTGTTTTCCTCATATATAACGGAACTGTTAAGAACTAAAGGCTAAAGGCACAATACTGATCTGCATGAACCTGCTCTGGAGGCAGATTCTCAGGTAGATCAGTGTCCGGTCCATAGTTCTTGAGAGCTTAAATATATATAAGAAAAACATGTATTTCTCTGGACTAGGGCATCCAATTACAGGTATCAAAGTATCATTTTATTCAAATGCGTGCAAGAAGGTTCAGGCTCCAAAGTTATAGAAAAACTCCAAATTCTTTACTAGCAAAAATAAAATCCCAAAATCCAAAATCGTGCAAGAAGTTCAATAAGACCCCATGTATTAAATGCAAAGATCAATGATCATTGGTAGTATAGGGCTACAAGTTTCAAAAGCCTTTGCCTCCTTTCTCAAAGCTGACATTTTTGTGTTTGAATCAACCTAGATGGGTTGCCAGAGACCATGACTTGTATTATCACGAACACCTGGTTGAACTGTAACATGGTGTACAAGGATATAATTGCAACAAATGCAATGATTAGATAGACCAATTAGTGAAATTATACCCATTAAAATTAATTTTTATTAATGATTAATTAAAAACCAAATATTTCCAACCATACGAACAGACACACAATGTGCGTGTAGTGTGTCAGTGCACACTTGGTAAAAAGGTATTAAAAAATGATAGAGGGGCCTGAGGTGAGGATGATTACTAGGTTATACGAGTCAAAATTGGACACTAGGGGATATATCTTTCCCTTCTCTTGGTTCTACCTCACAAGGGGGCTTTAAGTACCCTGGGTGTATAGTGCCCCCATTCCACGACGGCTCCCCCTTTCTGCTCCTATGTACATAACAGGATACCCACCACCAGTCTCCAAAAGTGCAAGGTGAAGTAAAATCAGTACATAGATGCCAGACACAACACGAGAAATTATAACACTATCTTGGGAGACTTCCAATATGAATACAATTCAATCCACTTATTATAAGAATATTACCAAGATTAGGACTAAATGTCTGATTCCACAACAGCTCGCCCTCCTCCTGGGTAGTTTTCCTGGGCTACAGTGGTTATCAGTAGTCCAATGCCAAATTTCTCCCAGTCTTCATGACACATCAATTAAATGTTGTGCCTGGTGTTGAGTAGATACACACTATCTTCACCCTATGCATTTCCCCCCACTAGTCATTGGGGTTTATCAGGGGATCAGAACAAGGCAACTCGGAGCAGAATCGCAATCCAGTTGTCCAAACATGCCACCTGTGGAATATGTTGGCGCTTTAGAAATAAAACTTATTATTATTATTATATGAGATGATAAATGCCCGGTCTCATATCCCATGGGGCCCGAAAGTCTGAGTATGGGAGGTTAATACCTCCCTCCTAGTAGTGCTTGGACCTACTTGGAGGGAGGTATTAACCTCCTGTACCCAGTTCTGATCCCCTGATGAACCCCAATAACTAGTGGGGGGAAACACGTAGGGTGAAGATAGTGTGTATCTACACAATACCAGGCACATCATTTAATTGATGTGTCATGAAGACTGGGAGAAATTTGGCATCTGACTACTGATAACCACTGTAGCCAAGGAGGACTACCAACAAACAGTAGGGTATCCTATTGACATCTATGGTGATACTTTACTGTATGTTTTAATATACCAATCATAAAATCTATGATTGAGGGTTTTCTATTGCGGAGTATCTATTCATATCAGAGATCCCCATTGCTGTGTTATATTGCAGTTTATAAAAAAAAGGGGGTTATTGCTGGCACTGGCCCCGTGGTATCAGATACAGTTATATGAAAAAGTTTAGGCACCCCTATTAATGTTAACCTTTTTTCTTTATAACAATTTGGGTTTTTGCAACAGCTATTTCAGTTTCATATATCTAATAACTGATGGACTGAGTAATATTTCTGGATTGCAATGAGGTTTATTGTACTAACAGAAAATGTGTAATCCGCATTTAAACAAAATTTGACCGGTGCAAAAGTATGGGCACCCTTATCAATTTCTTGATTTGAACACTCCTAACTACTTTTTACTGACTTACTAAAGCATTAAATTGATTTTGTAACCTCATTGAGCTTTGAACCTCATTGGCAGGTGTATCCAATCATGAGAAAAGGTATTTCAGGTGGCCACTTGCAAGTTGTTCTCCTATTTGAATCTCCTATGAAGAGTGGCATCATGGGATCCTCAAAACAACTCTCAAATGATCTGAAAACAAAGATTATTCAACATAGTTGTTCAGGGGAAGGATACAAAAAGTTGAGGAACATAGTAAGGAAATGGAAGAACACAGGTACAGTTTTTGTTAAGCTCTGAAGGGGCAGGTCAAGAAAAATATCAGAAAGGCAGAGAAAAAGAATGGTGAGAAAAGTCAAGGACAATCCACAGACCACCTCCAAAGACCTGCAGCATCATCTTGCTGCAGATGGTGTCAATGTGCATCGGTCAACAATACAGTGCACGTTGCACAAGGAGAAGCTGTATGGGAGAGTGATGCGAAAGAAGCCGTTTCTGCAAGCACGCCACAAACAGAGTCGCCTTAGGTATGCAAAGCACATTTGGACAAGCCAGTTACATTTTGGAAGTAGGTCCTGTGGACTGATGAAACAAAGATTGAGTTGTTTGGTCATACAAAAAGGCGTTATGCATGGAGGCAAAAAAAAACACGGCATTCCAAGAAAAGCACTTTCTACCCACAGTAAAATTTGATGGAGGTTCCATCATACTTTGGGGCTGTGTGGCCAATGCCGGCACCGGGAATCTTGTTAAAGTTGAGGGTCGCATGGATTCAACTCAGTATCAGCAGATTCTTGACAATAATGTTCAAGAATCAGTGACGAAGTTGAAGTTACGCAGGGGATGGATATTTCAGCAAGACAATGATCCAAAACACCGCTCCAAATCTACTCAGGCATTCATGCAGAGGAACAATTACAATGTTCTGGAATGGCCATCCCAGTCCCCAGACCTGAATATCATTGAACATCTGTGGGATGATTTGAAGCGTGCTGTCCATGTTCGACGACCATCAAACTTAACTGAACTGGAATTGTTTTGTAAACAGGAATGGTCAAATATACCTTCATCCAGGATCTAGGAACTCATTAACAGCTACAGGAAGCGACTAGAGGCTGTTATTTTTGCAAAAGGAGGATCTACAAAATATTAATGTCACTTTTATGTTGAGGTGCCCATACTTTTGCACTGGTCAAATTTTGTTTAGATGCGGATTGCACATTTTCTGTTAGTACAATAAACCTCATTTCAATTCAGAAATAATAAGGGTGCCCAAACTTTTTCATATGACTGTATTTAGTCCTAATCTGGGTAATATTCTTATAATAGGTGGATTGAATTGTATTCATATTGGAAGTCTCCCAAGATAGTATTATAATTTCTCGTGTTGTGTCTGGCATCTATGTACTGATTTTACTGCACCTTGCACTTTTGGAGACTGGTGGTGGGTGTCCTGTAATGTAGATAGGAGCAGAAAGGGGGAGCTGTCGTGGAATGGGGGCACCACACACCTAGGGTGCTTAAAGCCCCCTTGTGAGGTAGAACCAAGAGAAGGGAAAGATATATCCCCCAATGTCCAATTTTGACTAGCATAACCTATTAATCACCTTCACCTCAGACCCCTCTCTCATTTTCTAATACTTTTCTACCAAGTGTGCACTGACACACTACGCACACATTGTGTGTCTGTTCGTATGGTTGAAGATATTTGGTTTTTAATTGATCATTAATAAAAAATATTTTTAAAGGGTATAATTTCTGTAATTGGTCTAACGCCTTAAAGTACCCCTGATATTCTTTGGTCTATAATAGCAGTGATTAAAAATTAAGACCTTGGATCAGTAAACAGTATGCTGAACTTGATCCAAACTTAAAAGTAATACTCATATGCAAATAAAGACAACAGAAAATTTTAAAACAGTAATAACTAAAAACTAGTTTTCTCTCTGTGTGAAAAGATGAAACACACCACAATTCTTAAAAGATATTATGTGCATGGAAACTGCATGAATGAAAATACACTGACGTACTACGGTAGGTGCACAAGAACCATCAGGGCAAATTAAAAAGTAATAGTTCCATAGTAATGAAGGTCAATAAGATGAACTTATGATTCCAAAAGAGTCCGTACAGTCACTTATAATATATGTAAATATTTATGGAGTTCTCAAGCCTGTGTTTTTATATATGGAAATTCTCAATATTCGTTAAAGTCCATAAAAATGCAAATTATAAACTAGTGGCTATTTATTATTTACATCCATGCGTAAATGGAGACATAATGTTTCAAACCTCCCAGATTCTAATAATGAAATGTGACTTCCGTGAGCTGATTCAGACCATTGAGGGCACATGTGCCTAGGTGGTAGCTCCAAAACGGTTCCCTAGTAAGGAGGCATCTATAAATGTCTTCCCCCCTGACCGAATTGGGTACCCTTTCAATACCATATGCAAGTATATATGCAGTGGACTTGTTGTGGTGAGTAATAAAGTATTTTAAAACCTGTGATACGCCTTTATTTGTATTACTGCCAGTAATATTATCTGTTGTGTGTTCCAATATTCATTTCTTTAAAGTGCATGATGTACCCACATACCTGACATTGCATTGGACACAATGAATAATCTAGATAACATTTTCTATACTGCACATAATCAATTGCTTTATATTACATCACATGATATGGTTATGATTGAAGAAAGATTTAGTTGTCTGGGATTGTATAATCCCTAGGAAGTATAATGTTGCCAATAGTTCATGCTTTTTTTGCTACAATTAAACATTCCAATTGCAAAATTTCAAATAATGGCTAGGATAGGAATGAGTAAACCTGAACTGGAAAGTTCAAGGTCTGAACACCGAACTTTTACTGTATGCCTGATTCTTGTTTGAGTTTTTCACCCGAATGCTGAACTCATTGAGCCTGCCATCGTCGGATTGCAGACATTACTTAGTTTGATGCCTGGCAAGTACCAGAAAGGGAGACTGGCTGGGAATACCCAAATAAAGTTTGTCAAATGGTTGAAGAGAAACCAATAAGCAGGTTTTTAGGCTGTGGGCAATTCTGGAGCAATCGCAGACATGTAAAGTATGCATGCCCTAAACATCGTCGAGCAAAAAGAAGAAAAAACAACAGAGAATGCGATCAAACGTCCATATAAGAATATTGTTTATTAATAGGAAACAGATGAGTAGTGTTGGATGGGAAAATACAGTCAGTGGGGGAAAAAGACAATGAGCTGCTATGCTGACCTGCTAAACATATATATGTACAGTGTTTCCACCCATAATCTGTCCACCGCCATTAACTTGAGAACGGCTATAGGAATAGAAGTGGTGTCTAGGTATAGTAAAGTAGCTATGTACTATACTATATGCACTATGTAATGAAACCGTCTATTGCGCCACCTGGTGGAAAACAGCGGAGTTAGCATTTTTATCTTGAAAACAGAACGAGATAGAGAAAAAAAAAGAATTCAAAAATTGTAGGGCATCATCAAATCAATACGAATCAACACCTTATATACAGACATGCTATGATATGAAACCCATGATTCCCACAAAACATTGAATGCTAGTCACGCATATGGCACTCATTTAACTTTTATGCTCAAAGTGGCCACCATCAGCTGCAATGCACATCTGGACTCTGGACAGCATACTGTATCTTGCTGCACGTTGTGCAATATGGTAGGTGACACGTTTGCACAAGCATCTGTGATACGTCGTCGTAGGTCCTGCAATGTTGGTGGAGGGGTTTGCATACACCTGCTGTTTGATGTGACCTCAAAGAAAGAAGTCCAATGGGGTAATATCAGGTGAGCGTGGAGGCTACTCCACGCCGCCACCATACCCAATGACTTGTAGGAAGGTCTCCATGATTTATCGCTTCACGTCCGCATCCTTGTGAGTTTCACATGCTCTAATCATAGCATTTTTGTATGCAGGGTGTCGATTCGTATTGAATTGATGATACCCTACAACTTTGTAATACACTTTTTTTCTCTATCTCGTTCCGTTTTCGAGATAAAAATGCTAACTCCGTTGTTTTCCACCAGGTGGCGCAATAGGTGGTTTTATTGTGCAGCGCATGGCTACTTTACTATACCTAGACACCACTTATATGCCTATAGCTGCCGCTCAAGTTAATGGCGGCGGACAGGATATGGGTGGACACACTGTATTTGTAAGGATCCAACAAGGTGGACAGTATCATCATCCAGCAACACCATCTGCTACTGAGCTTATTCCCAAGAGTCAGCATTTATCAAACATGGTACCTGTCAACATGTATCACAGGGCTTGCTGATGGTTCTGCACCATTTAATTTCTGGGTGTCAAATTAAAATACATAGCCTGAGCTTGCACAATATGCCTTGGAGGTGCTGGCCTCTTATGTCACAGCAACTGTACTTTCTGAATGTGTATTCAACACGACAAAGGGGTTTATCCAAAACAGGCACATCTGCCTGTCCCCAGCTAACGTAAACAAGATGACTTTCATTAAAATGAATAAGTCATGGTTTACACCCAGATATGTCCATACCTTTCGCTGAGTAGACAACTAGACCACCTGCAGTCAGACATTGGTATACTCTATTTGACATGTCCAGTATTTTGTAGACTGCAAAAATACAGTAAACCTTAAATATAATATCACATTGAAAACCCAACAAATAAATAGTTTGCTGCCTCCTTCTCCTTCTCCTACACCAGCTCTTCCACTGACAGCGCATCATCCACCTGAACCTACTCCTTTTTGAACTCATCCTCCTCTTTCCCCTATGTGTTCCTTTTTATGTTTTGTTGGGGGTACAAAATTATGAAAGTTATGTAAGTTATTTTCATAACCAGAGGAAAAATATGCCACCCATTTTTTTTTCAACTACCCCCCACCTCCAAATATTGAAATAAAAAAAAGTAATCCAAATTTTTTAACACCCCCCCAAATAAAAGAGACCCAAAAAATATATTAAAAACAAATGCCAAACCCCTGGCACCCCAAAAATAATTATGTAAAAAACAAAGACTTCTTTTACCAATACACGTCCAACTGAGCCTTTGTCCTCCTATTCCTTCTTTGGGTTCCTTTTTTCTGTTTTTGTTGGATTAGAGATTCAGGTAAGTAATGTTTAAATAAAGATGAAACTGGAAAATGACAAAATTATAAAAAAGAAGTCTCCAAGACATTCCCCTTGTCTATCCAAATCTGTTATAGTGGGTCTGTGGTCTTTAAGTTTTTTCTTTAAACTACCTCTTGCAACTTCTCACCGGGGTCTATGACCTTAATTTTATGGAAAAAAAGTACAGTAGTTGACACCACTTCTCACAGGGTCCTGTGGCTTTAGTTTTTAACAAAATTATACTTGTCACCAGTGTGCAGCTGGTTGTGCGGCCTTAATGTTTTTGAAAAAAAAAAAATACCTTTCTACATTCTGCCATGTCTTACTAGGGTTTCTGGCCTTAGTTTTAACAAAATTCTACTTGTCACCAGTGTGCAGATGGGTCAGTGGTATTAGTTTTAAAAATACATGAGTAGTCTTCATGCACAAGGTATTGCTGTCTTTAAGGGAACCTGTCATTAGAATTTTTCCTTCTAAGCTGCTGCCACTACCAGTGAGCTAACACAGCATTTACAGCATTTACATAAGAGCTCAAGCTACTCTGTATAGTGTAAAAAACTCCTTTAAAATACTCAACTGGGGTGGTCCGGTCCAATGGGTGTTGCTGCTCTCGGCCTAGCACCTCCTCCATCTTGTGCGATCGCCGTGCTACTGCCCAACGCCGAGTGCATGACTCATCCCGCCTCATTCACACAGAGGCCACCATTTTACTCCTGCACAAGCCTCTTCCCTTTGCACTCTGAGCTGCATTAGACAATCCTTGGCATGTATTTAGCAGCAGCGAACAATAGATTGGTTCTTAACATATTATCAGTAACTAGTGATCTAGAGTACACCATGATCACCAAAGATGAGAGACAAAAAGAGAATGGTATCCTGCACAAAGCTTCTACAAGTGCATCTCAATAAATTAGAATATCATCAAAAAGTTATTTATTTTCAGTAATTCAATACAAAAAGGGAAATACATATATTATGTAGAGTCATTACAAATAGAATGATTTATTTCAAGTGTTTATTTCTGTTAATGTTGATGATTATGGCTTACAGCCAATGAAAACCCAAAATTCCTTATCTCATAAAATTAGAACAATGACTACAAAACACTTGTAAAGGCTTCCGAAGTGTTTAAAATTGTCCCTTAGTCTGCTTCAGTAAGCTACACAATCATGGGGAAGACTGCTGACTTGACAGGTGACCAGAAGGCAGTCATTGACACACTACACAAGGAGGATACGCCACAAAAGGTCATTGCTAAAGAAGCTGGCTGTTCACAGAGTGCTGTATCCAAGAATATTAATGGAAAGTTGCGTGGAAAGAAAAAGTGTGGTAGAAAAAGGTGCACAAGCAACAGGGATAACCACAACCTTGATAGGATTGTTAAAAAAGGCCATTCAAAAATGTGGGGGTGACATGGGTTACAACTGTCGCAATCCTTGTATCAAGCCACTCATGTCCAATAGACAATACCAGAAACATCTTACCTGGACCAAGGAGAAAAATAACTGGACTGTTGCTCTGTAGTACAAGGTATTGTTTTCAGATGAAAGTAAATTTTGCAATTTCTTTGGAAGTCAAGGCTCCAGAGTCTGGAGGAAAAGTGGAGAGGCACACAATCCAAGCTTCTTGAGGTCTAGTGTGAAGTTTCCACAATCAGTGATGGTTTGGGGAGCCATGTCGTTTGCTTATAAAGCTCCACTGTGTTTTATCAAGAACAAAGTCAGCACATCCATGTACGAAAAAATTTTAGAGCACTTCATGCTTCCCTCTGCCAACAAGCTTTTTGGAAATGGAAATTTAATTTTCCAGCAGGAGTTAGCACCTCTCCACACTGCCAAAAGTACCAATACCTGGTTTAATAACCACAGTATCACTGTGCATGATTGGCCAGCAAACTCGCCTGACCAAAACCCCATAGACAACCTATGGGGTATTGTCAAGAGGAAGATGTGAGAAGAGACAATGCAGATGAGCTTAAGGCTGCTATTAAAGCAACCTGGGCTTCCATAACACCACAGCAGTGCCACAGGTTGATCGCCTCCATGCCACGCCGCTTTGTTGCAACAATTCATGCAAAAGGACTCCTGACCAAGTATTCAGTGCATTTACTAGAGATGAGCGAGTACTGTAATATTCATATTCGTTATACTCATAACGAGTACTTTGCAATACTTCTGTATTCGTTGCGAATAGCAAGTACAATGCAAGTCAATGGGAAATGTGAGTAATTTTCTGCTTAACCCAACAGAGAGGTCTGTGTTATGATCCGGAACCATGGAAGACCACCACAAATCATTGGCGAAAAGGTGACAAGAGCATTGGCAACTAATCTGGCCGCCATCCCCTTACTAACCATCACAACTAGAAGTAGCCAAGGGGTGAACTAACATCCTGTGCACCGCGAACCCAGCCGGAGAACTAACTATCCTAAAGGTAGGAAAGATGAATAACTCTCTGCCTCAGAAAATAGGCAAGAATAGCAAGCCCCCCACATTCAAAGACTGCGGTGATATAGGAAAAACACAATACACAGGTAGATGACAGGATTAGCAAAAGGTGAGGCCCCCGCTGACTAAAATAGGAAAGGACAGGAAAGGGACTGATGGTGGCCAGAGAAAAACCCTGCAAAATACCAACTTCCTGATAGTACAAAAAGGCCCTCAGATCGCTTGATCTGAACTCCGTCCTATACCAGGTGCCCTTGTCATACCAATGAACAGAAAACAAGAATTATAACAAATTCAACCAGCCACAAACACATGGACCCAAAGTAGCTATACTCCACACAGAACTGCAGGGAGTTCCTCAACAATCCACTGAGGGGGGAAAATCCCTGGAAGTAAATAAACTGAAACCAACCACAAGAAATGACAAACCCAGATAAGCAAAAGAACCAGACAATAAATAAATAGCAAGAACTTATCTGGAGTAGATGTGATGTAGAGCAGGATTAAGCAGGCTAGAGATACAAAGAACAACTGACATCCGGCACAGCCTGCAATCAGACAAGGACTTAAATAAGCAGAAAGTTAGCAAAGGAAACACCCACTGCACAACACACCTGGTCTCTGTCCAAACCATTCCTGGCCACCAGAGGGAGCCTCCCAGCAGCCAAAACATAACTAACATTCACAACAGGTCTGGGGGCCTGAGGAGAAGGCTGGAATGGATGGGAAAGTGATGAAAGTGAATGGGGAGAGAATGGAGAATATGCCTGCATGTATTTCTGACTCACATATGGTTTCTGGGAATGAGGATGTCATAGATAGTATTATGCAACTTATTCTCTCTCTCTCTCTCTTTCTCTCTCTCTGTCTCTCTCTCAGGTTCATACTCAACGATCACGGCACGGTTGTTACACTGCTCTCGCTGTCTCCCTTCTTCTTCTCTACCCATTCTTTAGCCTCATTACATATTCACTGCACCCGCTCATTAAGCACATACGTATTCACTCCTTCCCCCGAACACCGATGGCCATGTTTGATTGCAGTTAGACCTGCCCCCACGGTGAGTGACAGCTGTCTGACTGCAACCAATAACAGCCGCTGGTGGGCGGGTCTACATCGTACCATAAAATAAATAAATAAATAGTTGTAAAAACCCGACGTGCGTTCCCCCCAATTTTGCTGGCAGGGAGTGGGACACGGCTCCCCACTTTAACACTGACAATACCACCCGGGGATTGCAGGGCAGCCCATACCTCCATGCTGGGACTGTCACTGTTAAAGTCCTGTCAGGGTGCGGGACACAGCCCCGCATTTTAAGAGTGATTCAGATCACCGGAGGTCATACCCAGGAACCCGGGTATGACCTCCGATGAACTGAGTGACGTCACTGCTGCCAGCTGGGTCGTTCTTGTCATTGTTTCCTGGAGTATGGAGAAATCAGATATGTTTTCAGTCTCTCCAGACTTGGATGTAGCAGAACCAGGACTGTCATGGGATATTGTGTGGATTACGTCGGACTTGAGTGTTACTGGGGTTAATAAAGTGGTGGAAGAGGGTGGTTTTGTATTTTATTCCAAATATAGGATTTTTCTAGGTGTATATGTATTTCTTTTAACTTATAGGATTAATGATGGGGGAGGTCTCATAAAAGACCCCTTCCTATTACTAATTCTGGGCTTGATGACAGTTGTGCGTTTGTATTAACCCCTCATTACCCTGATTGCTGACACACCAGGGCAATCACAATGACTCAGGTAAAGTCCCAGGACTGTCGCATCTAATGGATGCAGCATTTCTGGGCAGCTGCTGGCTGATACTTTTTGACTTGGGGAGCCTCCAATAACATGGGTCTCCCCAGCCTGAGAATACCAGCTCTCAGCTGTGAAGCTTTATCTTGGCTGGGTATCAAAATTGAGGGGAACCGCAAGTCATTTGTTTAAATTATTTATTTAGTAATTTTACTGTGCTATATAAACCCGCCCACCGGCGGCTGTGATTGGTTGCACTCAAACAGCTGTCACTCAGCGTGGGGGTAGGTCTAACTGCAACCAATCATGAAATGCATACAGCTGCACACTGAAAAGCCAGAAATGTACAAGGGAAAATATGGCACTGCATTACTGCAAAAGAGAGATATTTAGTTTATGTATTGGCCAATGTATGTAAGGCCGGAAACCAATGGCAAGGTATATCTCCGTGATCCGTGAACCTAACTTTTTAGTGTGCAGCTGTATGCATTTTATAGTTACTATGTTTTTTCAGCTAGCACCTGTGCACATTTGTTGGATGTGCGGGTCAGTTTTTTGGATATTTGTTGCAATCAATCATGGCCACTGGTGTGCAGGGGAAGGAGTGAATATGTATGAGTCTAATGAGCGGGTGCAGTGAATATGTGGTGAGGCTAATGAGTGGGTGGGAAGAAGAAGAGACAGTGGGAGTGGTGTGACAGCCGCCCCAAGCCGTGATTGGTGAGTATGAAGTGCTTTGAAGAGAGATGCTGGCAATGTAATGCAAGCAAAATGATGGTGACCAGCCAATCACAGTAATACCACAGCCAAGATGGTTGCAGCATTATTGTGATTGGTTAAGAAGCCAACATGTTTAATGGCTGCAAATCAGGCTCCAAACATGCTGGGCGGAACATCCGAATATAGCGAGGTGAGTACATTATAACTTGATATATAACGAATAGCCCGAATAACGTACTATTCTGCGAATAGTAACAAATACATTCGCTCATCACTAGCATTTACTATTCAGTAGGCCAACATTTCTGAGTTTAAAATATTTTTTTCAGTTGGTCTTATAAAATATTCTAATTTTCTGAGATAATGACTTTTGACTTTTCTTTGACTGTAAGCCATAATCATCAACATTAATAGAAATAAACACTTGCAATAGATCCCTCTGTGTGTAATGGCTCTATATAATATATGTGTTTCTCTTTTTGTATTGAATAACTGAAATTAATTAACTTTTTGCTGATATTTTCATTTATTGACATACATTTGTATGTATTTTGGCAAAGCCCACGCAGCCAGTGACTGATGCAATCTACTATAGTGTGTAAAATAGTGACAGATGATGTTGGGCAATACGAGCAAATCATATTGCTTATTGATTAAACTCACCCGAACTTGCAAAATTCAGGAAATTCAACTTAAGCACTATTTGCAGCAAATTCATTCGATCATCTCAACAAGTGTGTGTTACTTTGACATTTTGATACCACTTATGATACCTAAACATTGTTATACATCACGCAAGTTTTTTCCACTGTATTTGTCTACAATGAGATGCACAAATAGTACAGCACCCAATACTTAAACTTGTGTACATACTGTTAACCAATAAATGATTGTGCTCTATTGAAACGGGATGTAAAATCAAAGACCCCCCAATAAACAGAAAATCAGTAATACTCAATAAATAGTGGCTTACATTTGACTGCCCATCCACTTTATCCTATGTATTTATTGCTATATTTACCTAATTTACACTTGTATAGTGATAATGAATAGAGAATACATTTATGTAATTGGTTTCTCAAAGTGTCAGTTTTCTTTTCTTTAACCTCTTAAGGACGAAGCCAGTTTTGTACTTAATGCCCAGGCCATTTTTTGTAATTTTGACCAGTGTCCCTTTATAAGACAATAACTCTGTAACGCTTCAATGGATCCCGGTGACTCTGAGATTGTTTTTTCGTGACATATTGTACTTCATGTTAGAGGTAAATTTAGGATGATATTTTTTTATTTTATGTGTGAAAAAATCTGAAATTTGAGAAAAAAATTTAAAATTTTGCAATTTTCAAACTTTTAATTTTTATGCCCATAAACCAGAGAGCTATGTCACACAAAATAGTTAATAAATAACATTTCCCACTTGTCTAGTTTAGATCAGCGCAATTTTTTAAACACAATTTTTTGGGGTTAGGGAGTTAGAAGGGTTCAAAGTTCATCAGCAATTTCCCATTTTTTCAACAAAATTTACAAAACCATTTTTTTAGGGACCACATCCCATTTGAAGTGACATTTTTTGAGGCCTAGGTGACAGAAAATACCCAAAAGTGACACCATTCTAAAAACTGCACCCCTCAAGGTACTCAAAACCACATCCAAGAAGTTTACTAACCCTTCAGGTGCTTCACAGAAATTAAAGTAATGTGGAATGAAAAAAAATAAAAATTAACATTTTACATAAAAATGTTACTTTAGCACTAATTTTCTTACTTTTTCAAGAGGTAACACCAAAAATTGGACCTCACACTTTGTTACCCACTTTCCTATTAGCGCGCCAATACCCCACATGTGGTCAGAAACTTTTGTTTGGGTAAATAGGAGGGCTTGGAACGAAAGGAGCAATTTTGGAAAGCAAAGTTGGCTGAAACAGATTGCGAGCACCATGTTGCATTTACAGATCCCCTAAGGTACCTAAACAGCAGGAATTCCCCTCAAGTGACCCCATTTTGGAAACTAGACCCCTTGAGGCTTCTATTGAGGGGTATAGTGAGCATTTTGGACCCACAGGTACTTCACAGATTTTGATAACGTTACGTTGTCATATTGAAAATTGTCATTTTTTTTTCTCAAAAATGTTGTTTTAGCATCAATTTTCTCACTTTTTCAAGAGGTAATTCCAAACATTTTACCCACATGTTTGTTACCCACTTTTTTTATGAGCACGGTGATACCACACATGTGGTCTGAAACCTTCGTTTGGACAAATGGGAGGGCTTAGAACGAAAGGAGCAATATTTGAATTTTGGAAAGGAAATTTGGCTGAAAAAGATTGCGGGCACCATGTCGCATTTGGAGGACCCCTAAGGTACGTAAACAGCAAAAAACCACTACAAGTGACCCCATATTGGAAACTAGGCCTCTCAAGGAATTTTTCTAGATGTTTGGTGAGTACCCTGAACCCCCAGGTGCTTCACAGAAGTTTATAACGTTGGGCCATGAAAATAAAAAAATAAAATTTTACTACAAAATTGTTACTTCAACCAGGTATCTTTTTTTCACAAGGGTAATAGGAAAAAAAATCACCATGAAATGTATTCTGCAATTTCTCCTGAGTATGCTGATATCTTATATGTGGTGGAAATCAACTGTTTGGGCACACGGCTAAGCTCAGAAGGGAAGGAGTGCAATTTGACTGCAAAATTGGCTGCAATCAATAGCGTTGCATTAGGAGAGCCCCTGAGGTGCCTAAACAGTAGAGGTCCCCCAAAAGTGATGCCATTCTGGAAAATAGACCCCTCAAGGAATTTACCTAGATGTTTGGTGAGTACCCTGAACCCCCAGGTGCTTCACAGAAGTTTATAATGTTGAGCTGTGAAAATAAAAAAAATACATTTTTACCACAAAATTGTTACTTCAACCAGATAGCTTTTTTTTTAACAAGAGTAAAAGGAATAAAAGCAGCACAAAATTTATTGTGCAATTTCTCCTGAGTATGCTGATACCTTATGTGTGGTGGAAATCAACTGTTTGGATGCACAGCAGGGCTCGGAAGGGAAAAAGTGCCATTTGACTGAACATTTGGCTGGAATAATTAGTGGACACTATGTCGCATTTGTAAAGCCCCTAAAGTGCCTAAACAGTGGAGGTCCCCCACAAGTGACCCCATTCTGGAAACAAGACACCTCAAGGCTTTTATTTAGGTGTATATTGAGCATTTTGAATCCACGAATACTTCACAGAATTTGATAAGCTTAGGTTGCCATATTGAAAATTTTCATTTTTTTCACAAAAATGTTTCTTTAGCATCACATTTCTCACTTTTTCAAGAGGCAACAACAAAACGTGGACTCCACAGGTTGTTATCCAATTTCTTGTGAGCGCCATATGTGGCCAAAAACCTCTGTTTGGATAAATGGGAGGGCTTGGAATGGAAGAAGCACCATTTGAATTTTGGAAAAGTTGAAATAAATTGTGCGCACCATGTCACATTAGCAGGGCCTCTTGGGTACCTATACATCAGAAACCCCCCACAAGTGACCCCATTTTGGAAACTGGACCCCTCAAGGATTTTATTCAGGAGTATAGTAAGCATTTTGAATCCACAGGTACTTCACAAAAATGTTACTGCAGGAACAATATTCTCACTGTTAGGCTATGTGGCCATGATCCAGCGACAAAGCATCTAGTACACAGTGTCAGCCTTCTTGCAGAGATGTGAGTGTTGTCCACGGGAGAACGCAGCTGCCCATGCCCACGTTTGGGTTCAGGCTGCTTTGGACTTTAGTTCTATTCTACCTGCAGAGAACACTCATCTACGCAGCATAAATTGACATGCTGAGGCGCAGGAAGCTGCACCACAGGTTGGTTTATGATGCAGAGAAAAGAAGCACGCTGGACATGAGATTTCTTAAAATCCTTCCATTGTGCTTCTACTACACAATGCAGCATTATGGATGCAGGGAAAACACTCTGCGCACAGCCTAAAATTCTACAATGGATGAATGGATAGATGTCAAACATATATAACATCCCACCCCCCCCTACATATTCTAAGCTGGCGCCCTTTAGTGCCTTTCATGTGGCACTAAAGGATGCCTAGCCTTGTATTCAGCCCAAAAAGAAAAAAAAGAATTAAAATAAATGATGTGGGGTCCCGCCTATTTTTGATAGCCAGCTAGGGTAAAGCAGACAGCTGTAGCCTGCAAACCACAGCTGACAGCTTCACCTTGTCTGGTGATCAATTTGGAGGGCTCCCCAAGCTGTTTTTTTTTTAAATTATTTATAAATAAATAATTAAAAAAACAAAACAAACGTGGGGTCCCCCCAAATTAGATCACCAGCCAAGGTGAAGCTGACAGCTGGGGTCTGGTATTCTCAGGGTGGGAAGAGCCATGGTTATTGGACTCTTCCCAGCCTAAAAATAGCAGGCCGCAGCCACCCCAGAAGTGGCGCATCCATTAGATGTGCCAATCCTGGTGCTTCGCCCCAACTCATCCCGTTGCCCTGGTGCGGTGGCAAACGGGGTAATAAATGGGATTGATACCAGATGTGTAATGTCACCTGGCATCAAGCCCAGCAATTAGTGATGTCACGGCATCTATTTGATACCAGACATAACTAATTGACAGTAATAAAAAAAATTGACAACAAAAAAAAATTTTTTTTTGAAAAACCACTCCCCCAAAACATTCCCTCTTTCACCAATTTATTGAAAAGAAAAAAAAATTGGGTCCCTGTGATCCATTGTGAAAGTCCCGTGGAGATTCTGGACCTTCTAGAATATGGGGGGCACGTTCACGGAACGTATCCCCCATTTTCTAGGAGTGCAGACCCTCCATGTAAGGAGAGTGGGTGCAAAGAATCTGCACCCACCACCCCCCCGGGTCACAGCTGAAGAGTGCAGCTCTTTAAAAGCAAAGCAGGAAGCTGAGCTGACAGCCGCGCTCTGCACGTGTGACCGGCGTTCACTGTGAAGAAGTAGGGGGCCGCGGGGGATCAGAGCTGAGACAGGTACGGGGGACACCGGGGAACACCGGGGTGGGAATAGGGGGTGACCTGGCAGCGCCTGGGGATCAGTTTTCTGTCGTATGTGTCACAGCACATGCGACAGAAACCAGAGAAATGCGGCCGGCGCGCTGCTGTGCGCGCCGGTGTGTGCGCGGCCATCTTGGATTTTCGGGGGGGGGGTCGGGGGGGTTGAGGGGGACACTTTGGCGACACTGGGGGACCAGAGGGGACCGGGGAGAACATTTATCTCCCTTCTGACATGTTTGTTTATGCCAGATGGGAGATAAATCATTTTTTACCGGCGCTGCCATTTACTGTAACCTGATCATCGGTATACAGTGTATACCGGTCATCAGGTGAGCGGGGACCGGAAACACCGGCCTGAATCATGATCTCCAGGGTCTCAGCTACCCTCGGCAGCTGAGACCCCGGAACTTTTCCGACTCTGGGGGGCACTAGACCCTTTTTTCTGACTGCCGTTAAAAAGCGGCGGTTTGGAAGAAGTACCCTAATTTGTCGCCGTTAAAAAAGCGTATCGGCGGTCGTTAAGGGGTTAAAGGAATCATAATTAAAATGTCTTATTTCTTATTAAAGAAAAGCATCTAGTCTAAGGAATATGTAAAACCGCAAATAGGGATGTGATTTTGATAATTAGGATAGAACACATTGAAAGATTTTTTTTCTGTATTATTTAAATAAAATGAGAAATATGTTCTTTATAATGTGTGCGATATAATTGTGCTTTCCACTAGATGCAAGCGCTTATATTTTTTGTTCCTGTGTTATATAATAATATATTTTGCAGCATTTTTTTCTTATAAACACAGTTTACATTTCTTTTGTATTTAAAAACCAACCATTCATTTTTTGTGGTAATGCAATCTAAACCTTCAATTATACATAACAGCAAATATCTTGCTGATCCCTTCATTTTTAATATGTTTTAAATAATAGGGTTGTATGACTGATTTACATGGTGCTAAAACCCTTCTACAGACATACAAAAGGCAGATGGAGGAATCCTCCTAAATCCAGCTCACCATATGCGCTTGGAAGTCCTATAGATGGTGCACGGAAAATCTCCAGCCAAAGAGGTATGCACAAAATTCAGGAATCCGGCACGGCATCTTCATAAAAGAAAGAATTTTATTGTTCCATTAAAACCCAATAAATCGGACAGGACGCTTTTCGGGGATACCCTTTTCACAATCCGTCTCTAAATCCATCTGAAATTTGTGCATACCTTCTACAGACATACAGTAGATATCAGCCAACAACATTAGAAGAAGCCTCCCTTCTGTGAGAATCCAGTTTTGAGGTTGAAAATCAATTTACTTTATCTCTGTCCACCTCCCTCCCAAAAAATTGTTCCACAGAGGGAGTATTGGTAAAACTACAATGCACTGATAGTCATTCAGTCTCATTAAAATCAGTGGGTTTAGCAACACATATCTAAAATATATTGTCACCATAAAAGATACTTAACACTAGAACTACTGGACTCGTGACACCTATATAGAAATACATGGTGCAAAGTAGTCAAAATGACTACCTCAGTAGTTCTAGTGTTAAGTCATTCTAAAATTCGATTTCAGAAAGTAATGACAAATAAATTTTTAAATGATCCTGAATAGTTTATATATTTACTTGGTATTTTTTCCCCTAGAACTGTTACTCTACCTTACTGTACATTTGTTTATTAATGTAATGAAAATGGCCCAAATTTCGCGTTTCAAATTTGACGAACAGTTAACCACAAATATAACAAAAGAAGTTTCATGATTGGCCACATTACACTTTTTTTCTGTAATACATACAGTGATTCCTGGGCACATTGAGTAAATTTGGGGCATTTCCTAGATTCTATTGATTGAATATAATTTTCAGGAGCGGGAGAAGTTTGTTAAGCCCCTCAGTTGTGTGTATTGACAAACTTGGATTTGATTAATATGTATATAAGAGTCCCATTCCATCCTCTTTGGCACATAGCAAATTTCTTTGATCCAATATTCAAAAAGAGAAACTAAAAGAAACTAGTGTAACCTATTAAATCAAACATATTACCTATAGGCTGATTTTTCTTCTGAATATGATCTTGTGAACTTTCACATGATGTAACAATTCTATTCTGGGAACAAGAGCCATATTTTCAGGAATGTAAAATATACGATATATTACTGCATTATGCATTTAAAATACTTCATGCTGAACTGATTTCATTAAAGTTAAGATTTTATGTAGTGTGCACAAATGCACAAAAAAGATACTTAATCTTCAATTTAAATGGCTGAGAATAGTCACTGGGGGCTTGCAACCTGAGGCACTACAGATGTTTTAAAATTGCAAATACAAATGTCATTGTCTTCCAAGTAGAGTACAGTAGGTCACATGCTTTGCTTTTATTTTTCCAAATAACAATTACATTTCAGGAACAGTTCTACTGAAATGCTAAAGTTTGATGGTTATGAAATTGCATGGAAAATATAAAAAGGTACAAAGAATGTAGAATGTGAACAAAAATGTTTATTGATTATATATTTGTATAATTGATAAATTTGAGATATAAACGTGAAAAGTTCTACCTGCTTAAATACTCATCTTTAGAGATAAAAGAACTTGAACTTTAAAGTGTTGTGTTCATACCGAACACAGATTTTACAAAAACTTTACAAAAAAATAACATCATTGTCTGAGTTTGGCGTTTGGGTGCTTTACATCTGCAAACCACTCTTGTGAGCACCGCTATGCTCGGGTACGCTCGATGCTCAGCCCAATGTGAGCAGGTGGCAGTGACTGAAAGGCTCTCACTGAAGGTAAAAACAGGATTATTGGATGTAGTGTGTACAAAAAAAATGAAAAACTCCGACCTCCGAACTGTCCAATCAGTGACTTAATGAGGTTGGGGTATAGAACAGAACTTAGTTCAGCTGAACCAGCCGAACCCAAACTTCCATGGGCCTGCTTATCTCTACTCATCTCTTCCCATGTAAGACTTGAAATCTGGCAACTGTCTGCATCCAGAAGTCTGACAGCAATTTTTCTCCTGCTGGCTATTCTCAACATTTCTCTTCCAGACAGCTGTCATTGGGTGACTGTCAAGTGTAATTTATTGGGGTTTTGGTAGCTGTAACCAAATGTGTTTGATCAATTCCTGTGGTCAAATCACTAGGAAAAATAACTACAAGAAAGGAAAGGTATTTGTTATATGGTGTTGTGTTCTAGGATAAAGAGATATTCAAATACATTACTTTATATAAACTGCTCATACACAACTGTTCTTGATGCAGTAATTGCTTATTTTCTCAGTAGACATTGAGTGTCACCATCAGTTCTGTTACATTTGTTTTTTTCTTCTGATATTCAATTTTAATGCATTAAGTACTTTTAAAACATTAATTCTGACATTACACTCCGTTAACATCAGAACAATAACATTAATTTATTTTTTAGAAATGTATTTGACAATGTCACATTAAAATCTTTGTTTTAAAATAAGACACATGAATTGAATGCATTGAAATTTTGTGAATTTTTTAAAAGCACGTTCAGATTTTATTTTGCGGATTCTAAGCCGCTTTCCTTTTGTTTTCAATTGGTAAAAAGAACCTATTAAAGACAAATGCTTTATGTTTTAATTTCATGCTAACAATATTCCACAGCAAATTGTAGAAAGAGCTTTTATTCCACTGACTTCAATGGGAACATTTTGATTTGTTCATTTAATGTTGTTACAGTAAAAAAGAATGTTGTCAAGTATTTTATACATGCAGACAGATTTAGCAAGAAGAAATATTTAAAATTGTTCACAATAAAAACAAAAAAAAAACCCAAAAAACAAAAACAAATTAAGCTAAATAATTCAAGAGCTTGTCACCTGACTGCATTTTGGACTAAACTTAGAGAGGTCCTTGAGTTCTCAGCTCAGTCCCTCTATCAAGCCCGCTCGGCCAGGCCCCGCCCCCCGCACAGATTGGCCGCTCGGCCCTGCCCCCTCACGAATTGGATGCTCGGCCTGTCCCCGTCCCCCGCATTCATTCCCTGAACCCACACGGGGACCTCATATACTTGAATATAGTTACTTGAATGCATATTGTTTTCTCTACAATCATATAGAATCTCTATGACGAAGGCCTATATGTGAAGGTCGAAACGTTAGATCTATATTTTTCTGGACCTTTCTGCATCAACATGACTCTAATCTCTTTTTGTGTGCCCGAGTTGTTGTTTTGGCTATACTCCACCTATTAGACACCTCCCCCCAGGACTACTCCTCCTATTAGACTCCTCCCCCCAGGACTATGCCTCATATTAGACTCCTCCTCCCCCAGGACTACTCCTACTATTAGACTCCTCCCCCAGGACTCCTCCTCCTATTAGACTCCTCCCCCAGGACTACCCCTACTATTAGGCTCCTCTCCCCCTAGGACTACCCCTACTATTAGACTCCTCTCTCCCCAGGACTACTCATCCTATTATCCTCCTCTCTCCCCAGGACTACTCCTCCTATTACCCTTCTCTTCTCCCAGGATTAATCCTCCTATTATCCTCCTCTCTCCCCAGGACTATTCCTCCTATTATCCTCCTCTCTCCCCAGGACTACTCCTCCTATTATCCTCCTCCTTCCCCAGGACTACTCCTCCTATTATCCTTCTCTCCTCCCAGGATTAATCCTCCTATTATCCTCCTCTCTCCCCAGGACTATTCCTCCTGTTATCCTCCTCTCTCCCCAGGAATACTCCTCCTATTATCCTCCTTTCTCCCCAGGACTACTCCTCCTATTATCCTCCTCTCTCCCCAGGACTCTTCCTCCTATTATACTCCCCTCCCCCCCGGACTACTCCTCCTATTATACTCCTCTCCCCCCGGACTTCTCCTTCTATTATACTCCTCTCCCACCAGGACTACTACTCCTATTATCCTCCTCTCCCCCCAGGACTACTACTCCTATTATACTCCTCACCTCCAGGACTACTCCTCCTATTATACTCCTCTCCCCCCAGGACTACTCCTCCTATTATCCTCCTCTCCCCCCAGGACTGTTCCTCCTATTATCCTCCTCCCTCCCCAGGACTACTCCTCCAACACACACACACTGCACTGCACATAACATACCTCCCCCCAAAACACACACACACCCCAACACAAACCGCGCAACACACACACAGCACCACACACACAACGCTGCAGACACACAGCGCTCCACAAACAATGCAACTCACACAACGCAACACACAAACAACACCGCTCTCACACACCCCCACACAACACCCAGAACATTTACAGCGCCCTACACAAACATTTGGCAACTACACACAACAACCTCTATATATATATATAACAAAAATCATACATTAACTACACAATAAATTCTAGAATACCCGATGCGTTAGAATCGGGCCACCTTCTAATATAAAAACATAATTTAAGATTGTTACGGAGAAGACATCATACCACAACAATACCCAACTCCCAACATAGCAAAGTGGCTTTCAAGGAACCTTATGTTTCTGTAGTGTGGAAGTGTGAGTGTGAAGCCCGGTCGTAGTAGTCGCCCCAGGGACATCATTTCACCTTCAGGGATGCCACATGGTCTTCTTTAGTATATATGGAAACAGCTATGTCAGTTTTGTATGATATGTGTCGTGACACCACTCACGGTTTGCGGTCAGGGATATTAATGAACGCCACTGCAAATTTAACGAGCGCCTGGGGCTGATGGAGTCTGCAGTTGGATGGTGTGGCCTCCCGTGAGTGAGGCTGGCCCCAGGGGCTCGGGTGTGTAGAACAACAGGTCCCAGAATAACTCAGGCTCAGTCCGGAAAGTCTTCAACTCGTTTTTACTCACTGATGGTGTTATCGTGAGGTAACCCGGGCGATGCTGAGACAAACCAGGTGGAAACCAGGAGCTCCTTCAGGCCGATCTGAGGGTAACCATTAACTTGCCTTCCTAGCACTTCATTGTTCGGATAACCCCTGACTTGAAGTACCGTGGGGTCTATCCAGGGAGTCGCTACTGCCTTTTCTCCCTTTTTGGCCCGTTTGCCGGCAGCGTGGACCAGGTGAGATGGCTTCAAGCTCTGTCTCCTTATGGCTCTCTGTGTTGCTGCTGAGGCTCGGACTCTGTATGGTTGGTGAGGGACTTATAGTTCCCCTCACCGGCAGGTTTAGCAGATCAATAAATGGACGTCTACTCTAGGGACCTGTTCCCCGTGTGTGCCTAGTCACCAGCAGTCCCCGTACTCGACTGACTCTCTCTCTGTCTTTCTGACTGACTCACTGGTAACCGTTCTCCCCCACTAATGGCTACTTCACATGCAGGGTCTCACTAGCGTGAGTACACGTCTGCGTTTCCTAGTAACCGCCGCTCACCACTACCAGGCTGGCTCGTTAAACTCCTTTCCTTTCAACCTCTGCATCTTAGCTCCCAGGCCCTCCACTACACCCCTTGAAAAGAATTGAAGGCCAGACCCCTCTAGGGATTGCCCAAGGGTCCCATCTAATGGTGTGGGAGACCTGGTTACTATGTGTCTGTGCATACACACCTCTTTCTGGCCTTTAGAACTACCTGGAAGCACTGCCCCAGCATGGGTGCAGTACTCAGTGGTGCCTGACCAGGTCAGGGGCGCCATATTAGCATTGTCAAAAAATAGGAAGTGAGTAGATTAGCAGACAATCTGTGTAGATCTGAAAGGGAAACTGCATGGCATAAGTAAGGCAAGTATTTTGATTTTTTTATCGTTTAATATCCTGGGACATTTTTGAAAACAAATAGTCATGAATAGAAATGAGTGATCTTGCCAAGAATCACATTGGTTCAGGAACACCAAACCCACCTGAGATCGCCAATTGCATCAACGATTCTAGCAGATTTGATTGTCAATCCTATTCAAAACCATTAAATTCAATACGAGGCAAAAGTGATGTGTTGTAAAATGGTGTACGGGGGCTGTAAAAGAAATAAAATAAAAAAGGGTTAACGCAGTACTGAGTTTACCCACAGCTACAGCACTACCTCCAGATCCGCTAATTATTCCTTATACATATTCCCTGCTTTCCACTTTCACCGGAATCTCTGATTGGCTGCAATTGGACCATGCCCCCACCCTCTGAGACAGAGTCTGTGATTGGTTGGAATCAGAAAGGCTGTCTATGTCCTTATACTGGTGATAAATAAATAAATAAATTTAAAGTGTTGTGCAGTGCCCCCAGTATTGATACCTGCACAAAGAAAAATGAAGTTGCAAAAAGTACATTTGATATAGTTCAGACACATGCTGATTTCATAGCCTATTGTAATAGTTGAGAACATATCTATTGCAATGTGGAGTCAAAATATTGATCACCTGAATAGAAATAGGGTACCCAAACCCTGGCTTGGCCAAATACCCTCTAATAGTAGATTCCAATGTGGAACTTCAAAACAAAATAACAAAAAAACAAACTAATAATCATGGATTATTGCTTCTACGATGTGTGTGGCCCGGCATTTTCATTTTAAAAATCAAGAGATGCATGAGTGACAGGTGTTGGTATCTTGCTCCCAGAACCCTGGCAATACAGGCAAAAGATAATTTGGAGACCCATATTGGAGCCTTGAGATTAAAAACTAATCAGGCAGACAGCAGGACAGTGGGATCAATCCCCCCTATCTCCATAGTATCGTTGCTCACCAGGAACGTATGGTCCATGCAACACACAGGATGTGGGTTGGCATTTTAATTTTTAAAATCAAGTGAAGCATGAGTGACAGGAGTAGGCATCTTGAGCTCAGAACACTAGCAATACAGACAAAAGACAATTTGGGATGGCCATCACGTTTGTACCACTGGTCCGGAATTAAGCCTTCTCCGCAACTGTCCAAGTGGTCTCGCTGTAGACCAGAATATCGATTGTGCACTGTAAAATGGCGGCCTCCAGGCACCACACACTCGATCAGACCAGTGTCCTGCAGTATTCCCGGCACACTCTCCAGGTCAGTGGTGAGTCCATGTGTCTCTGTATTTTGACAGTGAGTCAGAGATGAATTGGGATCCAAGAAATCCACACCGCTACTGCACCAGCCATTCGCTTCCTGGGGAGTGGTGAATCAATTTGTGTGGGTAAAAAATGAGCAGTATCTGGGTGCTGCAAAACATTCGACTCCACATAGAGACTATAAATAATTGAATCAGTATTAGCACATTCAGCACGATTCCACCTCTGCTGCATCTGAAATGATAGTGAGCGGCCATAAAACATGACCAGCCACTGTGGGCTTCAGGCAGAGAATGTTTGAGCCGCATGATGAGCTGTGATGTTAATCAGGTTATTTGTGGCCACAGGTGGAGTTTCCCATGGACCTTCACCTGTGATCACAGGTAACCTCAACAGAGGTCACTCAGTTTCATGAGGTCACCTTCAAATTAGATGACATTACCTGTGATCAGGTGGAAGACCGTGGGAAACACCAGGTGTGACCGCAAATAACCTGAGTGCCGTCACCGCTTATCGCGCAGCTCACTCTGTCTCTGCTTGAAGTCTGTAGCGGCCGATCATGTTCTATGGCCACTCGCTGTGACTTCAGATGTAGCACAGCTGGAATTTTCATGGGATCTTGTGTGGATTACGTCAGACCTGGTTGTTTTGGGTGTTAATAAAGGGGTGAGGTGGGTTTTTTTGTATTTTATTTCAAATAAAGGAATTTTTTGTGTTTGTGTTTATTTGTTTTCACTTACAGATTAGCACTGGGGGGGTCTCATAGTCACCTCCCATTACTAATCCAGTGCTTAGTGGCTGCTATAAGCTGTTATTAACCCCTTATTTCCCCAATTACCACCACACCAGGGCAATCAGGAAGAGACAGAAAATTCTGGAATTGTCACATTTAATGGATGCAACAGTTGTGGGCTGCTGCAGGCTGCTATTCTTAGGCTCCCCAGTCTGAGAATACCAGCCCTCAGCTGTCA
Organism: Anomaloglossus baeobatrachus; assembly: GCF_048569485.1. NCBI lineage: Eukaryota > Metazoa > Chordata > Amphibia > Anura > Aromobatidae > Anomaloglossus > Anomaloglossus baeobatrachus. The sequence continues at coordinate 516,081,460 of NC_134354.1, forward strand.
GGCTTTATCAAGACTTTGTATCAAAATTGGGGGGACCGCATGTCATTTTTTAAAATTCTTTATTTAAGGAATTCTAAAAACCCTGCATGCGGTTCCTCTTATTTTGATACACAGCCAAGATAAGCGCATGGCTGGGGACTGCAGCTTGTAGTCTTATGCTTTATTTGTGCTGGGTATCATATTATGGGGGAACCCTACACCAATTTTTTTCTTTATTTTTTTATTTTTACTTCAAACTACAGTGACTCGAAGACAGGGTCTTTGATCGCAAGCAGCCTGACACACTGTCACACAGGCTAGGGGCATATCTGACTGCAACCAATCACAGACACTAGCACTGCCAGTGGGCAGGAGAAGCAGTGAATATGCGTGATGCTTATAAGCAGCCCCATGTGAGAGTGAGAAGCCCAGAAGAAGATACAGCTGCGCTGGAGACTTTGTAAGTATAGCGTGCTTGCTTTGTTTTAATTTGTCCTTTATATCCCGTGTTGCTGGATCCTGATCATTTGCTGGAGTTCCCTGAGAAATCCGGGCCTGGCATCCGGATACTTTTGAAACCGCGCGGGCCCGGATTTCATGCTGTCCTCAGATTATACAGCAGAAATTTGCTGACCGATTCCATTTAGAATGTCTGGTCCCTTGTTAGCACAAAAAGTATGATTTAGTATACTATTTTTAGACTGACAGAATGTTTATTTTGTATATTGCTCTCTCTGGTACCCATGAATGCAGTTTTGTACTATCACACTTTTGCGTTTTAATATTGTGTGATGCTTCACAATATCAACTGCAAGATTTTAGCTGCTGCTATCAAAGTTTATTTCAGAGATGTGACCTGAGAATTACCTTTGTGAGGCACATACCCCAGTGTAAGGCATTTTAGGATATTGATTTGGAAAAATGTTCACTATTTGCAAATGGTATCCTTAAAAGCATTATTTTTTACATGTGAATAAACTGAATGTTTTCCTGTGTCTAACACTTTGTGTGACAATTTTAAAATGAGATGCTTTATTTTACCTTAATTCACTTTAATGTTTTGTCAGTTAAAAATAAGAAAATTGTCAGAAAGACAGAAGGATTGTGCAAGAAAGTTTTGCCTTTGTATTATTGACAGTAAATTTTCTAACTACTGTGTTTTGTCAGAATACAAAGAAACATTTTTTGTAGTATGTTATAAGTTTATATCTAGAAAAGAGATGTTTGTGAAATTGCTTTTTTACCTGCTGGCTAGTTTTATTTATTTTCTAAAAAAAAAACAAGCAAACATAGAGTATTTTTGCAATCTAAGACAATAGGGGGGTAAAATAGTAGTCTTAAAATGAATCTGTCACCAGGTTTTTGTCACTGAATTTGAGAGCGGCATAGTGTAGAGACAGAGACCCTAATTAATCACTGTTAAGCGGGAGATGGGGGGCCTTATATATAGAGATGAGCAATCATGCCAAGGATAGGATCCGTTAAGGATTGCTGATCCTGCCTGAGATTGTGATCAGATTGATGATCCTAGTTGATCCGATCATTGATCCTAGACAAAGCAATTAAATTCAATTGGAAGCAAAAGTGATGTATTGTAAAATAGTGTAGGGGGACTGTAGAAGAAAGAGAATAAAAAAGGGTTAAAGCAGTACATACTTACCACTTCCCAGCGGCTGCAGCGCTACATCCGAGTCTGACAATTATCACCAATGCATATTCACTGGTTTCCCCTTCCACCGACATAAATCTTTAAATATAAAATAAATCTTTATTTTTATATAGCGCTAACAAATTCTGCAGCGCTTTACTTACATCAGGAACACTTTCCCATTGGGGCTCACAATCTAAATTCCCTATCTATATGTCTTTGTAGTGTGGGAGGAAACCGGAGTACTGGGACGAAACCCACGCAAATACGGGGAGAACATACAAACTGCTTGCAGATGGTATCCTTGGTGGGATTCAAACCCAGGACCCCAGCGTTGCAAGGTTGTAGTGCTAACAATTGAGCCACCGTGCCACCCACAGACATCTCTGATTTGCTGCCGTTATACCATGCCCCACCCTCTAAGATAGCATATGTGATTGAATCACACATGCTGTCTGTGTCCTTATACTATACTGGTTATAAATAAATAAAAAAAATGGCATAGGGTCCCCCATATTATGATACCCAGCACATATAAAGCCACAACTAAAGGCTGCAGCCCCCAGCCATTCACTTATCTTGGTGATGTATCAAAATAGGAGGAAATGCATGCGGCTGTTTAAAAATAATTAAATAAGTTAAAAAAAGAGTGCAGTTCCCCCCAATTTTGATACCCAGAAAAAGAGAAGCCTGATGCCTAACAGCTGAGGGCAAGTATTCTCAGGCTGGGCAGAACCCTGGTTATTGGGTGCCCCACAGCCTAAAAATATCAATCTGAAGCCGTACAGGATTGTCGCTCCCATTAGATGAGACAGTCCCACCGCTTTACCCAGATCTTTCCGATTGCACTGGTGCGGTGGTAATTGGGGCAATAAAGGGTTAATATCAGCTCACAGCTGACACTAAGCCCTAGATTAGTAAAGGGAGGAATCTATGAAATCCCTCATTATTAATCTGTAAGTGGAAAGAAATAAACATAAACACAAAAAAATCCTTGATTTGAAGTAAAAGACAAAAAAGCATTCTCTTTCACTAATTTATTAACCCCCAAAAACCGAAAAGGTCCGATGTAATCCACACGAGGAATATAAGACCGAACAATGCGAAGTTCAGGCTGAGACTGAGTGGTGACGTCACCTGGTTCTTTGGGGTCCCAGCTTGAGGTTCCCACGGCCCTCCACCAGTGATCACAGGTAACCTTACCTCAGGGGACCTCAACAAACTCTAAGTTCACAGACCTGCATCTCCTGGCAGATACTGCTTTTGGAAAGAGATAAAGATTTGGTGCTAACATTTTTACACCATATTTCTGCATGCAATCAACACCTCCTGGCAAAAAAAGTGCATCACTACCGCATGCAGTATGATGCGGCAATGATGCACTTTTTTTTGCCAGGATGTGTAGATTGGGTGCAGGAATAATGTAAAAAAATTTCAGCACCAAATCTGCATCTCCTGGCAAAAATGCACAAAAACTTGTTTTAATACTGTTTCAGTGCAGTTTTCTTTCAGGAGTTGCAAATTTGGTGCTCAAACCAGAGGGCCATGGGAATCTCCAACAGTGAGCAGAAATAATATGAGTGACAAACTGCTGATCGCGCATCACATTCTCTGCCTGAAGCTCACAGCAGGCAGTCATGCTCTATGGCGCTTGCTGTGAATTCAGATGCAGCAGAGCTAGAAGTGTTGAGGGACTTTATAATGTGGATTACATTGTACCTGGGTGTTTTGGTGGTTAATAAATTGGTAAAATAGGGTGTTTTTATATTTTTTTAAAAATAAATGATTTTTTGTGCATTTGTGTTCATTTCTTTTTACCTACAGGATTAGCGGTGGGGGGGTCTCATAGACATCTTCCATCACTAATCTAGGTCTTAGTGACAGTTATTTGCTGACAGTAACCCCTTATTACCCCATTTAAGACTGCACCAGGGCAATCGGGAAGAGCTGGGCAAAGTGTCGGGATCATCGCATCTAATGAACACGACAATCTTGGGCGGCTGCAGGCTGATATTTTTAGGCTGGGTGGGCTCCCAATAAGCATAGGTTTCCCCAGCCTGAGAATGGCAGCCTACAGCTTTCTGGCTTTACCATGGCTGGGTATCAAAATTGGGCATAACCGCACATTGCTTTATTTAATTATTTATTTAAATCATTTTTATATATTTTTTTTAAAAAATCCACATGCAGTTCGTTTTGTTTTAAACACAGCCAAAATAAGCACTGAGGGCTGCAGCCCCGTAACTGTGGCTTTATTTCTGCTGGGTATCATAATATGGGGGGACCCTACACCAATTGTTTTATTTATTTATCTATCCCAAATATAAGGACACAGACAGTGTGTGTGTGATTCCTACCAATCACAGATGCTGTCTCAGAGGGTAGGAACGTGGTCCAACGGCAGCTAATCAGAGATGCAAATGGAAGGGGAAAGCAGTGAATATGCATTAGTGAAAATTGTCGGACCCAGAAGTAGTGCTACAGCCACGGGGACGTGGTAAGTATGTACTGCTGTAACACTTTTGCATCATTTTTTACAGTGGCCAATCACAGCCATGCCAATACATGACATGGCTGTGATGGGTAGGGAGAGGTTGGATTTTGCCATCCGATCATTTACCAGTCCTTGGCAAGATCATCGACTTTTACGATAAATGCTCAGATGTCCGATCCCAATCCGATCTGGTCAAAGATTGTACTATTTTAACATTTTCCAATCTTTGCTGATCAGAATCACTCATCTCTACTTATATCAGCATTCAGAGAACTGATTAATCTGCAGCATAATAATCAGTTTATAATTAAAACAGCAGAAAGCATCAAAGTAAAAAATAAATCACTGGATTTAGGGTCTCTGTCCCTATATAATGCTGCTTTCAATTGGGGAAGTAATACCTGTAAACAGATTCCCACTGAAACTTTCTTTGTTTTAAGTACATTAAATATCAAATGTCACCTTAAAGTTCACTAATTCGTTGTGAATAGCAATTTAATGTAAATAATATTATATTTGACACAATATGAAAACAGCACAGCAGAAAATACAGTGGGTGAAATAAGTATTGAACACATTACCAATTTTCTATGTAAATATATTTCTAAAGGTGCTACCAGAATTTCTTACAAGATGTTGGTAGCAACCCTTACAATCCAAACATCTCCATAAATTAAGTTATAATATATCACAAAAGTGACTACACCCCTCAAATTTAAAAAAAAATAAAAATAAAAATATTTTATTATATCTTTTCGTAGGACAACACTTTGATTCAATGTAAAGTAATCAGTGTGCAGCTTGCTTAACTGTACATTTGGTATGCCTTCCAAATAACTTAATCCAAAGACACTGGCGTCTAAACCACTGTCAACAAAAGTGAGTACACCCTTAATTGAAAGTCATTAAATTGTGCCCAAAGTGTCAATATTTTCTGTGGCTATTATTATTTTAAAACTGTTTAAATTCTCTTGGGCATGGAGTTCACTAAATGTTCACAGGAGCCACTGGAATCTTCTTCCACTCCTCCAACATGGAGCTGGTAGATTTTAGAAACATTGCGCTTCTCCACCTTCCGTTTGAGAATGCCCCACAGATGCTTAATAGGGTTTAAGTCTGAAGACATGCTTGGCCAGTCCAGTACCTTTACCCTCAGTTTCTTTATCAAGGCAGTGGTTATCTTGGAGAAGTAACAAAAAACAAGTTCCAGCTCACCACTCCTCTGCATAGAATTACATGTGGGTCGGTGCACGGTATCCGTGGTTGGCATCCACAGCTGACATAATCTTTAGAAGGAAAACTAGGGAGGGAAACAAATCCAGCACCGTTGTCTTTAAAAATCTTGAAGTTTATTAGGACACATTAAAAAAAATGTTAATGAATCAACAAAATCTCTCCATATGCCTTTCAAGATCAGATAGTAGGGTGAGATCCTAAGTTTAGTCCCATTGACGTATCAGGAATCGATTAACTATTTAATGGCCACCAACCCATCATTCCTTATCAAGCCTCCTACGTGGATTATTCCTACCCTATATCTGCTAAGAGACTCCTGTGGATATAGTGGATGAGGGCAGGTATATCTCTCCCCGGTATTGGTCCTATGTGATCTAGCCTAGTCAGGATCACCTGGCTACAAATGGATTAATAGATTAATGCGAGGTGAAGGCGGATGTAAAAGGAGGCTGGGAAGTTGGGGGACGGTCTCCGTCTGGGAACACAGAAAGACTGTCTGTGTAGAAGACACTTGTGAGAGGGAGCATTGCTCGATGTCTGTATGGTTTAGCTGGAAAGGAGAAGCCCTCCAGTCTGTAATTAATATATCAACCTGTATAGTTAGTTGCCGGACAGGCAAGGATTTATTTCGTTGCTTTTTTTTTGTTTGTACTTCACTGCAATAAATCTGACCAAGCGTCAGTTACACCTGGAATTTAGCTGTCTACCCGAGGTGAATACCAAACCTACGTGCCCTTTGAACCCACCAAAGGAGGTCCCCGAGCGTGTTATCACACAGTTGATTAAAATCAGTTACTAGCCTCTCCAACATGTTTTACAATGACTGGATTAATCAGGAGACTGAAGTTCAGTATAGCCAACAACCGGTGCCCCATCAACTACGTCTGCTGCTTCTTCCTTCTCTGTCACCATGGCAATTGTTCTCACACAGGTTTTCGTCCATAGAACCTTGTCTTGTTTTCCTGCTATAGTCAGGATGAGTGAGAGCCCTTCAGCTCTTAAGGAAGTGGAAGTGCCCGCTATTTTTGACCAATCTCAGACACCAAGCACATCACATCTTTCTCAATCCACCATAAAACTCCCACCTGCACCTCCCGCTCAGACAATCAGATTGTCATGTACACCCACTTCCCGCTTTCTCAGCAGAGCAGCCAGCCCTCGGTCCACAGTTCTGGACATGGAAATGATTATTTCCTCCCACACTTGCCAAAGCTAAGAGATTCAGCTTCACCATATCCATTCTGTTGGCATTGGAAATACTGGCTTTCAGCCTGATGGATACAGTCGGTATACAAAAGGTGATGGCCGAGACAGTTCCCAGTACCATTTCGCCCAGAAGCCATTACTTCTGTAATAAAGCATGTCGCAGACAATATCACCCGGTCCTTGAAAAATTGTGTCTGAAAAAGTGCATTTCTCCATTTACATCTAGACAAGCAAGCATGGTAAGAGGCATTACATTTTGCTTACTGGGCACTGGGTGACTCTGGTTGCTACAGGAGCCTGCAGGGACGGGGCTGCTGCAAAAGTCTTGAAATCTCCAGGGCTTGCAGGACAAACCACTGTATCTACCACTTCCTCTACTGCTTTTCCTCCTCCACCTCTTCTAGGGCCTCCACCTGTGCCCTTAACCTCTCCCTTAATGTGACAAACATTTCAATAGTGCAGAGAGTATCCTCCCACCTCCATACTGCATAGCCAGGGCTCACCACAATCAGGAAGTTTTGAAATCAAAATATACTTAAGAATACAGTCACACAGCTACAGAGTTGCAGCTACCCTTGCCAAATTTCAGCAATGACTGTCTCCACTGAAACTGGAACCAGGGAAGGCTGTGCGCAATAATGGTTTTTAGATAGTGTATGTAAATATGTAGACCTCTAGCTTCCCCTGTGTGTGTATATATATTTATATATATATATATATATATATATATATATATATATACACACAGTACAGACCAAAAGTTTGGACGCACCTTCTCATTCAAAGAGTTTTCTTTATTTTCAGGACTCTGAAAATTGTAGATTCACATTGAAGGCATCACAACTGTGAATTAAAACATGTGGAATGAAATACTTAAAAAAGTGTGAAACAACTGAAAATATGTCTGATATTTTAGATTCTTCAAAGTAGCCACCTTTTGCTAGGATTACTGCTTTGCACACTCTTGGCATTCTCTTGATGGGCTTCAAGAGGTAGTCACCGGAAATGGTTTTCCAACAGTCTTGAAGGAGTTCCCAGAGATGCTTAGCACTTGTTGGCCCTTTTGCCTTCACTCTGCGGTCCAGCTCACCCCAAACCATCTCAATTGGGTTCAGGTCTGGTGACTGTGGAGACCAGGTCATTTAGCGTAGCACCCCATCACTCTCCTTCTTAGTCAAATAGCCCTTACACAGCCTGGAGGTGTCTTTGGGGTCATTGTCCTGTTGAAAAATAAATGGTGGTCGAACTAAACGCAATCCGGATGGAATAGCACACCGCTGCAAGATGCTGTGATAGGCATACTGGTTCTCTATGCCTTCAATTTTGAAAAATCCCCAACAGTGTCACCAGCAAAGCACCCCCAACACCATCGCACCTCCTCCTCCATGCTTCACGGTGGGAACCAGCCATGTAGAGTCCATCCGTTCACCTTTTCTACAAAGACACGGTGGTTGGATCAAAAGATCTCCAATTTGGACTCATCAAACCAAAGCACAGATTTCCACTGGTCTAATGTCCTTTCCTTGTGTTCTTTAACCCAAACAAGTCTCTTCTGCTTGTTGCCTGTCCTTAGCAGTGGTTTCCTAGTAGCTATTTTACCACGAAGGCCTGCTGCACAAATTCTCCTCTTAACAATTGTTCTAGAGATGAGTAGGTGTATCCAAACTTTTGGTCGGTACTGTATATATATATATATATATATATATGCATAAATATATACTAGAAGGTGGCCCGATTCTACGCATCGGGTATTCTAGAATTTACGTATTGTGTAGTTAATGTATGATTTTTGTTACACATATATATATATATATATATATATGTTTGTGTAGGGCGCTGTACATGTTCTGGGTGTGGCAGGGGGTGAGAGCGGTGTTGTTTGTGTGTTGCGTTGTGTGTGTTGTGTTGTTTGTGGAGCGCTGTGTGTCTGTAGCGTTGTGTGTGTGTGTTGCGCGGTTTGTGTGGGTTTGTGTGTGTTTTGGTGGGAGGTATGTTTTGTGCAATGTGTGTGTTGTGCGGCATGTGCGTATATTTGCGTGTGCCACTGTGCTTGTGTGTTGAGTGTTGTGTGTGTGCAGCGTTGTCTGTGTGTGTGGATGTCTGTGTAGGGCGGTGTTTGTGGTTCCCAGTGTGTGTGTGGTGTGTTGTGCAGTGCGTGTGTGGCGGTGTGTGTGTGTTTTGTTGGGAATTGTGCATCTTCCATCGTGCTCCATACCCCATGCTGCGCACTCCACATCGTGCTCCAACCCTCATGCTGCGCAACCCCCATCGTGCTCCATACCCCATGCTGCGCACCCCCCATCGTGCTGCATCCCCCATGCTGCGCACCCCACATCGTGCTCCATCCCCCATGCTGCGCACCCCCCATCGTGCTGCATCCCCCATTCTGCGCACCCCCCATCGTGCTCCATCTTCCATGCTGTGCACCCCCCATCGTGCTCCATCCCCCATGATGCGCACCCCCCATCGTGCTCCATCCCCCATGCTGCGCACCCCCCATCATGATCCATCCCCCATGCTGCGCACTCCCCATCGTGCTCCATCCCCCATGCTGCGCACTCCCCATCGTGCTCCATACCCCATGCTGCGCACCCCACATCGTGCTCCATCCCCCATGCTGCGCACCGCCCATCGTGCTCTATACCCCATGCTGCGCACCCCCCATCGTGCTCCATCCCCCATGCTGCGCACCCCCCATCGTGCTGCATCCCCCATGTTGCGCACCCCACATCGTGCTCCATCCCCCATGCTGCGCACATCCCATCGTGCTCCATCCCCCATGCTGCGCACTCCCCATCGTGCTCCATTCCCCATGCTGCGCACTCCCAATCGTTCTCCATCCCCCATGCTGCGCACTCCCCATCGTGCTCCATCCCCCATGCTGCGCACCCCAATCGTGCTCCATCTCCCATGCTGCGCCCTCCCCATCGTGCTCCATCCGCCATGCTGCGCACCCCAATCGTGCTCCATCCCCCATGCTGCGCACTCCCCATCGTGCTCCATCCCCCATGCTGCGCACCCCAATCGTGCTCCATCCCCCATGCTGCGCACTCCCCATCGTGCTCCATCCCCCATTCTGCGCACCCCCCATCGTGCTCCATCCCCCATGCTGCGCACACCCCATCGTGCTCCATCTTCCATGCTGTGCACCCCCCATCGTGCTCCATCCCCCATGCTGCGCACCCCCCATCGTGCTCCATGCCCCATGCTGCGCACCCCCCATCGTGCTCCATCCCCCATGCTGCGCACTCCCCATCGTGCTCCATCCTCCATGCCGCGCACTCCCCATCGTGCTCCATCCCCCATGCTGTGCACCCCCCATCGTGCTCCATCCCCCATGCTGCGCACCCCCCATCGTGCTCCATCCCCCATGCCGCGCACCCCCCATTGTGCTCCATCCCCCATGCCGCGCACTCCCCATCGTGCTCCATCCCCCATGCTGCGCACCCCCCATCGTGCTCAATTCCCCATGCTGCGCACTCCCCATCATGCTCCATCTTCCATGCTGTGCACCCCCCATCGTGCTCTATCCCCCATGCTGCGCAACCCCCATCGTGCTCCATCCCCCATGCTGCGCACCCCCCATCGTGCTCCATTCCCCATGCTGCGCACTCCCCATCGTGCTCCATCCCCCATGCTGCACACTCCCCATCGTGCTCCATCCTCCATGCAGCGCACTCTCCATCGTGCTCCATCCCCCATGCTGCGCACGCCCCATCGTGCTCAATCCCCCATGCTGCGCACCCCCCATCGTGCTCCATCCCCCATGCCGCTCACCCCCCATTGTGCTCCATCCCCCATGACGCGCACCCCCATCGTGCTCCATCCCCCATGCTGCGCACTCCCCATCGTGCTCCATCCTCCATGCCGCGCAATTCCCATCGTGCTCCATCCCCCATGCTGCGCACCCCCCATCATGCTCCATCCCCCATGCTGCGCACCCCCCATCGTGCTCCATCCCTCATGCTGCGCACCCCCCATCGTGCTCCATCCGCCATGCTGCACACCCCTCATCGTGCTCCATCCCCCATGCTGCACACTCCCCATCATGCTACATCCCCCATGCTGCGCACTCCCCATCCTGCTACATCCCCCATGCTGCGCACCCCCATGTGCTCCATCCCCCATGCTATAATAGTTCTCCTATTATACTCAGAGAGGAGTATAATAGGAGGACTATATTAAGAGGAGTAGTCCTGGGGGGAGAGGAGTATAATGCCGGCTCCCTGCACATGTGTACCAGGAGCCGGTGTACGCTGGTAACTATGATACACATTGGGTAACTAAGGGACCTTAGTTACTTGATGTGTATAATGGTTACCAGCGTACAGCGGCTCCGTCACGATCCCAGCAGCGCAAGGTTATGTCTGGTGCTGCTGGGATTGTGACTAAGCTGGTGTATACTGGTAGCTATGATACACATCGGGTAACTAAGGGACCTTAGTTACCCGATGTGTATAATGGTTACCAGCGTACACCGGCTCCGTCACAATCCCAGCAGCGCAAGGTTATGTCTGGCGATGCGTGCGGAGGGCCGGGGCGAGTGGCCAATCCATGCGGGGGGGATGAGCCGAGGCGAGCGACCAATCCGTGCGGGGGCCATGGCGAGCCCAGCAACCAATCTGCTGTGTGTCACCGTAAGGACATGTGTCAAGGCAAGGACACAATTTTGGAGCAAGACAGACAGACAGACAGACAGAATAAGGCAATTATATATATATATATTTATATATATATATATATATAGTCCCTGACGAAAGCTTTTAACCTGACTTTAAATTTATCCATTGGTTTCATAAATGACTCTTTCAAAAGCTGAAACCTTCCCAAATGTGGTTTAGGTTATGAATAGTGATGAGCGAGTACTAAAAAGCTCGGGTGCTCGAAGCTCGGGCCGAGCCTCCCAAGATACTCGTGTACTCGGCCCGAGCAACGAGCCCAATGTTATCCTATGGGAGACCCGAGTATTTTTGTGAAATGACCCCCCGGCAGCATGTAGAAACCCTAAAAATGTCACAAAAGTCTCAGAAGAGTGCTCAAATGACATGGCAACAGCATGGGGAAGACCCCTTGAAGCATTTATCACTCAAAAGACACAGCTGTGAACAATTTTGTCCGCGTTTCACGCCATTTGTACGGACTCACCAGAAAACCTTCCAAAATGACCCCAAAATGATTTTTCATGGCAGAAATGTTAAGGGCACATACCCAATAGTGAGATAGAGCTGGTGTATGTTACTTTTTGAGATTAATACATGAAATATTTTACGTGAAAACATTGTGTGGCACTCCGATGTCCCTGAGAAGAGACGTACATGAAGGCCTCTTGAGTCTAATGTGCCCATTTTGCGGAAGTGAGTCTTTGTAGTATTTTCCTTTGCCAGGGCAGTCCAAAATTGTGAGGTTCACCAATGCCCCTGCATACAGACGTGCATGAGGGCCTGTAAACCTGAAGTGCCCATTGTAAGGAAGTGGGTCTATTGTAGTATAGCCCTTAGGCAGGGCAGCCAAAAATTGGGAGGCTCCACATTGTCCCTGGATAGAGACGTGCATGATGGCCTGTAAACCTGAAGTGCCCATTGTCAGGAAGTGGGTGTATTATAGTATAGCCCTTAGGCAGGGCAGCCAAAAATTGGGAGGCTCCACATTGTCCCTGGATAGAGACGTGCATGATGGCCTGTAAACCTGAAGTGCCCATTGGAAGAAAGTGGGTCTATTGTAGTATAGCCCTTAGGCAGGGCAGCCAAAAATTGGGAGGCTCCACGTTGTCCCTGGATAGAGACGTGCATGAGGGCCTGTAAACCTGAAGTGCCCATTGGAAGGAAGTGGGTCTATTGTAGTATAGCCCTTAGGCAGGGCAGCCAAAAATTGGGAGGCTCCACGTTGTCCCTGGATAGAGACGTGCATGAGGGCCTGTAAACCTGAAGTGCCCATTGTCAGGAAGTGGGTGTATTATAGTATAGCCCTTAGGCAGGGCAGCCAAAAATTGGGAGGCTCCACATTGTCCCTGGATAGAGACGTGCATGATGGCCTGTAAACCTGAAGTGCCCATTGTAAGGAAGTGGGTCTATTGTAGTATAGCCCTTAGGCAGGGCAGCCAAAAATTGGGAGGCTCCACGTTGTCCCTGGATAGAGACGTGCATGAGGGCCTGTAAACCTGAAGTGCCCATTGGAAGGAAGTGGGTCTATTGTAGTATAGCCCTTAGGCAGGGCAGCCAAAAATTGGGAGGCTCCACGTTGTCCCTGGATAGAGACCTGTTAGGTTCTTAGTGCCTCCGTGCTTGCATTTAAAAACCGCACGTGTGTGCCTGTTGGTGGCAGCTTTCCGCTGCATTTGTGTGAGTTTTGCAAAAACTTGGATATAACGCACAAGTCTAGTCAATACACATCAGCACAGCATTGCAAAATGCGCAAGGGCGTTGTCAACGAACAAGGAAGTGGACGTGATGGTGGTGCAGGCAGAGACCGAGGTTGTGTGCAAGCTCTAATTTCGCCACAACAAAGGGCCACATCTAGTCGCTCGCACGTCCTGTCCCAAATTCTTGGGGACCGCAGCAGTACACCGCTCTTGAACCAAGACCAGTGTCAACAGGTTGTTAGTTGGATAGCGGATAATGCTTCCAGTCAGATTGGCACCACCACAAACACTCTGTCTTCCACACGGTCAAGTGTCAGTAGCCGTGATACTGCACCGCACATTTCAGAACCTGATCCTCCTTCCTACCACCAGGCCGAGTACACGTCCACGGACATTACTGATCCCACACTTGGACACTCGGAAGAGCTGTTCGTTCACGTTTCCATTCACAAATTCTGGCCTCTCGCCAGCTCCTGTTGAAGTGGGCCATGACGAGATTGTATGTACAGATGCCCAAATATTTGAGCAGCCACGTTCTCACGAAGTTGGCAACGTGTCTCAACAAGGGGTGGACGATGATGAGACACAATTGTCAGGAAGTCAGGAGGAGGAGCAGGGTGCGGAAGAGGAAGACGACGTGGTGGATGATCCAGTAACTGACCCAACCTGGCAGGAGGATATGCAGAGCGAGGACAGCAGTGCACAGGGGGAGGGAGGCGTAGCATCCCAACAGGCAGTAAGAAGCAGAGTGGTGGCCACAGGCAGACGTCAGGCAACTGTTCCCCGGAACAACACGACACAAGGTGCCTGTACAAATGTTAGGTCTTCCCGAGTCTGGCTGTAATACTATTGTATGTATTGAGGATTTCGATTGCGTTAGGGCAATGACAACCAGAGACGAGTTCTTGGTGCAAGACGTTTATAATATGCAACCAGCAAATATGTACATAAACGGAACAAAAACACAGTAGAACATAAATACAGGAAATACCTTCCAGGGACGGAGCGAAAGGGAATTCCCGGGACCGCGCACCGGACTCCCCCAGGGAGACCACCAAGAGCGAACCCCTATACAGGGACTGTCTGGCAATCACCCCAGAAGCCCTAAACGCGCAGCAGCCGGGACACAAAAGGGCAATAGGTAAGTCCAAAAATGTCCGTACGTGATGTGAGTCCAGAGTGGTATTAAACGGAAGGAACCGGGCAGAAGTGCCGACCAAAGACGGCAAACGGAGTCCGGGCACAGCTAGATGATACCAGATGAAGTCCAGAGTCGGTGTCGGTTGTTTTCCAAGAGGATCCGAATAACAATCAGGAACCAAAAGCAGCAGGGCAGGAGCACACAGGAAGCAGTATACTCAGGCACTGGACTAAGCTTTAGGGGCGGCTTTTAAACAGATGGACAGGAAGTAGGGCAACAGAACAGAAAACTCCATGTTAACAAAGGGCAAGCTCTTTCAAAAGAAAACTGGAAAACCCGGAACTCTGACACTGGCAGTTTTTTAAGTTGGCTCCAGATGATTCTAAAAAGGCCATTTGCAACACCTGCCATGCCAGCATCAGCAGGGGTACCAAAACTAGCAGCCTGACCACCACCAGCATGATCAGGCACATGTCAGCCAAGCACCCGACTTTGTGGGAAGTACAACAGAGTCGAGGAGCAGTGCTTGCTGATGTCACTGCTACGTCTTCGCTGGTTGTGCATGCGAGCCAATCCCCTGTCCATGCTGCCTGCGAACAAGCCTCCTCCACTCCTGCACCTGCAGTTGCCTACGCAGAAAGAACACCATCATCAAGCACGTCCTTGTCCCAGCGCAGCGTTCAGTTATCCATTCAGCAAACCTTTGAACGCAGGCGCAAATACACTGCCAACACCCCACATGCCACAGTTCTAAATGCTAACATTTCGCGACTGCTTGCGCTGGAAATGTTGCCTTTTAGGCTGGTTGAGACAGAAGCATTCCGCGACCTGATGGTGGCAGCTGTCCCACGTTACTCGGTCCACAGCCGCCACTATTTCTCCCGGTGTGCCGTCCCCGCATTGCATAACCACGTGTCACAAAACATCACACGTGCCCTGAACAACGCTGTTTCAGCCAAAGTCCACCTAACCACAGACACGTGGACAAGTGCATGTGGGCAAGGCCGCTACATCTCGTTGACGTCACACTGGGTTAATATTGTGCAAGCTGGGACCCAGTCTGAGCGAGGGACGGAACACGTCCTTCACACACCAAGTTTTGCAGGCCCTACCTCAGTCAGGGTTTCACACACACTCTACAGCTCCGGAATGTCATGCTCCTCAGCCTCCTCCTCCTCCTGCGCATCCTGATCCACTTTACCCTCCACACCAGTCCCAAGCTGGAAGTGTCGCGGGCGGAGGAGGGGACGGTGCGCTCTCCCACTGCTCGGGTCCGGCTGACGCTGCTCTACGGCTGCTGCTGCTCATTGGCTCGAGCGATGGCCGGATCCCGGGGACTCGAGCGGCGCTACTCGCCCGTGAGTGAAAAGGGGTGGTTTGGGTTTTGGGGATATTGTCCGTGACGCCACCCACGGTTGTGGTGATTGTGTGGACACCACCGCTGCTCTGGACGGGGATCCCGGGAGCCTGTGACAGGGAGCAGCTTTGTTGTTATTTCTCCCCTCCGTGGGTAGGGGGGTTGGTTGTCCCGGGGCCTGGTGATGGGGTAGATATGGATGACAGGCGGGTTGCGGGGCCTGATGAGGTGCAGGGTCGCAGGGGCAGCGCTGTGCCACACGGCACGGAGGTACTCACTCAGCCCAATGATGATGACACAGTTCACGGTAAAACAAGTGGCTGGATGGATGGGTCACTCGGACGGCTGCGGTTGTTCCTCCCTGCAGGTTAGTGATGACTGTCTCTCCCTGCACCTAAGTTAAGTGTTGGTAGTGATGGTTTCCCAACGGTAACCCGCTCCCCGACCTGGATATGGGCCGGAGGAGCCCCTTTTGCCCACAGGCGCTGGCCCTGGGAGACGGTTGCCCTTGGCGGTGGCGGTGTCTCCCCTTCACGGTTGTACGGTTACCTTCTATCTGGACTTGGCTGTTTGGAAACCCTGAGGTTCCCTTCACTAACGGATTTGGCAAATTCACGGCGACACCAAGCCTTGCCGGGATCCGAAAGTCCTCTGCCAATGGTGCTGGCTTCTCTTTGTATACCGGTCCGGTACGACCGGGTCACCACCCGTCCACGGTCCTTACGGCAGACTCCAATTGGCCTCCACTGCAGACGGTCACCACATCCTGCCAACCTTGCTGTCCTGTCCGGGCCACACACCCGGACCAACTTCAGGCTCTTTGCTGTCACTTTTCTCCTCTCTACTACTTTCCTCCTTCCACTTCCTTAGCTTAACTCTCACTGCCTGTGTTTTCCCTCCTCCTCGGTGGGTGGAGACCAACCGCCTGGCTCCACACCCTGGTGTGGACAACAGCCCCTGGGGAAGGCAACAAGGATTTTGTGTTTTGACTATGATATGCCTGCAGGGAGTGTGGGGTGTTTAAGTGTTGTGCTCTGTGGCCCCTGGCTTGTCCAGGGCGACACAGAAGCACTGCAGCACTGCCTCGGCGAAGCGGCAACAGGCAGTGCTGAAGCTAATCTGCATAGGTGACAAACCCCACAATGCAGAAGAGGTGTGGACAGCTCTGAAACAGCAGGCAGATCACTGGCTCACAACTCTGAACCTAAAGCCAGGAAAGGTCGTGTGTGACAATGGCCGGAACCTGGTGGCGGCTTTGAGGCGAGGCCAGCTGACACATGTTCCATGCGTGGCCCATGTGCTCAACCTCGTGGTTCAGCGGTTTCTAAAGTCATACTCAGAGCTGTCTGATCTGCTGGTAAAAGTTCGCCGCCTGTCTGCACATTTTCGAAAGTCACCTACTGCTTCAGCCGGCCTTGCCGGCTTAAGACGCCGTTTGCATCTTCCGGCACACAGACTGGTGTGTGATGTCCCCACGCGTTGGAATTCAACTCTGCACAAGTTGGTCAGGATATGTGAGCAGAAGAGGGCAGTTGTTGAGTACCTGCATCACCTAAGCCGTCGGGAAATGGGTCAAACTCCACACATAACACCTGAGGAGTGGAGATGGATGTCCGACCTATGCACCATCCGCCAAAACTTTGAGGACTCCACCAAGATGGTGAGCGGCGATGACGACATTATTAGCGTCACCATACCGCTTCTCTGCCTTCTAAAATGGTCTCTGCTCAAAAAACAACCATGATGTATTGCAGGCGGAGCGCGAGGAGTTTGAGCAAGAAACAGTAGTGGGTGTGGGTGATGATAACACACAGCCCAGCCTCGTCTCATCACAACGTGCAGTGGAGGACTATGACGAGGAGGAGGATGAAGACATGGAGCAACTCTCTGGCCAAATTGAGGATATGACATGCAGTCATATCCTCGGTTCAGCGTGGCTGGCCAGAAGACAGGGTAGATGATGAGGAGGAGGAGGAGGAGGACAGCATGTTCAGTCATCGTGTTGGTCAGGATACTGAAGTGATGGCTGTTAAGAGTCTGGCACACATGGCTGACTTTATGGTAAGCTGCCTGTCTCGTGACCCTCGCGTTAAGAACATCTTGGCCGACAATCATTACTGGTTGGTAACACTGTTAGACCCACGCTAAAAGGAGAACTTTATGTCTCTTATTCCCGAGGCGGAGAGGTCAGGCAAAATGCAGCAGTTCCAGAAGGCCATAGTCACGGAAGTAGGCAAAGCATTCCCCTCACAAAACGCTAGCGGCATAGGTCAGGAATCAGTGGACAACCAAGGCGTACAGCCGAGAGGGGCACAAGTCCAATCCGCCAGAGGTAGGGGAACAGTCTTTAAGATGTGGGACAGTTTTCTCAGCCCCTCACATACCACAGCCCCTGAGGTGAGGGGTAGTGCCACAAGAAATCCTAAGTTTGGCCAGATTCTCAAGGAGTACCTTGCAGATCAAACAACTGTACTCCGACATTCCTCTGTGCCTTACAATTAATGTGTATCCAAGCTGGACACGTGGCATGAATTGGCTCTCTACGCCTTGGAAGTCCTGGCCTGCCCTGCCGCTAGCGTTTTGTCAGAGCGTGTTTTTAGTGCCGCAGGTGGAATCATTACAGATAAACGTACCCGCCTGTCAACTGTAAATGCTGACAGGCTGACTCTGATCAAGATGAACAAGGGTTGGATTTGGCCAGACTTCACCACACACACCAACAGCAAATTACAGCGGAATTTAAAGTTTGTAACGGGAATTTGCCATGTACCTCCACTCACCCATGGTAACACACTTCTGGACTTTGGCTAATCGCTGGACTGCTCCTCCTTCTCCTCATGCGCCATCATGGTGACCGTTACAATAGTTAAGCCGTTGTTTCAGGTATACCCCCAGTGGTAAATTTTTTCGCCCATTCTTTCTGAATGGGCATTACAACGACAGGAGACCCGCTCCTTTGCAATGGGAACAATGTTTTGAGGCCCTCATGCACATCTCTATCCAGGGACAATGTGGAGCCTCCAAATTTTTGGCTGCCCTGCCTAAGGGCTATACTACAATAGGAATACACTTCCTTACAATGGGCACTTCATGTTTACAGGCCATCATGCACGTCTCTATCCAGGGACAATATGGAGCCTGACGCTGCCACCGACTGCCACACACATGCTGTTTTTAAATGCAAGCACGGACGCAATAAGAACCTAACTGGTTTTTAGGAGCGACAATTACTGAGAAGTCTGACACTATCAGACACTGCTGACTGACGTGTATTATACACTAGACTTGTGCGTTATATAATAGTTTGTGCAAAACGCGCACCTGTACGCTGCCACCGACTGCCACACACGTGCTGTTTTTAAATGCAAGCACGGACGCAATAAGAACCTAACTGGTTTTTAGGAGCGACAATTACTGAGAAGTCTGACACTATCAGACACTGCTGACTGACGTGTATTATACACTAGACTTGTGCGTTATATAATAGTTTGTGCAAAACGCGCACCTGTACGCTGCCACCGACTGCCACACACGTGCTGTTTTTAAATGCAAGCACGGACGCAATAAGAACCTAACTGGTTTTTAGGAGCGACAATTACTGAGAAGTCTGACACTATCAGACACTGATGACTGACGTGTATTATACACTAGACTTGTGCGTTATATAATAGTTTGTGCAAAACGCGCACCTGTACGCTGCCACCGACAGACACACACGTGCTGTTTTTAAATGCAAGCACGGACGCAATAAGAACCTAACTGGTTTTTAGGAGCGACAATTACTGAGAAGTCTGACACTATCAGACACTGCTGACTGACGTGTATTATACACTAGACTTGTGCGTTATATAATAGTCTGTGCAAAACGCGCACCTGTATGCTGCCACCGACAGACACACACGTGCTGTTTTTAAATGCAAGCACGGACGCAATAAGAACCTAACTGGTTTTTAGGAGCGACAATTACTGAGAAGTCTGACACTATCAGACACTGCTGACTGATGTGTATTATACACTAGACTTGTGCGTTATATAATAGTTTGTGCAAAACGCGCACCTGTACGCTGCCACCGACTGCCACACACGTGCTGTTTTTAAATGCAAGCACGGACGCAATAAGAACCTAACTGGTTTTTAGGAGCGACAAATACTGAGAAGTCTGACACTATCAGACACTGCTGACTGACGTGTATTATACACTAGACTTGTGCGTTATATAATAGTTTGTGCAAAACGCGCACCTGTACGCTGCCACCGACAGACACACACGTGCTGTTTTTAAATGCAAGCACGGACGCAATAAGAACCTAACTGGTTTTTAGGAGCGACAATTACTGAGAAGTCTGACACTATCAGACACTGCTGACTGACGTGTATTATACACTAGACTTGTGCGTTATATAATAGTTTGTGCAAAACGCGCACCTGTACGCTGCCACCGACAGACACACGTGCTGTTTTTAAATGCAAGCACGGACGCAATAAGAACCTAACTGGTTTTTAGGAGCGACAATTACTGAGAAGTCTGACACTATCAGACACTGCTGACTGACGTGTATTATACACTAGACTTGTGCGTTATATAATAGTTTGTGCAAAACGCGCACCTGTACCCTGCCACCGACTGCCACACACGTGCTGTTTTTAAATGCAAGCACGGACGCAATAAGAACCTAACTGGTTTTTAGGAGCGACAATTACTGAGAAGTCTGACACTATCTGGACTGTTTTAGACTGTGTACACCAGCCCCAGATATGATGAAGGCTGGTATACGGTCACCACTAGGAATGGCTATATACCCTGCCTGCCTGCCTGCCTGTATACTGCTACAATAGTCCTGACAAGGACTCTTCTGGTCACTAGCCTGTATTCCGACCTGGCTATACCCTGCCTGTATATAGCAACAATAGTCCTGAGAAGGACTCTGCTACTGTACTCCGACCTGGCTATACCCTGCCTGCCTGTATACAACTAGAATAGTCCTGAGAAGGACTTTTGGTCACACTGTTTGCAGCCCTGCAACTGAAAAAGCTATAAAGGGCCGCAAAGCTTTCCCTGAATCAGCGACACTCTCCCTGCACTGACTGTCTGGATAGCTGTGAGCAGAGCACAGCGCGCCGGCCGGTATAAAGGCTCGGTCACGCTGTGCAGGCCGGCCAATCACTGCAATTCCACAACTAACAGGGCTGTGGCATTGCAGTGGTCTGCCAGCCAATCCCTGCATGAGGGCTGGCTCTCAAAAGAGCGCCAACATGCAGAAATGAAGACCATGAGTACAGCACGAGTATCGCGAGATTACTCGGTCCCCGCCGAGCAGCCCGAGTACAGCGATACTCGTGTGAGTACCGAGTAGTTACAAGCATGCTCGCTCATCACTAGTTATGAACATAAAGTTGCTGCAGAAATGAAATATTGATCATTTAATGAACACAGAAAGGTCAGATTTTAGTAAGACGCCCTGTTATATAATGCACCCAATACTAGTTTACATCCTCACCTTTGCTCACTAATTGATCACTTAATTATTGGGTATGTATGAAAAGAAACCCAGCACCCCAGACCTTCAGTTGAACTGCAACTTGACCTCTGACAACATTCCAAAAATCCACCCTGCGACCAAAGCCTTGATTATCAAGAGGCTGAAGAAAGGATCCACTGTAGAGGTGGCTGGCATCTTTAATGTGTCTCTGCGTCAAGTACAAAGAATTAAAAAAAGATTTGAAAAGACTGGAGATGTTTTTGACAAGCCCAGGTCTGGCAGACCCCACAAGACAACTGCTCAGGAAAACCGTTTGTTGGTTAGAAAATCCAAAGCCAGCGTCTCTTCCACTGCAGCAGAGGTCCAAAAGGCCTGGTCACCTCAAGTTCCTATGTCAACTAGAACAGTTTGTAGGATTCTGTCTCAAAATGGCCTCTATGGTCGAATCAGTGCCCAGAAGCCAGCACTAAACAAAAGGCAATTAAAAAACCATGTGGTATTTGCCAAGTCCCACAGCCAATCAGATGGACACTGGAAAAGAGGCAAAAGGTGGATTTCTCTGATGAATCATCAGTTGAATTACACCACAGCCACCGCAAATACTGCAGGAGACCTACTGGAGCCCGTATGGATCCAGAAAACAGTTACGTTTGGTGGTGGAAAGATCATGGTCTGGGGTTACACTTAGTATGGGTGTGTGCGAAACATTTGCAAGGTGGAAGGCAATATTAATAGCCTAAAATATTAAGAAGTATTAGCTACCTCTTACATTACCAATCATAAAAGGGGTCAAATTCTGCAGCAGGATTGTGCTCCATCTCATACATTCATCTTTACAACAAAGTTCCTCCTGGCAAAGAAGATCATGCAAGGTGTCGATTCGTATTGAATTGATGATGCCCTACAATTTTTTAATTCACTTTCTTTATCTATCTCGTTCTGTTTTCAAGATAAAAATGCTAACTCTGTTTTTTTCCACCAGGTGGCGCAATAGGTGGTTTCATTGCGTAGTGCATGGCTACTTTAGTGTACCTAGACACCACTTCTATGCCTATAGCTTCTGCCATTCTCAAGTTAATGGCGGTGGACAGGATATGGGTGAACACACTGTATATATACACTACAGTTCAAAAGTTTAGGGTCACTTAGATATTTCCTTATTTTTGAAAGAAAAGCACATTTGTTTTTCAATTAAGCTAACATTAAATTAAACAAAAATACATTCTATACATTTGCAAAAATTTGGTTTTGAATGCAATATCTACATAAGTGTATAGAGGCCAATTTCCAACAGCCACCACTCCAGTGTTCTAATGATACATTGTGTTTGCTAACTGTGTTAGAAGGCTAATGGATGTTTAGAAATCCCTTGAAAACTCTTGTGAAAGTATGTTAGCACAGCTGAAAACAGTTTTGCTGATTAGAGAAGCTATAAAAATGACCTTCCTTTGAGCTAGTTGAGAATCTGAAGCATTACATTTGTTGCTTCTATTAAACTCTCAAAATTCCCATAAAAAGAGAACTTTCATGTGAAACTCGACAGTCTATTCTTGTTCTTAGAAATTAAGGATATTACATGCGAGAAATTGCCAAGAAACGAAAGATTTCCTACAACGGTGTGTACTACTCCCTTCAGAGGAGAGCACAAACAGGCTCTAACCAGAGTAGAAAGAGAAGTGAGAGGCCCCGCTGGACAACTGAGCTACAAGACAAGTACATTACAGTCTCTAGTTTGAGAAATCGACACCTCACGGGTCCTCAACTTGCAGCTTTTTAAATAGTACCCGCAAAACACCAGTGTCAACATCTACAGTGAAGAGGCGACTTCGGAATGCTGGCCTTCAGGGCAGAGTGGCAAAGAAAAAGCCATATCTGAGACTGGTTAATAAAAGTAAAAGATGAATATGGACAAAAGAACATAGACATTGGACAGAGGAAGATTGGAAAAAAGTGTTGTGGACAGACGAATCAAAGTTTGAGGTGTTTGTATTAAACAGAAGAACATTTGTGAGATGCAGAACTACTGAAATTATACTGGAAGAATGCCTGACGCCAACTGTTAAGCATGGTGGAGGTAATGTGGTGGTCTGGGGTTGCGTTGGTGCTGGTAAAGTAGGAGAGTTCTATAATGTAAAAGCGATTTTGAATAAGGAAGGCTATTACTCCATTTTGCAACACCATGCCATACCCTGTGGACAGCGCTTGGTTGGAGCCAATTTCATCCTACAACTGGACAATGACCCAAAGTGCACCTCCAAATTATGCATGAACTATTAGGGAAGAAGCAGGCAGCTGGCATTCTATCTGTAATGGAGTTTATGGAATGACCAGTCCAGTTACCAGATCTCAACCTTATTGAGCTGTTGTGCGAGCATGGGGTGAAATATCTCTAGATTACCTCAGCAAATTAACAGCTAGAATGCCAAAGGTCTGCAAAGCTGTAATTGCTGCAAAGGGAACATTCTTTGACGAAAGCTAAGTTGAAAAGAGAAAATTATTATTTCAAGTAAAAATCATTATGTCTAACCTAGTTAATGTCTGGACTATATTTTCTATTCATTATGCAACTCATTTGATAAATAAAAGTATGATTTTTCATGGAAAAGACAAAATTGTCTGGGTGACCCCTAACTTTTGAACTGTAGTGTATATACAGTATATATGTATTATAAACATAAATTTGGCCATGGTTAATGCTCCGAGTGGATAGCAAAATGGTATCCCTCGGGAGTGGTGCCGACTCCGGTAGACATATCAAAAAAGGAGAAAAAGGAGATAAGGCACGGGTAATATGCAAAATATAAGTTTTTTATTAAGACAATACAACATGGTATAAAAACACATACAAAAAGGATTGGGTCAGGGGGGCGTGGGTAAGGACTGTCAATCCTTATGTGAAATGTGGGGTAAGAGAAATGCCATACAGAACCAGGCCAGGTTGTATTAACAGGTACAGCGGCTCAATCTATGGGGGCGCACATGAGAAGACCTTGTGCATGGGAAAATGCATATGTGCCTATACAGGCATGTAATTAAACATGTGTCCCCCAAAGAACATAGTAAAAACAGGTAGCAAGGTGAATACAAAAACACCAGTCTCTCCAGTGGCTATGAGGCAGTGCTAGGGTTAATGAAAATAAAGCCACAGGGCAGAGAATGTGCATTAAAGTAGTGAGCACCCTGTACCTGTATATAAAGGAGCCGCTGTATTGCCTGGTGGTGAGGAGGGCTGGCTCTGGAGGCAAGAAGTGAACCTCCAACAGCCGTTTCGCAGACGCTTTTTCTATAGGAAGTATATATGTATGTGTAAAAACAATTTGTGGCAATCAACCCATAGTCTTCAAACTACTTTTTTGGTAATTTAATTGCAGTTTTAAATGTGACCGAATTAGCGGTCATATGACTCAGTCACTCTGTGACCACTGTGATCCAGCTGTGATTTCATCATGTCTAGTGGTCACATGCTCCAGACACTTCTCAGCACAGCTCTCTCAAAAGAACCTAAGCAATGACATGTTGTTTTGAGGCAATGTATTTTTAATGTGGTAAACAACAGTGTACGGAGCCAGTAGACATGGCAAGGAGTAAGCCAGAAAGCGTCAATGCAATATGACAGCCTATATAATAATAGCAATGATGGAAAATGTTATATAATTGATTAATACCAAGGACTTAAAAAATTGCTTTTGCCTTTTTTTTCCTTAATGTAAAAAAACTGCACTACAGAATGATTTCAGCTACCACATTCCATATTTATATCTTTATACTGCCAATAGGTTACCAATATGATAGCTGCTTTGTCCTAAATGTAGGGCTGATATGTGACAATCCTTTTTTAATTAGGCTTAAGAGCCAGTAAACTCCAGATAACTATTCCCTTGTCAATAGCATTGCTGTATTAACAGCTATCTGTGTTTTCTAAAATGTATTGCTTTAAAACTTTTGTCTTACAATGGCTGCAATACTAAATTTCTGCATCAATTTAGTATGTGCAGTTTTACAGAAAAGTTTAGGATCACATATCCCTGATTAAACACTTCTATAGAGACTAATAAAGCAACAATGGATAATAGTTGTGAATTTAAGTGCTAAAAAAACCCCAACAAGCTGACTTTTTATTTTAAAAAGTATCTACCACCTCCTTGGGACTGCCCTTTATTTTTAAGAAAATGGTGGGCAGCTTCAGACTAAAGGCCCAGTCACACACAACGACTTACCAGTGATCCCGACAACGATAAATCCTGATAAGGATCGCTGGTAAGTGGCTGGGAGGTCACTGGTGAGATGTCACACAGTCAGGCTTTACCAACGACACAGTAACGATAGTAGTAGCCACCTGTATAATGATCTCGGCGGTCATTGGGACCCTGTCACACAGCATCAAACACAGCGATGCGTCCTACCCAGCAGGACATCGCCTTTGAAGAAAATGGTCCGGACTATTCTGCAGCGACTAGCAATCTCACAGCAGGGACCTGATCGCTGGTAGG
Source organism: Anomaloglossus baeobatrachus (assembly GCF_048569485.1). Classification (NCBI taxonomy): domain Eukaryota; kingdom Metazoa; phylum Chordata; class Amphibia; order Anura; family Aromobatidae; genus Anomaloglossus; species Anomaloglossus baeobatrachus. Next base: position 516,106,849 of record NC_134354.1, read on the forward strand.
TGTCACACATAACAAGATCGCTGGGGAGATCATTACTGTGTCACAGAAACTGTGACTCTACAACAATGTCATTAGCGATCTCATTGTGTGTGACGGGACCTTAAACTACCCTTATTAGCAAAACAGGTCTTAAGTGTCCTTAATGTAACCCTAAAGATATTCCTAGTAAATGTCAAGCCAAAACTACCAGGTTGTGGAATCCCAATATGCTGTAGAGCAGGATCCAACAATCTTCCATAATGAAAGGGGCGATAAATAAAAAAACAAGTTGATGTGGCCATAAAAAAAGTGATTGAAAAAAATACCATGAACAATGACAAAAGTAGTATAGAATTAAGTAACAATATGACATCTGGTAAATCAAACATGAATGTAGTGTTCAGTCCCCCCTATAGTTGTCATTTTAATGACATAAAAAAATTACACAGAAATATATCCCGATTTTATATCAGGACCAAATTGTGAACAAAATAGTCAGTAAAGGTTTTTCTTGTGTCCCGAGAAGAGGGAAACCATTAGGTGCGATTTTTTTTTACTGAGTCTATGTGTGCCACAGAAAAATAAAAAAACATGGTTAAGCTGTAAGGGCTTTTAGAAATGCTCATGCCCAAAGTGTAATGTATGCCAATACGCTTTACAAATGCAAAACATTCACATGAATACGGATATAAAAAAAATTATTAACTGCAATACAAATCTTGTAGTTTATTATATATACTGCAAAAAATGTGAAATTAAATATATTGGTTGTACAATAAGAAAATTAAAAAAACGGATAGCGGAGCACAATACAAATATTAAAAATAAAAATTCAGGATATTCAGGCGCATGTAAACATTTTGTGGAGAAACATAATGGTGAGGTACAAAACTTTATGCTTTACGGTATAGAGAAATTAGATACTCAGGTTAGAGGGGGAGATTTACGTAAAAACTCCTATTAAGAGAATTATATTGGATTAGAAAATTAGATACAAAATACCCTGAGGGAACGAACTATAGGAATGATGCATTGTATTTGTATTGATTTACGTGGAGAAACTCATGGAGTGACTTGTCATTATGTAAATGATCTTCACATGTGTATTAATTGCTAATGGATGTCTATGCGATCATTGGTTGTTGAATCTGTAATTATATAACCCTGGATTATAGTGATTTTGTATCTCAGTGACTAAGGGCATGTTTGCCAGAAACATGTTGATAGTTTAATCCAACCATTATGATGGTTTTGAATACCCAAATAAAGTTGAAGATTTTAATTATGGGGCTCGCCACTTTATCCTTTGTAATCTTCTATAACCCAGCACTGCCACATAGTTTACTAAGCTGTTAACAAATTACAACATCATTATAATATAATATAATATTTATTCGTTTATATAGCGCTATTAATTCCACAGCGCTTTACATACATTGGAAACACTGTCCCCATTGGGGCTCACAATCTAAATTCCCTATCAGTATGTTTTTGGAGTGTGGGAGGAAACCGGAGTACCCGGAGGAAACCTACGCAAACACAGGGAGAACATACAAACTCATTGCAGATGTTGTCCTTAGTGGGATTAGAACCCAGGACCCCAGCAGCTGTAAGGCTGCAGTGCTAACCACTGAGCCACCATGCCACCCTGGTAGAGTGGTTACCATTTTGTAACAACTTAGCAAATACATGTCAGTACAGGGAAAAGGGCCACAGCGGGTTATGAGATTCTACCCAGCACAGAACCCCACAACCCGGAAGTTCAAACCCAACTTTTGTTAGATACATGTGTTGTGTAGGAGGACAGAAGAGACACCTGGGACCTTTTTTGTTAATAGTTGGTAGTTATAAAATTCACCAGTCTGAGGTTGCCAATTTTTTTCTTACATAGGTACTCTTTAATTTAGTAATATTTTAAGTTTTATTATAAAAGTGTAGAGAATAATTTGCACTTTACATTTTCATTTTACATGAATTAGCAATGCAAAACATTTAAAGCTATTTTCTTTCTTTTCCAACTTTATTTTGACCTTTGCAATATAAAAGCAATTTCATTCATTTACTAAAGCATGTGTTCCGATTAGCACCCTTCAGATTTTAGGTTTCAAGGATAGAGAAATGGTAGCTGAAAACAGTTCTTTTAAATTCATAGCTTCATGTCAACACTTGCACACAGAAGTTGTTCATAGCATTACATGCAAATGAGTATGTGAAATGTTTTCTTTCTAAGTCTCCACAGATAGTAATACTTACATGCAAATTAGACTATGAAGTCTTCCAAGGAATGTCAGATGCTTGTTCTCAAGATAAACACCAATTAATCCACCCCTGCAAAAAACATTAGGGACAGAACCCCTACAAAGGATATCAAGACAACTATTTTACCTAGTAGGACAGCATATTGCAATCAGGAAAATATTGTCATTCCGCACTTGTACAATCTGCAAGTAACAACATTCTGCCTGCCAAGGAAAAGAACTATAATTTGCATACTGTTTAAGGAATATTGACATACATTAATAAAATAGTATTTTGTTACATTGGTGCTGATGTTAACTTAAAAGTTAGCATTCTGTGCAATGTTCATGTTTTAATTAAATTCAAGTTGTCCATCGGCTTGCCAAATATAAGATATATAGTACTTGTCACCCTTCATTGGCTTCATGTATTTTAAAATAAAGTAAAGATTAGTGTTTGGCTCAAGTGTATAAACCAGGAAATAACTTTTCTACAAGTTTTTAATCACTGTAGAATTATAAATCAGTCTTGGTAGAAGAATAAGGCTACAATGAGTATCACATTTACAGTACCAGTCAGAAGTTTGGACACTGCTGTTCACGCAATGGTTTTCCTTGCTCATAATGAAATATGAATATTGAAAATTCAGTTTGAACCCTGCAAAACCACAAAGAGATACATATAAAAACAAGGGCTAAAGAAAAGTTTGAAATAAACTAGAATATTTGTTAAAACTTAAATTCATCAAGGTACCCTCCAATTTGACACTGACGATGAAATCTTTATGCACTCTTCCCATTCTGTCATGCAACTTTATTAGGTATCATCCAAGATAGAAGGAAAAGCCAAGCACAACTTCCAGCCAGTAATTATTGCACCTCATTCACCTGTCACGGTGGGCAGACTTTTCACTCCTAAGTATGGATCTGCAACTGGCGGTGCAACTTCATAGAGCAAGCACATAACAATCAGAAAAAAAGTGTAAGAATGGAAGGCACTCACCAGTTTTTTCTTGCAGAAAAAATCTTATTTATTCTTTACAAAAAGACCAACATCCTAGGAAGGAGGGGGAGAGGGAGACACGGACCACACACAGACGACAGCTGTTTCGCCGGCTGCCAGCTGTCATCTGTGTGTGGTCTGTGTCTCCCTCTCCCTCTCCTTCCTAGGATGTTGGTCCTTTTGTAAAGAATAAATAAGATTTTTTCTGCAAGAAAAAACTGGTGAGTGCTTTCCATTCTTACGTTTTTTGCAACTTTATTAGGTAGCCACCTGAAAGGCATTAAAATAGTCTTGAAACAGTTTCTGTCAGAGTTGAGTATTTGGTTGGCTTCTTTGCCTTCACTGTGTTGTTCAACTCATCCCAAAACATTTCAATTGGGTTGTGCCTAGGTGATTGTGGATGCCATGTTGCCTGATACAGAATTTCATCCCTCTCTTTCTTCATCACATAATTCTTATATAGTATGGAGTTATGTTTTGGGTTATCGTCATGTTGCAACTCAAATGTTGGTCCTACTAAGTGCAAACCAGATTGGACGCCATATTTTTGAACAATAGTATGGTAGTCATGTTGGGTACATGTGTCTTGACATTTGATTAAATCAATGACAATGGCAACACTAAAACATCCCTCACTATTACACTTCCTCTTAATGCTTCATGGTGGGCACTACACTTGTAAAAACCATCTACTTGCCTTTTTAATCCCACAATAAACATGACAGTTGGTTTGTAAAAATCTAAAATTTTGACTCTTCAGTTTATACAGATTTCTAAGGTCCAGTCCTTGTGTAATTTGCTTGTTGTCCTCTGTTATTCTGTTAACTACGTAAAGACCAGGCGATTAGTCATTTTTGCATTTTCATTTGTTCCTCCACTTATTGCAAGAGTCATAACCTTTTTATTTTTTGCCAACATAGCCATGTGAGAGCTTGCTTTTGTGGAAAGAGTTGTACTTTTGAATGATTACATTCATTTTATCATCCTTACAAAGGTAAGAGGATAAAAAATTCCAAAGGTGGCAAAATAGCAAAAAAAGGGAAATTCTACATTTGTTTTTTGAGTTTTTTTATTTCCAGAGTTTATTGTACCATAAAATTAACAAAGAGTATAATTCTCTAGGTTATTATGTTTACATAGGAACCAAAGATGCAAAGTTTTTGTTTTATTCAAGTGGTGAAAAAAAATGTTTTTTTTTTAAATATCTTGCTTGTGTTGTGTCTTTCCAAAAGCCATGATATATTCAATTTTTGGGATATGAGGCTGTATCAAGAATTATTTTTTGCACCCCGAGCTGATTTTGTTAATAATTGTATTTTGGGGTACGTACGATATTTTGATCACCAGTTATTACATTTAGTTTTTTCTGTTGTTGCGGAGGCCAGAAAACAGCAAATTTCCCATTTTGTTTTTTTTCTCATAGTGATGTCTACCAATCAGAAACATTTATTTTATATTTTGATAGATCAGACATTTACGAATGCAGCAATATCAAATATATGTTTTTTGTTATTATTTCTTAATTTTTAATGTGGTAATGGGGGTGACTTAAACTTATTATTTTTTTCATATTTTTTGTTAATATAAACTTTTTATTGTAATATTTTTTTCTAATGTATTTATTTTTTTGTAATGTATTTAAATCAGATGAGGCGTTTTTGACACATGGAGAGGTAGGACAATAGTGTGTAGAAACCAAGCATATTAAAAAGTACACCTTGACATGATTGGATGGCTTTTGCCATCTTTATTCAAAAATCACCAAGGACTTTACATCTTCATTAATCTCAGTGTGCTTCGGCATTGTGTTTTTATATGTCTGTTTAATGGCCAAATACAGTGTCTTGTAGAAGTATTTCACCCTTAGCATTTTTCTTGTTTTTCTATCTCATAACCTTGAATTTAAGGTTGGTAGATTGCTGAGAGGTTTCAATGTGAAGTTGGAATCCACTTGCATTGAAGCCAATGAGAGAAAGGTCACATACAACCATACAACTATAGAACCAAAAATTGAACATTGTTGAATTTTCTCATTGTTTTTATTGTACAGTTACAGGTTGCCATGCAATCTAACTGATGATTATTATGTAGAAGAAAGAAGCAATCACCATAATTTTCAAATAATGCATCTGTGTACACTGTGCATAGCTTTTAGGCAAATTAGTATTTTGATCATATAAGTTTTTTGAGTATTTTCCAACTCAAAGTTATATAAACTTGAATGCTTATTTATTTGAAATATACCAGGTTATGACTATTTGTATAAGGAGGAAGGGTGAGGGCTATGAATAACAGCCACTTTTTTCAAGGTGTACATAATTATTAGGCAGCCTGTTTGTTTTCCTTGCGGAGACTGACACACCATTCTACCTAAAGGTGGCACTAGAAGTTTGTCTACTTCCTCACTTAAGAGACAATTTGCATATTTCCCAAAGGAGCATTGCGATTTAAAGTCTCCTCAACACTGGAATGCTGGAATGTTGTCAGTGCCCGCAAGCAGAATAGCTTCCCATTTATAACCCATCTTAGCCTCTCATACAGCCAGATAAGATCTCATACTTTGCACTGACAAGGCGCAACACCACGAAACACGGTTGTGATGGTGGGATATGGGGGAGGTGTAATTTGCTGTACAGATTCCTTTTTTAGCCTGGTTCACTGTCCATTATTTGTACTGCTTCTGTGTACATTTCTATTGTTTGCAAGTAATCACCCCCTATAGTGCAAGGTTATAACCTCTTGAGGCGCTTCCGTTCCCTGGGTGTAGGGGAAGGTGGGCCTAGAGTCCAGCCAACTGTAAAACTTTTGCTTATCTGGGAGATTCAGTCAGTCTGTTTGAGACCTTGAAGGAATAAAGATTGATCCTCTGGGAGAAGCTGGGACTTCTCAGAGAGACGGGGACATTTATGCCACTACTGGACAATTTTACCCTCTGTTTTGTGGATTATGTTATGGACCATTTGATTTGCTTGGAATAAATGCTCTTTGGATTGTACAGCCATCTCTCGCTCTGTTGATTGTGTGATATGGGAGAAGGACCCCGTGACAACTGGGGGCAGCAGTGGGATCAACACAGCACAGTCCAATGGAGATCCACCCACAGAGTGAGTACAGAGACTGTACCATATCCAGTCTACAGGAGAGAGCCAGAGATCTGAGCCTGAGCTACCAGGGACTGAGTAAAGAAAACTTAATTGATCTACTGGTGGATGCGAGCCAGTCCACCTCCTCCCAGATGTCTGATGGACAAGCACTAGGGACGGGGAACCCTGCCCCAAAAAAACAGTAGTTGGTGTGGTTTGAAGAAGAAATGGAAGCTCTTGGCCCCGGTGTATCTTGGGAATATAAGGGGCAGGCTGCTCGCCGAGCACAGAGGAAACAAGAAGCAACGGAGTCCAACAGAGGGAGTAATGTGAGTTGGAGTGTAAACCCAGTAATCCGGGAGCCTGCACGAATCACCCGGGCGGACTTCAAGCAATTTGATGAGGCTTCCGGCGATGTGGATGGGTTTTTCAAGGACTTTGAGCTACACTGTGCCATGGTGGAGGTTCCCCACTCTGTCTGGATGCGTTTGTTAGTGGGACTCCTGAACGGAACTCTAGCAGAGGCTTATCGCACCATTGACTCACAGCGGAACCAGGATTATAACATTGTAAAACGGACTATCCTGGATTACCATGCCATCACCCCAAACTCACATAGGGCCCAATTCCGAGACTTCCCATGCACCACGGGGGATCATTTAGCATGTATGCCCTTAAGATGTCCCAGGCATGTCGGAGATCGCTGGAAGTGGAAGACGCCTTCACTTTGGAAGACGTTATGCAGGTATTTCTTATAGAACAATTTCTTTACAAGTGTCCCTCCGAAATACGGGAATGGGTCAGAGAGCGCACGCCATGCACCTTGGATGTAGCTGCAGCCCTGGCTGATGAGGCCCTTACAATCCGACTGCAATGGAGGGGGCTTCTGGACAATAAGACACAGCCTGCTCCTGCTCCCTAGCCCTCTCCAGTTATATCTGCCCCTCCAACCAGCTGCAGGCCGATGACAACCACGGCTCCCAATCCTGGGCCCCAACAGTTCCGACAACGCCCTGGTGGGATCACAGAGAGGAGATGTTATGGGTGTGGACAACCTGGGCACCTGCAATCCAGTTGTCCCGCAGGGATTCAGAGGGACTCCCACGCACCTCTATCTCATCCGGAGCATTTGGTGCATTCCATCCCGCCTGAGGAAGCGTTATCACCACCTAGACCGGAGTGTACCACTGACCCCTGCACCATAGATCCCCCTGTTGGAGTGTATGTCCTCCGGCCTTTGTCACCAGTTTCTCCTACTGCCTTCTCCAGAATGCACACTAGAGGAAGTACGACACAGAGGAGATGTTATCGATGTGGACAGCCTGGGCATTTGCAAAACACTTGCACTGTTGGTCAATTGAGGAATGACCTTGCACCAAATCGACCTGTTCATTCTCTACAGCCGAACACAATGGGGGAAGAGTTCTCACTAGTGATGAGCGAGTACGCTTGTCACTACTCGCACGAGTATCACTGTACTTGGGCTACTCGGCGGGTACCGAGTAATCTTGCGATACTCGTGCTGTACTCGTGGTCTTCATCCCTGCATGTTGGCGCTCTTTTGAGAGCCAGCCCTCTTGCAGGGATTGGCTGGCAGATCACTGCAATGCAACAGCCCTGTTAGTTGTGGCATTGCAGTGATTAACCGGCCCGCATAGCGTGACCGAGCCTTTATACCGGCGGGCGCGCTGTGCTCTGCACACAGCCATCCAGACAATCAGTGCAGGAAGAGTGTTGCTGCTTCAGGGAAAGGTATGCGGCCCTTTATAGTTATTTCCGTAGCAGGGCTGCAAACAGTGTGACCAGAAGTCCTTCTCAGGACTATTGTAGTTGTATACAGGCAGGCAGGGTATAGCCAGGTCGGAGTATGGGAGAAGAGTCCTTCTCAGGACTATTGTTGCTGTATACAGGCAGGGCAGGCAGGGTATAGCTAGGTCGGAATACAGGCTAGTGACCAGAAGAGTCCTTCTCAGGACTATTGTAGCTGTATACAGGCAGGCAGGCAGGGTATATAGCCATTCCTAGTGGTGACCGTATACCAGCCTTCATCATATCTGGGGCTGGTGTACACAGTCTAAAACAGTCCTGATAGTGTCAGACTTCGCAGTAATTGTCGCTCCTAAAAACCTGTTAGGTTCTTAGTGTGTCCGTGCTTGCATTTAAAAACTGCACGTGTGTGCCTGTCGGTGGCAGCGTACACACGTGCGTTATATCTGTTATATCTGTACAGCGTACAGATATAACGCACAAGTCTAGTGAATACATGTCAGCACAGCATTGCAAAATGCGCAAGGGCGTTGGCAACGAACAAGGAAGTGGACGTGATGGTGGTGCAGGCAGAGGCCGGGGTCGTGGGAAGCTCTAATTTCGCCACAACAAAGGGCCACATTTACTCGCTCGCACGTCCTGTCCCAAATTCTTGGGGACCGCAGCAGTACACCGCTCTTGAACCAAGACCAGTGTCAACAGGTTGTTAGTTGGATAGCGGATAATGCTTCCGCTCAGATTGGCACCACCACAAACACTCTGTCTTCCACACGGTCAAGTGTCGGTAGCCGTGATACTGCACCGCACATTTCAGAACCTGATCCTCCTTCCTACCACCAGGCCGAGTACACATCCACGGACATTACTGATCCCACACTTGGACACTCGGAAGAGCTGTTCACGTTTCCATTCGCACATTCTGGCCTCTCGCCAGCTCCTGTTGAAGTGGGTCATGACGAGATCGTATGTACAGATGGCCAAATATTTGAGCAGCCACATTCTCACAAAGTTGGCAACGTGTCTGAACAAGGGGTGGACGATGATGAGACACAATTGTCAGGAAGTCAGGAGGAGGAGCAGGGTGCGGAAGAGGAAGACGACGTGGTGGATTATCCAGCAACTGACCCAACCTGGCAGGAGGATATGCAGAGCGAGGACAGCAGTGCACAGGGGGAGGGAGGCGTAGCATTCCAACAGGCAGTAAGAAGCAGGGTGGTGGCCCCAGGCAGAAGTTAGGCAACCGTTCCCCGGAACAACAACACGACACAAGGTCCCTGTACAAATGTTGGGTCTTCCCGAGTCTGGCAGTTTTTTAAGTTGGCTCCAGATGATTCTAAAAAGGCCATTTGCAACACCTGCCATGCCAGCATCAGCACGGGTACCAAAACTAGCAGCCTGACCACCACCAGCATGATCAGGCACATGTCAGCCAAGCACCCGACTTTGTGGGATGTACAACAGCGTCGAGGAGCAGTGCTTGCTGATGTCACTGCTACGTCTTCGCTTGTTGTGCATGCGAGCCAATCCCCTGTCCATGCTGCCCGCGAACAAGCCTCCTCCGACCCTGCACCTGCAGTTGCCCACGCAGAAATAACACCATCATCAAGCACGTCCTTATCCCAGCGCAGCGTTCAGTTATACATTCAGCAAACCTTTGAACGCAGGCACAAATACACTGCAAACGCCCCACATGCCACAGTTCTAAATGCTAACATTTCGCGACTGCTTGCGCTGGAAATGTTGCCTTTTAGGCTGGTGGAGACAGAAGCATTCCGCGACCTGATGGCGGCAGCTGTCCCACGTTACTTGGTCCCCAGCCGCCACTATTTCTCCCGGTGTGTTTTCCCCGCATTGCATAACCACGTGTCACAAAACATCACACGTGCCCACAACAACGCTGTTTCAGCCAAAGTCCACCTAACCACAGACACGTGGACAAGTGCTTGTGGGCAAGGCCGCTCCTTGACGGCACACTGGGTTAATATTGTGGAAGCTGGGACCCAGTCTGAGCGAGGGACGGAACACGTCCTTCCCACACCAAGGTTTGCAGGCCCTACCTCAGTCAGGGTTTCACCCACACTCTACAGCTCCGGAATGTCATGCTCCTCAGCCTTCTCCTGCGCATCCTCATCCACTCTACCCTCCACACCAGTCCCAAGCTGGAAGCACTGCAGCACTGCCTCAGCGAAGCGGCAACAGGCTGTGCTGAAGCTAATCTGCATAGGTGACAAACCCCACAATGCAGAAGAGGTGTGGACAGCTCTGAAACAGCAGGCAGATCACTGGCTCACACCTATGAACCGAAAGCCAGGAAAGGTCGTGTGTGACAATGGCCGGAACCTGGTGGCGGCTTTGAGGCGAGGCCAGCTGACACATGTTCCATGCGTGGCCCATGTGCTCAACCTCGTGGTTCAGCGGTTTCTAAAGTCATACCCTGAGCTGTCTGATCTGCTGGTAAAAGTTCGCCGCCTGTCTGCACATTTTCGAAAGTCACCCACTGCTTCAGCCGGCCTTGCCGGCTTTCAGCGCCATTTGCATCTTCCGGCTCACAGACTGGTGTGTGATGTCCCCACGAGTTGGAATTCAACTCTGCATATGTTGGTCAGGATATGTGAGCAGAAGAGGGCAGTTGTTGAGTACCTACATCACCTAAGCCGTCGGGAAATGGGTAAAACTCCACACATAACACCGGAGGAGTGGAGATGGATGTCCGACCTATGTACCATCCTCCAAAACTTTGAGGACTCCACCAAGATGGTGAGCGGCGATGACGCCATTATTAGCGTCACCATACCGCTTCTCTGCCTTCTAAAACGGTCTCTGCTCAAAAACAAACGTGATGCATTGCAGGCGGAGTGCGATGAGTTGGAGCAAGAAACAGTAGTGGGTGTGGGTGATAACACACAGCCCAGCCTAGTCTCATCACAACATTCAGTGGAGGACTATGACGAGGAGGATGAAGACATAGAGCAACTCTCCGGCCAAATTGAGGATATGACATGCACACCAATTATATCCTCGGTTCAGCGTGGCTGGCCAGAGGACAGGGTAGATGAGGAGGAGGAGGACAGCATGTTCAGTCATCGTGTTGGTTAGGATACTGAAGTGATGGCTGTTAAGAGTCTGGCGAACAAGGCTGACTTTATAGTAAGCTGCCTGTCTCGTGACCCTCGCGTTAAGAACATCTTGGCTGACAATCATTACTGGTTGGTAACACTGTTAGACCCACGCTACAAGGAGAACTTTATGTCTCTTATTCCCGAGGCGGAGTGGTCAGCCAAAATTAAGCAGTTCCGGAAGGCCATAGTCATGGAAGTAGGCAAAGCATTCCCCTCACAAAACGCTAGCGGCATAGGTCAGGAATCAGTGGACAACCAAGGCGTACAGCCGAGAGGGGCACAAGTCCAATCCGCCAGAGGTAGGGGAACAGTCTTTAAGATGTGGGACAGTTTTCTCAGCCCCTCACCTACCACAGCCCCTGAGGTGCGGGGTAGTGCCACAAGAAATCCTAAGTTTGCCCAGATGCTCAAGGAGTACCTTGCAGATCGAACAACTGTACTCCGACATTCCTCTGTGCCTTACAATTATTGGGTATCCAAGCTGGACACGTGGCATGAATTGGCTCTCTATGCCTTGGAAGTCCTGGCCTGCCCTGCCGCTAGCGTTTTATCAGAGCGTGTTGTGAGACTCATGTGGGATTAGTGGATGAGGGCAGGTATATCTCACCCCGGTATCGGTCCTATGTGACTTAGCCTGGCCAGGATCACCTGGCTACTAATGGATTAATGGGAGGTGAAGGACGGAGGTAAAAGGAATCTGGGAAGTTGGGGGAGGGTCTCCATCTGGGAACACAGTAAGCCTGTCTGTGTAGGAGACACTTGTGAGGAGCAGTGCCTGATGTTTGTATGGTTTAGCTGGAAGGGAGAAGCCCTCCAGTTGGTAGTTAGTATAACACTGTGTATAGTTAGTGCCGGACAGGCAAGGATTTATTTTGTTGGTGTTTTTTTTTCTTTTTGTTTATGCTTCACTGCAATAAACCTGACCAAGCGTCAGTTACACCTTGAATTCGGCTGTCTGCCTGAGGTGAATACGTGCCCTTTGAACCCAGCAAAGGCGATCCCGGAGCGTGTTATCACAGTGTTTTTAGTGCCACAGGTGGAATCATTACAGATAAACGCACCCGCCTGTCAACTGAAAATGCTGACAGGCTGACTCTGATCAAGATTAACAAAGGTTGGATTGGGCCAGACTTCATCACACCACCAGCAAATGAGAGCAGAATTTAAAGTTTGTAACGGGAATTTGCCATGTACCTCCACTCACCCATGGGTACCCACTTCTGGAGTTTGGCTAATCGCTGGACTGCTCCTCCTTCTCCTCATGCGCCACCATGATGACCGTTACAATAGTTAGGCCGTTGTTTCAGGTATACCTCCAGTGGTACATTTTTTCGCCCATTCTTTCAGAATGGGCATTACAATGACAGGAGACCCGCTCCTTTGCAATGGCAATAATGTTTTGAGGCCCTCATGCATGTCTCTATCCAGGGACAATGTGGAGCCTCCCAATTTTTGGCTGCCCTGCCTAAGGGCTATACTACAATAGACCCACTTCCTTACAATGGGTACTTCAGGTTTACAGGCCATCATGCACGTCTCTATCCAGGGACAATGTGGAGCCTCCCATTTTTTGGCTGCCCTGCCTAAGGGCTATACTACAATAGACCCACTTCCTTACAATGGGCACTTCAGGTTTACAGGCCATCATGCACGTCTCTATCCAGGGACAATGTAGAGCCTCTCAATTTTTGGCTGCCCTGCCTAAGGGCTATACTACAATAGACCCACTTCCTTACAATGGGCACTTCAGGTTTACAGGCCCTCATGCACGTCTCTATCCAGGGACAATGTGGAGCCTCCCAATTTTTGGCTGCCCTGCCAAAGGGTCATACTACAATAGACCCACTTCCTTACAATGGGCACTTCAGGTTTACAGGCCCTCATGCATGTCTGTATGCAGGGGCATTGGTGAACCTCACAATTTTGGACTGCCCTGGCAAAGGAAAATACTACAAAAACTCACTTCCTCAAAATGGGCACATTAGACTCAAGAGGCCTTTATGTACGTCTCTTCTCAGGGACATCGGAGTGCCATACAATGTTTTCACGTAAAATCTTTCATGTAATCTCCAAAAGTAACATACACCAGCTCTATCTCACTATTGGGTATGTGCCCTTAACATTTCCGCCATGAAAATTCATTTTGGTGTCATTTTGGAAGGTTTTCTGGTGAGTCCGTAAAAATGGCGTAAAACGCGGACAAAATTGTTCACAGCTGTGACTTTTGAGTGATACATGCTTCAAGGGGTCTTCCCCATGCTGTTGACATGTCATTTGAGCACTCTTCTGAGACTTTTGTGACATTTTTAGGGTTTCTACATGCTGCCGGGGGGGTTATTTCATAAAAATACTCGGGTCTCCCATAGGATAACATTGGGCTCGGTGCTCGGGCCGAGTACACGAGTATCTTAGGATGCTCGGCCCGAGCCTCGAGCACCCAAGCTTTTTGGTACTCGCTCATCACTAGTTCTCACCCCTTCAAGTTGACTTGCCTAACAATTCAGACACTCAGGGTTGGCTACTAGAGGTTTATGGGGTGCGAGCCACAGCCCCACGTTCCTCTTACCATCAAAGAAAGCACTTACAGGAGGTTGTGCTGGATGGACCGAGAGTCATTGGATTTTGTGATTCTGGGGCATTTCTCACAATAGCTGATCCCCAGGTGGTTCGGCCAGAGGCGATACATCATGGACCAGGGATTGTTATTGAATTGGCTGGAGGACAAAAAAGGATATCCCAAAGGCGACTGTGAATCTGGACTTTGGCTTTGGAGTCAAGCAATGTGTGGTTGGGGTGATGAGTGGCCTGCCTGCAGATATTCTCCTAGGAAATGATGTGGGAGATCTACAATGCTGATTTGTGGGTGCAGGAAACACAGTTTGAGTGAAGGAGGACACAAAGGGAAGCTTGTCCTTCCAACCCTATCGCTGTACAAGGGACTACCTACAGCTTCTCCATCCAATACAAGCATGGAAGCAAACACCAGAATGCTGATGGACTGTCCCAGCAAGAAGAACCATAGACTATCCACAGCTGAGCAACATGGACTTAAGTGAGATGGCCAGAGGTCTGTGTAGACAACATGGCATACTCACTTATTCAGAAGGAGGGAGAGGTTGTGCTTGTGGGATCTGGGGAGGTGTATCTTGCTGTACAGATTCCTATTTTTAGCCTGGTTCACTGTCCGTTATTTGTACTGCTTCTGTGTACATTTCTATTGTTTGTAAGTAATCACCCCCTATAGTGCAAGGATATAGCCTCTTGAGGCGCATCCATCCCTGGGTATAGGGGAAGGTGGGCCTAGAGTCCAGCCAACTGTAAACCTTTTGCTTACCTGGGAGATTCAGTCAGTCTGTTTGAGTACTTGAAGGGACAAGGATTGATCCTCTAGGAGAAGCTGGGACGTCTCAGAGAGACGGGGACATTTATGCCACTACTGGACAATTTTAACCTCTGTTTTTTGGATTATGTTTATGTTATGGACCATTTGATTTGCTTGGAATAAATGCTCTTTGGATTGTACAGCCATCTCTCGCTCTGTTGATTGTGTGATATGGGAGAAGGACCCCATGACAACTGGGGGCAGCAGTGGGATCAACACAGCACAGTCCAATGGAGATCCACCCACAGAGTGAGTGCAGAGACTGTACCATATTCAGTCTACAGTAGAGAGCCAGAGATCTGGGCCTGAGCTACCAGGGACTGAGTAAAGAAACTTTAATTGATCTACTGGTGGATGCGAGCCAGTCCACCTCCTTCCAGATGTCTGACAGACAAGGACTGGGGACAGGGATCCCTGCCCCAAAAAAACAGTGGTTGGTGTGGTTTGAAGAAGAAATGGAAGCTCTTGGCCCCGGTGTATCTTGGGAATATAAGGAGCAGGCTGCTCGCCAAGCACAGAGGAGACAAGAAGCAACAGAGTCCGACAGAGGGAGTAATGTGAGTTGGAGTGTAAACCCAGTGATCCGGGAGCCTGCAAGGATCACCCGGGCGGACTTCAAGCCATTTGATGAGGCTTCCGATGATGTGGATGGGTTCTTCAAGGACTTTGAGCAACACTGTGTCATGATGGAGGTTCCCCACTCTGTCTGGATGCGTTTGTTAGTGGGACTCCTGAACAGAAGCCTGGCAGAGGCTTATCGCATTATTGACTCACAGTGGAACCGGGATTATAACATTGTAAAATGGACTATCCTGGATTACCATGCTATCACCCCAGACTCACATAGGGCACAGTTCAGAGACTTCCAATGCACCACGGGGGATCGTTTAGCATGTATGCCCTTAAGATGTCCCAGGCATGTCAGAGATGGCTGGAAACGGAAGACGCCTTCACTGTGGAAGATGTTATACAGGTATTTCTTATAGAACAATTTCTTTACAAGTGTTCCTCCGAAATACGGGAATGGGTCAGAGAGCGTACGCCGTGCACCTTGGATGTAACTGCAGCCCTGACTGATGAGGCCCTTACTATCCAACCGCAATGGAGGGGGCTTCTGGACAATAAGACACAGCCTGCTCCTGCTTCCTGGCCCTCTCCAGTTATATCTGGCCCTCCAACCAGCTGCAGGCCGATGACAATCACGGCTCCCAATCCTGGGCCCCAAAAGTTCCGACAATGCCCTGGGGGGATCACAGAGAGGAGATGTTATGGGTGTTGACAACCTGGGCACCTTCAATACTGTTGTCCAGCAAGGATTCGGAGGGACCCCAATGCACCTCTGTCTCATCCGGTGCATTTTGTGCATTCCATCCCGCCTGAGGAAGATTTACCACCACCTCTACCGGAGTGTACCACTGACCCCTGCACCATAGATGCCCCTGATGGAATGTATGGCCTCCGGCCTTTGTCAACAGGTTCTCCTACTGCCTTCTCCAGAATGCACACTAGAAGGAGTACGACACAGAGGAGATGTTATGGATGTGGACAGCCTGGGCATTTGCAAAACACTTGCACTGTTGGTCAATGGAGGAATGACCTTGCACCAAATCGACCTGTTCATTCTCTACAGCCGAACACAATGGGGGAAGAGTTCTCACCCCTTCAAGTTGACTTGCCTAACAATTCAGACACTCAGGGTTGGCCACTAGAGGTTTATGGGGTGCGAGCTACAGCCCCACATTCCTCTTACCATCAAAGAAAGCACTTACAGGAGGTTGTGCTGGATGGACCGAGAGTCATTGGATTTTGTGATTCTGGGGCATTTCTCACAATAGCTGATCCCCAGGTGGTTCGGCCAGAGGCGATACATCATGGACCAGGGATTGTTATTGAATTGGCTGGAGGACAAAAAAGGATATCCCAAAGGCGACTGTGAATCTGGACTTTGGCTTTGGAGTCAAGCAATGTGTGGTTGGGGTGATGAGTGGCCTGCCTGCAGATATTCTCCTAGGAAATGATGTGGGAGATCTACAATGCCGATTTGTGGGTGCAGGAAACACAGTTTGAGTGAAGGAGGACACAAAGGGAAGCTTGTCCTTCCAACCCTATCGCTGTACAAGGGACTACCTACAGCTTCTCCATCCAATACAAGCATGGAAGCAAACACCAGAATGCTGATGGACTGTCCCAGCAAGAAGAACCATAGACTATCCACAGCTGAGCAACATGGACTTAAGTGAGATGGCCAGAGGTCTGTGTAGACATCATGGCATACTCACTTATTCAGAAGGAGGGAGAGGTTGTGATGGTGGGATATAGGGGAGGTGTATCTTGCTGTACAGATTCCTATTTTTAGCCTGGTTCACTGTCCATTATTTGTACTGCTTCAGTGTACATTTCTATTGTTTGTAAGTAATCACCCCATATAGTGCAAGGTTATAGCCTCTTGAGGCGCTTCCATCCCTGGGTGTAGGGGGAGGTGGGACTAGAGTCCAGCCAACTGTAAACCTTTTGCTTACCTGGGAGATTCAGTCAGTCTGTTTGAGAACTTGAAGGAACAAGGATTGATCCTCTGGGAAAAGCTGGGATTTCTCAGAGAGACGGGGACATTTATGCCACTACTGGACAATTTTACCCTCTGTTTTGTGGATTATGTTATGGACCATTTGATTTGCTTGGAATAAATGCTCTTTGGATTATACAGCCATCTCTCACTCTGTTGATTGTGTGATATGGGAGAAGGACCCCGTGACAACTGTGTTTGCAAATTGAGGTTCTCATCTGTTTTAAATCCTAAATCATATGAAAGGGTTCATTAAATGGTCACTTTTGACTTTTAGGATTGCTACTTTGAATAGGTGGTACTAGAGTTTGTCTATTTCCACTCTGAAGAAACAATTTGCATGTTTCCCAGAGGAGCTTTGTGGCTTTAAGTCTCCTCACTACTGGCATGCTGGAATGATGTGTTAAGCCTGCTTTACACACTGCAATGTGTCTTTCAATGTTTCGGCGGGGTCACGTCGTAAGTGACGCACATCCGGCATCGTAAGTTACATTGCAGTGTGTGACAGGTACGTGCTATTGCGATTGAACGTTAAAATGTTCATCGCAAACACATCGTACCTTTCTCTAGAATTGCACGTCAGATTGTTCATCATACCCGGGGTAGCACACATTGCAGTGTGTGACACCCCGGGAATGATGAACAGATCCTACCTACGTCCTGCGGCTACTGGTCCACAATGCGGAAGGAAGGAGGTGGGCGGAATGTTTATGTCTCGCTCAGCTCCGCCCCTCCGCTTCTATTGGCTGACTGCCACGTGACGCCGAACGTCCCTCTTACTCCAGGAAGTGGACGTTCGCCGCCCACATCGAGGTCGTATGGAAGGTAAGTACGTGTGACAGGGGGTTAATCATTTGTGCGGCACATTCAACAAATTGAACGTGCCACACATACGATGGGGGCGTTGCAAATCGCATACGAAATCGTATGCGAAATTGCAACGTGTAAAGCAGGCTTCAGTCTCCACAAGGAGAATAGATTCACTTGAGAAAAAATGAAACAACTCAATTATCAAAGATTTAAGAAGAATCAAACGTGAAGAAAGTAGGAACCCATGGTTTTGTTTAAAAGTACAGCTCATTTTGCAAAAAATGAGCCCTCAAATGACCATATTGACTGAAAAATATAACAGTTAGGACTCTCGGAAGAAGAATGGCAAAAAAAACCGGAAAGCGCAAAATCAGCAGGTCATGAAGGGGTTACGTACAATATGGGGCAAAATGAATATGGTCAGTGAAAAAGTAAACTTGTCCTCCAGAAAACAAGCCCTTATATGGCTTTATTGAAGAAAAATAAAATATTTATTACTCTTGAAAGAAGCAGAGGAAAAAACAAAAATGAAAATAACACTGGGTGAAGGAGTTAAAAGTAATACAATGCTATTTTCTGGATTTTTTGGGGGGGAGGGCTTTGTCTGTCACAGTTGAACTGTACCTAGGATAAAAATTACAGATCTTTCGATTCTTTGTAGGTGGGAAAACATGCAAAATTGGTAGTATATCAAATATTTATTTCCCCAACTGTAAAGATATAGAAATAGATATATACAGTAGATAGCTATTTTTTATTTTCATCTTTGTATTTTTTTTTAAATGTCAAATTTACACTTTTTATTTAGTTGCAAAATAATTCGGCAGACATAATTCTCACTTATACATTCTTAATTATTAAGGTGTCAGAGTAATTAACTTTCTGGATTATCTAATACTACTGTAGTTGTTGAAGAGTAAAATTAATCGCTAAACATACAAATTGCTTAATAATTGTGCACACTGTGTATCACTTGTGTGAAGAAAAAGAAAGGGCACCACAGTAATAAATGGGATCTTATCCAATTTAGCACAACCAAAAAACACAGACCAATGTAAAGGACATAAGCTGGGATCACAAGTATATTAAGAAAGTACAGTATTTCATTTAACAAGAAGACATAGTCGCACACATAAAAACATTAAGGCTGTTCAATAAATGCATTAGGTGTATAAATAGATAACACAGCCAGTCCAAACTCAGCATCTACACATCTGGTAATTAACTAATTTATACTATCTATATACATAATCTCCAGATTCTGTAACCCTATTCCGTCATGCATCGCGCCGCTGTCAGTTTCACAGGCGCAGTTCGAACAGCACCGCAGCTTCCACATGCGGCACCGACTCCTCCACATTACACATACAGCACCGCCCCCGCACATTACACGCGTGGCACCACCCCCTCCATGTTACACGCGCGGCTCCGCCACCCACACATTGCACGCACAGCTCTGCTCCCCCACATTACACGTGATGCTGACATCACACAGGTGCTGTGAGCACATGGTTGCATCTTGATTTGAGTGGATTTGAGCTGAGTGTATAGCAGAGCTGTGTGTGTGTTAGAGCTGAGTGTATAGCAGAGCTGTGTGTGTTAGAGCTGAGTGTATAGCAGAGCTGTATGTGCATTATATCTGAGTGTATCGCAGAGCTGTGTGTGTTAGAGCTGAATTTAAAGCAGAGCTGTGTGTGTAATAGAGCTGAGTGTATAGCAGAACTGTGTGTGTGTGTGTCAGAGCTCAGTGCATAGCATATCTGTGTGTGTGTTAGATCTGAGTGTATAACAGAGCTGTGTGTGTTACAGCTGAGTGTATAGCAGAGCTGTGTGAGTGTTAGAGCTGAGTGTATAACACAGCTGTGTGTGTATTAGAGCTGAGTGTATAGTACAGCTGTGTGTGTGTTAGAGCTGAGTGTATAGCAGAGCTGTGTGTGTGTTAGAGCTGAGTGTATAGCAGAGCTGTATGTGTGTTATAGCTGAGTGTATCGCAGAGCTGTGTGTTAGAGCTGAGTGTATAGCAGAGCTGTGTGTGTAATACAGCTGAGTGTATAGCACAGCTGTGTGTGTGTTAGAGCTGTGTATAGCAGAGCTGTGTGTGTTTTATAGCTGAGTGTATTGCAGAGCTGTGTGTGTTAGAGCTGAGTGCATTGCCTAGCTGTATGTGTGTTTTAGATCTGAGTGTATAGCAAAGCTGTGGGTGTTACAGCTGAGTGTATAGTACAGCTGTGTGTGTGTGTGTGTGTGTGTGTGTGTGTGTGTGTTAGAGCTGAGTGTATAATAGAGCTGTGTGTTAGAGCTAAATGTATAGCAGAGCTGTGTGTGCATAATAGAGCTGAGTGTATAGCATAGCTGTGTGTTTTAAAGCTGAGTGTATTGCAAAGCTGTGTGTGTGTAATAGAGCTGAGTGTATAGCATATGTGTGTTAGAGCTTAGTGTATAACATAGCTGTGTGAGTGTGTTAGAACTGAGTGCATAGCATAGCTATGTGTGTTAGAGCTAAGTCTATAGTAGAGCTGTGTGTGTTAGAGCTTTGTATATAGCAGAGCTGTGAGTGTTAGAACTCATTGTATAGCACAGTTGTTTGTGTAAAGGCCGCTTTACACGCAGCGGCATCGCTAAAGCGATGTCGTTGGGGTCACGGAATTCGTGACACACATCCGGCCGCTTTAGCAATGTCTTTGCGTGTGACACGTGTGATCGAAAAAGGTCTCAAAATTGTTCAAAATCGTTGCTCGTTGACATTCTCCCCTATTCCCAATTATCGTTGCTGCTGCAGGTACGATGTTGTTTGTCGTTCCTGCGGCAGCACCCATCGCTATGTGTGAAACCGCAGGAACGAGGAACCTCACCTTACCTACGGCCGCTGGCAATGAAAAAAGGAAGGAGGTGGGCGGGATGTTACGGCCGCTCATCTCTGCACCTACGCTTCTATTCGGCGGTTGCTTACTGACGTTGCTATGACGCTGAATGAACCGCCCTCTTAGAGAGGAGGCAGTTCGCCGGTCACAGCGACGTTGCTAGGCAGGTAAGTATGTGTGACGGGTCCGAGCGATTTTGTGCGCCACGGGCAGCGATTTGCCCATGACGCACAAAGGATGGGGGCGGGTACGCACGCTAGTGATCTCGCTAGCAAGATTGAGGCATGTAAAGCGGGCTTTAGAGCTGAGTATATATCAGAGCTGTGTGTTAGAGCTGAGTGTTTAGCAGAGCTGTGTGTTAGTGTTAATTGTATAGCAGAGCTGTGTATGTTAGAGCTGAGTGTATAGCAGAGCTGTGTGTGTGTTAGAGCTGAGTGTATAGCAGAGCTGTGTGTGTTAGAGCTGAGTGTATAGCACAGCTGTGTGTGTGTTAGAGCTGAGTGTATAGCAGAGCTGTGTGTGTTAGAACTAGTCTATAGCAGAGCTGTGTGTGTTAGAGCTGAATGTATAGCAGAGCTGTGTGTGTGTTTTAGAGCTGAGTATATAGCAGCACTCTGTGTGTTAGAGCTGAGTATATAACAGAGCTGTGTGTGTGTGTGTGTATTAGACCTGAATGTATAGCAGAGCTGTGTGTGTTAGAGCTGAGTATATAGCAGAGCTGTGTTTGTTAGAGCTGAGTGTATAACAGAGCTGTGTGTGTTAGAGCTGAGTATATAGTAGAGCTATGTGTGTTAGAGCTGAGCTGTGTGCTAGAACTAGTTCATAGCAGAGCTGAGTGTGTGTGTTAGAGCTGAATGTATATCAGAGGTGCGTGTGTGTTTGTGTGTGTGTGTTTTAGAGCTGAGTATATAGCAGAACTCTGTGTGTTAAAGCTGAGTGTATAGCAGAGCTGTGTGTGTGTATTAGAGCTGAATGTATAGCAGAGCTGTGTGTGTGTTAGAGCTGAGTATATAGCAGAGCTGTGTGTGTTAGAGCTGAGTGTATAGCAGAGCTGTGTGTGCTAGAACTAGTGTATAGCAGATCTGAGTGTGTGTGCTAGAGCTGAATGTATAGCAGAGCTGTGTGTGTATTTTAGAGCTTAGTATATAGCAGAACTCTGTGTATTAGAGCTGAGTGTATAGCAGAGCTGTGTATGTGTATTAGAGCTGAATGTATAGCAGAGCTATGTGTGTTAGAGCTGAGTATATAGCAGAGCTGTGTGTGTGTGTGTGTGTGTGTGTGTTACAGCTGAGTGTAGGGCAGAGGTGTGAGTGTTTGTATGTGTGAGAGAAAGAGAGAAAATAAATAAATATATCTATAAATATATATATATATATATATATATATATATATACACACAGACACACGTTATGTTTATTTACAATAAAAATACACACAGCCTTTAACACATTTAATTAGCCACCTAAACATTTTCCGTGGACAATCAGCTTACAAGATACCACATACTGTAGTGTAAACACACACACACACAGCACTCAGGGGAGACACCACATAGTGACCACAGCTCAAGAAACACAACACCAGATACCAATATACAGCACACATCAAGGAAGAGATAGTGCACAGGGGTGAAAGAGGTCAAATGATGCAACACATACAATACACAAATGCGAAGGGATGACATTCAACAGATATATTGGAAAGTGCAAACAGTGTGACCCATGTCCACTGCTCCTGTCAGCACCACTAAGCATAGTCAGATGTTCATCTCACTGCACTCCTGATGCGATAGCATTGGGCCTATTTCTAGTTCTATATAAAGACATCTGCTAGCCGTACTCTTTTACTCCTGAGTAGAGTTGAGCGCGGTTCTAGGTTCGAGGTTCTCCAGTTCTAGGCTCGAGTGATTTTGGGGGCTGTTCGAGATCGAACTAGAACTCGAGCTTTTTTGCTAAAGTTCGATAGTTCTAGATACGTTCGAGAACGGTTCTAGCAGCAAAAAGCAGGGCTTTTTACAGCTGCAGTGTGCAGGAGCCATCGCTGGCAGCCTGCCAGAAGCTGGTAACCAAGATAAACATCGGGTATCCAACCAAAGCGCTTTGGTTAGTAACCCGATGTTTATCCTAGTTACGTGCAGGAAGCCCACACTTCCCCGCTCAGCTCGCTCCGCCCCCTCCTGCCCGTGGCATGTATTGTACACACATACACACACACACACACACACACACACTGCACTCTGCACACATGGTCCCGCTCGGCTTACCTGCGGTGATGAAGTCCCACTATCCCGACCTCAGCGCTGTCACTGCCCTCCATGGCCGCCGCTTGTCACATCACCTTCTCTCGCTTCCGACCCGAGACTGACTAGCGGTGACGTCACGGGCCTCTCGCGATACTTGGTGTGAAGGCGGCGGTCATTGAAATCAGTGACAGGGGCTGTCAGTGTGCTGGAGATCAGCGCAGGTAATGTACCTCGCTGACAGCAGCACTTGTCATGCCCTGCAGTGACCTGGGCTGACCCATTGATGTCAGCTCAGGTCACTGCACTGCTCTCCCAGCCAATGGGGAACATCCTGCTCTTCATTGACTGGGACAGTGTGGATCGTCATGGCAACCCCTTGGATTACACCAGACCTGGATTTGTTTTTCATTCTAATAAATTGGTTAAAGAGGGAATGTTTTGGGGAGTGTTTTTTCAAATAAAAATGTGTTTGTCGTCTATTTTTTTTTATTACTGACTGGGTTGGTGATGTTGGGTATCTGATAGACGCCTGACCTCACCAACCCCAGGGCTTGATGCCAGGTGACATTACACATCTGGTATTAACCCCATATATTACCCCGTTTGCCACCGCACCAGGGCGCGGGATGAGCTGGGGCAAAACACCAGGATTGGCGCATCTAATGGATGCGCCACTTCTGGGGTGGCTGTGGCCTGCTATTTTTAGGCTGGGGAGAGTCCAATAACCATGGACCTCCCTAGTCTGAGAATATCAGGCCCCAGCTGTCTGCTTTACCTTGGCTGGTGATCCAATTTTGGGGGACCCCTACGTGTTTTTTTTTTTAATTATTTATTTAATGTAAAATAACAGCGTGGGGTGCCCTCAGTTTTGGATTACCAGCCAAGGTGAGGCTGCCAGCTGTGGTCTGCAGGCTGCAGCCGTCTGCTTTACCCTAGCTGGCTACAAAACTAGGGGGAACCCTACGTCATTTTTTTTTTCATTTTTTTGGCTAAATACAAAGCTAAGCACCCCTTAGTGCCACATGAAAGGCATCAAAGGGTGCTCCACTTTTTCTCCACTTTTTCTCCATTTTTTCTCCACTTTTTCTACATTTTTTCTCCACTTTTTCTACATTTTTTTCTACATTTTTTCTCCACTTTTTCTCCACTTTTTCTCCACTTTTTCACCACTTTTTCTCCACTTTTTCTCCATTTTTTTCTTCACTTTTTCTCCACTTTTTCTCCACTTTTTCTCCATTTTTTTCTCCACTTTTTCTCCACTTTTTCTCCACTTTTTCTCCACTTATTCTCCACTTTTTCTCCACTTTTTCTCCACTTTTTCTCCATTTTTTCTCCACTTTTTCTCCACTTTTTCTCCACTTGTTCTCCATCTTTTTCTCCATTTTTTCTCCATTTTTTCTCCACTTTTTCTCCACTTTTTCTCCACTTTTTCTCCACTTTTTCTCCACTTTTTCTCCATTTTTTCTCCATTTTTTCTCCACTTTTTCTCCACTTTTTCTCCACTTTTTCTTCACTTTTTCTCCATTTTTTTCTCCATTTTTTCTCCACTTATTCTCCATTTTTTCTCCACTTATTCTCCACTTTTTCTCCACTTTTTCTCCACTTTTTCTCCATTTTTTTCTCCATTTTTTCTCCACTTATTCTCTATTTTTTCTCCACTTATTCTCCACTTTTTCTCCACTTTTTCTCCATTTTTTTCTCCACTTTTTCTCCACTTTTTCTCCACTATTTCTCCACTTTTTCTCCATTTTTTTCTCCACTTTTTCTCCACTTTTTCTCCACTTTTTCACCACTTTTTCTCCATTTTTTTTCTCCAGTATTTCTCCACTTTTTCTCCATTTTTTTCTCCACTTTTTCTCCACTTCTTCTCCACTTTTTCTCCACTTTTTCTCCACTTTTTCTCCACTTTTTCTCCATTTTTTTCTCCATTTTTTTCTCCACTTTTTCTCCACTTTTTCTCCATTTTTTTTCTCCACTTTTTTTCCACTTTTTCTCCACTTTTTCTCCACTTTTTCTCCATTTTTTTCTCCACTTTTTCTCCACTTTTTCTCCACTTTTTCTCCACTTTTTCTCCGCTTTTTCTCCATTTTTTTCTCCATTTTTTCTCCACTTATTCTCCATTTTTTCTCCACTTATTCTCCACTTTTTCTCCACTTTTTCTCCATTTTTTTCTCCACTTTTTCTCCACTTTTTCTCCACTTTTTCTCCACTTTTTCCCCCTTTTTTTTTGTTCCACTTTTTCTCCACTTTTTCTGTACTTGTTCTCCATTTTTTTCTCCACTTTATCTCCACTTTTTCTCCACTTTTTCTCCACTTTTTCTCCATTTTTTTCTCCACTTTTTCTTCACTTTTTCTCCACTTTTTCTCCACTTTTTCTCCATTTTTTTCTCCATTTTTTCTCCACTTTTTCTCCATTTTTTCTCCAGTTTTTCTCCACTTTTTCTCCACTTTTTCTCCACTTTTTCTCCATTTTTTTCTCCATTTTTTCTCCACTTATTCTCCATTTTTTCTCCACTGTTTCTTCACTTTTTCTCCACGTTTTCTCCACTTTTTCTCCACTTTTTCTCCACTTTTTCTCCATTTTTTTCTCCACTTTTTCTCCACTTTTTCTCCACTTTTTCTCCTTTTTTTTCTCCATTTTTTCTCCACTTTTTCTCCACTTTTTCTCCGTTCTTTTTCTATGGTCGGTCTACCCATTAGCTCTGCCATGCATACTGTAGCTCTACACCTACTGCACATGTTACTTTATGATTGACATCTCTTTCGTACCAGAGCTGTCTAAGCCTACTCTGACCCCATATTTGTCATTACTATATTGTACTTGTACTGTATTATGACATTTGTATCATGTGTTTCATTTCTTGCTGTGTTGCAATTTTTTTGCTGCATCCCAATTGTACCTCTACATTGTTCGAGTTTATGTTATTGTTCTCTCACTCTTATGTGATACTGATTATTGTCATTTTTCATGATTACATGCAGATAAGTCCAATCTGACAAAGGCTCAGGCCGAAACGTCATTTGTAACTTGTTTTGGACAAAAACATATATGCTTATGAAAAAAAAAAATTTCTTACTACAGACCAATAAAAAGTGATTTTGCATTACTATCCGTTGTGACTTACTGACTTAGTCTGGGAGATTTAGAGTGCCGAGGTTACTCACTAATTTTATCTATTATTACCTCTGAGCACCTATATACCAGTGAGCAGAGCTTCCTCTACAGTAGTTCTCCTGATTAGGCATTCCCTTACCTCATGAGCAGGGCATTGCAGCTTTGGTAGCAACCATTACGACATGGACTCTGCTGCTGTGGACCCGAGAAGAGTGAGTGCAGATTCATTGCACCCACACTCCTCACATGAAGGGTCCGCACTCCTAGAAAATGGGGTACCCGGCTGGACACAAAAATGGGGCGAAGCCCACGTCATTTGTTTTTTAATTATTTCATGAAATAAGTGAAATAATTAAAAAAAAACGGGCTTCCCTTTATTTTTGGTTCCCAGCCGGGTACAAATAGGCAACTGGGGGTTGGGGGCAGCCGTACCTGCCTGCTGTACCTGGCTAGCATACAAAAATATGGCGAAGCCCACATAATTTTTTCAGGGGGCAAAAAACTTCTGCATACAGTCCTGGATGGAGTATGCTGAGCCTTGTAGTTCTGCAGCTGCTGTCTGTCTGTATGGAGAAGAGCAGACAGCAGCTGCAGAACTACAAGGCTCAGCATACTCCATCCAGGACTGTATGCAGAATTTTTTTGCCCACCAAAAAATGACGTGGGCTTCGCCATATTTTTGTATGCTAGCCAGGTACAGCAGGCAGCCACAGGCTGCCTCCAACCCCCAGTTGCCTATTTGTACCCGGCTGGGAACCAAAAATATAGGGAAGCCCGTTTTTTTTTAATTATTTCACTTATTTCATGAAATAATTAAAAAACAAATGACGTGGGTTTCGCCCCATTTTTGTGTCCAGCCGGGTACAACTAGGCAGCTGGGGATTGGAATCCGCAGCACAGGTTAGCCCGAGGTTTCTGGGCGCCTCTGCTGTGGATTTCAGTCCGCAGCCGTCCCAGAAAATGGCGCTCTCATAGAAGCGCCATCATCTGGCGCTGTATCCAACTCTTCCAACAGCCCTGGAGCCGGGTGGCTTGTTGGGTAATAATGAGTTAATACTGGCTTTGTTTTACTAGCTAGTATCAAGCCAGAGATTCTTAATGTCAGGCACGTTTGACCTGGCCATTAAGAATCTCCAATAAAGGGTTAAAAAAAAGTCACCACACAGAAAAAAAATACTGTAATAGAAATAAATACACAGACACATTAGAGACTCCATCTTTATTACCCCCTGTCAGCCCTCCACGATCCTGCTCTTCTGTCTTCTTTCTTTCTAGTGTAGTAGTAGTGACGATTGTAGTGAGGATGAGGTGCACCAGCTCATCACTTGGGGCTGGGGCACCTCATCCTCAGTACAATCCTCACTACAATTGGGAAGCAGCGTGCAGCCTTCACTCCGTGAGTGATCAGTGCTGGCTGGCAGCGGTAACAGCGGTAACGCTGACAGACGCGTTACCATAGCAATGGTGCTCTCGGAGCCGCGGTTAGCGGTGACGTCACCGCTAACTGCGTTGCTATGGCAACAGTGATCTCCGTTAATGACCGGCTGTGTCAGCCGGTCCCTAACGGAACGGGGAGTCGACCGTGTGCTAGAGCATGTCGCCGGTACACGGCGATACACATATGTGCACCGTATACCGGAGAGATGCACTCGCAGGTCCTACATGACGCGTCATAGTCATATGACCAGTCTGTAGCCAATGAGATAATAGCCACGTGACTGGTCACATGGCTATTTTGACGTCACGATAGGTCCTGCATCTCTGCTGGCAGTGCCGTCACCGGGAGGATTCAGCGATCATCGGATGGAATAGCGGCAGGAGACAGAGTGCAGAAGGGATCGCGGGGACCGGTAAGTGTTATGGCAATGTTTATTAACTGTTTGTGTACATTTATAATGCATTTTTATGTGTTTGTGATTGCCTCCCATTATAGCCTATAGGTTCGAGTTCGGTTCGTCGAACTTTCGACGAACCGAACTCGAACGGGACCCCCGTTCGGCGAACCGACCTCGAGCCGAACCGTGACCGGTTCGCTCATCTCTACTCCTGAGAAATCCACATTTTATCTTGGCAATATGCGCGGGGTTTTCTTTCCTCTACCCCATCTGCTTTTTTGGCTTATCTTCACCTCCAGCAGGGTTAGCCATACGCTATACAATTTATATAGACAAATTTTTCCTGTTCATTTCTTTACAGAATAGTATTAATTACTGTATCTAGCGTGGGTATTGTGACATGTTTATACTTGCATATTGGTTACCTTTCCAGTATTTTTTGTGCCTACACAACTGAGATTTCACTAAGTCCAGTTGAATACCACTTGTGACCCATATGAAAAATAACTATTGCAATTTTGCACTTTTTGAAGGCACATAGTTCCTGGGACCTTCTTGTTATGTAGTGCTATTTATTACTTGGTGGGCACATGGTGGAATTGTTTCTAATCTTTATTAACCCTAGAACACATGACATTAAAAATATACATAATAATGTATTGGGAGCTTAGGCCCCCATGCAAATAATATAGGAAAAACATACTTAAATAACTTTCACAAGTTTATTTCAAAATTGCGAAACAAAATATGAATAGTGGACAAAATTTTAATTATAATTTTTCACAGAAAACACCAAAAAATCTTTTTTTTTCCAAATTTCACACAAAGATATGAAAACACACACAAAAATGCATAGAAATCTATA
This sequence comes from Anomaloglossus baeobatrachus, assembly GCF_048569485.1. Classification (NCBI taxonomy): domain Eukaryota; kingdom Metazoa; phylum Chordata; class Amphibia; order Anura; family Aromobatidae; genus Anomaloglossus; species Anomaloglossus baeobatrachus. Next base: position 516,135,710 of record NC_134354.1, read on the forward strand.
GCAAACTAGCTGCAGCTACATTTGTATTCTAACTTTCCTTTCTATTATATTAGTCTTCCAAACAATTCTGACATGTTATTTTTTCAGAAGAATGTTCTTTGCAAACATTTTCCTTACAAGTGGAACAATATCGCTCAGTTTTCCTCTCTATGTTTCTTGGACAAATGAAGCAACGCTTTCGTTTTCTTTCTCCTGGCTGTGGAATAATCTAAAACTGTACTTCCCAGTGTTTTATTGCTTCTTTAGTTTGCTTTGGCAAGCATTTCAAGTTGCTTCGCTCTATCATGTGAGGCATTACAAGTTCATGACAAAGGTCCTTCAAGAATATGCGTCTTTTGTCCTTCCTCTCTGCATGAAATTCCGGATGAGTTTCTGTATAAATAATGAATGAATTTAGGGCTGCTACATCAAGCATATTTGAAAATAGTACTACAGGCCATCGTTTTGTTTGCCTCCTACACGAATATTCTCCCACCATCTCATCCATTTTATCTACACCTCCTTTTATTGTATTATAATGCAGGATGATTTCTGGTTTCAATTTTTTGTCATTGCTGTCAACTCTGCAATCGTGATGCATGGTACTGAGTAAAATCACAGATTTCTCCTTCTTCGCCTTGTTAGATACCAAAGTCACTTTGTTATTGAATTCAAAGACACTTTCATAAAGTGCTCGCTGACGATTGGGATTGTCTGTTTTGCTTTATAGTACCAACAAGTGTAATAGCTTTTGCAAGAAGAAAATTGCCTAGCTCAACATTGGTGAAATACTTGTCCATGGTGAGGTTTCTACCTGAATTGAATATTGGAACAGCAAGAGTTTTGACTATTTCACACCCCAGATCCTTCTGTACTGGTTCATCAACCTCTTTGCCACAGTAGATTATGCAATTTATGTCATAATAATTTGCAGATGAAAAAGGGGAAAGCGCAATGAGAGGCACCTGTGATAGAATTATTAGAATTAAAATATAAACTGCTCACCTTGATAGGTTGTGCGCCCCCGCACAACCCTAGTGATGTGTGTATAGAAAGGGATTTCTCCTCTGTTTCTATTGCCGTGAGTGCACTTGCTGAATCCAGGTTTGGTGTCACTCCAGACTCCTAGTATCCACCGGCACCATGGATCTCAGAGTTCCTGTGCGATCATCCGTCCTCCAGCTGGATTCTCTAATTTAACTTGGCAGGTCCTTAGCAGCTACTACCGAATTTCCTGTTAGGGAGTGAGCATAAATAAAAGGTATTTCGGTCTGTTTTAGTGCTCACTGAACCATTGCCAGTGGTTTAGATAAACTTTTATTGCTGAGCTCCTGTTAACACTACGCGTTACAGCAATCCACTGTTGCTTTCATCAGGTAAAGCAGGAGCATCGTATAAAATTTCCATTTATAGATTAAAAACCCCACTTGCAGATAATAGCAAAAATGTAAGCATGGGGACCCAAAAGGCCCCCAATATGCGTTCTAGCGTTAATATATGGGAGTTGGAGAATGGGTGTTGTTCTTCGGTTTATACATCTAATGCATTTATTGACCAGCTTTGCAGCTTTTTTAATGTTTTTTTTATGTGCAGCCCAGTGTATCACTTAGCCCTATCCTTAATCTAGTGGCAATAAACTTTCTTTACCATATGATTTACATTTCCAGATACTTTTTTGTATAGGGACATTGAACATTCCTTGTAATGCATTATACAAGATAAATATAAATAATCCATACCGGATAATAAAGTGGCCAGACATATGTACATTTTATTTATACCACTGAGGATGAGCTGATTAAAATTTACATTTCTAAACAGATTTTTTAAGGAATATTGCTAGATCATGAATAATAACTATTTTTTATAATAGTAGTGGAATATGAATAATACCAATTGTCTATTTGTACTCTTAATAGCATATATAAACTTACTTTTAAAAATGCATTTACAGAAATTTCTGCTCATTATCACCTGTAAATGTCCCTTTTCATGGTGCAGAAACAGTCCTTCTCAGAGGTATGGAACAGTTTTGCAGTCAAAAAAAATTCTGCTACAAATCTGTAGTTAAGAAAATACCATAAAAGACAACAGTATATGTAAAATTAAGCACTATTACTCTGCAGGTTTGTGCATTACCAGAAGTCATGTCTTGCAAAATGTTGCTAATTGCTGAGATATAAAGTAATCAAATTATTAAAAAGAAATTAAAGCCATGAATTAGATTCATAATCTTTTTTTATTCCATTTTAATTTAATGTATAGTTGAATTATGTATTCCCTGTACAGTCTGAGGAAAAATATTCCATTTTATGTGATTGATGTACTTACCCTACATACTGTAGAGCAAACAAAATTATAGTAATATTTTAATCCGCAAATACCTGATAGACAGATAATAGCTAAAAGGTAAAAATGTATACTAATTACATGTCAAGGTAATAATTAGAAAAATAATTTCTTCATAATTAATGTTTCTACATGACAATTATTAGTATCACAACAAAAGTAAATTCAATCATTTTATTTCTTCACATACCATTTCTAGAATGTATAGTAGCATATTTATCTACAGCAGAGATCCCCAACCTTTGTGGCCTTGAGAGCCACATTTAGATGTAAAAGAGGGTTGTGAGCCACATCCACCTCACGTCCCCCTCTAAGCCAAAGCTTTTCCACAGAAATCATACAAAGGCCGTATAGTAATTTCCAGGGTTTACGATCATACCCCCCTTTCCGATCTGCTGTTCTGTACATGGGGGCTACTCACAAAAGTCCCCATCTGGAGGCTTGCTCTTCATAGCTGTTTGTTGGGATCTGGTGATAATGTACTAAACTGGAAAACAACCGCACATCATGGGCCATGAGTCATATCTGGCTCCCGAGCTACAGGTTGGAGACCCCTGATCAACAGTATACCATCTACGGGCTCTTTCAGACGTTAGTGCTTTTTGTGCTAAACAAATGTGAACAATGTTTTGAATCCTACTTTCATCTAGAGTTTGGCCAGCATGACAATTGTTATCTTTACAGAGTCATCGGTTTTTCTGTTATAAAAAAAATGGAGGTTTCTCAAACTTTGCTTATCAAGCAGTCTGTCAAAAACAATGGCATCCGAGTGCTGTGCAATTTTTCCACAGACTCATAGACTTTCTTTGGTGAGTTTGATCCATGTCTCTGATCAAAAATGGACATTTCTCCATAATTTTTTGATGACCGATTGGTTTGCAAAAATTCTGACTTGAGACTGTGTGGCACAGAGTTGACCTCACACGTCATCGGAAAATCAAACGCTGTGCCATGGAACTCATAAGTTCAGGTAGTTTGTGGAGCTCCTGTCCATGGTCAGAGAGTTCTAACTTGGAGAGTGGATAGGGGATGGGAGACGGGATTCACTCATCTCTACAGTCAAGTCTAAGTTAATATCTGCTATAAGTTAATTAAAATGTGCCAAAAGTTTGCTTCAAGATTGTAGTGTATTTTTTTGTGACATGGTATCACATGTTAAATCACTCCCCTTTTTTACATGTCAAGACCTATTTGATAGACTCGCCTTCGAAACAGCCTAAAAATACTTAAATACATACATGAATGATGCCAGCATTTTGGAACTTTTAGTTTGATAAATAAGCCTTGGAGATTTTTTTATTGAAAAATGTATGAGTAACAAAATGTTTCATTTGTTAAATAATTTTTAAACTTTTTATGGTCACAAAAATAGAAAAATGAAAAAGCAACAAAAAACAGTAACAATTATTTTGAAAATATAAATTGTGCTAATTGAAAGCATGACACATCATTAGTAACTGTTTTAATTCACTGCATCTTTCAAAAACCAACCTTTCAGAATGACACATCTTAATTTGTAATCTACACATGATCTTAGACTTCAGGCTAAGCACTGTCTTCTTTCTTAAAGACCATTTTTTGAAGGTCAAAATGAAAATTGTCCTAAATGCTCACTATATGATATTTAAATGCTGCTTTCTCTAGGTGCTTGTATATCAAGAATATAACCTTAAATTGAATCCGTTAAATGGTGATCTTAGGAAGTACATTGTTCAAATAAAATATAATTTTATGTAACTTAATAGTCTTAAATCAGGGGGCACTGACTTTTCTTGTTTAAGGCCAAAAATGTAATAATGAACCACTCTAATGGGCCAAAATAAAATATAATACTTTAAAATTACAACACCAGTGCCTTGAAAAAGTATTCATACCTGGTGAACTTTTCCATATTTTTCATATTACACACCAAGCTATGAGTGAGTGAACGAACAGTTTAAAAATCTAATTAGCAAAAAAATCTAATTAGCAGAAAACTTCAAACACTTCTTCCGAGCTGCACCAAACCTCTGGAACGCTCTACCCCAAGAAGTTAGGACAAATCACAACTTACTCAGCTTCAGACGCTCCCTAAAAACGCATCTTTTTAGGGCGGCCTATCACACTCCCTAGCCAAACTAATTTCACCAAATCCCTCTACAACTTCTCAGAACATAACCCCATGTCAAACTCCATGGCACCCAAATGCATCTCAAGGCTCTGGCCAACTGGTCCAGGAAGCCATTATCTATCTCCCATTTCCTTGAGATGGCTGGATTGTCATTGTAAATAAGCACTTGTACCTTGCCCCTCCCCCCATATCATTGTAGATTGTAAGCTCTCACGAGCAGGGTTGCCTTTTTTTCCCTTTAAATATTGTATCTTCTATAATTGTTACTTGTTTGTATATGTATATTTTTATGTATACGATATGTATATGTATATGAGCCTCCTGAATTGTAAAGCTCTGCGGAATATAATCTGATTTCTTCACCAAAGGTATCAATGTTATCTGTGCTGCAGCATCATTACAGCTATATCTTTACATTACAGTACAAAATTGTGTTGACAGGCTGTTTTAAAGTCTGTGAGTATAATAGGAAAAATGTGTAAAAGTTCACAGGGAATGAATTTTTTTTTCAACGAACTGTACCAATAATGTGTAATAGGTAAAACTTCACCTACTTCGATCCCCTCCTGATGTAGAATGGGAATGCTCCACTGTACATGGTGAGATAAGGAGGTTTGGCGCTACAAAAATGTGGAGACAAGGTATTTTAAGATACACACAATTAAAAATAACAATTTCCATAGGGATTACATATAGTGTGCCCCTTTAATTAAAGGGGCATAAAGCATACTCAAAGTCAATAAAAACCGGAGAAACACGAGTATATTGCTTGCAAAAATGATTTTATTGATAACAGTGGCAATTAAAAAACCCCCAAGGGGTTAAGGAGAAGTGAAGAAAGAAAGTGAAAGAAAGGACCAGGAAAAATGGTTGTAAGCCAAACAGGGGTATAAATATGTCCGGCCAATACAGGGACAGTAAATACAATAAATTGCACAAAGCCCAGGTAAAAAGTTAAAAGGACGGACACAAGTTAGATAAATAACATATATAAAGTGCCTGTGTGTTAAAGTGATGTAAACAAAGACTGTATGTGCATGCCAGAGCTAAAGTGCTAATAGTATAACCGGCGCCTCCAAATAAAGGTGCACAATTCAGTAATAATAAAGGTCTCAAAAGACACAGGCAAACATCAGAGTATATCAGCAAACCATAGATCCTGGGACCAAGGGAAAACACCTACGTACGTTTCACAAGAGTGAGGTAACCACCAGCTTCATCAGGGAAAGAAAGAATAGTGATCCCAGGATGCGGTGTGCACTGCTTTAAACCCTCCATCTAATGCCATAATAGCGATCAGCTGTACGTGCATTCAGACACTGCTGGAGCGGTGCATGCGTGCAAGGTCCTCCTCACCCCATCCACCGGATCCAGCCGTCCGGGCACAACGCGCACGCGCGGGCGGCACGGCAACAGCACGTTGCCGTGCCGCCCGCACGTGCGCGTTGTGCCCGGACGGCTGGATCCGGTGGATGGGGTGAGGAGGACCTTGCACGCATGCACCGCTCCAGCAGTGTCTGAATGCACGTACAGCTGATCGCTATTATGGCATTAGATGGAGGGTTTAAAGCAGTGCACACCGCATCCTGGGATCACTATTCGTTCTTTCCCTGATGAAGCTGGTGGTTACCTCACTCTTGTGAAACGTACGTAGGTGTTTTCCCTTGGTCCCAGGATCTATGGTTTGCTGATATACTCTGATGTTTGCCTGTGTCTTTTGAGACCTTTATTATTAATGAATTGTGCACCTTTATTTGGAGGCGCCGGTTATACTATTAGCACTTTAGCTCTGGCATGCACATACAGTCTTTCTTTACATCCCTTTAATACACAGGCACTTTATATATGTTATTTATCTAACTTGTGTCCGTCCTTTTAACTTTTTACCTGGGCTTTGTGCAATTTATTGTATTTACTGTCCCTGTATTGGCCGGACATATTTATACCCCTGATTGGCTTACAACCATTTTTCCTGGTCCTTTCTTTCACTTTCTTTCTTCACTTCTCCTTAACCCCTTGGGGTTTTTTTAATTGCCACTGTTATCAATAAAATCATTTTTGCAAGCAATATACTCGTGTTTCTCCGGTTTTTAGATACACACAATTGTAGTTTATGGCAATTTCAGAGCCAATTGTTCCACAGTTCCTTAAAACTAGTATAAAATAGCTTCCTCTATCACACCTCAACTCTGGTTTGCCAAAAATATCTCCATACATCTGCACCACTAATATAATTGACTTTATATGGTAAGTGATTGAGCTATGCAAGGAACGTAGCCAGTGCCACGTGATTTTAATGTTGTGTAAAAGTGATGACCTTGATATGCGAATTGCATGAACTTTAAATCAAGAGACCTGACAATTGACTTCATACACAATCATTATTTAAAGTAACTCAAACATTCAATCCAATAACGAATTGTATATGTAAAACTAATTTCACATTCACATAAGTACATACTACTACTCTACCATAGACTGACATTGCTGAATTTCAATAGGAAATAATCCTGCATGCTGAGACACTGTGGTGAAGGAATAAAATGCCTGCACACCTCTGCGATGTTTCGGGGGGGTAACCTACCTCTTCTTTTTTCATGATTGATTTATTCGTGGCATAAAAGAGCATGAAATGGCACTGACACACTGAATTGTACTTACTATTATAGTTTCTTATTTTGAATAATATGCACTTTACATGACCCATAATGAGACACTAATGACACAAGGATCCAAAGCAGGATCAGCAACAAAATACCATTCATGGTCTGCATTATGCATAGTTAAAATAGAAATCTAACAGTATTTGGGTGATCTTTGCCTACCTTTCATATCTTTGCTGACTTCGTCTGCAGTAGTGGAGGAAATAGTCTAGTTAGTCTGACAACCCATACAATATTTAGGCAAAGTAACAGGAGTGGACACACTGAGAAGGTCCAGATTTCTGTCCATCTACATGGGTTTGCCAATAGAAGCTGAAAAACAAGATTCATTGTTTAACATAAAATGCAAAATGGAAACAAAGGCAAATGGATACCAATTAAGTGGGTAACTAAGCAAAATAGTCTAATATACCACATTAAAAATAAATGATTGATTAATTAATCCATTCATGCATTCATTCTTTCATTCATTCATTTGTGCCGCCCCCGTGCCAGCAGCCGGGCTGCTCGGATCTGGATCCGCAGTGGCTCGAGGGGTCTCTGGACCCGGGGATCGTGCGGCCACTTAATCAAAGGGGGACTATGTACAGGGGGATTAGAAGTTTGTGACGCCACACACGGTGCGTGGTAAGATGGTGTACCATCGCTGCTGTTGGTGGGGGAGCCCGGTGGTGGTGGTATAGCAGCAAGGTATTTAACCCCTCCGTGGGTACGGGGTTGTGCCCCGGGGCCAAGTGATGGTGGTGCAGGAGTGGGGGGTGCCGTTAGGAAAAGGGAGGTTTTCTGCGTACTCACTCAGTCAAAGAATACTGACACCCACAGCTTGTAAACCAGAATTCTGAGCACTGCTGCAACAAGGAGGGAGCACACTGGGTCGGTGCCCTTGGTGTTGCTTGTTAGCCTGTGGCCTTTTCCGTGGCACCTGTAGTGTGGAACTAGTTGGGTCCTGCTCACCCGTATGGCTAATGGAGTGAGCTTGCTCTCAGGGTTCACGCTCGGGATTTCTGTGGACTGTGTCAGGAAAAGTCCTATCCCATCGGTGCGCTAGTACCCCGATTTTGAAGCGGGTGAGGGATGAATCTTGAAGGCTTCTACTCTCTGGCCTATGGATTGAATGTCCTGTCAGACAATTGCAATTTCTGTTCTGCAAACTTCTTTGATTTTTCTCATCAGGGACTTTATATCCTCTTTTGTAGATAATTGGGCCATATACTGCCTCCAATCCCTCATAGATATTCCTTTGGAGTCCTCTTCTGGGAGGGGTGTCTGATATGGAGGAGAGCAGCAGTTGTGCATACCGTGTCGGGTAGCAGACAGGTGTAGATCTTCTATAAGCCCCTAGGTCTGTGATGGCTCATCAGTTATTCCCTGTGCTTTTAGATGCTGGGGAGGTGGAGAGTCAGTTCCTGGAGCTATCTGCTGTGCGCTCATGTTTCCTGCTAGGACTTGTAGACATTCTCCTTCCCTGCCTGCATTCCTCTTCTCCTGTCTTGCCATTTGTTCCTCCTCCCCTTCACTTCCTGGTGTCCTCGGCCTCCCTGAGTAAGCGATAGGGCCAATATGTGCTGGGTCTCCCTCCTGCTGCAGCACCTCGGTGCCATTTTCCATGGTTTCCTGCCGCGCCGCTGACATGTTACCTGCGCGCTTCTTCTTCACGCCGGCATGGAGGAACACGTCCAGGTGTCCCGCTGTCAGTGCAGGTGGCAGGGAGGGCCCCTTTCAAATCACCGACTTCTGTGAAGACCTCTGGACCATCTCTGGCAACAACGGCGATAAGTATAGCGGGAGCAGTGACCACTGATGTAGCTATAGCCGCGGGGAGCTCTCTCTCAAGCATCCTACTCCATGCGCTTTCAGTTCCGCCCCGTTGCTTTAATTTTGTTATTTCTCAAACAGAAAACAACCAGTGGGAGAGATATGCCAGCCTCACATGAAAATACCAATGAACAAATTAATATCCAGAAATGAAACTGGCATAGGAATAGTCTTGCATAAATGTAAACACATGCCAAATGGTAAAATATATACACGTTTAACTTATTACAAATAAGATATGTAATAGAATAGAATTTTTTTTTTTTTTTGCTGTGAGGGATTACTCCATTCCAATATTAGATCTCACCTTTTTTCATAATAATGAGCACAGAAAGGAGGCTGCATTTAATAGCTGAGTAAAGATGATAATAAGAAATATATTGTGGGTATGCCCCAATATCCAGTGTTTCTGGAGGTTGGTGCAATCTCTTATTTATAAAGTAACTAACCTTCAGATTCCCCTGGATCCTAAATTCTATTTATTAAATATACCACTTGCTCAGCTGGGGAAAAGAGTGAAGCGGTTACTATTACACATGACCACAGCAGCTAGATGTCTAATTGCCCGTAACTGGAGGTTGGCCCATCCACCCTCACTTACAGATCTCCAATCTCGGATCCAAGATGTGAGAAGGATGGAGTATTTATCTGCCCTGTCAAATAACACAGTAGATCTTTTTGAGAGTGTTTGGTCACTTTGGGATACTTATTGGGCCAACAAAGAATAACAGTGAAGTACGGCCTTGATGGAAGCCTGATATGTTCACCCTCCCCAATCCATCCCCCCCTCCCTTATGTTTCCCTGTCTAGTATTGTATTGTTCGTCTTGTCATATTCCCTGTTTTCAGTGTATTAGTGGATAATATGGATACTGATTTCTGGTTTACAGTTATTAACAAGCTTGTGAGACATATCCATGCATCCATGTAATTTTTTTGTATCTGTTCTAAAAACTTAATAAAACATTCAGTTATAAAAAAAAAAAAAGAAATATATTGTGAAAAAAAAGAGGAAAAAGAGAAAGGAGAATAAAAGTACTAATAAACATGAGGTATTACTACATACTGGTGTCTATGTAGTAGAGAAAAGATTTATGTCATCACTTGTCAGGAATGCCAGCTTCAGTATGTCGGTTGTACTAGCCGTCCCTTGCGTGTCCGTATTTCCGAACATATTTATGACATACGTAACCCCACTTCTAGGAATCTTTCTGGTGCTTCATCCCATTTTGTACATGCCCATTGTGGTGATCTGAGCAATTTTAAAGTGCATGCCCTGAAACACATTATAACCAATAATACGGGTGAAAATCGTATTCAAATGTTACACCAACAAGAAACCTTTATGATATTATATATGAATACTAGACAACCTGCAGGTTTAAACAAACGGACTGATCTTTGGTATATTTATTGAGTCTAAGATCATACACTCTTTTTTCATATTTAATGTCCTCTATTTTGCATAATTAATTGTTTTGACCATGTCATTTCCTCTTTTTTTAGCTTTCACAAGACTATTTATATCGCACTAGTGTGGTTTCTCCTGATGATTATGACTAAAGACCCAGCGTCTGAAACGCGTCAATGATAGGAAATTTTATCCTCACCATGTTTTTTAACTATTAGGAATTAAAGATGTTTTTTTAATCTCTAACAATTCTGTCTATGTAGCCCATATTCATAAAGTGCAGCAAGATGGAAACTAGTAAACAGGAATATTGAGTAATGTAGGTGTGAATTTAGCTCTGGGGTAAGGTAAAATATTTACTAGAAAGCTGTAGCACAATCTTTCTTTCAGACTGTATGACCCTGTCTCTCCTCCACGACTGTTTCTTCTTGAAAGACTTTAACAGGCAACTGTAACCTGATCTCTCAGTGATCTACAAGCATCTTCTACTCCAATCACTATTGGACCTATAGTGGAATAACTACACACAATTACAAAACTACTGGGTACAAAAAGAAATCAGAGCTGAGCAATGTGATTTGTGCTTCCATACACAGGTGTCCATACTGGTTCTCGGTGGTTGGTAGACCGTCTTTACTGTTCTTGGCATCTTCAGCTCAGCATCCTGAGTTTCTCTGGTGCTTTCTAGGCCCAACGTCATCATGGCTTCACGACACATCATGACGCTGCAGGATCTAGTAGATGACCAGCAATACTCACAAAACTAGGCTATGGATTCCAGATGCAGAAGTAAAAATTGGCAAAATGTACTCAATTGCTCGACATAAGAAAATAATGCAACTTTCTGCCCCTGCCTGAGTTTCTCATTAAATCAGGGTTCTGTGACACAGGAGAATTCACTAAGTGTAAAAAATCTAATTACTAAATGAGAAAACTATCAGGTTTTAACACATTAATTTTTGATTGATTATTAATAAAAAAGGATTATGACATTGCGGGAATTAGTATAAATGAGTTCTTAGGAGTACAAGAAGAAGTGAGAAAATATTTAATGGAAAATAATTAAACTTTGACATTTTAAATTAAAACTTTGAAGTTTCTATTTAGTGTAAAAGGAATCTTACAATCTGCTTTCACTGATTTTGGATGTAGCAAGGCAACACAAAATTATCTTAAATGAATTCAGAAAATATGTCACCCTTTTTAATGATGGCTTGCTTATCTATGAATCAAAAACGATAAGTAAAATATGAATATTCCATGAATTAAAATATTACTTAAATTTAGGAATAATAATATACACCGATTAACCATTATATTAAAACCACCTATCAAATATTGTTTAGGCCCATTAGGACATCGTAACTAGAGATGAGCCACCCCCCTAGAGTTCGAGTTCGGTTCGGTTCGTTGAACTCTCGAACCCCATAGGAAACAATGGGAGGCAATCACAAACACATAAAAACACCTGGAAAACACCCTCAAAGTTGTCCAAAAGGTGTCAAACAACTTCCAAGACAACACAAACACATGGGAAAGTGACAAGGACAAATACTCATGCGAAAACTAAACAGCTGGATGAGGAAAAAGAAGAGGAGACACAGATATAGGCATGGCATGCCCTTCTAAAATCATGTAAAACACAGTAAGGGGACTCAAAGCAGACTCTCCCTTTTTTCCAAATTTGGGCCCCACAGACACCACTTCAGTGGCAGCACTTGTGCCCCAGTTGCAAAAAGGTTGTTTTGATTTGCATCAAGCACATTCCAAAATACGCCAGCCTTAGCTGTCGCCCGGATGACACCAGGGAAGGTCTAGCAAAGTCTTTGCTGATCCCAGATCTGTTCATCTTGGCTCATTTTTAAAAACACAGCAAGGGTTACTCCAAGCGGAGTCTCCCTTTTTTCCAAAAATTGGGCCACAGACACCACTTCAGTGGCAGCACTTGTGCCCCAGTTGCAAACAGAATGTGTTGATTTGCATCAAGCACATTAAAAAATACGCAAGCCTTAACTGTTCCCGGGATGACACCGGGGTGGGTAGCAAAGTCTTTGCTGAACCATGACTTGTTCATCTTGGCTCATTTTTAAAAACACAGCAAGGGTTACTCCAAGTGGAGTCTCCCTTTTTTTAAAAAAAATTGGGCCACAGACACCACTTCAGTGGCAGCATTTGTCCCCTTGTTGCAAACAGGATGTTTAATTTGCATCAAGCACATTCCAAAATACGCCAACCTTAGCTGTCACCCGGATGACAGCGGGGAAGGTCTAGCAAAGTCTTTGCTGATCCCAGATCTATTCATCTTGGATCATTATTAAAAACAACGCAAGGATTACTCCAAGCAGAGTCTCCCTTTTTTCCAAAAATTGGGCCCCACACACACCCACCCCTTCAGTGGCAGCACTTGTGCCCCAGTTGCAAACTGGACGTGTTGATTTGCCTCAAGCACATTCAAAAATATGCAAGCCTTAACTGTCCCCAGGATGACACCTGGGTGGGTATCTAAGTCTTTGCTGAACCATGACTTGTTCATCTTGGCTCATTTTTAAAAACACAGCAAGGGTTACTCCAAGCGGAGTCTCCCTTTTTTCCAAAAATTGGGCCACAGACACCACTTCAGTGGCAGCACTTGTGCCCCAGTTGCAAACTTAACAGGTACATTTGCATCAAGCACATTCCAAATACACAAGCATTTACTCTCCCCAGGATGACACAGGGGTAGTAAATTCCTTGCAGATCCATGACTTGTTCATTTTGATGAACGTTAGTCTGTACACATTGTCACTGGACAGATGCGTGAGCTTATCTGTCAGCACACACCCAGCAGCACTGAAGACACGTTCAGAGACAACGCTGGCAGCTGGACACGACAAGATCTCTAAGGCGTAAGTGGCGAGCTCAGGCCATTTTTCAAGATTTTATGCCCAAAATGAGCAAGGCTCCAATTGCAAAGTCATGGCATCGATGTTCATTTGGAGAGACTCCTGTATCATCCTCTGCAGCCGTTGACTATGTGTCAGACTTCTTGTCTCTGTTGGCCTTGCAAAGGATGGTCTAAAAAAATTATGAAACGATTCAATAAAATTGCTGTTACCAGCACCAGATAGGGTGCTGCTGGTACAGTTAGATTATTGTTGACGAGACCGTGCCATGTTTGTCAAGTTACAACTGGGAGATTCACTCCGTGCACCACTGGGGTTTGGTGGAAAAGCCGAGCTAAGATTGAGTAACAGCTCTGCTGATACTCCTGCATACGTGCGTCCCTTTCTATGGCTGGAATTATTTCACCAAATTTGGACTTGTACCGGGGATCTAATAGTGTGGCAACCCAATAGTCATCATCACTTCTAATTTTGACAATCCGAGGGTCATGTTGTAGGTAGTGCAGCAAGAAGGCACTCATGTGTCTTGCGCTTCCATGCGGACCAAGTCCTTGCTGTGTTTGTGGCATAGAGGTGCTAACCGTTCTTTCTTCCCCCCCATCTTCCCCCAACCTCTTTCAACTGAAATGTGACCAAGGTCTCCCTCATCTGCTGAGTCTTCCATGTCCATGGACAGTTTGTCCTCCATTTCTTCATGTTCTCCTGCACTTTCCTCAACATTTTGCCTGCTACCATGCACCCTTGAATCCCTCTCCCCCACCGTCCCATGCCTGCCGCCTTGGTGATGATGAACGTCTGGACCTTGGTGATGTTGTTATGCCTTGCGCAAATGAATCCTCATCTACTTCCTCCCCTTCCTGTTGAACCACCCCCTGACTCTGAATAGTGTTTAGCATGTGCTCCAGCATGAAAATGACTGGAATTGTCATGCTGATAATGGCATTGTCAGCGCTAAACATACTCGTCGCCATGTCGAAACTGTGCAGAAGGGTGCATAGGTCCTTAATCTGAGACAACTCCATCAGGGTGATCTGCCCCACCTCTGCATCTCGTTGGCCCAGGCTATACGTCATGACGTGTTGCACCAGTGCTCGGTGGTGCTGCCACAGTCGCTGTAACATGTGGAGAGTCGAATTCCAGCGTGTCGGCAAATTGCATTTCAGGTGATAAACCAGCAGGCCGAAAGACTTCTGGAGCGATGCAAGTCACTCAGCTGCGGCGGTTGAACGGCAGAAGTGAGCGGACAGTTTTGCCCTGTTCAGAAGGTCATCTAGGCCGGGATAGTGTGTTAAAAATTGCTGGACAACAAGGTTCAACACGTAAGCCATACAAGGCACGTGTGTCACCTTGACCAGGCGAAGGGCCGCACCCAGGTTTGCAGCATTGTCGCACACGGCCTTACCAGGCTGCAGATTAAGTGGAGACAACCATTTATGAAACTCGGACAGCACAGCTGCCCACAACTCAGCCGCTATGTGACTCTTATTTTCAAGACATTTCAAGCTAAAGACCGCCTGATGCTGTTGCACTCTGCTGCCAACATAGTAAGTCGGTGGGCGTGATTCCTTGTTCGCAGTTACAACGCTGGTGGCCTGACCAGGCAGGCTTGGGGCGGAGGTGTAGGACCCAGACGAGGTTGAGGAGGTAGAAGCGTTGGAGGAACTTATACATACAGAGGATTGACGCACAAGTCGTGGGGACAGCAAGACTTGTTCAGGAGACCCTTCTCCATCTATCACCATAGTTACCAGTGCCCAGTCAGCGACATGTAAAGCCCCTGTCCATGTTTACTGGTCTAAGTATCGGGGTGAAATACACCCGTTCACACACAGAGTTTCTCAAGGAAGCGGTGATGTTGTGTGCGACCTGCTGGTGTAGCGCAGGCACACCTTTCTTGGAGAAGTAGTGGCGACTGGGCATCTGGTACTGGGGCACTGCGACGAACATAAGGTTTCTAAAATCCTCTTTGTCCACCAGGCGCAAAGGCAGCATTTTAGTAGCCAATAGCTTACAGAGGGATAAAGTTAACCTCTTAGCTTTGTCATGGGTCAGAGGAAATGGCCTTTTATTTGTCCACATCTGAGGGACAGAGATCTGGCTGCTGTGTGTAGACGGTGGTGAGTAGGGTGTCCCTGGTAAAATGCAGGTTTGTGAGGAAAGTGCAGGCGTAGACATGATGTTGCCTTCATCCAACGTTGATGCTATCGTTGTCTGAGAGAGCTGTACACACGCACTTGTTTCCCCTTCTAAACCAACTGATGACCTAACAAGCAAACTGCCTGTTGCGGTTACAGTGGTGGAAGGTGTGTGTGGAAAACAGGTGTGACAGCTGTCTCCCCAGTAAAAGAAGATGAAGAGCGTGCGGATGCTCTGGAAGGGGCAGGTGGTGGTTGGCCCGCTCCGCTAGGCCGCATTGCAGCATGGTGAGCTTCCCACTGGGAAATATGATATTTAGTCATGTGACGATTCATGGAAGAAGTTGTCAAACTGGTGAGCTTTTTGCCTCTATTTATAGATTCCTGACAAATTTTACAGATCACATGATTTGGGAGATGCTTTGCAAGGTCAAAAAAGGACCAGGCTAGGCAAGGCTTAGAGGATATGTGACCTGCAAAGCCACCATAACTTGTGCTCAGAAGTAGAGTGGTGGCTGAGGATGCAGTTGTAGACATGCTACCAGTACTCCGACTCTGTCCAGGAAGGCGCAAGGTAACTTCGTCGTCAGTTGCTTCCTCCTCCACCGCCTCTGTTGACCTCCTCAAGTGCCTGACTGTGGGTTGACAGTAAGTGGGATCTAGAACTTTATCATCAAGCATTGTGTTTGCACTTCCCTCGCCCTCAGACCTAGCCTCTTCCTGCCCTGACCGAATATTTAAGTTGTCATCCCAATCTGGTATCTGCGTCTCATCGTCATCAATATGTTCCTTATTGTCTCCACCAACAGGTGTTACAGTTTGGGAATGAGGGTCTACATTATGCTCAGAGAGTTGGTCATCAGGGCCTAAATCTGAGTCACAAAGGTTCTGGGCATCACTGCAGACCATTTCTTGGTCTGTACTCACTGTAGCTTGGGAGCAGACCTCTGATTCCCAGGCTATAGTGTGACTGAACAGCTCTGCAGACTCAGCCATCTCTGGTACACCATACTGTGCTGGGCGGGTGAAGAATTGATAGCTTGGAGAAAGCAATTGTGATTGGGATGACAACTCAGAGGACTGGGTTTTTTTATGTGGTAGTTGAGGTGGAGGTGAGGGCACTTGTTGGAGCACTTGAGATCCATTCAAGCATGTTCTTTTTCTTTGCATCATCTACCTTTATTACAGTTCTTCGGGTCCGTAAAAAAGGGAGCACATCGGATTGTCCACGTAAAGTAGTAGACATCTTATTTTTGCTGGAAGATGGCTTATCTTCAGCAGATGTTAATGTAGCTTTACCACCTTCCCCATGGACACAAACTTTTTTTCCTTTTCCAACACGCCTGTTCCCCTTTCCACCAGCATCTGTCCTTTTGCCACTCATTTTGTTAGCAACAAGATTAGTCACTTAAAATATGGTAGCAAAAATTGAGAGGTGGTGTAGATTGCAGAGGTGGTCTAACTTTATTGACAGCTGAAGAAACAACACTGACTATCCCTGACAATGCAACTATGGCCCCAAAACTGGCAGCACTGTTTGCTATTAAAATAGCGTAGTAAAATGTGCATCAGGGTTTAATGCAGAGGTGTGCTGGAAAATGCTTGGCACTGGTGGGACACAAAATTAGTATAGCAGCCACTTTTTGGATGCCACTTATGTCCAGCACTGTTTGCTATAAAATTAGCGTAGCAAAATGTGCATCAGAGTTTAATGCAGAGGTGCTGGAAAATGCTTGGCACCGGTGGGACACAAAATTAGTATAGCAGCCACTTTTTGGATGCCACTTATGTCCAGCACTGTTTGCTATAAAAATAGTGTAGCAAAATGTGCATGAGGGTTTAATGCAGAGGTGCTGGAAAATGCTTGGCACCAGTGGGACACAAAATTAGTATAGCAGCCACTGTTTGGATGACACTTATATTCAGCACTGTTTGCTATAAAAATAGCGTAGCAAAATGTGCATGAGGGTTTAATGCAGAGGTGCTGGAAAATGCTTGGCACCGGTGGGACACAAAATTAGTATAGCAGCCACTGTTTGGATGCCACTTATATTCAGCACTGTTTGCTATAAAAATAGCATAGCAAAATGTACATGAGGGTTTAATGCAGAGGTGCTGGAAAATGCTTGGCACCAGTGGGACACAAAATTAGTATAGCAGCCACTGTTTGGATGCCACTTATATTTAGCACTGTTTGCTATAAAAATAGTGAAGCAAAATGCATATGAGGGTTTAATGCAGAGGTGCTGGAAAATGCTTGGCACCAGTGGGACACAAAATTAGTATAGCAGCCACTGTTTGGATGCCTCTAAGTTTCAGCACTGTTTGCTATAAAAAATAGCGTGGCAAAAGTTGGCAGGTGGGTACAGTGGACGGGTTCTCTTGGTCAGTGGACATGAAAGGAAGCCTCACTTTCTGTCCCTCCTAATGGTGAAATGCAGCAAGGAATTCCCTGAGCTTAGGTGCACAGACACTGTTATCTGAAGGTCCACAGACCTGACTGTCACCTATGGCTCTGAGCCCGAGAAAATTAGCCCTAAAAAGGGCTGAAATAAACTTCTGTCCCTAATCTGTAGAGCGCTGTGTGTATAGCATACACAGCCGGAGCGGGGCCAGGAGCTGCGTGAGCGGTGACTGTCACCTACACGCAGAAAGCAGATAATGGCGCCGTGAGGGAAAATGGCCATATTTGTAATGCAAGGACATGTGACATGGACAGCCTATGACACATGCCCTTGCTTGTCTGGCAAAAAAAACCACGTAGCTGTGTGTGTGTCTGGGATTGGCTGACATGCTGTCCCGCCCCACTGCACGCGCGCTTAGGGAAAAAAAAAAAATGGCGATCGCCATTATCCCAGCAGCACTGATCTAAACGCGCCGCCCCCGCACACTATACGCTGAAATTAGATAATAGTGTGAATCACAGAGTGACTCACACTATTACAGTGAAAAGCCAGCTAGTAAATAGCTAGGCTTTTTGCTGATCAAACCGTTCTCGAACGTAACTCGAGCTATCGAGCTTTTAGCATAAAGCTCGCGTTTGCGTTCGATCTCGAGCACCCCCAAAATCACTCGAATATGAAATTGGCGAACCTCGAACATTGCTCAACTCTAATCGTAACAGTTCTGGTGTATCATGGTTTGGACTACAAATGACCTATGGGAATATTCTATGTCCTATGGTATCTGACATTAAGATGTTAGGAGCAGATACTTTATATCTTTTAAGTTGATAAGAGACCTCTATGGATTGGCCTCATATATTTATAAATATACTTATAGCTCAGACTGTAGCACAGTTAATTCTTGCCCATACGCCTAGCTCTGTCTGACAATGGTTTAAATTTTTTACAGGGTAACTATCATTTAAATGTATTTTTCATAGTCAATCTGTATATGAATGAATTAATGAATGTGTGACACCCTGGCCTATCAGGTCGTCACAGGGTATAGTGCAATCTGCCCTTCTGCACAGTATCCAACCCTCCTTGGTTACGGGTCCTGGTCCTTTGGTGTTGCTAACAGCTTAGCCAGTCAAAATCCTAGGAACACTTTGCACCTTACCCACCAGACACACCATTGGGGGGCCTGAAGGGAATAGGGCCGCCCATATGGGGGTTGTTAGGGAAAAGTGACAAGGTGAAAGAGAGTTGTGTAGTGACTCTCAAGAGGAGAGGTCACAGGTTAGGAGCTGGACTCCTTGAGTACTAGGTGGCAGACGTTGGTCTGGGCCTGGTAGGAGCTGGAACCCCAGTCACAGGGGATTGTGGCAAGGGGCACGGATTGCCGAGGAAGGGAGCCGGCGGCCTTGAGCCATCTCTGGGCAGGGGCCAGGGCATTACTGGGTACGCGACCCTAGGCCGGGAAGTAGCTTCAAGCGTCCTGGTAATTTGCCCGATGGGGGTGAAGCCTTAGAAGACGACCATGATGAAAACATGAAAATATGTTGCTTGTCTTCAATATTCAGTGGCAGCACAACATGACACTCTCTGTGAATATCAGAGACATTTGGAAGATTTGGACAACAGAGGGCGCACCATAACATCAGGGTCAGGGGTCTCCCAGAGCAAAATAAGGAGGAGATTCTCTTCAAGGTTCTCCAGACCATATTCAACAACATCCTAAAAGCTCCTCCATCGCACAAGATAGGACTTGACAGGGCACATAGAGCGCTCAGGCCAAAGGATTCCTCCAAGGCACCCAGAGACATTGTTTGCTGTGTCATTGACTACAAACTCAAAGAGGAGATCATACTGCAAGCAAGGAAACTGCGTAACATACAATATGAAGGCCATCCTCTTCAACTCCTTACAGACCTATCGTGGGTTACCCTGCAAAAGAGAAGGCAACTCAAACCCCTCTTAGACACCTTAAGAAAGAACCAGATACTTTACAGTGGGGGATTTCCTTTTAGCCTCTCAGCCGGAAAGAATGGTTGCACGTCTATAATCGGGGCTGCATCCGGTGTACCTCATTTTTGTGAAGTTTTGGAGATTCCTGTCCCGAAAATGTCTAATTGGGAATTAACCCCACCACAGCTGCCACCCCCGGCAGTCTGGCAGCGGGTCACATCTAAAAGACATTGTTCACCCCCATTCTTTCCACCATGTCAGAGGAGGGCAGGCCAACCCACAGGAAAAAAGAGGCATAACACCTAGCCATGTGGGAGCTACTGTTCAACTTTTCTTGACCGCATTGAACACTGTTTGCAAGTAACAGCTGCGGGGTGCTGATACTGTTTGCAGAATTATTAGGCAAATGAGTATTTTGATCACATGATAATTTTTATACATGTTGTCCTACTCCAAGTTGTATAGGCTTGAGAGCCAACTACCTAATTAAGTAAATCAGGTGATGGGAATCTCGGTAATGAGGAGGAGTGTGGTGTAATGACATCAACACCCTATATAAGGTGTGCTTAGTTATTAGGCCACTTCCTTTCCTTTGGCAAAATGGGTCAGAAGAGAGATTTGACGGGCTCTGAAAAGTCCAAAATTGTGAGATGTCTTGCAGAAAGATGCAGCAGTCTTGAAATTGCCAAATGTTTGAAGCGTGATCACCAAACTATCAATCATTTCATGGCAAATAGCGAAAACGGTTGCAAGAAGCGTGTTGGGCAAAAAAGGGCGCAAAATAACTGCCCATGAATTGAGGAAAATCAAGAATGAAGCTGCCAAGATGCCATTTGCCACAAGCTTGGCCATATTTCAGAGCTGCAATGTTACTGGAGTATCAAAAAGCACAAGGTGTGCCATACTCAATGAGATGGCCAAGGTAAGGAAGGCTGAAAAACGACCACCTTTGAACAAGAAACATAAGATAAAACGTCAAGACTGGGTCAAGAAATATCTTAAGACTGATTTTTCAAAGGTTTTATGGACTGATGAAATGAGAGTGACTCTTGATGGGCCAGAAGGATAGGCTAGAGGCTGGATCAGTAAAGGGCAGAGAGCTCCACTTCGACTCAGACGCCAGCAAGGTGGAGGTGGGGTGCTGGTATGGGCTGGTATCATCAAAGATGAACTTCTGGGACCTTTTCGGGTTGAGGATGGAGTGAAGCTCAACTCCTAAACCTACTGCCAATTTCTGGAAGACAATTTTTTCAAGCAGTGGTACAGGAAGAAGTCGGTATTGTTCAAGAAAAGCATGATTTTCATGCAGGACAATGCTCCATCACATGTAAAGGTCTAAAAGATGAAAAAATAATGACATGGCCCCCTTGTTCACCTGAACCCCATAGGGAACATGTGGTCCCTCATAAAATGTAAGATTTACAGGGAGGGAAAACAGTACACCTCTCGGAACAGTGTCTGGGTGGCTTTGGTCGCTGCACGCAATGTTGATCGTAAACAGATCAAGCAATTGACAGAATCTATGGATGGTAGGCTGTTGAGTGTCATCATAAAGAAAGGTGGCTATATTGGTCACAAATTTTTTGGGGTTTTGTTTTTCCATGTTAGAAACGTTTATGTCTAAATTTTGTGCAGTTATATTGGTTTACCTTGTGAAAATAAACAAGGGATATAGGAATATATTTGTTTTTTATTAAGTTGCCTAATAATTCTGCCCAGTAATAGTTACCTGCACCAACAGATATCCTCCTAAGATAGCCAAATCTAAAAAACCCCACTTCAACTTTCAAAAATATTAAGCTTTGATATTTATGAGTCTTTTGGGTTGATTGAGAACATAGCTGTTGATCAATAATAAAAAATCCTCTAAAATACAACTTGCCTAATAATTCTGCCGACAGTGTATGAAGAAATAGTTCTCCCTCTGTTTTTTTTTTCTTTTTTGATTTTTGATTGAAGCCAGGAACCCTGTGTTAGGCTATGTGCGCACGTTGCGTATTTACATGCAGTTACGCTGCGATCTGCACCGCAGTGTAACTGCATGCGTCCTGCGTCTCCTGCACAATCTATGAAGATTATGCAGGAGACGTGCGCACGTGGTGTATTAGAGCGCAGTGCTTCGGCTGCTGCCTGAAGCGCGTGTTCTAAGAAGTGACATGTCACTTCTTTTGTGCGTATTGGTTGTAATGTCGGTCTCTCTCTCTTTCTATCTGTCGGTCTCTGTGTCTCATTGTCGGTTGGTCTCTCTCTCACTCTCGGTCTATCACTCTCCCCCCTCTCTCATACTCACCGATCAGCTGCATGGCTGTCACACTGCTCCGGCGGCTTCTCCTGCTTTTGAAACTGCAGGCCGCCCATTATTCAATCTCGTATTCCCTGCTTCCCCCGCCCACCGGCGCCTATGATTGGTTGCAGTCAGACACGCCCCCATTCTGAGTGACAGCTGTCTCACTGCAACCAATCACAGCCACCGGTGGGTGGGTCTATGTAGTGCAGTAAAATAAATAAATAAATAATTAAAAAAAACGGCGTGCGGTCCCCCCCAATTTAGATACCAGCCAGGGTAAAGCCACACGGCTGAAGGCTGGTATTCTCAGGATGGGAGCCCCACGTTATGGGGCGCCCCCAGCCTAACAATATCAGCCAGCAGCCATCTGGAATTGCCGCATGGATTAGATGCGACAGTCCCGGGACTGTACTCGGCTCATCCAGAACTGCCCTGGTGCGGTGGCAATCTGGGTAATAAGGAGTTAATGGCAGCAGCCCATAGCTGCCACTAAGTCCTAGTTAATCGTTACAGGCATCTATGAGACACCCCCAATGATTAACTTGGTGAAAGTAAATAAACACTTACACCCAAAAAATCCTTTATTTGAAATAAAAGACAAAAACCACCCTCTTTCACCACTTTATTAAAATGCCCAAACACACCTCCAGGTCCGGCGTAATCCACGAGGTCCCGCAACACATCCAGCTCTGCTACATGAAGCTGACCGGAGCGGAAGTACAACACCGCCGCTCCTGTCCGCTCCATGCAGCAACTGAAGTGAATCGCGCTGTCAGCAGGGACGTCACTGAGGTAATGCCGGTGTGTGCGGTGATGATGAGGGCTGTAGTGTCGGAATGTGTGCGGGGATGTCGGGATGTGTGCGGGGATGTCGGGATGTGTGCGGGGATGTCGGAGGTAATGTCGGGATGTGTGCGGGGATGTAGGCGGTAATGTCAGGATGTGTGCGGGAATGTCGGGATGTGTGCGGGGATGTAGGCGGTAATGTTGGGATGTGTGCGGGAATGTCGGGATGTGTGCGGGGATGTCGGCGGTAATGTCGGGATGTGTGCGGGGACATCTCTCAGGTTACCCGCGGCCACAGGTCTCGGGTGGAGGACTCGAGCTGGCCGCGGGTAACCTGAGTGATGGCACCGGTGATCGCGTGGCTCACTGCAGTCACTCAGATTTGCGGTCACAGGTGAGCCCTTCACCTGTGACCGCAAATCAAGCCGCGGCACACGGACAGAGCCGCGCGATCACAATGAAGTCGGGTGAAGTTCACCCGAGTTCATTCTGATCGCGCGTCTGTCTCCCGCAGCCAGCCATGTGCTCTTTTTGACATTCTGGTCCCAGTCGGCTCTGCTGCAAGTCTATGGGGATGCAGCAGAGCCAAGTGGGACCGCACTGTCAAAACTGTGCGCTCTGGATGCTTTTCCCACTCTGTCTATGGCCGAGCAAGCATCCAGAATGCATGAATTCTGCAGGAATGTGCGCACGTTGCGTTCTGCCAAATGCGTCTCAGAACGCAGCTTTTCGGCTGCGTTCTGAGACGCACATGCAGTGAGTATTTTAAGCTGCATAATAGAATGCAACATGCGCACATAGCCTTACTCCTGGGCTCGTAAACCTCTCAGAGTGATCCTAATTCCAAGAGCAGACTTGGCTTTAGAGGTAGATAATCTTATTTACACTCTCATACTGCTTATAGACACTTGACCGTGGGTTTTTTTCCTCTCTTTTCCTTTGTTCTATTTTTTTATGGAGACTGGGAAAATTAATACTGTAATGCAAATGTTGATATGTTTATATGTAAAGTGCTTAAATACTGTTTGTTGTCTCCCTCCTTCCCTAGTGTGTTTCCCTAACCTGTGTCATGTTGATTTGACTTGTATGAGGTATTCCGACCTGTTCAAGATCCTGTGGAGCAATCTGACTGACTTCCATCTCAATGGGCCAGGGGTGAGGCAATATCTGAAATTGGGTAAGACCCAGAAGTCTGGGTACAATTCTAAATCTGACCATTTAAACCCCATTCATGAATTGTATAGTAAATGCTAAGGGGTTAAACTCTAATGTTAAACGGAGGTTGGCCCTAAAAGAGTTAAAATCCCTGAAGACGGATGTGGCTTTTATAGAGTTAATCAACCAGGACAATTCAAGCTCATACCAATTTGTGAGGGGAAAATCCCCTACGACATATATAGTGCCATGAGACAAAAAAGGGCAGGGGTGGCTATTCTTATAGCCAGTGGATGCCAAATCCATCATAGATCCAAAGGGCCGCTACATTATCTTGACGGGATTATTAAAAGGAACCCCAATTGGCTTATGTAACGTGTACGCTCCAAACGTAGGGCATCCCTTTCCTTGAACAGGTCCTTGCTAAGGTAACATGAGAACTTCCTTCTCCACTGTTCATAGAGGGTAATTTTAATTTGCCGTTCTCAGAAGTAAGAGATAGAAGCTCTCTGAGTAGCCAGCAACCAGGAACACATTTGGTTAGACAAGCAAAATCCTTCTGTGCCTTGATACATAAGCATACGCTCTTTTATCTATGGCAGGTGGCCAACCCTACTGCCTGACAATACACGTTCTACTCTCATCCACATTCAATGCATACGCGTATCGACACCTTTTTGGGCAGTCTTCCAGCACTACTTCTCACTAAAAGCTCTGACATTGGCCAAATCACATGGTCAGATCATGCCCGGGTACTACTTGATGTCTGTGAATCTACTTCAGCCAGGAGGGTATGCCATTGGAGATTAAATGATCACATTTTGAAGGTTCCCATATATCAATCTAAGCTTCAGGACCTCTTGGAAGACTACTTCCAATTAAATAGTGGATCTGTTTCCTCGCAGTCAATTCTATGGGAGGCACCTAAATCAGTCATGAGGAGGAACTGTATCTCCTTGGCATCCCGTATTAAGAAGGATTCAGACAGGCAGCGTAAAGAGCTTACTGAGTGGCTTACAAAGCTGTAATGGGAAATGCTTGCACACCCTTCCACTTCCAAGCTAAAATATCTTCTAATTGTGAGAAATAGGCTCAAGGATTTCGCAATTCAGAAGGTGGAGAAATTTTTGGTCTACACCAAACAAATAAATATGATAAAGGTAACAAGGCTCACTCCATACTTGCGGCGCAGCTCAGAAACCGTACAGCACAGTCCACGCCCCTGGCCATTAGAGATGCAGAAGGACACTTGACATATGACCCTCATAAACATGCAGATGCTTTTAGAGACCATTATGCCAAATTATATTCACTCCCATTGGCCCTTGCATCAGATGCAGAAATGAGGGATCGGCTAATCAACGAATAAATGACAGCTCAGTCATTGCCAAAACTAAATACAGAAGCCCTAACTACACTTAATACCCAGATTACCATTGAAGAACTGACATCCATGGTGAAAGAGCTCCCAAATGGAAAAGAGCCAGGGCCAGACGGATTCTCATATCTATACTATAAAGTATCCCAGGGTACTCTTATCCTCCACATGCAGAGCCTATTTAACTCCTTCATAAACGCCGCACCAATCCACCCCTCAATTTTGTGGTCCCATATAATGGTGATCCCAAAACCTGGAAAAGACACCACTTATTGCGCAAGCTATCGCTTGATATCGCTACTTAATGCGGACTTAAAAATATTTGCGAGAATATTGGCCACTAGATTGTTGGTGCTACTCCCCCAGCTAATCCACGATGATCAAGTGGGTTTCGTATTAGATAGACAGGCAGATGATAATACTAGGCGAATGATAAATCTTATAGACACATTGAATCGTCAGAAAGAGGAAGGCCTGCTCCTTAGCCTAGATGCAGAGAAGGCATTCGATAGACTGGGTTGGCCTTTTTTCTGTTTACCACCCTTAAAAGATTGAGTATAGAAACACCTTTTCTGCAGGCTATCCGCGCTTTGTATACGAACCCCAAAGCTGTGGTAAAACTCCCCAACACATCGTCATCAGCTTTCCCGACATATTACGGATCCAGAAATGGGTTTCCTCTCTCCCCCTTATTATTTGTTCCATGTATAGAACCTCTAGCTGTGCAAATTAGGGAAAACCTGGAAGTGCAGGGGTTTTTGAAGGGGGGGGCAAGATAGCAAACTGTCACTTTATGCGGACGACGTCCTCCTGACAGTGAGAACTCCTCTGATATCCCTACCCAATCTCTATGCCATTTTAGTTGAGTTTGGTCAATTAAAGTAAATCCTACAAAAATGGAAGCCCGACTGGTAAATTTAAAGTCATTTGCTCTTTCAGCTTTACCGTTGACAGATGCATATGCTTGGAAAAAAGACCATCTAAAATACTTGGGGATATATTTAACAGACTCCTACAAAACACTGTGCACACATAATTTCCCCTCTTTCTTTGAGGATCTCAGAAAGACACTAGCCAAATGGGACAAGCTCCACCTATCTTTCTTTGGGAGGATGGCCTCTGTCAAAATGACGATTCTGCCAAGGTTCTTATACTTATTGGAGACACTTCCCATACCAATCCCTAAATTCGTTATCCAGAGATTCCAGAGATGGCGAAATAAATATCCCTGGGCATATAAACGCCATCGAATCACGCAGACGGTGCTGTTGATCTCTTGGAAGATGGATGGCCTAGCTTTTACAGACATGTGGAAATACTACATAGCCACACATTTAAGACATATTCCTGCTTGGTCTGCCTTGTCCTTGGTGGGTAAATGGATGGAAGTGGAACAGGCCCGGTTGGCCTCTGTTCATCCTGCTGCTTTGTTATGGATGAACTCCCCAGACATCCCCGACACACTGCTGTTGAGACCTATGGCATTCACCAGACATATCTGGTGGATGGCTGTAAAAATCTTTCCGCTCATCTCAACCAAGTCCCCATTGATGCCAGTTTTATATACCCCAAATTTGCAAGATAGTACTGACAATAGGGTGGTTGGCCCATGGGTTCATGCACGGCTTTTTCACAAAACAGATATAATAGATCCCTGCACACATGCGATCTTACCCTTCTCAACCCTGCGAGAAAGATTTGGAATCCCTAAAGAGGCTTTTTATACATATGTAAGAATACATCAATTGTCCATTTGAGGACATTTGCAGGCTGGGTGCTTCGATGAAGGGGCTAATCTCAATTCTATATGATATGCTAAATTCGCATATAGAGATACAGCACTCGTGTATGACAAAATGGGAGACGTATTTGGGAAGGGTGATACCAAGACCGATGTGTCAGGCCATTTGGGACCGAACGGCAAAGACTTCTATATGCACTACACGAAAGGAAAACCAATATAAGATTTTAATGCATTGGTACCAAACCCCGGAGGTTCTTGGTAAGCTTTTTCCTAACACATAAGACCAATGTTGGAGGTGTGCAAAGGATAAGGAATCTCTCAATTATATCTTCTGGGATTGTGAGGTTCTTACCTCCTTTTGGAGAGAGGTGGAGAGATTGGTCAATGAAGTCTTGGGGTTTGAGGTAGCTTTGGACCCATTTAACTACCTTCTCAATGTCCCGCCTTTAGGGACCTCAAAAAGTTCAGCCAGGTTGCTCATCCACATATGGAATTTGGAAAATTGTTTGATAGCCTCATTTTGGAAAAAAACCCTTCCTCCCACTGTCCAGGATTTGGAATCGAGGATACAAGAAACAAAGCGGATGGAGTACCTTACTGCTTGTATTAACAATCATCTGGAAAAGTTTCAACAACTATGGACACTATGGGATATTTTTATGGACAGCTGCAACTAGTCGCCGGATCAAAAGATGTGCACGCTTCAATGATTTGTACGTATGTCTCACATGTCTCATATGCTGGTTGTTCTTTCCTGCTCTTCCTCTTCCCTTCTTTTTCTGTATTTTCCCCTTGTCCGAAAGTACTATCTGTCTCTAAAATGTTTTGATGTTCAAATGAAAATTCTTGTTAATAAATAAACATTTAAAAAAAAAAAGTTAAAGCAACAAAAAATAGCAGACATCACAGTAACTAGTATCTTCCCAAAAGCGCAGAGGCAAACACAAATTATATATAGATTTCGGAAATGGAGATTTTTCTCTTACCATAATTCTTTGTCAACCTGTCCATATAGGCTGGAATAGCGGTGAACAACGTAAATATAGTTAATTGATGGTACTTTATAGCCTGAAATTGATTTGGTAAATATTTTGATGCAACATTTTATCATTTGGGGCCCCAAATGTAAATCTACCCTGGGCCACACTTTGTCTTAAACTAACCCTGTGTGGCGCCCTGGACAAGCCAGGGGCCACAGAGCACAACACCACAACACCCCACACTCCCAGCAGGCACATCAAGGTCAGACACAAAACCCTTGTTGCCCTCCTCCAGGGGCTGATGTCCACACCAGGGGGTGGGCCAGGTGGTTGGTCCCGCCCACCGAGGAGTTCACAGTCCTGGAGGTGGAAAAAACAGTTTAGCTCAGGCAGAGCTTGAGTGCAGAGCAGAGTTAAGTGCAGAGAGTAAAAGCGTGCTGAGCTACTGCAGGTGTCCGGGTTGGAGCCCGGACAGATCAGCAAGGTTGGCAGACGGTGGTGACCGTCTGCAGGAGTGGCCTATCGGAGTCTACCGTAAGGACCGCCGACGGGTGGTGGCCCGGCGGTACCGGACCGGTACACAAAGAGAAGCCAGCACCAGTGGCAGGTGCTTTTTGGACCCCGGCAAGGCTAGGAGTCGCCTTGAATTTGCCAAATCCGTTAGTGAAAGGGACCTCCTGGGTTTCCAAACAGTCAAGTCCCGACAGAAGGCAACAGTCCAACCTAGTGAGGGAGACACCGCCACCGCTAAGGCAACCGTTTCTCAGGGCCAGCGCCTGCGGGCAAAAGGGGCTAGTCCGGCCCATATCCAAGTCGGGGAGCGGGTTACTGGTGGGAACCCATTGGAACCGTACAGACAGCGTAGGTGCAGGGAAAAGACAGTCATCGCTAATCTGCAACAACACCGCAGCCGTCCGAGGGACCCGTCCATCCTGCCGCTTGTTTTACCGTGAACTGTGTCCTCATCATTGGGCTGAGTGAGTACCACCGTGCCGTGCGGCACAGCGCTGCCCCCGCGTCCCTGCACCTCATCAGGCCCCGCAACCCACCTGCCATCCATCCCTACCCCATCACCGGGCCCCGGGGCAACCAATCCCATACCCACGGAGGGGAGAAGTAACAACAAAGCTGCTCCCTGTCACCACCCCCGGGATCCCCATCCAGAGCAGCGGTGGTGTCCACAAAATCCCCACAACCGTGGGTGGCGTCATGGACAATATCCCTAAAACCCAAACCACCACCTTTCACTCACGGGCGAGGAGCGCCGCTCGATTCCTTGGGATCCGGCCCATCGCTCGAGCCACCGAGCAACGGCAGTAGCAGCCAGACCCGAGCAGTGGGAGAGCGCAGCGTCCCCTCCTCCGCCCGCGACAACTTGGCGTCACGAACAGGATCTTACCGTTCTACCGATCGGTGGAAGTGCGCCTTGTGTGACCGCCGGAGGTGTCCGGCCGGAAAAGCCGCCATCTTAGGCACGAAGAGTTCCCGCTCGAGCGTCTCCTCGAGTAGTGGAGGCGCGAAGGCCTAAACCCCGCCCCAATAGAGGAGGAGCCGGAGAGAGGCTAAGGGGGACGCGGATGGAAGAATGGCGGCGTCCTCGAATTGGAGCGCGGGAATGCCCGCTACCGGAGCATCCAAGCTCTGGGGGAACCGAGGAGGAGTAGCCTTTGAAGACTGTGGCCTGGGTGAACTCCCCGCTGGGACCGCTGCGTGGCTGGAGCGGGAGCTGGGCCGGTTCTGCTTGAAGGTGAGGGCGCAGAGCCTGCAGCAGCTGCTGGACTGGAAGGCGGAGATGCGCAGGATGGTTGCCGTAGTGGGGGCCAGTGAGCGAGGGGCCGCTGCGGCCGTGCCGCGTCGCGACCAGTCCACCCATACCCCAGAACCAGCCTTGATTGCATGGGAGCCGGGGGCCGGCACCACATCCGGAGGTCCAGAGGGAATGTCGCTGATGGAGGAAGGGGTTCCGACCACGCTGCCCCCGCCACCATTCTTAACGGCCGTCAGTGGTTCTGGACTGAACTGCCTGTGGAAGGAGAACCCGATGTATCGACCGGTCCCCGAGTGGGCTGACCCCCTGCGGTGGTAGCCGCTCCAGATTCAGCGGAGCTCCGCTGCAAGTTGTCCCCATTGGGACCACCAGCTGTGTGTGTTTAAAGTTTGAAAA
This sequence comes from Anomaloglossus baeobatrachus, assembly GCF_048569485.1. Classification (NCBI taxonomy): domain Eukaryota; kingdom Metazoa; phylum Chordata; class Amphibia; order Anura; family Aromobatidae; genus Anomaloglossus; species Anomaloglossus baeobatrachus. The sequence continues at coordinate 516,165,899 of NC_134354.1, forward strand.
TGAATGATAAGTAAATGATACCGTGAAAAAGTCACCTGATTTGCACCTGATTTACTACTGTGATTTGAAACCGGTCGTTGCCGGCAACTGGTCCCCGTTGGGACCCCCTTCACCATTTTTGCATAAGGAACTACTTATGAACAAGCCTGAGAACTTGCAAGACAACTACAAACTTGTGGACTGTAAAAAATGTTTGTTATGGCTTCTACCATTACCGCCTCCGGAGAGGCAGATTGGAGGAAGGGCCCGCAGTGGAGCAGTCTGGGGCCCAGCCACCACCGGAACCGGTGGCAATCCTCTGGGGGTTTCAGGGGTTCCCCATGGACGTGGGTCCCCTGAAAAGGACAGAACCCGCTCGGGCAACTTGTGCTGGACTGGGGTCAAGGGGTGCTGCCTGTTTGCTTAGGGGCAGCATCAGGGCCAGGTTGCTTGGGTGGGAGAGAGCAGAAGCTGTAACCGTTATGCAACGTTTTAAGTAAGAGTACCTCCTGATGTGGGAAGATGTTATTATGATTGTATGTCTGTTACCGTTTTACATTTTTCTATTTTCCAGTTGGTGAAAATAAAACCGGTGATGGACGGGCAGCCCGAGGACGGTCTGCATTTAACTAAGGGGGAATGTGGCGCCCTGGACAAGCCAGGGGCCACAGAGCACAACACCACAACACCACACACTCCCAGCAGGCACATCAAGGTCTGACACAAAACCCTTGTTGCCCTCCTCCAGGGGCTGATGTCCACACCAGGGGGTGGGCCAGGCGGTTGGTCCCGCCCACCGAGGAGTTCACAGTCCTGGAGGTGGGAAAAACAGTTTAGCTCAGGCAGAGCTTGAGTGCAGAGCAGAGTTAAGTGCAGAGAGTAAAAGCGTGCTGAGCTACTGCAGGTGTCCGGGTTGGAGCCCGGACAGATCAGCAAGGTTGGCAGACGGTGGTGACCGTCTGCAGGAGTGGCCTATCGGAGTCTACCGTAAGGACCGTGGACGGCGGTACCGGACCGGTACACAAAGAGAAGCCAGCACCAGTGGCAGGGGCTTTTCGGACCCCGGCAAGGCTAGGAGTCGCCGTGAATTTGCCGAATCCGTTAGTGAAGGGGACCTCCTGGGTTTCCAAAAAGTCAAGTCCCGACAGAAGGCAACAGTCCAACCTAGTGAGGGAGACACCACCACCGCCAAGGCAACCGTTTCTCAGGGCCAGCGCCTGCGGGCAAAAGGGGCTCCTCCGGCCCATATCCAAGTCGGGGTGCGGGTTACCGATGGGAACCCATTGGAACTGTACAGACAGCGTAGGTGCAGGGAAAAGACAGTCACCGCTAACCTGCCAGGAGCAACAACACCACAGCCGTCCGACAGACCCGTCCATCCAGCCGCTTGTTTTACCGTAAACTGTGTCCTTATCATTGGGCTGAGTGAGTACCACCGTGCCGTGCGGCACAGCGCTGCCCCCGCGTCCCTGCACCTCATCAGGCCCCGCAACCCGCCTGCCCTCCATCCCTTCCCCATCACCGGGCCCCGGGGCAACCAACATCCTACCCACAGAGGGGAAAAGTAACAACAAAGCTGCTCCCTGTCACCGCCCCCGGGATCCCCGTCCAGAGCAGCGGTGGTGTCCACAAAATCACCACAACCGTGGGTGGCGTCACGGACAATATCCCTAAAACCCAAACCACCCCTTTCACTCACGGGCGAGGAGCGCCGCTCGAGTCCCCGGGATCCGGCCCATCGCTCGAGCCACCGAGCAACGGCAGTAGCAGCCGGACCCGAGCAGTGGGAGAGCGCAGCGTCCCCTCCTCCGCCCGCGACACCTGCATACACATACCACATATGAATTCACCAATGGAATGGAAACACCACTCAAATGGAATGGAACAGCATGGAGAAGATGTATGGATGCTTCTCTGACTCTCAGGTTACTGCTGAGAACAATGTAAGAGTATTACACCATTTTTATGGAGTGACAAAAAAAAATAAAACACTGAAGATAAAATGGATTTTACAGGAAAAAATGTTAGGAAACGTTTTTTTTTTCCCTTCTAATGACTTGTACAATATATAAGAAAAATTAAAAAGGGAAAAAAACCTGCCTCTTCCACCCCTTAGGCTATGTTCACAAGTATTGTTTTGCTGCATTTTTGCATTTTCTCATTGTTTTCAATGTTGAAAAAACTCTGAAAAAAATGATATGTTGCTTCTTTAAATAATGCAGCCATTTTTTATTTCAGTCAGGAAAAAACAATTGTGTGCAAAAGATTTATGAAATTTCCAAGCTTTTGCTGGTAATGTAAACATCAGCTTTAAATGTGCATAAAAATCCTTAAAAAAATGCTGCAAAAAACACAGCAAAAATGCAACGTGTGAATACAGCCTTGACAGCCAGGCGATCCCTCACCGAATTTCCCAGTCGCCTAAGACTACAGTAGATTACACAGTATAGGGGGAAAAAATAAAGCCCATTGCATGATCGAAGGACCGCATGATGACTCTCTAAATATATTGAGTGAAAAACGCATGATCACTGGGGCAAAGTCTCAAGCCTTGCCGTCGAAATATCCGAGTGACGTGAGGAAAGCAAAGGCTACATAGAAGATGATGATTGTTTCTTTGTCGGAAATGGCACTTAACATGGGATCTAAAATGGCAGATAGTGGAGCATCCCTAAAAGAAGATCTCACTCATACTGGGTGGTTACAGAGCAAAAGGAAGCAAAGATCTCTCCACACCTTGAGAGTTTATGCCTACGGGAGGGAGTGCCATGTATGGAAATGTCAACCCATGCTGCATAGTGTCTGCCGCATACAGAAAATTGATGACAGGAGGTCCACCGATTGCAATGTGACAGCGAGAAACAGGCAGGTCTGGAAAAAACAGCATGGCAAGCTGGAAGAAATTCAACCCTGGCTAAGGTGTGCAACTGACCATCATGGGGTTAGTGGGACAAAGCCATTTTGTGAGAAGAAGTCAAAGGCGAAAGGGCTGAGCAGAGCTTCATGATCATGGACCGGCGGTCCAAAGAGGCGAATAGCTGGGAGCAAAAATCAGTGTGTATCTCTAGGTCGTACACCTTCCCCTCATCTGAGTTCAGGTTGTCAAAGGAATCAACTTAAGGAGAGTGGGAGCAGTGGCTGCATCCTGTGAGCATAAGATTTGGCTCAACTCCATGGCAAATAAAAATGCACTTATCGAATGAATGTAAAGCTCAAATGCATCTCTTGTGTTAGATGTCTCAGGCAGCCCTCACTTCTACATTTTCGAGGGCCATTAGGCAGCCCTCACATTAATTTTGGAGAGTCATCAGGAGTAGAGATGACAGAACCTGTTTGGTAAAGATTCACCAATTTCAAATTCGTTACAAGCTTTAGCTTGTTTGTTCGGGTTCGGTAAAACCCGACCACTTTCCCCAAAAGTCGATAATGTTTGTTTTTGTTCATTTTCTGCCCCCAAATGCTGGCCGCATTTCCAAAATGCTTTTTTAATAGCATTGTATGCTTTTGTATAGGATTGTGGTGCTGTCTGATGTGGGGATATGTAAAATCAGTAGATGAGGTGGAGACTGTGGACCAGGTTTTTGGCGTGCAGCACCATTTTTTTCTTAACTTTATTTGTGGATCTTGCTGCAGCAAATCAAGGCACAGCAAACATCCACAAGGTTCAGATAGAAGGGCTTCTCTGATTGGCTGCCTAACTCACATGTTGTCACGCTCCCCGGGTCCTTGGCTCCTCTCCCCGGGTCCTCCGCTCCGCTCCCCGGGTTCTCAGCCTCCTTCCCTGGCTTCTGGCACCCGGGCTGCGCGCATGCGCATTAGGGCGCGCGCGCGGTCACTGACCCTTTCTTAAAGGGCCAGCGTCCATTAACAGGAAATGAGGCTAAACAGGTACAGGGTATAAAGGGGTGTATTGTCCAAGAGGGCGGGGCCTGATCTTCGTGTTTTCCAAGCTAGGAGTCAGGTCTCCTTGTGTCGTCTTGCCATACTCACGTATCTCTCTTCTAGAGCTGATCCTGCCTCGCCATCCGGTCCTGCTGAATCCCGAACCCCGCACGCTGTCCGTCTGCCATCTGACAGTCCGTACCATCTCGGATCCCTGCGGTGACCCGTCATCTCGCTCCAAAGGTTCCGGACCCCGCCTGACATCACCTCGGCTTCCGAACCTGAGCTACGTCACCCGGACTACCATCTGTGACTCCGCGGTCCCAGGGACTCCTTCGTTACACTCACTGGCACGGACTGTTCTACTGCCCATAGTGCTTCAGCTACCGGACTCCATACCACCATCTTAGAGTTCGGCCCAGTGGATCCACCTCCTGGGTCTGCCCGACCGCCTGGCCCTGACAGTAAGATCAGGCCATGGATCCCGCTGCAGCACTAGCAGCCTTGCAAGAGGAACTCCAACGCCAGCGTGAAGTCCAGACCCGCATGCTGAACTTTATGACTTCCGTGGACACCCGCCTGACCACGCTACAAGCGGCAGTCACGTCTTCGACATCCCAAGCCGCCACTAGTCAAGCCACGTCCCCCGCTCCCGTGGCTGCTTCTTCGGATGCTTCCAGACTGCGTTTGGCCTCACCACCCCGGTACGCCGGAGATCCCAAGTCCTGCAGGGGGTTTATAAACCAATGCTCCCTCCATTTCACGCAGCTGCCACATCTGTTTGCCTCCGACCAAGCCAAGGTCGCCTTCATCATGTCCCACCTGGAGGGCGAGGCACTGGCATGGATGAACCCGTTGTGGGAGAAGGAGGACCCTATGACCAAGGATCTTCAAGAGTTCCTGCAGGCCTTTCGCAGCACCTTTGACGAGCCGGGACGCGCCTCTGCGTCTGCTTCATCCCTCCTCCGCTTACGTCAAGGAACACTGACGGTGGGCCAATACGCCATCCGTTTCCGCACTTTGGCTTCAGAACTCGGGTGGAATAATGAGGCCCTAACAGCCGCCTTCTGGGAAGGACTCTCGAGTCGCATCAAAGATGAGTTGGCGGGTCGTGACGTGCCCTCCACCCTAGATGCCCTGATTGCCCTAGCAACTCGAGTGGACATACGTTTTCAGGAGCGCTCCAAAGAGCTGTCTCGTGAGAGACGTCCGGTACGGCATTCCTCTCCTCCACAGAAGCCCTCCGTATCTCAGTCATCAACAGCTGGGATTCCCGTCCACGAGCCCATGCAGATCGACCGAGTACGACAGTCTGAACAACGTCGAGCAGAGCGGCTCGCCAAGGGTCTCTGCTTTTACTGCGGAGAGGACACACACCTCCTACGCTCCTGTCCGGAAAGGCCGGGAAACTCCAAAGCCTAGGGTTGGTAGGAGAGGCCACCCTAGGTGCTGGGACTCTCTCAGACCCGGTTATGTGGACTGTGCAAGTGTCAACGGGAGAGACGCGCTTCACGGCTGAGGCATACCTCGACTCTGGAGTAGCAGGCAATTTCATCCAGCAGGCCACGGTGGACAAGTACCAGCTGACTGTTACTCCACTCGAGAAGCCCCTAGTGATTGCCTCTGTGGATGGGAGACCCCTCTCTGATACCATCTCCTGGGTCACTAGTCCGGTCGAACTGCGTATCGGTGCCCTGCACACCGAGAACATCGCTCTCTACGTCCTTCCACACATGTCCCATCAAATCCTGCTGGGACTTCCCTGGTTGCGGACACACGAACCATCGGTCAGCTGGGGTACTGGCGAAATCACCCGATGGGGTCCTGCTTGTCATGAGAAGTGTCTGAAGTCCATACAACCCATCCGACGACCTCCGGTTCCAGAGAACCTACCGGAACTGCCTTCGGCCTATTGGTCCTTCGCAGACGTTTTTGACAAGAAGGAGTCTGAGGTACTTCCGCCACACCGTCCCTACGATTGTGCCATCGACCTGCTCCCAGGAACAACACCGCCTCGAGGACGGATATATCCGTTGTCTCCAGCCGAAACCAGGGCCATGTCCACCTACATCACAGAAAGCCTGGCAAAGGGATTCATCCGGAGATCCTCCTCTCCTGCGGGAGCAGGCTTCTTCTTCGTTAAGAAGAAAGATGGTGACCTACGCCCATGCATCGACTACCGGGGTCTGAATCAGATCACCGTAAAAAACAAGTACCCTCTGCCGCTCATCCCCGAATTGTTCGACCGGCTCAGAGGAGCCCGTGTGTTCACCAAGCTGGATCTTCGGGGTGCCTACAACCTAGTTCGTATCCGCTCTGGGGACGAATGGAAGACCGCGTTTAATACTCGCGATGGGCATTATGAATACTGCGTGATGCCCTTCGGCCTGTGTAACGCACCAGCAGTCTTCCAAGAATTGGTGAACGACATATTCCGGGACCTCCTCTACCTCTGTGTAGTAGTTTATCTGGATGACATCCTTATCTTCTCTCCGGACCTCCAGACCCACAGAGAGAACGTACAGCTGGTTTTACAAAGACTGAGAGAGAATCGTCTCTACGCCAAATATGAGAAGTGTGTCTTTGAGCAGTCTTCTCTCCCTTTCCTGGGATACATCATCTCGGGCACTGGACTGCAGATGGATCCAAAGAAGGTCTCCTCCATACTCAACTGGCCTCCCCCTTCTGGACTGAAGGCAATCCAACGGTTCCTGGGATTCGCCAACTACTACCGCCAGTTTATCCCTCACTTCTCTGCCCTGACTGCTCCTCTCTCCGCTTTGACCAAAAAGGAGGCTAATCCAAAAGACTGGTCACCTGCGGCCGACGCCGCGTTTTGCTCACTGAAGCGAGCATTTGCCTCCGCTCCTGTACTCCACCGTCCGGAGTTAAACCGCCAGTTCACCTTGGAGGTGGATGCCTCCTCCTCGGGAGCCGGAGCAGTGCTCATGCAGAAGTCCTCCTCCGGCAAGATGGTGACGTGCGGTTTCTTCTCCAAGAGCTTCTCAGCGCCTGAACGTAATTACACCATCGGTGACCGAGAACTATTGGCGGTCAAACTGGCTCTGGAGGAGTGGCGCTACCTCCTGGAAGGAGCAGTGTACCCCGTGATTATCTACACGGACCACAAGAACCTGGAATACCTGCGGTCCGCTCAGCGACTGAACCCACGGCAAGCCAGGTGGTCCCTATTCTTTGCCAGGTTTGACTTCCAGCTCCATTTCCGACCCGCGGACAAGAACGTACGCGCTGATGCTTTGTCTAGGTCTTTCATGCCCATGGAGCAGGAGGAAGAGACTACCCAACCCATCATCTCTCCTAGCAAGATCATTTCGGTGGCCCCTATCACTCTGGCCCAGATACCGCCCGGAAAGACCTATGTCTCTGAGACTGACAGGAAAAAAGTGTTACACTGGGGTCATGCCTCAAAAACAGCCGGTCATGCAGGCCAGAAGAGAACATGGGGTGCGATTGTACGCCATTACTGGTGGCCATCCCTTCGCACGGACGTCGCTGCTTTTGTCTCTGCCTGCTCCTCTTGTGCCAGAAACAAGACGCCCAAACACCTGCCCTATGGCCGTCTTCTGCCTCTGCCTATACCCTCAGTTCCGTGGCAACACATAGCGATGGATTTTATTACGGACTTGCCATTATCCTCTGGACACACAGTCATATGGGTCGTGGTGGACCGGTTCTCCAAAATGGCTCACTTCATCCCCATGGCTGGACTGCCCTCTGCTCAGGAACTCGCGGAAGCCTATATCCATCACATCTTCCGCTTGCATGGCTTTCCATCCCCGACAGAGGAACTCAGTTCACCTCCCGCTTCTGGAGGGCGCTCTGCAAACATCTGGGAGTAACTCTGGACTTTTCTTCCGCATACCATCCTCAGTCTAATGGCCAAGTGGAGAGGATCAATCAAATCTTGACATCCTTCTTACGTCACTATGTCAACACCCATCACGACGACTGGTCCACGCTTCTGCCTTGGGCTGAATTCTCACATAACCACCACATCAGTGAGTCGTCCTCCAAATCTCCCTTCCATGTCGTTTACGGACTTCAGCCCTCCGTTCCATTGCCTATATCCCCTTCTTCGGATGTCCCTGCGGCTGATACTGTAGCCCGTGACTTCGCTACCATTTGGGACTCTGTCAAGGCGTCCCTTGGACGCGCTTCCCAGCGGATGAAGAAACACGCCGACAAGAGGCGCCTGGACCCTCCGTGTTTCTCTCCTGGTGACCTGGTCTGGCTTGCTTCCCAATACATCCGATTGAAGATCCCTTCCTACAAGCTGGGCCCTCGCTACATCGGGCCGTTTAAGGTCCTCTGCAAGATCAATGAGGTCTCCTACAAGCTACAGCTCCCGGCCACGATGAGGATACCCAACTCATTCCACGTCTCCCTGCTCAAGCCGGTTGTCCTTGGTCCCTTCTCCGCTGCTGCCAGTCCGGCTCCTCCACCTATTGCCGATGACGACATCTATGCGGTAAGGGATATCGTGGCCATGAAGACTGTTCGAGGCCGACAGTTCTTCCTGGTGGACTGGGAGGGGTATGGTCCTGAGGATAGGTCCTGGGAGCCCAGGGAAAACGTGGGCACTCCTCTGATCCGTGCCTTCATGTCCCGGTTGCGGGGAGGGGGGCGTGGGGGGGGGGGTACTTTCACGCTCCCCGGGTCCTTGGCTCCTCTCCCCGGGTCCTCCGCTCCGCTCCCCGGGTTCTCAGCCTCCTTCCCTGGCTTCTGGCACCCGGGCTGCGCGCATGCGCATTAGGGCGCGCGCGCGGTCACTGACCCTTTCTTAAAGGGCCAGCGTCCATTAACAGGAAATGAGGCTAAACAGGTACAGGGTATAAAGGGGTGTATTGTCCAAGAGGGCGGGGCCTGATCTTCATGTTTTCCAAGCTAGGAGTCAGGTCTCCTTGTGTCGTCTTGCCATACTCACGTATCTCTCTTCTAGAGCTGATCCTGCCTCGCCATCCGGTCCTGCTGAATCCCGAACCCCGCACGCTGTCCGTCTGCCATCTGACAGTCCGTACCATCTCGGATCCCTGCGGTGACCCGTCATCTCGCTCCAAAGGTTCCGGACCCCGCCTGACATCACCTCGGCTTCCGAACCTGAGCTACGTCACCCGGACTACCATCTGTGACTCCGCGGTCCCAGGGACTCCTTCGTTACACTCACTGGCACGGACTGTTCTACTGCCCATAGTGCTTCAGCTACCGGACTCCATACCACCATCTTAGAGTTCGGCCCAGTGGATCCACCTCCTGGGTCTGCCCGACCGCCTGGCCCTGACACATGTCCGTGTGCATATAAATTGCAGACATATTGCATCAGTGCTATTTTGTGAATGTGAAACATTTAAGAAGGTGCTGTCACCGGGGCTGCTAGACAATGATCTTAGGGGTTTAATGCTAGGTAGTTGAGATAGATATGAGAGTGGTAGTTTAGAATAGGGACGTGAAGTGTAGGGAAAGGTGTGTGAGTGCCCCAAATTGACACATTTCATGATGGTAATAAGGATTGGTACTTATTAACCCACCTCTTCAGACAAGCCTACAACCTGCCGTAACCCTCAATCTGATACAGCACCGCACGACCAGCTCTACCCTCACCTACTGTATCCTCACCCATCCCTTGTAAACTGTGAGCTCTCGTGGGCAGGGACCACTATCCTCCTGTATCTGCCTGTGCCATGTATTGTTTATGATTATTGTACCTGTCATTATTTTGTATACCCCTTTAACATGTAAAGCGCCATGGAATAAATGGCGCTATAATAATTATTATTAATAATAATAATAATAGTAATAATAATAGTGCCTGCTAAAGGGTTGCCAGTGAAGCATGTAATACAGTTCTGGCCCAAAGTATTGGCACCCGTGCATTCTGTCAGAGAATACTCAGTTTCTTCTTGAAAATGATTGCAATCACAAATTCTTTGGTATTATTATCTTCATTTATTTTGCTTGCAATGAAAAAACACAAAAGAAAATGAAACAAAAATCAAATCATTGATCATTTCACACAAAACTCCAAAAATGGGCCAGACAAAAGTATTGGCACTCTTAAGGGGGCTTTACACGCTACGATATCGTTAATGTTTTATCGTCGGGGTCACGTTGTTAGTGACGCACATCCGGCGTCATTAACAATATCGCAGCATGTGATACTTACCAGCGACCTTAAGCGACCTCAAAAATGGTGAAAATCGTTCACCATGGAGAGGTCATCCCAAAACCAAAAATCAGTAATGGTTGATTATCGATATTGTTCGTCGCTCCTGCGGCAGCACACATCGCTGTGTGTGACACCGCAGGAGCGAGGAATGTCTCCTTACCTGCCGCCGGCCGCAATGCGGAAGGAAGTAGGTGGGCGGGATGTTACGTCCTGCTCATCTCCGCCCCTCCGCTTTGATTGGCCGGCCACTTAGTGACGTCGCGGTGACGTCGTTGTGATGCCGAACGTCCCTCCCCCTTGGGGGAGGGATTGTTCGGCAGTCACAGCGACGCCGCCGACCAGGTAAGTGCGTGTGACGCTGCCGATCACACACGCGATCACACAAAATTGCATGCACGACGGGGGCAGGTGCTTTTGCGTACGATATCGCTAGCAATTGCTAGCGATATCGTAGCGTGTAAAGCCCGCTTTAGCCTAATACTTGGCTGCAGAACCTTTAGCCAAAATAACTGCGAACAACCGCTTCCGATAACCATCAATGAGTTTCTTACAATGCTCTGCTGGAAGTTTAGACCATTCTTCATTGGCACACTGCTCCAGGTCGCTGAGATTTGAAGGGTGCCTTCTCCAAACTGCCAGTTTGAGATCTCTCCACAGGTGTTCTATGGGATTCAGGTCTGGACTCATTACTGGCCACTTTAGTAGTCTCCAGTGCTTTCTATCAAACCATTTTCTAGTGCTTTTTGAAGTGTGTTTTGGGTCATTGTCCTGCTGGAAGACCCATGACCTCTGAGGAAGACCCAGCTTTCTCACACTGGGCCCTACATTATGCTAAAAACTTTGTTGGTAGTCTTCAGACTTCATAATGCCATGCACATGGTCAAGCAGTCCAGAGCCAGAGGCAGCAAAGCAACCCCAAAACATCAGGGAACCTCCGCCATGTTTGACTTAAGGGACCGTGTTCTTTTCTTTGAATGCCTCTTTTTTATTCCTGTAAACTCTATGTTGAAGGCTTTTCCCCAAAAGCTCTACTTTTGTCTCATCTGACCAGAGAACATTCTTCCAAAACATTTTAGGCTTTCTCAGGTAAGTTTTGGCAAACTCCAGCCTGGCTTTTTTATGTCTCGGGGTAAGAAGTGGGGTCTTCCTGGGTATCCTACCATACAGTCCCTTTTCATTCAGGGTTGAAATCTCTCGTCAATTTTTCGTTTCCTTCCACATCTATGGAGGTTAGCCACAGTGCCATGGGCTTTAAACTTCTTGATGACACTGCGCACCGTAGACAAAGGAACTTTCAGGTCTTTGGGGATGAACTTGTAGCCTTGAGATTGCTCATGCTTCCTCACAATTTGGATTCTCAAGTCCTCAGACAGTTCTTTGGCCTTCTTTCTTTTCTCCATGCTCAATGTGGTACACACAAGGACACAGGACAGAGATTGAGTCAACTTTAATCCTTGCCAACTGGCCAAGACTGATTTAGTTATTGCAAACACCTGTTATGTGCCACAGATAAGTTACAGGTGCTGTTAATTACACAAATTAGAGAAGCATCACATAATTTTTCAAACAGTGCCAATACTTTTGTCCACCCCCTTTTTATGTTTGGTGTGGAATTATATCCAATTTGGCTTTATGACAATTTTTTTTTTCATTGAAGACAAATTAAATGAAGATAATAATACCAAAGAATTTGTGATTGCAATTGCAATTTATAGAAAAAACTGAGTATTAGCTGACAGAATTGCAGGGGTGCCAATACTTTTGGCCAGCACTGTAGGTATTGCTATGTATTACTGCCTGCTCAAAAGTATGCAAACACATTTATAGGTATTGCTAGTTAGCAGTGCATGGTCTAAAAAGTTGATAGTGAAGTATCTAAAAAGTGTTTCTTGTCAATTTTAGTTGCCTGCTGAAAACTACGCAGACACATTTATAAGTATTGATAGTTAGCTGTGATTGGCCTAAAATGTTGCTGGGGAAATATGTAGAAAATATTTTTTGCCAATTTTAATTGCCTGCTCAAAATTGCTCAAACACATTTAAAAGGTATTAACCAAGAAAAAAAGAGGAATACCCCAGTAAAGAGTACCACTATGATAATATCAAAAGGGAACACAAGAAAAACAAAGACCAAAAGTATGATGAAAATGCAAAAAATATTTATTCAAATAGTAATAGAAAGGTGATACAGCAAAGAAAGTGAAGGTGGTTAAGATGACAACAGCCACGAAGGGGGAAACAAAGTACAAAAGCACACCACCAACAGATTCCACCCTGTTAAGTGAAATTACAACACAGCATATAATAGTGCATTGGTAATGCAGTGTAGAAACACCACAGTATAAAATACCGCAAGATAGAAAACACAGTGTAAGAACAAATTCAGCTGATTTATCACAGATAATAATAACAGTATCCTAAATAGAAAAAAATAATGTATTCAGTTATAGTAAATCTGTGTGGGATCACAACAATGAGCAATTGCTGCAAAGAACGATAAATGCATGGCATCAGATATTATTAGGCAACAACACCCATACTATACCTTAAGACATGGTGGTTTGATGGTAGAAACAGGGGACAGCAGGAGGTGGTGCGCAACTCGACAGACACACGATTCATCGACAAACAGCTTTGCAAAGAGGCAGCTTTTTTATGATGAAAATGCAAAAATATTTATTCAAATAGTAGTATCAAGGTGATACAGCAAAGAAAGTGAAGGTGGCTAAAATGACAACAGCCATGAAGGGGCAAGCAAAGTACATAAGCATACCACCAACAGATGCCAACCTGTTAAATGCAGTTACAATATAGCATATAATCGTGTATAGTTTATGAAATCTAGACTGTCACGGGTGCCTTGGGAAAACAAGGAAAACTAAACTGGCCGTAAGGCTGGGACTTCTGCGCTCACCCTAACACCTGGAAGTACCCGTGAAGGTAGGGAGGTTTGGGCCCGCAAACTAGGCCCTATCTCCTGTCCTTGTCCCTGATGATGAGACCCCCCTCTACAACCTGCCACTAGGGGGAAGGGACAAGAACATAAGTCTACAACCCTACTGACAAATTAAGACAAAACAGGGGTAATAACGACAACAACTTAAACACATGGCAACCACACACAAGGGGGCCACTAAAAGTGCTCAAGGGGAAACAACATAAAAAGGGGAAAGGACAACTGAATACTGGGTAACATACATACTGTACAACAAGCACACCAGAAATCCTGCAGCAAGCAACAATGCTGCAGCCCACAAAGCGAGTATCAGAGAGAAGATTAATCCAGCTCCTTTCTCCTCCTGGCCAAGATTCCAAATGAATTAAAATAACCGGCACCTTCTGGTGGAAGTGGAGGGTATTTATAGAACCTGGGTGTGATCCCAACTGGAAACAACTGACCAGGAGTCAGGAGCTGCTGGAAGGTAAACTAACATTTACCCTCTCCTCAAAGGAAGGGAATCCATTTAATCAGCAGAGTCCCATAAGATAAAGTGAGGTTCTGGCCCAGAATCTGTCCCAAAACTCTGCAACAGAGGAAGGAACGTGACATAGACACACCACAGCATAAAATACCGCCAGACAGAAAATGCAGTATAAGAACAAATTCTGCTGATCCAACACAGATAATAAGTAACAGTAACCTCAATAGAGAAAAATAACAGAGTCAGTGATTTTAAATCTGTGCAGGATCACAACAATGAACAGTTGCTGCAAAGAACAGAGAATGCATAGCATCAGATATTATTAGGCACATTTATAAGTACTGCTAGTCAGCCCTGCATGGCCTGAAAAGTTGCTAGGGAAGTTTGTAAAAAATGGTTCTTGGTAATTTTAATTGCTTGCTCAAAATTACACAGTGAAACACATTTCTAGGTAGTGGTATTCTTATTATTGCCTGCTGAAAATTTGTTGTTGAGCAAGCTAAGAAGGTGTTCTTGTATCTTTTCCATGTCTGTTCTGAATTACGCAGTGAAACGCATTTGTAGGTAGTGGTACATTTTAGTGCCTTCACAATATTGCCAACACAGGCAGGAAAAAAATAATGTTTTGTGTCAGGTGTCTGACAGGGGTGGTCGTAGCTTTGCAAAACATCTGTTTAAAAGGGGAAAGGTAATCAACCATGAGAGGTAAATAACGATGCAGTTGTCTTGAATGGGGAATAGGCGAGGTGTTGGAGGTATACGTGTGAGAATTTCTGTTAGACAAAAGTCAAACGGCTGCTCGTCCTATCCCAAGAGAAATGAGAACTACTTCCGTTACAGGACAACCTACTCCACTAGATTTCTTTGGCTGCCACACATTGCATAAATTTTGAAATGAGGCTGATAAATGGCAGGTGCTGGAGTGGATGGCAAGTGCTGCATCAAGTGTCCTCTCCACCTCTACCTGTACCTCAACATCACACACCGTTCATTTCTCAAAGGTACCACCCCAATTACACTTGCTTCCACCCACATCCAAAATCTTTTACCAGCAAACAGACTGTGCGGAACCACACATAGGTGAGTCTTAAGAGCTGTTCACACATTCTATCCCATGGGCATCACAGATCCGCTCCAAAGATTCACAGATTGAAGTGGAGTAAACTTCTGCACCGATGCCAAAAACAAAGTAGGGTCCCATCAGGATCCCGACCCTCATCAACTGGTGGAGGTGTTGATGATGAGGCTCAGATACCTGACGCAAATGCGTACTGTCCTGTTATGTCAGGTCAGGAAGAAGAGGAGTGGGACAACATAGAGCCTGATGGTGAAGTTGGTGTGAACCTAGAAGCACGCAGCTGTGTAGCTAAGCATATAAGATGGAGGAGGAAGCCAAGGAGGTTATGTTGGCAATTCCCAAATGGAGTCTTCATTCATATGTGTATGCAAGGGCAGCAATGCTGCCAAACTAGGGTGAAAATGAGTTAATCCAAGCCTGATGATGTCGTTACAGTCTGCATGAAAACGATACCCTTTTTTCCACCTCACACAGAAAGAGATTTTCAGGTTTGTTCGAGTTCTGGTCTTGATTATGATCCTCTCCTTGTGTACCACTGCAGTAACATGTAGTACTTAGCTGGCACATGGTGGCACACAGGGAGAAGATCACAGCTCAGACTGAAAAGGTCTTCTCACAGCAGTGTGATGCGCTGCTGTATATCGCACAAAGCTAACAAGTAGTGGCCAATCATACGTCGGGTGCATAGTGTGACGCCAAGGCAATGGCACATGGAAAGATCACTGTGCACACCTCAGATAACAACGGCCACCTAGGATTTGAGCCATATAGGAAGTTGGGATGAACTACAGTGGTAATACAGGGACCATATTTGATCCTCCATGGACATGATATCCATTAGCTAGGCTGGACTGCTCAGCAGAATTGCACGCCTGTACAACTAGTCAAACTTTTTAGCATATGCAGGAACAAAAAAATAACATGGAGAGCTTATGTTTAGTCTAGCAACTTAACATTGGGGTTGCTTGAAACTAGCATTTAATAACAAATGCAGGTCTGTAATTGGTTAATAGGCGTAAATCTTGCTGTTAGGTTCCCTTTAATTCTGAGATAACAGTCTCCAGCCCATTGATTTCTATATACCATGTTTTTCTAAAAATAAGACCTCCCCAATAATAAGCCCTAGCAGAGATTTTCAGCATTTTCATAGCAAAGCTTAAATATAAGCCCTCCCCCGAAAATATGCCCTAGTCGCGGTTCAATAATGAAGTGTCCATGCAGCTCAAAAAGTTAAAGAACACTGCAAGACTCTTCATTATAGACAGCGGACACCCCGAAATCATTCTCATCAGACGCCAAGCGGGATGACCTGCAGTGATCGCACACACATCATATCTCACACCTGCACACATTAGATCACAGCATCGCACACCCACACTCCACACATCCAGCAATACTGATTTCTCCTGTCCAGCAGGATCCTGAAATGCAGTGCGGGGAAGCGCAAGGACCTGTGAATGGAATGCTTACAGGACCTGCAATGCGTTCCACTGCCGAGTCCTCCATGTGTTCCAGTGCACTGCGACCCACCTTTCCCTGCGGCCGGAGGCATTCTGTATCACCGGATGTGGCAACTGACTAGTGAGTATGTACAATCTGATTGGTGATTGTGTGTGTGATCTGATGTGAGTGTTGGCCAGAAGCAGGGGAGGCATCGTGCAGCATACCTGCTGTGAGCGCCCACCGGATATCACCTGGGAGCCATGCAGACGTCCGAGGTCTAGTAAGTATGAGTCTCCTAGAGAAGGGGGGTTTGCATTTTTTGGGGGGGTAAACTTACCCCAACCATGTTTCTCTAAGAATAAGACCCACTCCAAAAATAAGCCCTAGTTTTTTTGGGGGAACAAAGTATGACAGTGTCTTATTTTTGGAAAAACACGGCATCAGTTAAGTGTTCATTTTCCCATAATTATCAAATCCTGCTCCAGAGCTGCCATTTTGGTTTTGTAAAATCACAAGCCCCTGTCCTCCAACATCAGCAGGTTTCATAGCAATTTTCATATTTATTGCTCACTTGAACTGCTACTTATTCAGAGACAATGTTATCTTTATATGCATTTAGTGATATCAGTGTACATTTCATAAAAAGCTCAAACACAGCATCAAGCAGAAACTCATTTGTAAGATCAAGCTACTGAACCAGAACTGTTACTCTAGGAAGAGTGCTCATCCCTCAGCAACAAGGAGGTGAAAAAGATTGTGTAGCTGTGTGTCAAAGCTGCAAGTGAGCTCTGGCTGAGTACCAAAGGAGACTGCCATTTGGTAACATCTCAAATACAATGAGCAGCATTATGCTTACTTCCTGCACTCTACATACAAGTAGTTAGCTTAGTGCAACTCTCACTTAAGTGACAACCTGGAACGTTTTGCCACATCCAGAACATTTTCCAGTCCTCCTCTTCTGGGAGTTTTAGGAAACTTTGCAAGTATGGTGCAGTTAAAGTAAGGGCTAATGCGCACGTTTCATAATTGCATGCATTTATGCTGCATATTGCAGCGTAAATGCATGCATCCTGCATTCCCTGCACAATCTATGAAGATTGTGCATGACACGTGCGCACGTTGCTTTTATGAACGCAGCGATTTGGGTGCTAAAATTTTGACCCAAAACCGTGCATTCATAAAATGAGCATGTCAATTATTCCGTGCGCTATGGATGCAGCTCCCACTCTGTCTTTGGTGGGGGCAGCAGCCATAGTGCATGAAATCGGCCTTTTTTTAACAATAAAACTGCATCTATAATGCAGTGTTTCTGCAGCGATTTGACGCGCACATGTGCTGTCAAATCGCTGCAGAATATTCAGCAGTTACGTGCGCATGAGCCCTAAAAGTAGTCTGTATACTGCTGCAAATAAACAAAAGATTTCCTTTTAACCTAACCCTTCCTTTTTTTAAAAGAAAAATCCCATTGCCTCTTGAGACAACTGTACATATTAGATATAGTAAACTTTTAAATTTAGTGTCCAACCTCAGTATTTTGTGTTCTTTTTATAGCAGCTATAATGGTATTATTTTTTCATGGCTGCATTGTAAGTGCGTAGTTTGAATGTTTGCAGTGACTTTGGTTGTTGTTTCCTGTTGCTTACATATCGCATAGTATTATACATAGAATCAGTTGTCTTCCCACTTTAGTGCCCTCGTTCTTCTTGCAACACAGTTCATTAGAACAGACAGAATGTTTTTAGATTGCAGATATTTCTGAATATTTGTAGACGGCTTCAGGCAGTAAAAGTGAACCTGCTGTTTAAATCTACTGAAGTTGCTTAAATTACCTGGTGGTATTTATTTAATCAGCTTGAAAAATAAAAATAGAATGTTATGTTTTTACCATTTAAAGTAATTTTACTGTACACATTTTTTTAAAATATATTAGGTTGGCCATTTTTCAATATGTATCCATATTGGCTGAGAACTTGTTCTGTTTTTTTCTAACTAAAAAATTGTCACCTTGTGTCTAATGACAGGCTGAAAGGTAATTTATTAAACTTGGCAAAACACCTCTGAGCTGAAATGCAGGCTTTTATTTGAATTAATTTCTTAATATTAATGAATTTTCATAAATTAAAGTTTGAAAAGTACTTATTGTGCTTCCTTCTGAAAGTTCTCTCTTCACATTGATTGATCTTTCTGTTCCATATGACAAATGTATTCACAAATGTATTACCGACTGCTTTCAAAGTCTATTACTATATGGCAAGTTGCTGATGTTTATAATGTATGTATAGACCTCAAGGTCAGTAGATGGTGTAAATCATGCATTATATACAATAACATTTGATTTGTTAAGGGCATTATATAAATGGAAACTCTTACACTTCTCTTTGTGATGCTGTGGATAAAATAGTAAGAGAAAGTAAGCTAAGCCTTCATATTTACCGTTCCCAGATCTTTTTATGTTTTGTTCCGTTTTGCTATCAGCAGCAAATGTCATTGTCATTTTTTTCAGTTTGCAATTTTTATGTGCTCTCATTATTTACTTGTAATCATGTTTACAGAAAGTTTTCACAGCCATCAGTCTCCATCACCAGAAGGGCTCACAGTTCATCTTATCTGAATTACACAGGAAATAAACATATCCATCTAATTTTAACCCATTATTCGTTTTTGCGCTTTCTTTTTTTTCCTCTGCTTTCACCAGAGGCATAGCTTTTTAATTTTTGCCATCTAAAGAGCCACTTGTTTTTTTGCGGAATGAGTTGAAGTTATCAGTGGCAGTATTCACTTTATCAAATGATGTACCGTTAAAAAATTTCAGGCTTGGTGCCTTCCTGCCCATGCAATAACGCCACCGCCATCAAGTGCTGCTCAATTCAAAATACTGACATCAGCAAATCACTCACCCACATGAAGCCATACACACAGTTTTCCATCTGCCCTGTAAGATGAAAACTGGGATTCATCCGTGAAGAGAACAGCTCTCCATTATGCAAGATGTCATTGAATGTAAGCATTTGCCCACTTAAGTTGGTTACGATGAAGAACTGTAGTCAGGTGAAGACCATGATGAGGATGACAAGCATGCAACTGAGCTTACCTCACAAAGTTTCTGACAGTTTGTGCAGAAATTATATGGTTATGCAAACCGACTGTGGCTGCAGCTGTCCAGATGGCTGGTATCAGACAATATTCTAGGTGAACATGCTGGATGTTAAAGCCCTGAGCTGATGTTGTTACTCATGGTCTGCGGTTGTGAGGCTGGTTGGATGTACTGCCAAATTCAACTAATACGCCTTTTCAGATGTCTTGTTGTAGAGAAATGAACAGTTGCCATCATGACACAGTCGCCATAAGTATGAAACGCTTGCTTAATTCTTGTTTTCTTTATTTTTCCTTTAATTTCCCCAGTGCCGAATCCAGATCGTACACTAGGAATCCTGGACCTGGGTGCGGTACCCGAGCATCTTTGAAACTGCGCGGATCCGGACTTTTATGTGATCATTTTAGAATGCAGCTGTATATGTTTCGTACTTATATTGTTTTCAGCTCACACCCCCCAGCCTAAAAAGAACAGCCTGCAGCTGCCCAGAATTGTCTCATCTATTAGATGTGACAATCCCAGCACTTTACTCGAGTCTTCCCAATTGGCCTGGTGTGGTGGCAATCAGGGTAATATAAGAGCCTTCAGCTGCCACTAAGCGCTAGATTAGTACTGCTGACGGTCAAAGTTAGTTAAAGTAAATAAATAGAAACACCAAAAAATCCTTTACTTGAAGTAAAATACAAAAAACATCCTCTTTCATCACCATATTAACTCCAAAACACCCCTGCAGGTCTAATGTAATCCCCACGAGGTCCCATGTCGATTTCAGTTCTGCTACACCTGAACTGACAGCGCGTGATGATGGAACATGACTGCCCACTGTGAGCTTTAGGCAGGAAATAAATGAGCCACAGAGATGAGTGGTGACATCACTCAAGTTAGTCGCAGTCACAGCTGGAAGTTTCCACGACCCTCCACCTGTGACCGCAGGTAACCTGACTTCAGAGGACCTCCAGTGATCTCATTAAACTCAGTGGATTAACCTTCATCTCCAGGCAAAAATCGTTTCCCCAAGAGATGCAAATTTATTGCTGAATTATTTTACACCACATCTCTTCACCTCCTGGCAAAAAAAAAAAAATCACTATCACATCATAATGCCTGCCGTTTTGATGTGTTTTTTTTTACCAGGAGATGTAGCTTGGGTGCATGAATATGGTGTAAAAATGTCATCACCCAATTTGCATGTCTTGGTCAAAAAATGCAAAAAAACCCCATCATTTTTTTCTGCCAGAAGGTACAAATAATGTGCTTGAGTCTGGTGCAGACATTTCAGCACCAAATTTTCACCTCCTGACAGAAAACTGCACCAAAATGGTGTCAAAACTTTTTGTTTTGCATTTTTGGGCCTAGAAATGTAGATTTGGTCATGAAATTTTTACACCATACTCATGCACCCAATCTACACCAATTGGCAAAGAAAGCATCAAAACGGCATGCGATTGAATGGGGTAGTGATTAGAGTTGAGCGCGGTTCGCGGTTCGAGGTTCTCCAGTTTTAGGCTCGAGTGATTTTGGGGGCTGTTCGAGATCGAACTAGAACTCAAGCTTTTTGCAAAAGCTCGATAGTTCTAGATACGTTCGAGAACGGTTCTAGCAGCAAAAAGCAGGGCTTTTTACAGCTACAGTGTGCAGGAGCCATTGCTGGCAGCCTGCCAGAAGCTGGTAACCAAGATAAACATCGGGTATCCAACCAAAGCGCTTTGGTTAGTAACCCGATGTTTATCCTAGTTACGTACAGGAAGCCCACACTTCCCTGCTCAGCTCGCTCCGCCCCCTCCTGCCGGCGGCATGTACACACGTACACACACACACACACACACACACACTCTGCACACACACTCTGCACACATGGTCCCGCTCGGCTTACCTGCGGTGATGAAGTGCCGCTATCCCGACCTCAGCGCTGTCACTGTCCTCCATGGCCGCCGCTTGTCACATCACCTTCTCTCGCTTCCGACCCGAGACTGACTAGCGGTGACGTCACGGGCCTCTCGCGATACTTGGTGTGAAGGCGCCGGTCATTGAACTCAGTGACAGGGGCTGTCAGTGTGCTGGAGATCAGCGCAGGTAATGTACCTCGCTGACAGCAGCACTTGTCATCCCCTGCAGTGACCTGGGCTGACCTATTGATGTTAGCTCAGGTCACTGCACTGCTCTCCCAGCCAATGGGGAACATCCTGCTCTTCATTGACTGGGACAGTGTGGATCGTCATGGCAACCCCTTGGATTACACCAGACCTGGATTTCTTTTTCTTTCTAATAAATTGGTTAAAGAGGGAATGTTTTGGGGAGTGTTTTTTCAAATAAAAATGTGTTTGTCGTCTATTTTTTTTTATTACTGACTGGGCTGGTGATGTCGGGTATCTGATAGACGCCTGACCTCACCAACCCCAGGGCTTGATGCCAGGTGACATTACACATCTGGTATTAACCCCATATATTACCCCGTTTGCCACCGCACCAGGGCGCGGGATGAGCTGGGGCGAAGCACCAGGATTGGCGCATCTAATGGATGCGCCAATTCTGGGGCGGCTGCGGCCTGCTATTTTTAGGCTGGGGAGAGTCCAATAACGATGGACCTACTTAGTCTGAGAAAATCAGACCCCAGCTGTCTGCTTTACCTTGGCTGGTGATCCAATTTTGGGGGGACCCCTACGTGTTTTTTTTTTTTAATTTTTTATTTAATTTAAAATAACAGCGTGGGGTGCCCTCAGTTTTGGATTACCAGCCAAGGTGAGGTTGCCAGCTGTGGTCTGCAGGCTGCAGCCGTCTGCTTTACCCTAGCTGGCTACAAAAATAGGGGGAACCCTACGTCATTTTTTTTTTTTCATTTTTTTGGCTAAATACAAAGCTAAGCACCCCTTAGTGCCACATGAAAGGCACCAAAGGGTGCAAAATTACAAAATGCAGGAGAGTGGGACATTATGTGTCTTTCTGCGATTATAATGACAGAAAAGACTGATATGAAGTGCACAAGCACAAGAAAATCACCAGAGCGCTCTACGCTGTGAAAAGCAGTAGAAAATGGCACTGGAGTGAACATGTGACCGCCTCATGTAGGATGAAGCTATGGATCCTGGGTAAATTTATGCATTTACCCTCATTCAGTTTTTTTGCAGTACACAAAAAAAACGGAAGGCACACGGATGACAAACAGATGACATACGGACCGTCTATGGAACGGAAACGGATGCCACACGGATGCACCCGTGAAAAAAAACGGACTGTTTTTTGCAGACCACAGAAATGGATCGGTCGTGTTAATGTAGCCTTATTCTGATCTGCCGTTTATAAACAGCAGGCAGAAATAAGTGAATAACGCCCCCCAGTGTCAGAAAATCTCCGGGGTTTAAGGGCTAGCTGAGACCCTGGAGATCATGATTCAGGACGGTTTTTCCGGTCCCCGCTCACGTGATCACAGGTATACACCGTACACCGATGATCACGTTACAGTAAATGACAGCGCCGGTAAAAAATTATTTATCTCCCATCTGGCATGAACAAACACTTCTCCACTTCTCCACTTCTTCTCCACTTCTCCACTTCTTCTCCACTTTTTCTCCACTTTTTCTCCACTTTTTCTACATTTTATCCACTTTTTCTCCACTTTTTCTCCACTTTTTCTCCATTTTTTCTCCACTTTTTCTCCACTTTTTCTACATTTTTTCTCCACTTTTTCTCCATTTTTTCTCCACTTTTTCTCCACTTTTTCTCCACTTTTTCTACACTTTTTCTCCACTTTTTCTCCACTTTTTCTACACTTTTTCTCCACTTTTTCTCCACTTTTTTTACATTTTTTCTCCACTTTTTCTCCACTTTTTCTCCATTTTTTCTCCACTTTTTCTCCACTTTTTCTATTTTTCTCCACTTTTTCTCCATTTTTTCTATTTTTCTCCACTTTTTCTCCACTTTTTCTACACTTTTTCTACACTTTTTCTACACTTTTTCTACACTTTTTCTACACTTTTTCTCCATTTTTTCTGCACTTTTTCTCCACTTTTTTTCCACTTTTTTTCCACTTTTTCTCCACTTTTTCTCCACTTTTTCTCCACTTTTTCTCCACTTTTTCTCCATTTTTTCTCCACTTTTTCTCCACTTTTTCTCCACTTTTTCTACATTTTTTCTCCACTTTTTCTCCACTTTTTCTCCACTTTTTCTCCATTTTTTCTCCACTTTTTCTCCACTTTTTCTCCACTTTTTCTCCGTTCTTTTTCTATGGTCGGTCTACCCATTAGCTCTGCCATGCATAGTGTAGCTCTACACCTACTGCACATGTTACTTTATGATTGACATCTGTTTCGTACCAGAGCTGTCTAAGCCTACTCTGACCCCATATTTGTCATTACTATATTGTCCTTGTACTGTATTATGACATTTGTATCATGTGTTTCATTTCTTGCTGTGTTGCAATTTTTTTGCTGCATCCCAATTGTACCTCTACATTGTTCGAGTTTATGTTATTGTTCTCTCACTCTTATGTGATACTGATTATTGTCATTTTTCATGATTACATGCAGATAAGTCCAATCTGACAAAGGCTCAGGCCGAAACGTCATTTGTAACTTGTTTTGTCCAAAAACATATATGCTTATGAAAAAAAAAGTTTTCTTAATACGGACCAATAAAGAGTGATTTTGCATTACTAACAGTTGTGACTTACTGACTTAGTCTGGGAGATTTAGAGTGCCGAGGTTACTCACTAATTTTATCTATTATTACCTCTGAGCACCTATATACCAGTGAGCAGAGCTTCCTCTACAGTAGTTCTCCTGATTAGGCATGCCCTTACCTCATGAGCAGGGCATTGCAGCTTTGGTAGCAACCATTACGACATGGACTCTGCTGCTGTGGACCCGGGGAGAGTGAGTGCAGATTCATTGCACCCACACTCCTCACATGAAGGGTCCGCACTCCTAGAAAATGGGGGATACGTTCCCTGAGTGTCTCCCCCCCATATTCTAGACGGTCCAGAGTCGTCGTGGGACCCCTTTATTTTTTTTCTTACAATAAATTGGTGAAAGAGGAAATGTTTTGGGGACTGTTTTTTCAAATAAATTTCTTTTGTCGATTTTTTGTTTTTGTTAGTACTGACAGTTTATGATATTGGGTACCTAATAGACGCCATGACATCACAAACTGCTGGGCTTGATCTCAGGTGACTTTACAGCTAGTATCAACCCGATTTATTACCCCATTTGCCACTGCACCAGGGCACGGGATGAGCTGGGGTGAAGCGCCAGGATTGGCGCATCTAGTGGATGCGCCACGTCTGGGGTGCCTGCGGCCTGCTATTTTTAGGCTGTGAAGGCCCAATAACTATGGACCTTCTCACCCTGAGAATACCAGACCACAGCTGTCCGCTTTACCTTGGCTGGTGATCCAATTTGGAGGGGACCCTACTTTTTTTGTGTAATTATTAATATTTATAAAATAATTATAAAAAAAGAGCCTGGGGGGACCTCCACATTGGATCCCCAACCACAGTAAAGCTGCCAGCTGTGGTTTTTAGGCTACAGACGTCTGCTTTACCCTAGCTGGCTATCAAAAATGGGGGGACCCAACGTCATTTTTTTTTAACTATTTTTTAAATAGAAAAAATTAATGGGCTTCCCTGTATTTTGATTGCCAACCAAGGTAACGACAGGCAGATGGGGGTGGCAACCCATAGCTGTCTGCTTTATCTGCGCTGAGAATCAAAAATACCGCGGAGCGCTATGTCATTTTTTTTAAAGATTTATTTTTACAGCACTGTGATGTCCAGCAATCAAAATACAGGGAAGCCCATTTTGTTTTTAGTTATTTAAATAAATAATTAAAAAAAATATATATGGGCTCCCGCTGCATTTTTTTGTATTGCTAGCTAAGGGTAATCCAAGCAGCTACTGGCTGCTAACCCCCACTGCTTGGTGTTACCTTCACTGGCAATGGAAAATCCAGGGAAGCATTTTTTAATTTTTTGGCCAAAAAACTACAAAAAAAGGATGTGAGCTTCGCCATATTTTTGTATGCTAGCCAGGTATAGCAGGCAGGTGCTGGAAGAGTTGGATACAGCACCAGAAGATGGCGCTTCTATGAAAGTGCCATTTTCTGAGGCGGCTGCAGACTGCAATTTTCAGCACTGGGGCCCAGAAAGCTCAGGCCAACCTGTGCTGCGTATTCCAATCCCCAGCTGCCTAGATGTACCTGGCTGGACACAAAAATGGAGCGAAGCCTACGTCATTTGTTTTCTAATTATTTCATGAAATTCATGAAATAATAAAAAAAGGGCTTCCCTTTATTTTTGGTTCCCAGCCGGGTACAAATAGGCAACTGGGGGTTGGGGGCAGCCGTACCTGCCTGCTGTGCCTGGCTAGCATACAAAAATATGGCGAAGCCCACATAATATTTTCAGCAAATAACTTCTGCATACAGTCCTGGATGGAGTATGCTGAGTCTTGTAGTTCTGCAGCTGCTGTGTGTCTGTATGGAGAAGAGCAGACAGCAGCTGCAGAACTACAAGGCTCAGCATACTCCATCCAGGACTGTATGCAGAAGTTTTTTGCCCACCAAAAAAATGACGTGGGCTTTGCCATATTTTTGTATGCTAGCCAGGTACAGCATGCAGCCACGGGCTGCCTCCAACCCCCAGTTGCCTATTTGTACCCGGCTGGGAACCAAAAATATAGAGAAGCCCTTTTTTTTTTAATTATTTCACTTATTTCATGAAATAATTAAAAAACAAATGACGTGGGCTTCGCCCCATTTTTGTGTCCAGCCGGGTACAACTAGGCAGCTGGGGATTGGAATCCGCAGCACAGGTTAGCCCGAGGTTTCTGGGCGCCTCTGCTGCAAATTTCAGTCCGCAGCCGTTCCAGAAAATGGCGCTCTCATAGAAGCGCCATCATCTGGCGCTGTATCCAACTCTTCCAACAGCCCTGGAGCCGGGTGGCTTGTTGGGTAATCATGAGTTAATAATGGCTTTATTTTACTAGCCAGTATTAAGCCAGAGATTCTTAATGTCAGGCACGTTTGACCCGGCCATTAAGAATCTCCAATAAAGGGTTAAAAAAAGACACCACACAGAGAAAAAAAATACTTTAATAGAAATAAATACACAGACACATTAGAGACTCCATCTTTATTACCCCCTGTCAGCCCAATAAATCCCCAATAAACCAGCGCTGATAAGAGGTTTTTAATAGAGGCTTAAATTATAAGCAGCAATTTCAGCGTTCCAAGTGCATTTAAATGAATTTGAAGAAACTGCACTTCAGGATTGTAGTGAGGATTGTAGTGAGGATGAGGTGCCCCAGCCCATTACTTGATGGGCTGGGGCACCTCATCCTCACTACATTCCTCACTAGTGTAGTAGTAGTGACGATTGTAGTGAGGATGAGGTGCACCAGCCTATCACTTGATGGGCTGGGGCACCTCATCCTCACTACAATCCTCACTACAATCGGGAAGCAGCGTGCAGCCTTCACTCCGTGAGTGATCAGTGCTGCTAGCGGTAACAGTGGTAACGCTGACAGACGCGTTACCATAGCAACGGTGCTCCCGGAGCCACGGTTAGCGGTGACGTCACCGCTAACTGCGTTGCTATGGCAACGGTGATCTCCATTAATGACCGGCTGTGTCAGCCGGTCCCTAACGGAACGGGGAGTCGACCGTGTGCTAGCGCATATCGCCGGTACACGGCGATACACAAATGTGCACCGTGTACCGGAGAGATGCACTCGCAGGTTCTACATGACGTGTCATAGTCATGTGACCAGTCTGTAGCCAATGAGATAATAGCCACGTGACTGGTCACATGGCTATTTTGACATCACGATAAGTCCTGCTTCTCTGCTGGCAGTGCCGGTCACCGGGAGGATTCAGCGATCATCGGATGGAATAGCGGCAGGAGACAGAGTGCAGGAGGGATCGCGGGGACCGGTAAGTGTTATGGCAATGTTTATTAACTGTTTGTGTACATTTATCATGCATTTTTATGTGTTTGTGATTGCCTCCCATTATAGCCTATTGGTTCGAGTTCGGTTCGTCGAACGTTCGACGAGCCGAACTCGAACGGGACCCCCGTTCGGCGAACCGACCTCGAGCCGAACCACGACCGGTTCACTCATCTCTAGTAGTGATGCGTTTTTTTGCCAGGAGGTGTATATTGGGTGCCAAAATATGATGTAAAAATGTCAGCACCAAATCTACATCCCTTGGGAAAGAAAATGTGGTGTTATGCTGAGAGATACAGGTCTCACCTGAGGTGAGATCAATAACATTACTAAGGTCACCTGAGGTCAGGTTACCTGCGGTCACAGGTGGATGACCGTGGGAACCTCCAGCTGTGACCGCAAATCACCTGAGTGATGTCACCGCTGATTGTGCCGCTCAGTCTCTGCCTGAAGTTACAGCGTGTGGTCCTGTTCCATGACCCTCCCAATTGCTAACCTTCGACTTAGTGGCAGCTGTAGGCTGTTATTAACCCCTTATTACCCTGATTACCACTGCACCAGGGTAATCAGGAAGAGCCAAGTAAAGTTTCGGGACTGTCACATCTAATGGATGCAACAATTCTTGATGGCTGCAGGATGCTATTTTTAGGTTGGGGGGCAGTCCAATAGGCATGGGTCTCAGCAGCCTAAGAATACCAGCCCCAGCTATTATGATTTATCTTGAATGGGTATCAAATTTTTAGTTATTTATTTAAATAATAATAAAAAAGTCTGATATGGTTCCTCCTATTATGATTCACAGCCAAGATAAGTGCATGGCTGAGGGCTGCAGCCTGTAGCCATATGCTTTTATCTGTGCTGGGTATCATACGATGGGGGGACTCTATGCCAAATATTTTATTTATTTATTTTTACTGTACGATATAGATCCACAGGCAGATGCTGTCACACAGGCTGGGGCGCGTCCGAATGCGACCAATCACAGATGGCAGGATGGCCAGTGGGCAGGGAAAGCAGTGCATATCCAGTGAATGTAATGAGCAGTCCTGGAAGGGAATGGGAGCAGCTACAGTTGCACTGGAGCCTTGGAAAGTATGAAGCGCTTGCTTAATTTTTATTTTCTTTATTTTTACTTTTTTTTTTTTTTTATTTCCTGAGTTGCTGGATCCGAATCAACACCCGGAATCCTGGGCCTGGCACTCGGGTAAGTTTAAAACTGTGCAGATTCAGACTTTTACAGTCCGGGTCTGCTCATCACTAGAAATTAGGGAGAAAAAAATAGCGTTACTTCTGTTGCAATTTGTTGAGATGAGTAACATTTTAAATTTTGGATCGATGGGGCTGTGTGAGGGCTTACTATTTGTGCCATGAGCTGATCTTTTATTAATACCATTTTAGAGTTAATAGGGCGTTTTCCATTTTTTTGCAGTTGCAAAAAACAATAATGCTTGCATTTAGATTTTTTTTCCTCATTACAGCATTTACCATCAGTTAAACTTTAATAATGTGATAGATTTAACTTTTACAGACTTGGAAACACCACATATCTATTTTTTTAGATTTTTTTCTTGTTTTAATAGATGTGTTTTGAACTTTTTATTTTTTATTTTATACTTTTACTATATTTTGTATTGCCTTCCGTGACTTGAAACTGTGATTGTCTGATTATTTGCACTATATGTACTAAATACCAAAAAAAAAGCAATGCCAATATATTGCTATATATATAGAAAAAATTCCCAGTGTCATAAGAACATCAGCCACAGATTAGCTATCATAGGATTACCGTTATAAATGAAAAAGTAGCTGGAGAGACAAATTACGCAAAATAGGGTCTTATCTTTGACACAAAACTTGTATGCATGAGGAAATGTGCTCACTTGGAGAGGATGTAAAAGTCACAACCACTGAAAGACAAGATACAGCTGCAGCAGCTCCATGGTGAATTGATGCTAGAGGAATGGAAGGATGAGGTTAAACTGTGCTGCCAGAGATAAGGAGACCATGAAAGATAAATCCTGGATAGTGATTTATTTGTCAACAAATTGTTATTGTCCTGAAGAAGGAGTTTTTTACTCCAAAACATGGCAACATATTAATCACTATCCATGATTTATCTTTCATAGGCTTTTTGTATAGGGCAGTGCAGTTTAACCCCTTCCTTCCAATCCTCTAAGATTACCGTTATGACAATCACAGATGTCTTAAGTAGACCTTGGTCTGTCATATCAACCCGTTATAACTCTGCAGTTGCGATGCAGAGGATCTAATTGGTTTATGGACTAGTACAGCCCCCAGGACATGTGCTGTAAATTAACTCTGCTCTGCTTCACTCGCGGCTGTTACAGACAGATGGCCGAACAACACATCCTTTATTTGCTTGCAACAAAGACAGGGCACTGACTTACGATGTACTAATACATCATATGTTGGTAAGGCCGGCTTCACACATCCGACATTTCGTCGGATGCTGGATCCGGCAGACATGCAGTTAATTTACAGTGGAAGCGCAACACCATGTGGACAAATGCGGTTGTGCATGAAGCACACAACCACATGGTGTCAATCTTCCACTGTAAATGTATGTACTGTACTGCATGTCTGCCGTTATTCGGCATCCGACGAAATGCCGGATATGGGAAACGGGCCTAAGGGATTAAGGGCCTCCTTTTTTTTGCTTAATTGTTGTTTTTCTTTATGTTATTTTAATTGTTTTGATCAGAATTTTAAGCATTTCAAACATGACAAGTTTGGCTTTTTTTCTATACATGTTTACCATATGCGTTAACCCCTTCACCACCCAGGTATTTTCCATTTTTAATTTTAGATATTTTTTTTTCTCCTTTTCTTTCAAAAACCATAACGTTTTTATTTTTCCATCAATTTAGCTGTATGATGGATTGTGGAACAAGTTGTACTTTACCCATTTACTCTGCCATAGTACTGAAAAACAGGAAAAAAGTGACATGACATTTTTTAAGAAGTGGAATTCCACAGATTTTGGTGTTCAGTGTTCACCATGTTCA
Organism: Anomaloglossus baeobatrachus; assembly: GCF_048569485.1. Lineage (NCBI taxonomy): Eukaryota > Metazoa > Chordata > Amphibia > Anura > Aromobatidae > Anomaloglossus > Anomaloglossus baeobatrachus. The sequence continues at coordinate 516,195,944 of NC_134354.1, forward strand.
ATATATGGTGAAACTGACCCAGCAATATGATTCTGAAGGTCAATATGAGTATGCAAATACCAAAGATGTAGGTTTTTTTTGTCTCAAGTGGTGAAAAAAACTAAAAATGTCAATTTTTTTTCACTTTTTTCCCCATTTTTCAAGACCTGAAACACTATCATTTTTAGGGAGCTAAAGCTGTGTGAGGGAATATTTTTCGAGCCCTATGCTGACATTTTTACAGATACCGTGTTGGGGTAGATGCTTTGTTTTGATCTGCTGTTATTACAGTTTTTTGCACTGCTGCGGCAATCAGAAAAATTTAGTTCTGGTGCTTGGATTTTTTTCTAGTAACTAGTGATGAGCGAATGTATTCGTCACTATTCTCTATTCGCAGAATAGTATGGTACTCTGCTATTCGTTATATTGCGAGTAATGGTGTAATTGCCTCCCTATATTCAGATGTCCCGCCCAGCCACTTTGGCGCCTGATTTGCAGCCAATAAATATGCTGGGCTTCTTTTCACCAATTTCAGTAATTCTGCAGCCATCTTGGTTGTGGCATTACTGTGATTGGCTGGCCGTTCAGCATCATAGGGTCTATAAAAGACCTTCCACCGCAATTTTTACCACATTGCATCCGGAGCCAGCGTTGTGTAAGCAGCTGCTAGGCAGAGTGTAGGTCTCTTAATAAAACAAAAAGCCCTTTTCAGGGCTACCTGCAGTGTAGGTCAGTATAGCGTACGGAGGGAGAGATTTCCGAGCAGGGACTGTGTTTAAAGCATTGTGTGTCACTACCTCCATAGTACCGGCCAGAAACAAGAATACAATAACTCATTTAAGCACTAATTGCACTGAACAAAGTCACAGCAGGAAGGGAGAGATTGTGGTGTGGATTATGCTGATGTCACTCTTGCGATTGCCTCGCATGTTTATCGTGTGAGTCTCGTGCTGCATCACCCGTCACGGCCACATACCCTCTGGACAGGAGTGTCTCAGCTGCATAGAGATGCATACAACCGACCCGCTCTTGTGAGGAGAGTGTGAATCCACACCGTGTGATGCACCGCGAGACTCGCGTGATATACACGCGAGGCATTCGCAAGTGTGACACCAGCCGTAGGTAGGGAATTGGGACTTGTTTCCACAATATTTAGGGGTTTATAGTATGCCTTGTGGCGTCAAGATCAGTCACATTAATACGTTGCTAGTGGCTTTTGCAAATAATTACAAAGCAGTTCTTTAGCAATCAGTGCTGCCTGATACAGTAAATGCACTGGTCCTGTTTCCACAATATTTAGGAGTCCATAGCCTTACTTGTGCTGTTCGTCCACATCAGCCACATTAATACATTGCTACTGAATTTGCAAAAATTACAAAGCAGTACTCTAGCTATAGGTGTTGCCTGATACACTAAACACGCCGTTTCTGTTTCCATAATATTTAGAGGTTCACAGCCTGATTTGTGCTGTCTGTCCACATCAGCCACATTGATTTGTTGATAGTGGCTGTTGCAAATAATTACAGAGTAGTACTCTAGCAATCAGTGCTGCCTGATAAAGTAAAACACCGGTCCTGTTTCCACAATATTTAGGAGTTGACTGCCTGACTTGTGCTGTCCGTCCACATTAGCTACATTAATACATTGCCAGTGGCCTTTGCAAATACAAAGCAGGACTCTACCATTTAGTGCTGCCTGATACACTAAACGCACCAGTCCATTTTCCACAATATTTAGAGGTTCACAGATTGACTTGTGCTGTCTGTCCACATCAGCCACATTAATACATTGCTAGTGGCTTTTGCAAATAGTTACGAAGCAGTACTCTAGCATTTATTGCTGCCTGATACAGTAAATCACCGGTCCTGTTTTCACAAAATTTAGGAGTTCACAGCCTGCCTTGTGGTTTCCAGATCAGCCACATTAATACGTTGCCAGTGGCCTTTGCAATTACAAATCAGGACCCTACCATTTAGTGCTGCCTGATAGTGTCAGGGCCAGGCGGTCGGGCAGACCCAGGAGGTGGATCCACTGGGCCGAACTCTAAGATGGTGGTAAGGAGTCCGGTAGCTGAAGCACTATGGGCAGTAGAACAGTCCGTGCCAGTGAGTGTAACGAAGAAGTCCCTGGGACCACGGAGTCACAGATGGTAGTCCGGGTGACGTAGCTCAGGTTCGGAAGCCGAGGTGATGTCAGGCGGGGTCCGGAACCTTTGGAGCGAGATGACGGGTCACCGCAGGGATCCGAGATGGTACGGACTGTCAGATGGCAGACGGACAGCGTGCGGGGTTCGGGATTCAGCAGGACCGGATGGCGAGGCAGGATCAGCTCTAGAAGAGAGATACGTGAGTATGGCACGAAGACACAAGGAGACCTGACTCCTAGCTTGGAAAACACGAAGATCAGGCCCCGCCCTCTTGGACAATACACCCCTTTATACCCTGTACCTGTTTAGCCTCATTTCCTGTTAATGGACGCTGGCCCTTTAAGAAAGGGTCAGTGACCGCGCGCGCGCCCTAATGCGCATGCGCGCAGCCCGGGTGCCAGAAGCCAGGGAAGGAGGCTGAGAAGAGGACGCAGGGGAGCCGGCCAGGGCCTGGGAAGCCGTCGGGCAGCGCGATCGGAGACCAGGGGGCCTGGGAAGGACGGGCACCGGAGCCAAGGACCCGGGGAGCGTGGCAGGTGAGCCGGGGAGCGGGGCTGAGGACCCGGGGAGCGGAGGAGAGGACCCGGGGAGGGGAGCCAAGGACCCGGGGAGCGTGACAGATAGAGTAAACAACACATCGGTCTCGTATCCCCAATACTTAGGCGTTCACAGCCTGCCAATTGGCATCCAGATCAGCCACATTAATATGTTGCTAGTAGCTTTTGCAAATACAAAGCAGGACTCTACCATTTTGTGCTACCTGGTACAAAGTACTCACTTATACTTTCTTCACAATATTTTTGGGGTCAAAGTTTGCTTGGCTTCAGCTATCAACATCTGCAAATATGTGTCAGGTCAGAAGAAGCTTGACACTTGATCCACTATGTTCCTTGCCAAATGTCCCAGTCTGAAACATAAACATGTGTGGAAGCCAGAAGAGTGAAAGTAGAGTCTGTCTTTGATGGCAGACAAGGCATCTTTGCATTTGTCAAACAGCAACTAATCTTCCACAACCACACAGTCTACTGTTATGATCTGGTAACCGTGGATGGTCATAAAAAATTCCTATTAATCAAAAAAAAACAAAACCACAAGAGTAGTTGGAAACTGAGTTGACCACAATCCCCTATCTATCAAACAACACTAGAAGTAGCAGAGGGATGTTCCTAACACACCTACACACCTCATCCCTGCCTGAGAAACTTGCTACACCTCAAAGATAGAAATAAGGAAATATAACTTGCCTCAGAGCAGTCCCCAAAGAAATAGCAAGTCCCCAACATGCAACAACGGTGATGTAAGAAATCACAATACACAGATAGAAAATATAGATTAGCAAAGGTGAGCCCTGACTTACTAGATACGACAGGACAGGACAGATAACTGATTGTGGCCAGCAAAAAAACCCTTCAAAAAATGTCAAGTTCCTGATAATAAACAATACTGAGATTGCATGGTCTCTCCCCCACTATATCAGGTACTCTTGTGCCAGAGACTTTAGACAGAACAGCAGATATAATGGAAAGGAACAAAATCACAGAACAAATAATATTCAAGTGCAAATAATCCAAACATGAACAGGGAGCAAGCTCCCATTCTTGCTGGAGGAACCGCCCTGCTCACAGAAGCAGAAAGACAGATTCTCACATACAAGAAATCAGACACAGAACCAAATTAAATAATTAGAAACAACCTTAAGTGCAATTTAAACAATTAAATACAGAAACTAGAAAACTTATCTGAAGTAGATTCAGGCACAGAAGAAATGGGAGAAACTGAAGGGAAAACTCCCAGACATCTTCAGAAGCCGGCAGGAAGCATTATCACCGGCAGCAACCAGGCATGAAATGCTCTCCTAAATACACTAGGCTAATCTGCAACAGGATTTCCTGGATTCCCAATTGACTCCAACACCTGTCTGGATCACAGACTCAGACTTCAGCTTCACTACCATTCCTGGCCACCATAGGGAGCTCCACACCAACACCCACTAGGATGACATTCACAAGAGTATCCCCCCTTGAGTAAGGGTCACTGAACCCTCACCAGAGCCACCGGGTCTGTTAGGATGGGCATGATGAAAGGTACGAACCAATCTGTCAGCGTGAATATCAGAAGCAAAAACCCAGGAATTGTCCTCCTAACCATCACCCTTCCACTTAACAAGATACTGAAGCTTTCGTCTATTAAGGCGGGAATCCAGAATTTTCTCTACTTCATTCTCTAGATCCTCTTGTACCAACAAAGGATCAGGAGGCGCCGCCGTGGGAACTGCTGGTTCCACATGTTTCTTTGACAAAGACTTATGAAAAACGTTGTGAATTTTAAAAGACTCAGGAAGAGCCAAACGAAATGATACGGGATTAATAATCTCCGAAATCTTAAAAGGTCCAATAAATGTTGGCTTAAATTTAGGAGAAGAAACCCTCATAGGAATATTTTTGGAGGACAACCAAACCATGTCCCCCACTTTAAACCGGGTACCAACAGTCCTACGCCAGTTAGCAAACCTTTGGGCATTCTCCTGGGCCTAAAACAATTTGTCCACTACCTGACCCCAAATCTGCTGCATTTTCTCTCCACAGAATCAACTCCCGGACAGGTTAAAGCCTCAACCTGCCCTGAAAAAAACCTGGGATGAAACCCAAAATTGCAGAAATACGGAGATATCAAAGTAGCAGAACTAGCCCTATTATTGAGGACAAATTCTGTCAATGGCAAAAACAAAACCCAGTCATCCTGATCCGCAGATACAAAACACCTCAAATAGGTTTCCAAGGTCTGGTTAGCTTTCTCAGTCTGACCATAGGTCTGAGGATGAAATGCAGAAGAAAAGGACAGCCCAATTCCTAATTTAGAACAAAATGCTCTTCAAAATCTGGATGCAAACTGAACTCCTCTGTCCGACACAATATTCTCAGGAATACCAGGTAAACAAACCACCTATTGAAAAAACAAAGGCACAAACTCTGATGGAGATGGCAACTTAGGCAAGGGTACAAAATGGACCATCTTAGAAAACCTATCACAAATAACTCAAATAACAGTCATCCTCTGAGAGACAGGAAGATCCGAAACAAAATCCATAGCAATATGAGTCTAAGGTCTCTTAGGTACAGGCAATGGCAATATCAGCCCTTTAGAACTAGAACAAAAAGGCTTGGATCTAGAACAAACCCCACAAGCTTGCACGAGATAAAGAAGGCCACCAAAAAGACCTACTCACTAGATCCCTATTACCAAAAATCCCAGGATGACCAGCCAAGACGGAACAATGAATCTCGGACATAACTCTACTCCTCCATTGATCAGGAACATACAGTTTCCCCACAGAACATCTCTCACGTTTGTCTCTCTGAAATCTCTCAAGTGCTAACCTCAAATCGGGAGAAATGGTGGAGAGAGCCACACCTTCATTCAGGATGGTAGATGGCACAGCAACATCAAGAGAATCAGCAAAGAAACTTCTAGAGAGGGCATCTGTTTTAATATTCTTGGTGCCCGGTAACAAAGAGACTACAAAATCAAAACATGTAAAAAATAGAGCCCACCTGACCTGCTTAGGATTCAGTCTCTTGGCCGATTCAAGGTAGGTCAGATTCTTACAATCAGTGAGCACTACAATTTGGTGTCTAGCCCCCTTCAACCAATTTCTCCATTATTCATAAGCCCACTTCATAGTCAATAATTCCCGATTATCCACATCATAGTTTCGTTCAGATGGAGAAAATTTCCGAGAGAAGAGGGCTCAAGACTTCAGTTTGGAAGTTATATGATCTCTTTGAGTCAAAACAGCTCCTGCTCCAATCTCTGAGACATCTATCTCTACCTGAAACGGAAGAGAAACATTAGGTTGCTGCAGGACTGGGGCAGAAGTGAACCTCTTTTTAAGCTCCTGGAAGGCCATAATGGCCTCTGGGGTCCAATTCTCAACATCAGCTACCTTTTTAGTCAAATCCGTCAAAGGTTTAACAAAACTAGAGAAATTGCCTATAAATTTACGGTAGAAATTTGCAAAACCCCAAAATTTCTAAAGGGATTTCAAAGAAGTAGGCTTAACCCAGTCAAAAATGGCATGGATCTCAACTGGATCCGTTTCAATAGACGACAGGGACAAAATAAACCCCAAAAAGGAAATTGTTTTGTATGCCAAAGAGACATTTTGACCCCTTAACCCTAGAACGCGCAACCATAGAAATCTACCATAGAAAACAAGTAACTTAGCAGGCCTGAGAGGCCCCAGGCATGCATTCTAGGGTTAACATACAATGCATTGTTCTTAGGACCCTGAAAAACAGTCCGAACCTGCTCAACATGAGAGTCCCAATCATCATAAAAAATCAAAATATCATCCAAATAGATGGTCAGAAATTTACTAATTAGTTCCAGGAAAATATCATTCATGAATGACTGGAAGACGGAGGGGGCATTAGTGAGCCCAAAAGACATCACTAGGTACTCAAAATACCCTCAGGAGTATTAAAATCCGTCTTCCATTCACCACCCTTCTTAATGAGATTATACGCCCCTTAGGATCAAGCTTAGTATACCATTTAGCCCCCTTAACTATGGAAAACAGATCTGACATCAGTGGCAAAGGATACTGATATTTAACAGTTATTTTATTAAGGAGGCGATAGTCAATACAAAGTCTCAATGACCCATCCTTCTTGGACACAAAATAAAAACCGGCACCCAGGGGTGAAGATGACGGTCTAATATGACCTTTTTCCAATGACTCCGTAATATAACTTTGCATAGCATCATGTTTGGGCACAGACAAATTGAAAATCCTTCCCTTAGTAAATTAGCAAACACAAAAACTAGCAATCTTATCTAAAGTAGATTCAGGCACAGAAGAAATGGAAGAAACTGAGGGGAAAACTCCCAGCCATCTTTAGAAGCAGCAGGAAGCATTATCACCAGCAGCCACCAGGCAGAAAATGCTCTCCTAAATACAGTAGGCTGATTTGCAATAGGATTTCCTGGATTCCCAATTAACTCCAACACCTGTCTGGATCACAGACTCAGACTTCAGCTTCACTACCATTCCTGGCCACCATAGGGAGCTCCACACCAGCACCCACTCGGATGACATTCATAACAGTCTACTGTGGATACACAGAAGGCTGGTCCATCATGTCCTCAATCTGATACTCCTTCCTCCCTCTTTCATCAGTCACAGGAGACATATGACCCCAAACTTGGCCACTCTGAGGATCTGTTTTTTTCTTACCCTTTGGTTACCTCTGGCCTCTCGCCATGCAGCATTGAACAGAGTCGTGAGGAAGTGGCATGCATTGAAGCACAAGTATTTGAGGACCTACGGCCAGAAGAAAGCCACTTTGAAGAACATGATATACTCTCAACAGAGGTGGAGGCTGATGATAATGAGACACAGTTACCATCAGGTCAGCTTACAATTTCAAATGGGAAGGAGGATGAGATGAAAGATGAGGTGGTTGATGATAAGTCCACCAACCCGAACTGGACCGTTGACATGCATAACCAGCACAGTAACCAAGAGGAAGATGGATATTTAACATGAACACAGGCACTATAGGGTAGTGGTTTGCACAGAGTGAGAACTGGGTCAACTGCTCCCAAGAACACCCCCACTGTGGCCCAAGTCAGGGCAAGGTTGTGTTCAGCCACTGTCTGGAGTTTTTTCTGAAAGTCCTTTAAAGAAAAACATTGTAATCTGTAGCATCTGCCATACGAAGTTGTGAAGATGCCAGGGCAAAGGCAACTTAACCACCAGCAGTATGCAGAACCACATGACAGCCAAGCACCCCAGTAGGTGGGCAGAACACCAGAGTGCCAAATTTCTGTCTGCAGGTCAAAGCACTGCTATGTCACCTGTGCTATGTCCTTCACAATCTACTTTCCAGGAATCAGGCGTTCATACATCCTGCCCACAAGGTGAAATTGCACAGACACCGAAAATATCAACCACATCCACTTCCTTGACCCAGGGAAGTGTCTAGTTGTCTGTGCCTGAGATCTTGGAAAGGAAGCATACATACCCAGCCACGCACCCACAGGCACAAAACCGTGTAGATGTTGCCATTTAGGCTTGTGGGAACAAAGTGTTTCTGTGATCTCTTGGCTGTGCCTGCCTCACGATAAAGTGTTGCCTGCCATCATTATTTTGCCCTTTGTACTGTCCCCGCATTACACAAGCATGTTTCAAACAATCTTATCCAAGCTCTGACCAATGCCATAACCGTGAGAGTCCGCCTAACAACAGACACGTGGACAAGCTGTTGGGGACAGGGATGATACATATCTGTCACGGCACGCTGGGTGAACCTTGTGAAAACTGGGAGAAGCTCGCAAACTGTAACATCACACATCCTACCCATGCCAAGAATAGCAGGCCCAACTTCTACCAGCATTTCTGCTTCATCATATGTCACTCCCTGTCTCCCCTCCTTCTCCTTTTCCTGCTCCTCAAGCTCTGCTGAATTACCCTCCCCATGACTGCCAAGCTGGGAGCTGTGCAGCAGTGCATCGGCAAAGCGGCAACATGTTCTGCTGAAGCTGATCTGTTTAGGTCACAAACCACACACTGCAGTAGAACTGTGGCAAGGTATAAAGGAGCAAATCGATCAGTAGCTCTCCCCGCTGAACCTACAACTTGGCATGGTCATTTTCAACAATGGGTGTAACCTGGTGGCGGCTTTAAAGGTCGGCAACCTGGTACATGTGCCATGCATAACTCCTGTGCTGAACCTAGTTCAGAAATTTATGAAAACATACCCTGACTTGCCATACTTACTTGAGAAGGTGCGCCATATTAGTGCCTATTTCCACCATTCCTCTTCCGCTTCTGCTGGTCTTACAGCACTGCAAAAGTGCTTTAATTTGCCAAGTCACCAATTCATGTGCGACCAGCCCACGTGGTGGAACTGTACATTCTATATGTTTGCAAGGATTATTGAGCAGCAGGGGGCATTAGCTGAATACCAGCTTCAACATGCCCATCAGACTGAGAGTCAGCCACCACACATAACTGTTGAGTGGGTACCAGCTGGGTAATGTCACCTGGCATCAAGCCCTGGCATTGGTGATGTCAAGGCATCTATAAGATATCCAACATCACTAACCCAGTCAGTAATAAAAAATGGACAACAAAAAAAAATGTAGTTTTAAAAAACACCCCCCAAAACATTCCCTCTTTCACCAATTTAAGAAAAAGCAAAAACAATCCAAGTCGGGCGTAATCCAATAAGGGGTCCCACGACAATTCATACCATACTCAATGTCTCAGTCAATGAACAACAGAATGTTCTTCATTGGCTATGAGAGCAGTGCAGTGACTTGAGCTAACATCATTAAGTCAGGCCAGGTCACTGAAGGACATAACGAGCGCCAACATCATGAGGTTAGCTGAGTTCATTACCTGCAGGGATGAACTCTGCTGAACTAGTGATGTCAGCGCTTGTCACTAAGTTCCATTGCCGCTGAATTCTCACGCACACTGTCCCGTGAGCCTGTGACGTCACCGCTAGTGACAGTCTCAGGCCACCCGCAATATGGAGAGAAGGTATGCACACCAGTGACTATGCAAGGAGAATACATATAATAGCAGAAACTGCTGTGTGAATACTGGCCTGAAAAATACAATAGCTACATGCAAAAATGAAAAAAATGAGAGTGGAATCTGCATTACTGCCATGAAATATGAATGAAGAGAAATGTAGCTATTGAATTGATCAATGCAACAGAGCCCCAAAACCTCTTCACGGTATTCTCTTATTTTTGGGGTCCCTAGCTAATGTGTGTCCTCTCATGCAGTTAAAAAACTTACCAAGTATGAAAAGCTGAGACCCAGGCTATATATGTGCAATGTGGACCGGCAAGATATGGGTGGGGTCGAGTTCACAAACGAAAGACTACTAACAAATGAAGAAATAACATTTGGAACACCATTCTAAGTCTGAACTGGGTGCAAAAACCTAAAAAAAAAATCACTATATGGATAAAAGGTATGCACACCAGTGACTATGCAAGGGGGATACATGTAATAGCAGAAACTGCTGTGTGAATACTGGCCTGTTGAGGCTCTTTTGCATTTCAATAGCTACATTTCTCTTTATTCATATTTCATGGCAGTAATGCAGATTCCACTCTCATTTTTTCATTTTTGCATGTAGCTATTGTATTTTTCAGGCCAGTATTCACACAGCAGTTTCTGCTATTACATGTATTCCCCTTGCATAGTCACTGGTGTGCATACCTTCTCTCCATATAGTGATTTTTTTTAGGTTTTTGCACCCAGTTCAGACTTAGAATGGTGTTCCAAAACATTATTTCTTTATTTGTTAGTAGTCTTTTGTTTGTGAACCTGACCCCATCCATACCTTGCCGGTATATATACTGTATATATAGTATACATAGTGATCTTGTATGACAGATAGCTTGCAGCAGGCATTATCAGGAGGATTATAATGAGAGGCACAGGAGTATTCAGTTAACCCCAGTCAGTCTTTTTTCTGGTTAGCATGCAGTTTCTCCTGACTGAGAACCCAGAACTTCGCCCTATTACCAGACTCTATTCATGATCCTATATAGCCAGGAGCCTGTCTGCCCATACAAATTTTTAATAGCACATGGAGGCACTAAGGTTAGGTTCCCAAAAAATTAGAGATTACCTTGTCGTTGGTTTTGGGCTCATTTGCATTGATCAATACATTTGCTAAATATCTCTACTAATTTCAAATATTCATAGCAGTTTTGCGATACAATTTTCATATATTAATTTTTTACAGATAGCTAAATGTATTTTTCATTGTTCATAGTATCTCTATAGCAGTAATGCTTTGCCATTTTTCATGTTTATATTTTTATAGTGGTTAGTGTGCAGCTTATTATCTGTATTACAGCCATGTATTTTTAGGCTAGCACTTAATTGACACACATAGATGTTCCAGTCAGTTCCAGTCAGCTCTCCCTACACTTATTGCAGCTAAGAGCGATATTATTATACAATAGACTTTATTAGCCCTAAAAAAGGCTTTTTGCATTATCATAGCAGCAGCAAAGACTTGTAAGGCATTAATCCCTGCCAAGATGCCTCTAATACACTATCCCTCCTCTAGCAGCTAGCCCTACACTAATTACAGCTATGAATGGTAATATTAGAGAATAGAATAGATTTAAATTAGCCCTGAAAATAATTTTTTAGTTAACATAGTAGCAGCAAGTAATGTAAGGCAATAATCACTCGAACACACTATGCTTTCTCCAGCAGCTTTCCCTTCACTCTGGAGTACAGTGCACCGGATATGGAATCAACAGGTCTTATATAGACCCAATGACGCAATGCAGCTGGTCAAGCATAGTAATGCCAGTAGCCAACATGGCTATGGCATTAGTATGATTGGCAGGCAATCCCCGCATATTTAGTGACTGAAAGACCGCTACTTGTGGATAGGGTGGGGACTCAAAAATTAGGCTCTGCAGACCTTCATTCACTTATTTTGGAGTCCTTTTCTTAGGATTTGCGGAGTTCCCTATGGCCAGACACTCAAAGAAGCTGAATGTGGTCACTAGGGATTGGCAAGTACTAAAATGCTCGGATGCTCAATCCTCCAGTTAAGCAGGTTACATGCTCTGAATGGGCTGAACTCAAGTATCGAGTCTAATAGAAGTCAATGATTGAGCAGTTCATCTCTCCATCCACATACAGCCAGCCATAAAGAGAGACTGTGAATGCCTCTCTGGGGTGCCTGCACGTATCATGCAGTGAAGCATCTGAGCACCCACGATACTCGGTTGGGTACTCTCGCAGATTCCTACATATCACCAATTCAATGGCCAGAATAGTTCTAATAATCAGGTCTGTTAGAATCTCCAGCTCATTGTTAGCTATTTCATTTTATTGTATTTCCTTTTTAATTGTCATTTGGGAAACATTATCCTATTCGGAATGTATACTTTCGTTCTATTTCAGGTAACATTATATATCTGATGTAACTGGGTAAAATGTAGAAACCTCAATGGTACATCAAAATGATTCTACAAGAAACATTGCATTCAAATGTGAACACTAGAGTTTTTCTCACTGTCTGAAAAATGGACAAGAACAATCGAATTAATGGTTAAGTTATTTATTTCAGGAAGTGTGTATACAAGGTCATTCATTTTTTACACACCTAATGTAATAACATTCCTCCCATTCATTTTCTACTTGACATGCATCCAAGGCCAAAGATGAGATTAGGGCAAAGGTTGCCACGCTATGGATTTTATTGTAAGAATTACTGATGCCATATAACAGCTTTCTTAAAATGATTTGGACAGTTTCACTGGGAGAGCATACAGATATTAATGTTGTTTCATATTTACTTTGACAGCTGTTGTGTGTTATATTTAATCAGATAGATACATGACAGTATAAGCTCATTTTTATATTACTTAAAGGGTTGTCCAGTTTATAGCTAAATTTCTATAATGCCGAAAAGTTTTATATAATCCACCACTTAAAAAACCTTTGCTGCCCCCTTGCTTGAAGTTAAGACCCCCAGACACTAATGCTGATTAGATTCCTCCTTAAAAATGTACACTCTGCAGTGGGTGATGCATATACACATTCACATTCTACTTATATGTGCAAAATCCACAAATTTAAAAGAAACCTGATACATAATGCCTGATTTACAGGTAGCATGTATCAGACACTAGCTGCATGATTCCAGAAAGTATGTTTGACTCTGAAATGCTGCAGTGTTCCTGAGAAAAACAAGGTTTAAAAGCCACTGAGGAGTATGCCACATCGTAAACTGGTCGGTACCCAGCGGCTTCTCCATGCCCACTTCCTGAGCTTTCTCCCCATTGGCAATTTGGTCTAAAAGCAACCTTTTGCTCCAATATATCTGCCATATTACATGAATCTTTTTACAAAGTTATAACAAAATGTATTTTCCTCCATCCAAGGTTCATAAATTTAACCCATTAACTTCTTCTCAATTTTCGAGAGGGTATAATGAGAAAGGAACATTGTTCCACATACTTTGCATGCATGCATTAAAATGAAAGTCTACTTACAGTTGAACCCTAATAGTGACGTTACACTTATAAAACTTTTTGTGCATCAAAAACCGAATTACACACAATACATGAAAATATGTTAGGTTATCTATAGGCTATAGGGGATAGTCACACCCTTTTAATTTTGTTATATTCAGTTATACACCTGTTCACATCGCAGTTTTGGGAGAGCCGTCAGGGTTTTTGTCTAGATTAATGGGGTCATACTTACTGACTGTGCACCCCTCCCCTACTTGCCACATGTAATCTTATCCTATAGAGCAGGTTTCTACTTGCCCATACACAAGAGGTTTTTAAACCCAGAGAGAGGCTTCAGTATAGAGTAGGTACCCAGTTATGAGATATGACGTGATGTGGCGACAGGGCAGATATAAAAATGGCCATTTTTGTATGCTAAATATCTCATTATTTTCAAATTTTCTTTAACAGTAATGCATATTTATATTCTTGCATTCATGGTTTTCATACTTCAGCATTTCAGAGTGCAAACTGTCTTTTTTTGTAATGGCCTAAATATCGTTACAGCTCTTGGCCTAGCATCTTGACACTCATTCCTTACTTAGTGCATGTGCTGAATTTGGTGGTGCAGAGCTTCCTAAGAAATTACTTACATATGTGTGCGCACTTTCAGCGTTCTCATCGAGATGCTGCTCGCCTGTCTATGATGCAGAGTCACCTTAGCCTTCCCACTCACCAACTAATGTGCAACGTACCAACAAGGTGGAACTCCACTTTGAATATGGTGGAGAGACTGTAGGAGCAGAAACAGGAAATTGTGCAGTTTCAGCTACAGCATGCATGGCAAAATTGCTGTGTGGACCAGGATCACTTTACTACCAATGAGTGGGCCTCCATGCATGACTTATGTACCCTGTTGCGCTGCCTTGAATACTTTACAAAATGGCTAGAGCAGATGATGCCATAACCATTATCACTATACCGATTTTATGCCTGCTGGAAGAAACGCTGGAGACAATGATGGATGAGGCAGTGGCACAGGAGGAAGAGGAGCAGGAGGAAGATGGAACATGAACTCCTTTATCTGGGCTGTCAACGAGACTGGGCTATGAGGTTAGTTTACTGGGCCCAACTTTACAGCCAGAGGACAGTTTTGGACGAGGAACTGTCTGCCCAGCAAGTCAGCAACATCACTGCAGTGTGGCTTGGGGGGATACAGAGGAGCCAGTCCACACACCTGCAATAGAGGACAACTCGTCGTTGATTCTGTGAATCCTGGCACATATGAGTCAATTGCAAAGATTCTGACCACTGGCTATTACTGGGTGGTAACCCTGCTGAATGCACGCTGCAAAAACAACGTAGCATCACTACTTTTGCCACTGGAGCCAGATCAAAATATGTGATAATAGAAGTCCAAGCTGTGTAACGCTCTACTTATGGCATTTCCACCAGACAGTGGGGGCTCAGTCAAACAGCAAGGTAGAGGAGGAAGATGAAGTGAACATGAACAACACAGAATTTGGCCGGCCACATCTATGGACGGAGGTTTATCATGGCCTCAATGTGATAATAATTGATGTGCATAAAAACACACCATCCAGCAACACCATCTGCTATGGTGTATATTATCAGGAGTCAGTGTTTATCAAACATAGTGTAGCAGCACATGTCCATACATACTGCACTGCCATCTAATGTTTCTGCACAATTCATTTCTGGGTGGTAAAATTGAATACATAGCATGAGCTTTTGCAATATGCCTGAAAGATGCTGGCCTTCCCTGCTGAGGGTATACTATCTGAACGTGTGTTTAGCATGGTGGGGGGGAGGGAGGTCATCACAGAGAGGCACATCCATCTGTCCTCATCTAACATGGACAATCAGACTTTCATTAACCCCTTCAGCCCCCGGGCACTTTCCGTTTTTGCGTTTTTGTTTTTTGCTCCTTTTCTTCCAAGAGCCGTAACTTTTTTATTATTCCGTCAATCTTGCCATATGAGGGCTTGTTTTTTGCGGGACGAGTTGTACTTTTAAATGAAATCATAAGTTTTACCATATAGTGTACTGGAAAACGGCAAAAAAATTCCAAGTGCGGAAAAATTGCAAAAAAAGTGGGATCGTACAATAGTTTTTGGGATATTTTATTCACGGTGTTCACTATATGGTAAAACTGATGTCTGGGTGTGATGCCTCAGGTCGGTGCGAGTTTGTAGACACCAAACATGTATAGGTTTACTTGTATCTAAAGGGGTTAAAAAAAATTCACAAGTTTGTCCAATAAAAGTGGCGCACGTTTTGCGCCATTTTCCGAAACACGTAGAGTTCTTATTTTTTGGGATCAATGGCTCAGTGATGGCTTATTTTTTGCGTCTCGAGCTGACGTTTATAATGGTACCATTTTTGCGCAGATGCTACGTTTTGATCGCCTGTTATTGCATTTTGCGCAAAACTTGCGGCGACCAAAAAACGTAATTTTGGCGTTTGGAATTTTTTTGCCACTACGCCGTTTACCAATCAGAATAATTGTACTCACAGCAAAAAAGGGCAACCAGTCCAGTTAGCCCAGGCCAACACATCTAATGCACAAACAGGATGCAGACAAGCCTCTCAACATGATGGACACTTCACAGGTGCAAGATAAATTGCACACCAGTGGCGCGCATAGGGCACTGTTCACACTTGTATGCGCATGGTGTCCAGCCAGCAACCTATTACCACGCCCTTACTATTAGATTAGGCGGGTTACCCGGACACTACACACTGCAGCACGCAAGGGACAGAAATTCCACTATGCACGGCCGTATTAAGAGGCCCGGCTGCACCCCGCATAGTCAAAGTGCAAAAAATACACATAAAATATATGTGAGGTATTAGTTTGTAAATTGGCCAATGTACGTAAGCCCACAATCCTCATCACGGATCCTCACGCTTGCGGGTCCCTACACTGATAAATATCAAAAATGGCAACAAAAAGAGGAGCTAAAAACTCCCCCAAAAATGTATTATAAAATGTACTCACAGCAAAAAAGGGCAACCAGTCCAGTTAGCCCAGGCCAACACATCTAATGCACAAACAGGATGCAGACAAGCCTCTCAACATGATGGACACTTCACAGGTGCAAGATAAATTGCACACCAGTGGCGCGCATAGGGCACTGTTCACACTTGTATGCGCATGGTGTCCAGCCAGCAACCTATTACCACGCCCTTACTATTAGATTAGGCGGGTTACCCGGACACTACACACTGCAGCACGCAAGGGACAGAAATTCCACTATGCACGGCCGTATTAAGAGGCCCGGCTGCACCCCGCATAGTCAAAGTGCAAAAAATACACATAAAATATATGTGAGGTATTAGTTTGTAAATTGGCCAATGTACGTAAGCCCACAATCCTCATCACGGATCCTCACGCTTGCGGGTCCCTACACTGATAAATATCAAAAATGGCAACAAAAAGAGGAGCTAAAAACTCCCCCAAAAATGTATTATAAAATGTACTCACAGCAAAAAAGGGCAACCAGTCCAGTTAGCCCAGGCCAACACATCTAATGCACAAACAGGATGCAGACAAGCCTCTCAACATGATGGACACTTCACAGGTGCAAGGTAAATTGCACACCAGTGGCGCGCATAGGGCACTGTTCACACTTGTATGCGCATGGTGTCCAGCCAGCAACCTATTACCACGCCCTTACTATTAGATTAGGCGGGTTACCCGGACACTACACACTGCAGCACGCAAGGGACAGAAATTCCACTATGCACGGCCGTATTAAGAGGCCCGGCTGCACCCCGCATAGTCAAAGTGCAAAAAATACACATAAAATATATGTGAGGTATTAGTTTGTAAATTGGCCAATGTACGTAAGCCCACAATCCTCATCACGGATCCTCACGCTTGCGGGTCCCTACACTGATAAATATCAAAAATGGCAACAAAAAGAGGAGCTAAAAACTCCCCCAAAAATGTATTATAAAATGTACTCACAGCAAAAAAGGGCAACCAGTCCAGTTAGCCCAGGCCAACACATCTAATGCACAAACAGGATGCAGACAAGCCTCTCAACATGATGGACACTTCACAGGTGCAAGATAAATTGCACACCAGTGGCGCTCATAGGGCACTGTTCACACTTGTATGCGCATGGTGTCCAGCCAGCAACCTATTACCACGCCCTTACTATTAGATTAGGCGGGTTACCCGGACACTACACACTGCAGCACGCAAGGGACAGAAATTCCACTATGCACGGCCGTATTAAGAGGCCCGGCTGCACCCCGCATAGTCAAAGTGCAAAAAATACACATAAACTATATGTGAGGTATTAGTTTGTAAATTGGCCAATGTACGTAAGCCCACAATCCTCATCACGGATCCTCACGCTTGCGGGTCCCTACACTGATAAATATCAAAAATGGCAACAAAAAGAGGAGCTAAAAACTCCCCCAAAAATGTATTATAAAATGTACTCACAGCAAAAAAGGGCAACCAGTCCAGTTAGCCCAGGCCAACACATCTAATGCACAAACAGGATGCAGACAAGCCTCTCAACATGATGGACACTTCACAGGTGCAAGATAAATTGCACACCAGTGGCGCGCATAGGGCACTGTTCACACTTGTATGCGCATGGTGTCCAGCCAGCAACCTATTACCACGCCCTTACTATTAGATTAGGCGGGTTACCCGGACACTACACACTGCAGCACGCAAGGGACAGAAATTCCACTATGCACGGCCGTATTAAGAGGCCCGGCTGCACCCCGCATAGTCAAAGTGCAAAAAATACACATAAAATATATGTGAGGTATTAGTTTGTAAATTGGCCAATGTACGTAAGCCCACAATCCTCATCACGGATCCTCACGCTTGCGGGTCCCTACACTGATAAATATCAAAAATGGCAACAAAAAGAGGAGCTAAAAACTCCCCCAAAAATGTATTATAAAATGTACTCACAGCAAAAAAGGGCAACCAGTCCAGTTAGCCCAGGCCAACACATCTAATGCACAAACAGGATGCAGACAAGCCTCTCAACATGATGGACACTTCACAGGTGCAAGGTAAATTGCACACCAGTGGCGCGCATAGGGCACTGTTCACACTTGTATGCGCATGGTGTCCAGCCAGCAACCTATTACCACGCCCTTACTATTAGATTAGGCGGGTTACCCGGACACTACACACTGCAGCACGCAAGGGACAGAAATTCCACTATGCACGGCCGTATTAAGAGGCCCGGCTGCACCCCGCATAGTCAAAGTGCAAAAAATACACATAAAATATATGTGAGGTATTAGTTTGTAAATTGGCCAATGTACGTAAGCCCACAATCCTCATCACGGATCCTCACGCTTGCGGGTCCCTACACTGATAAATATCAAAAATGGCAACAAAAAGAGGAGCTAAAAACTCCCCCAAAAATGTATTATAAAATGTACTCACAGCAAAAAAGGGCAACCAGTCCAGTTAGCCCAGGCCAACACATCTAATGCACAAACAGGATGCAGACAAGCCTCTCAACATGATGGACACTTCACAGGTGCAAGATAAATTGCACACCAGTGGCGCTCATAGGGCACTGTTCACACTTGTATGCGCATGGTGTCCAGCCAGCAACCTATTACCACGCCCTTACTATTAGATTAGGCGGGTTACCCGGACACTACACACTGCAGCACGCAAGGGACAGAAATTCCACTATGCACGGCCGTATTAAGAGGCCCGGCTGCACCCCGCATAGTCAAAGTGCAAAAAATACACATAAACTATATGTGAGGTATTAGTTTGTAAATTGGCCAATGTACGTAAGCCCACAATCCTCATCACGGATCCTCACGCTAAAATTGATTTTATATTTTGATAGATCGGGCATTTCTGAACGCGGCGATACCAAATATGTGTATATTTATTTATTTTTTAACCCTTTAATTTTTTAAAACTTTTTTTTTTACTTTTTTTTTTTATTTTACTAGTCCCCCTAGGGGGCTATAGCAATCAGCAATCCGATCGCTGATCGCTATCTGCTGATCACAGCAATACCGCTGTAATCAGCAGATTCACTCACTTTGGTTTTCCCTCTGCTCTCGGCCGAGGGAAAATGAAAGTGAAAGATCATAGCAGCAGGCGTCATCACATGACCCTGTGCTACGATGGCAACCACCGATAGTCACGTGATAACACACGTGACTTCCGGTGGGGGCGGCGGTAAGTAACAAACATGGCCGCGCGCATTTAAATCTTGCTGCCAGACTTTGGCAGCAAGATTTAAGGGGTTAATGGCCGCGGGTGGAAGCGATTCCACCCGCGGCTAGCAGGCACACATGTCAGCTGTTGAAAACAGCTGATATGTGTGCCGATCCACGCCGCCTGCCCGCGGCAGGGGGCGGGGCTTAACGGGACACGATCTATGACGGATAGATCCGTCCAAGGTCGTGAAGGGGTTAAAAACAATAAGTCGTGGATTACACTGGACTTGTTCATACCTTTGGCTAAGTAGACAACTATACCACTTGAAAACAGACATTAATATACTCTATTTGCCATATCAAATATTTTGGAGACTCCAAAAATACAGTAAAACATAATAATAATATCATTCTGAAAGCTCAATAAATATATAGAGTAGTTTGTTGCCTTTTCCGCCGCCTCTTCAACTGACACCGCCACATCCACCCGACACTACTTCACATTGACCCACTCCTTCTTTTCTGGGTTCCTTTTTTTGTTTTGGTGGGGTTGGAGCTCCCTGTAAGTTATGTAACTTATGTTCATAAATAAAGGAAAAAACACACACCCCCCAAAAAAATATTTTTTTTGGCCTAAAACCTCTTTGACCAACAATGTCACTTTCAGTAGCTGCTAGCAGCTCCATAATTCGCTAAATCGCAAATCTGTGAATGCGGACTCAGCTATAGGGCCAATGACAGTGCAGTGCCTTGTAAGTGATAATGTTCGTGCTGCAAACTCCTAAATAGTCCTGTGAGTTTTGGTTGCATTTTCCACCCATTGAAATCAATGAGGTGTGTCAAAATGCAACCAAAATGCACTTGCACTGCATTTTTGCTGCGTTCTGCATGCTTTTTTGACAAACGTTCTGCAGGTCATTCAGTCTCTCTCTCTGTCTGTGTTGGTCTCTCTCTCTCTGTCGATGTCGGTCTCTCTCTCTGTCCAAGTCAGTCTCTCTCTGTATGTCCGTCAGTCTCTCTCTCTGTCTGTCGATCTCTCCCTCCCCCCTCTCTCATACTCACCAATCACTGACTAATCACCGGTGCGGTGCTGCACAGCTGTCACAAAGTTCCAGCGGTTTCTTCTGCTTTTGAAAATGCCAGCCACTCATTATTCCATCTCGTATTCACAAGCCCCCACACTGAGTGACAGCTGTCTCACTACAACCAATCCCAGCCAATGGTGGGCGGGTCTATTTAGTGCAGTAAAATAAATATTAAAAAAAAAAAACGGCTTGCGATCCCCCCCAATTTTGATACCAGCTAAGGTGAAGCCACACGGATGGGGAGCCCCCAAGCCTAAAAATATCAGCCAGCAGCCGCCCGGAATTGCTGTATCCATTAGATGCGACAGTCCCAGGACTCTACCCGGCTCATTCCGAATTGCCCTGGTGCATTGGCAATCGGGGTAATAAGGAGTTAATGGCAGCTCATAGCTGCCACTAAGTCCTAGGTTAATCATGGCAGGCATCTATGAGACAGCCCCCCCATGAGTAACCTGTAAGTGAAAGTAAATAACACATACACCTCAAAAAGTCCTTTATTTGGAATAAAAGACAAAAATAAACACCCTCTTTCACCACTTTATTAAAAGCCCCAAATACCCCTCCAGGTCCGGCGTAATCCACACGAGGTCCCACAACGCTTTCATCTCTGCTACATGAAGCTGACAGGAGCGGCCACAGATCACGACCACTCTCTGTGAGCTCCATGCAGCAACTAAGTGCGTCGCACTTTCAACGGGGACATCACTCAGGTTACCCGCGGCCACCGCTCTCAGGTGGAGGACTCCAGCGGTGGCATTGGGTAACCTGAGTGATGGCACCGCTGATTGTGTTGCTCACTTCAGTCACTCAAGGGATTTGCGGTTACCGGTGAGTCCACCTGTGATAGCAAATCAGGCTGCGGCACACAGACAGAGCCGCGCAATGACAATGAAGTTGGGTGAAGTTCATCCGAGTTCATTCTGATTGCGCAGCTCTGTCTCGCTGCCAGCCATGCTTGATGGGGATGTAGCAGAGCTGAGTGGGACTGCACTGTCAAAAATGCATCCAAAATGCATTAAAAATGCATCCAAAATGCAGCGTTTTGGAAACACACATGCAGTGACCAAATGCTGCTTTTTATTTGTCACGCCATAATGCAACATGCTCACATACCCTTAAAGTCCTGTCAAATATGTCCCAAAAAAGGAGGTGCGAGACAGACACCAATATAATGTATGTTAGAGCCATTTCTAATCGAAAAAGGGAGAAAAATGTAAAAAACGAAATGTGTGAAGATATGCTGAAGTGTTTTTTTTGAGGTTGGGGCTTGATTTTACGTTTTATTAAAAGTGATTAGGCACTACAAACTGTTTGTTATCTATTTCTCCTTTGGTTTGAGAGCTGTTCTGGCGACTACGTAAACGCCGCGTTGTTACATCTCGTGGCTCTCCTGAGGCAAGGACTGAGGCAGTCTCCCATTCCTTGCCTGCCACGAGCACTCCTGCTCAGCAGCGCCGAAGGTCTGCCAGACTGCGCAGTGTGCAGGAGATACCTTCTCAGAGAGGCAGCAGAAGGGTGACACCTAGTGGTTCTCCTGTTACAAGGAGTGAAGCGGTCTCCCATTCCTGGCCTGCCGCAGACTCTCCTGCTCAGCGGCCCCGAAGGTCTGCGAGGCTGCGCAATGTGCAGAGGTTTACTGCTCAGGGAAGCAGTGAGATTCCCGTTATCTCTGCACATTGTGAGACCGAGGATCCCGCCTCTATTTCCCAGAGGCAGGAGGGTGAGTATGTGCAATGCGTGGTGGGTCCTGATTCGCTCACTGACGTCACACGGCTTGATGACAAGGCTGGTGACGTGGTGAATCCTGACTGGCCAGGCTGGGACGTCGTGGACCCTGATTGGGTCAAGTCCGTCATCTCCGCCTCGCGCCCGCCCTCGGGTGGAGCTGCACCTCCTTAAAAGCTCCCCCTGCCATCATGGCGGCGCGCGACCGTCCTTCTATGTTTGGATATCTGGCAGCGTGCTGCCACGCCACTGCTCAGGCATTACTGTCTCTTGTGGGCTTGGCCCTTGCTGCTCCGGCAGTACCTCGTTTGCAGGCCGTGTTCCTGCCTTGCTGCTCTGGCAGTACCCCCGTCAACAGGCCGTGTTCCTTTCCCAGGTGAGCTCCTCAAGTCTCCATTGGACTCACCTGGTTATTGAAAGCACACGTGCGTGGGCACCTCTGTGCTACCCTCGTGCCATATTCTCGTGACTTCCACTGGCACACGTGCGTGGGCACCTCTGTGCTTCCCCGTGCAACAGGTACACCGAGCCGTGAGATCTGTGCCATACAACCCTCACGGGTTAGGGCAGATCGGTGTACATAGATCGTCTGTGACATTCCAGACGATCGCTAGCAGCAACCCGCTCACTCTTCACCCACCATAGCGGCGGTCCCTTACACCGCACAGTGGACCTTGACCGGCGGAAGCAGTCCATTTCCCATCTTGGCACGCTTCCCCGGGTCCCCCTCGTAACATTACGGTCGCGCCAAAGGTCTGGCTATGGCTGAAGAGCAGCAGCAGTTGCTGCGTTATGTGCAGCAGTTGGAGTCACGATTGGCAGCAGTGGAGCAGTCTTCCTCCGATAAGACTACTCTGACGACAGTCGCCACCCAGGCGGCTACCCAGGCTGTGCTATTGGGCGGAAGGTCTCCTCACCTTGCGCTTCCAGAGCGCTTTAGCGGCAACAGCTCTGAGTGCCGTGGTTTTATAAACCAGGTTACCACCTACTTAGAGCTGTCCGCGACTCTTTACGCTACCGAGAAGGCGAAGGTAGCCTTCGTCCAGTCCCTGCTCACAGGGAGAGCGCTGAAGTGGTCCACGCCGTTGTGGGAGCGCGGAGATCGTGTGGTGAATAACTTAGCAGCTTATCTTGGGGCCATGAGAATGGTGTTCCTCGGGCCTCAAGTCACCCACGATTCCGCGCTGCGCCTCCTACGACTTCGGCAAGGGTCTGCTTCAGTCGGGGACTTTGCTGTACACTTTAGGACACTGGCCGCAGAGCTGGACTGGCCGGATAAGGTCCTTGTCCCTGTGTTTTGGGAGGGCCTGGCAGGGTTTGTCAAAGACGCACTGGCCACACGTGAGGTGCCTGCCACTTTAGAGTCCTTGATTCAGGTTGCCTCTCGCATAGACATCCGCCAGGCGGAGCGAAGGCTCGAGGTCTCTTCAGCACCCACGTCTTCTCGGCCTAAAAAGCGTTTGACTCCCGTCTTCCATCAGACAGGTCCCCCAGCCAGTCCTGTAGGCGACTCCGTGGAGTCAATGGAGGTGTCCAAGGTGGTCTCCTCTGCCCCAGGTTCTCGGTCTTATGTCATCTGCTTTTCCTGTGGGCAGAGGGGACACATAGCTACCCTATGTCCCAAACCGTCGGGAAAAGACAGCGTCTAGTTTCTATCAGAGGGGGGACTCTAGACGCTACTTTTCCCTCTAGGTTGACTATCAGCGCCCAGTTGCAGTTCGGCACTACTCTCTTCTCTGCCCTGGCTTGCTTGGACTCAGGCGCTGAAGGCAATTTCATCTCGACCTCCCTGGCAACCCGATAATCAGTTCCCCTGGTTCTGTTGCCCAAGCCACTCAGGGTCCGGGTAGTCGACGGGTCCATACTACTCGATCCTATCACCCAGATCACCATCCCTCTCAGGATGGATGTACCACCGGGACACCATGAGCAGGTGTCCTTCCTGGTGCTTCCAGGGGGGACGGATGAGATCCTACTGGGCCTTCCCTGGTTGAGACAGCATGCTCCTATACTCAACTGGGCAACAGGGGAGATCTCATCCTGGGCAGGATCCTGTAGAGAGCACCTCGTGACTACCGAACCACCCACTACCATTAGGTCGGTTGGGTCCTCAGGGAATACTGAGGGGCCGGGTTTACCGACACCTTATGAGGCCTACAGGGATGTCTTTTCCAAAAGGGCCGCAGATACTCTTCCTCCCCACCGGCCATATGATTGCCGAATAGACCTGAAGCCAGGCTCCGAGCCCCCTAGGGGCAGAGTGTATCCACTCTCTGCTCCAGAGACGGAGGCTATGTCCAAATATATTCAGGACAGCCTGGCGAAGGGGTTCATTCGCAAGTCTATTTCACCGGCTGGTGCAGGGTTCTTTTTTGTGCAGAAGAAGGAAGGGGATCTGCGCCCCTGTATTGATTACAGGGGATTAAATGCAATCACAATCAAGAACAAATACCCTTTGCCCCTCATTACTGAGCTATTTGATCGATTCCGCGGGGCAAAGGTCTTCACAAAGCTGGATCTACGCGGGGCGTATAATCTAGTGCGAGTCCGAAAGGGCGATGAGTGGAAGACCGCCTTTAACACCAGGGACGGTCACTACGAGTATCTAGTAATGCCCTTCGGACTCTGCAATGCCCCCGCCGTATTTCAAGACTTTGTGAATGACATTTTCCGGGATTTGTATCTTTCCGTGGTTGCATACCTGGATGACATTCTTATCTTCTCCCCCGATCTTACCACCCATCGGAGGGATGTCATCCGAGTACTTAAGAGGCTCTGCACCCATTCGTTATATGCTAAGCTGGAAAAGTGCGTTTTTGAACAGGAATCCTTGCCGTTCCTGGGGTACATAGTGTCCAGTCAGGGGTTAGCAATGGATCCGGGGAAGTTGGAGACAGTGATGAACTGGCCTGAGCCCCGCTCGCTGAAGGCGATCCAGCGATTCTTGGGGTTTATCAATTATTATTGCCAGTTCATTCCCAACTTCTTGACGGTGGCAGCACCCATCATTGCCCTTACCCGCAAGGGCGCTAATCCCAAAGCATGGACACGGGAAACGGTAGAGGCATTTCACACTCTCAAAACTCACTTCTCCAGAGCTCCCATCCTTCATCGTCCAGACATCTCCAAACCCTTCCTACTGGAGGTAGACACCTCTTCGGTCGGTGCAGGTGCAGTCCTGTACCAGAAAAACGAACGAGGAAGGAAACATCCGTGTTTCTTTTTCTCAAAGACCTTTTCTCCGGCCGAGAGGAACTACTCCATAGGGGATAGGGAGTTACTGGCGATGAAACTAGCATTCCAGGAATGGCGGCATCTCCTGGAGGGTGCGAAGCATCCATTTGAGGTTTTTTCTGACCACAAAAACCTCACATACCTCCAGACAGCACAACGCCTGAACCCAAGGCAGGCCCGTTGGTCTTTATTCTTCTCCCGGTTCCGCTTTATTATCCACCACCTGGCCGGTGAGAAGAACGTACGGGCCGATGCCTTGTCACGTTGTATGGTTGTGTTGGAGGAGGACGAGGAGGAGCCTCGTCTTATACTACCCCCGGACAGCTTGAGGATGGTCACTCCCACTTCTTTGGACCAGGTGCCACCTGGCAAAACCCTCGTTCCCCCTGAACTACGGAACGAGGTGCTATCATCGTGGGCCCATGCCTCCAAGGTCGGGGGTCACTTCGGGGTCAAAAGGACCAGAGACCTGGTGACCAGGCATTATTGGTGGCCGAGACTACCCCAGGACATACAGGAATATGTGGGAGCCTGTATGTCGTGTGCTCGAAATAAGCCGTCCCGGCAGAGACCGGCAGGTCTTCTTCACCCACTGCCAGTGCCGGATCGTCCCTGGGAAGTGGTAGGGATGGAGTTCCTGGGAGATCTGCCCAAGTCAGCAGGGCACAGGGTCGTATGGGTCATCACGGACCACTTCTCTAAAATGGTCCACTTGGTGCCTCTCCCACGACTCCCGACGTCACATGCTCTCGCCACCTTGTTCATTCGGCATGTATTTAGGTTGCATGGCATGCCTGACAAGGTGGTGAGCGACCGGGGTCCCCAGTTCGCGTCTCGCTTCTGGAGAGAGCTCTGTAAGCTCCTGCAGATAGAGCTGAACATCTCCTCCGCATACCATCCCGAGACCAATGGACTAGTGGAGAGGACTAATCAGACCTTGGTAACTTACCTCCGCCATTTTATATCCGCGCACCACGACAACTGGGCTAACCTCCTTCCTTGGGCCGAATTTGCCATTAACAATTCGGTCCATGAATCCTCTGGCCAGACTCCGTTCCTACTCAATAACGGACAACATCCCAGAATCCCGGTTCCGATGCCCATTACGTCACCCGATACTAGAGTGGAGGATTGGGCGACCAAGGCCCGGGAGATCTGGGATGACACCCAAGAGGCTCTTAAAAGGGCTAAAGACCGGATGGTGACAACGGCTGATGTTCGCTGCCGCCCTGCACCATCCTTCGCCCCTGGTGACCTAGTATGGCTGTCCTCTAAGAATGTTAACCTACGGGTACAGGCAGCCAAATTCGCCCCTAGGTATCTGGGTCCGTTTAAAGTACTACAGCAGGTAAACCCAGTGGCATATCGACTCCAGCTCCCTCCACGCTGGGCTATAGCCAACACCTTTCACGTGTCCCTCCTGAAACCCGTACGACTTAATAAATTCTCGGGGTCCCTGCCGGCTCAAACCGACTCCCCGTCCGACTACCCTGAGGTGGCAAAACTTGTGGAGACAAAAGTCATACAGGGCAAGAGGTACTACCTCGTGGAGTGGGCCGACCGTGGTCCGGAGCATAGATCCTGGGAGTTGGAGGATCATATCCGCGCCCCGGGTTTGATAGCGGCCTTCGAGCACGGACAGGGGGGGGGCCTAGATGGGGGGGTAATGTTACATCTCGTGGCTCTCCTGAGGCAAGGACTGAGGCAGTCTCCCATTCCTTGCCTGCCACGAGCACTCCTGCTCAGCAGCGCCGAAGGTCTGCCAGACTGCGCAGTGTGCAGGAGATACCTTCTCAGAGAGGCAGCAGAAGGGTGACACCTAGTGGTTCTCCTGTTACAAGGAGTGAAGCGGTCTCCCATTCCTGGCCTGCCGCAGACTCTCCTGCTCAGCGGCCCCGAAGGTCTGCGAGGCTGCGCAATGTGCAGAGGTTTACTGCTCAGGGAAGCAGTGAGATTCCCGTTATCTCTGCACATTGTGAGACCGAGGATCCCGCCTCTATTTCCCAGAGGCAGGAGGGTGAGCATGTGCAATGCGTGGTGGGTCCTGATTCGCTCACTGACGTCACACGGCTTGATGACAAGGCTGGTGACGTGGTGAATCCTGACTGGCCAGGCTGGGACGTCGTGGACCCTGATTGGGTCAAGTCCGTCATCTCCGCCTCACGCCCGCCCTCGGGTGGAGCTGCACCTCCTTAAAAGCTCCCCCTGCCATCATGGCGGCGCGCGACCGTCCTTCTATGTTTGGATGTCTGGCAGCGTGCTGCCACGCCACTGCTCAGGCATTACTGTCTCTTGTGGGCTTGGCCCTTGCTGCTCCGGCAGTACCTCGTTTGCAGGCCGTGTTCCTGCCTTGCTGCTCCGGCAGTACCCCCGTCAACAGGCCGTGTTCCTGTCCCAGGTGAGCTCCTCAAGTCTCCATTGGACTCACCTGGTTATTGAAAGCACACGTGCGTGGGCACCTCTGTGCTACCCTCGTGCCATATTCTCGGGACTTCCACTGGCACACGTGCGTGGGCACCTCTGTGCTTCCCCGTGCAACAGGTACACTGAGCCGTGAGATCTGTGCCATACAACCCTCACGGGTTAGGGCAGATCGGTGTACATAGATCGTCTGTGACATTCCAGACGATCGCTAGCAGCAACCCGCTCACTCTTCACCCACCATAGCGGCGGTCCCTTACACCGCACAGTGGACCTTGACCGGCGGAAGCAGTCCATTTCCCATCTTGGCACGCTTCCCCGGGTCCCCCTCGTAACATTGCGTGCTGCTCTGAGCATGTCATTCCAAGACACCAGAAATGCAGTCATGCACCTTCTACAGGCTGTGCCAATACTGTTTCTGCCTTTTCCCATCCATTTCAGCCTTTTCCTCAGTCATCACAGCTCCCCGTTAGGTCCAATGTGAAATTATTCAAGTTTCCCATAGACTTACACTGCGCATTGAATATTTGCGAATAGTCGAATAGCGGCGAACTATTCGTCAGATAAACCAAATTGGCAAGTTGTGCTGGAGGTGCAAACAAGTGTAATTGGGGTGGCACCTCTGAGGAAGGAACTGTGTGTGATGTGTGATGTTGAGGTGCTTGAAGAGGAGGAGAAGCTGCTCATGGTTTATGTACCGTTCCCCTTTCAAACAGATGTTTCACAACCCTACCCCCAAACCTGTCATACACCTGACATGAAAGATAAATTATTTATTTCCTGCCTGAGTTGGAAATATTATGAAAGCACTAAAAAGTACCACTACCTACAAATATGATTCATTGTGTAATTTGGAGCAGACACAGAAAAGTGTCAAGAAGACCTCTTTAGCTTGTTCAATAGCAAATTTTCAGCAGCCATCACGAACAATTCCTATAGTACTATACTGTGGAATTTTTAGCAGGCAATTAAAGTTGGCAAGAGGCAATTTTTACATACTTCCCTAGCAACCTTTTAGGCCACGCACTAACAAGTAACAATACCTATAATTGTGTTTGCAGAATTTTGAGCAGGCAATTAAAATTGCCAAAAAACTCTTTAACTGTATATGTATCAGTGTAAAATTCAACAAGTCAGGCACCTGTCACTTCTGGTATTTTGAGCACTTGGTTGGATGGGTTCTCTGTTCACATTTGGTGATGTGTAGTGGATCTCAGGCAATCTTTCAATTGAGGCTCAAATGGGTAGATAGGCTGTTTAGGGGCCTTTTTAAAAATGTGGTGGTCTGTGGGGGAACTTTACCAATCTTGGCTGTGTGGGAGAACTGAGAACACAGGTAACATAGGGTAATTTGTTAAACTTCTTGGTCTTTGGGGGATATCTTGCAATTTTGTCTGTTGGCCACTGTTTAAAGGAGATGCGCTGAGGTCTACATTTTAATTTTTCCGTTTGTGGTTAAACTTTGGTAATCTTAGCTGTTTGGGGAAACAGTTTAAAGTGGCTCTGTTGAGGCCTAGATTTAAAATTTAAACTCTACGGTTAAAATCTGGCAATCTTGACACTGTGGGTGAACTGGGAATAAAGGCTATATGAGGAAAATTGGTTGAACTTATTACTCTGAGGGGGAAGTCTAGCAATCTTAACTGTGTGGATGAACTGGAAAACAGGCTCTGTAAGAGCCATTTTTTTAATACCATTGATCTGTGGACAATCTCTGAAATCTATCTCTGTGATGCAACTATTATATTTTTAAGATTCTGCATTTACTTACTATGTAACCATAACTGCTATTGTGACAGAAGCCTGCTAAGTAATTTACCTACCAACATTTGTTTGCAGGGCAATTGGCATGATCTTACCCCAATGAAGCTTCCTTTTCCGGTCCCCAGCCCTTATTACGACCATTTTAAAGCCCAGAACTTCAGGTCACCATTGATTTGTAGGGCGTTTGTTATCCAGGGACAATTTGGGTCAAGTTTCAGTCCCAAAGCTAACTATTTTTAGTCCATGCGAGTTCAGCAAACCTGAATATCCATGGGTCCACTCATTACTATTCATAATCCCTTTAATAAAAAAACCTTTACACCATCAGAACTACTCTGCTAACTGTAGACATCTCTCTAATCTCCCCTTCATTTCTAAATTTTTGGAATACTTTGTCCACTATCATCTAATTTTCCATCTCTCAGATAACTTTTTTTTACCCTCTACAATCTGGTTTCCATTCTTTACACTCTACTGAAACTGCCCTTACTAAAGTCTCTAACTATTTATTTACAGATAATTGGCCACTACTCCTTGCTGATATTCCTGGTTCTCTCTGCTGTATTTGACATTGTGGATTACCACCACCTCTTGGTCTGAACGTAATTGCTTTCTCTTGATTCTCCTCATACCTCTCTGACTGCTCCTTCACTATATTATTTGCTGGCTCTTCTATTTCTCCTCTTCCTCTTACTGTTGGGGTCCTTCAGCTCTAAATCTTTGGCTCTCTTCTCTTCTCTCTATATACTACTCCCATCGGACAAACCATCAGCAGAATTGGTTTTCTGTACCATCTATAAGCTGATGACAACCAATTATATATCTCTTCTCCAGAAATCACCCCCTCTTTAATACAAAATAACAGTAATACCAGGTCTGTCTTCTGTCTCTAACATCATGTCCTCCCTCTATCTAAAACTGACTCTTTCCAAAACAAAATTTCTGGTGCTCCTTACCTCTACCAACTTACATATAGGAAATAACTCAATTTACTTGGGTGTTCCAACCAAATAATTCCCAAGTACACTGGCTGTCTTGGCCAGAGTGAAATTTGACACAGACATTTTCTTTATTTCTTCTATAAAATCATTCACTTGCTACTATCACCTGCATCTTAAAAACACCTCCATGCTACTCAGAAAAAAGACTGACTGGAAGACCTATGTGTGTGAATTAGGTGCTAGCCTAAAATACATGACTATAAAACATATAAATAAGCTGCACACTAACCACTATAAAAATATAAACATGAAAAATGGCAAAACATTACTGCTATAGGGATACTATGAACAATGAAAAATACATTTAGCTATCTGTAAAAAATGAAAATATGAAAATGGTACTGCAAAAATGCTATGAATATTTGAAATTAGTAGAGATATTTAGCAAATGTATTGATGAATGCAAATGAGCTTAAAAAACAACGACAAGGTAATCTCTAATATTTTGGGAACCTAACCTTAGTGCCTCCATGTGCTATTAAAAATCTGTATGGACAGACAGGCTCCTGGCTATACAGGATCACGAATAGAGTCTGGTAATAGGACGGGGTTCTGGGTTCTCAGTCAGAAGAAACTGCATACTACACAGAAAATATACCTGCAGATTTTTAATTCAATGAAATTTTTTAATTTCAATGTCTATACCATGAACTTTTCACACAACATTTTCTTTGTTGGTAAAGGTACATAGACAATGCACTTTGCATGTGACATGGTTCCCTTGATTCTCTAAACAAGTTCTTTAATACCCTTAACTAGAGATGAGCGAACCGGTCCCGGTTCGGCTCGAGGTCGGTTCGCCGAACGGAGGTCCCGTTTGAGTTCGGCTCGTCGAACGTTCGACGAACCGAACTCGAACTGCATAGGAAACAATGGCAGGCAATCACAAACACAGAAAAACACCTAGAAAACACCCTCAAAGGTGTCCAAAAGGTGACAAACAACTCACAACACAACACAAACACATGGGAAAGTGACAAGGACATAAACTCATGCCAAAACAAAACAGCTGGACAAGGAAAAAGAGGAGGACACACAGATATATGAGTATATGCAAGGAAACATCGATTCCATTATTGTGCAACTTGAGCCCTGCTCATTTTAGGCTTCCAATCTGGATAAATTGCCTGAGCTCGCCACGTACGCCTTGAGGATCTTGTCATGTCCTGCAGCCAGCGTTCTCTCGGAACCTGTCTTCAGTGCTGCTGGGGGTCTGCTGGCAGATAAGCACACGCGTCTGTCCACTGACAATGTGGACATGGCTCTCAGAGGACTTTTCTTCCCCTGGGTCAGCCAGGGGACGGGAAAGGCACGCGTATTTTTGAGTGCTTCATGCAAAGCATCTTTTTCATTTTGAAAAGGGGCATCAACCGATGTCAGTCAAGCGGGGTGTGTGTGGCCCAATTAGTGGCAACGAGGGAGACTGTGGTTGGAGTCCCCTCGCTGTGTTTCTAAAAGAACCAAGATGAACAAGTCATGGCTCTCAGAGGACTTTTCTTCCCCTGGGTCAGCCAGGGGACGGGAAAGGCACGCATATTTTTGAGAGTGCTTCATGCAAAGCATCTTTTTCTTTTTGAAAAGGGGCATCAACCGATGTCAGTCAAGTGGGGTGTGTGTGGCCCAATTAGTGGCAACGAGGGAGACTGTGATTGGAGTCCCCTCGCTGTGTTTCTAAAAGAACCAAGATGAACAAGTCATGGCTCTCAGAGGACTTTTCTTCCCCTGGGTCAGCCAGGGGACGGGAAAGGCACGCGTATTTTTGAGAGTGCTTCATGCAAAGCATCTTTTTCATTTTGAAAAGGGGCATCAACCGATGTCAGTCAAGTGGGGTGTGTGTGGCCCAATTAGTGGCAACGAGGGAGACTGTGGTTGGAGTCCCCTCGCTGTGTTTCTAAAAGAACCAAGATGAACAAGTCATGGCTCTCAGAGGACTTTTCTTCCCCTGGGTCAGCCAGGGGACGGGAAAGGCACGCGTATTTTTGAGAGTGCTTCATGCAAAGCATCTTTTTCATTTTGAAAAGGGGCATCAACCGATGTCAGTCAAGTGAAGTGTGTGTGGCCCAATTAGTGGCAACGAGGGAGACTGTGGTTGGAGTCCCCTCGCTGTGTTTCTAAAAGAACCAAGATGAACAAGTCATGGCTCTCAGAGGACTTTTCTTCCCCTGGGTCAGCCAGGGGACGGGAAAGGCACGCGTATTTTTGAGAGTGCTTCATGCAAAGCATCTTTTTCATATTGAAAAGGGGCATCAACCGATGTCAGTCAAGTGGGGTGTGTGTGGCCCAATTAGTGGCAACGAGGGAGACTGTGGTTGGAGTCCCCTCGCTGTGTTTCTAAAAGAACCAAGATGAACAAGTCATGGCTCTCAGAGGACTTTTCTTCCCCTGGGTCAGCCAGGGGACGTGAAAGGCACGCGTATTTTTGAGAGTGCTTCATGCAAAGCATCTTTTTCTTTTTGAAAAGGGGCATCAACCGATGTCAGTCAAGTTGGGTGTGTGTGGCCCAATTAGTGGCAACGAGGGAGACTGTGGTTGGAGTCCCCTCGCTGTGTTTCTAAAAGAACCAAGATGAACAAGTCATGGCTTTCAGAGGACTTTTCTTCCCCTGGGTCAGCCAGGGGACGGGAAAGGCACGCGTATTTTTGAGAGTGCTTCATGCAAAGCATCTTTTTCATTTTGAAAAGGGGCATCAACCGATGTCAGTCAAGTGGGGTGTGTGTGGCCCAATTAGTGGCAACGAGGGAGACTGTGGTTGGAGTCCCCTCGCTGTGTTTTACATGCTTTTAGAAGGGCATGACATGGCTTGGAGGTTGACTTTCAGCATCTGCAAACTGTTGGCTACCAAAATGCTGCCTTTCCAACACCTGTGGTTATAGACAATGAGGAACATACTGATGAAGATGAGACGCAGATACCCGATTGGGATGACAACTTAAATATTCGGTCAGGGAAAGAAGAGGCTCGTTCTGAGGGGGAGGGGAGTGCAAACACAACAATTGATGATGAAGTTCTAGATCCCACCTACTGTCAACCCACAGTCAGACACTCGAGGAGGTCAACAGAGGCGGTGGAGGAGGATGCAACCGACGACGAAGTTACCTTGCGCCTTCCTGGACAGAGTCGGAGCACTGGTAGCACGTCTACAACTGCATCCTCAGCCACCACTCTGCCTCTGAGCATTATTCGGGGTGGATCAACAGGTCGCATGGCCTCTAAGCCTTGCCTAGCCTGGTCCTTTTTTGACATAGAAAAAGATCGCCCAAATTATGTGATCTGTAAAATTTGTCATGGTTCTCTTAGTAGAGGTCAAAACCTCAGCAGTTTGACAACTTCTTCCATGAATCGTCACATGAATAAATATCATATGGCCCGGTGGGAAGCTCACCGTGCTGCAATGCGGCCTAGCGGAGCGAACCATCCACCGCCTGCCCCTTCCAGTGCATCCGCGCGCTCGTCATCTTCTAGGACTGTGGGGACAGCTGTCACACCTGTTTTTCCACCCACAACTTCCACCACTGTAACCGCAACAGGCAGTTTGCTTGGTAGGTCGTCAGTTGGTTTGGAAGGGGAAACAAGTGAGTGTGTACAGCTCTCTCAGACATCGATAGCACCAACGTTGGATGAAGGCAACATCATGTCTCCGCCTGCACTTTCCTCACAAACCTGCATTTTTCCAGGGACACCCTACTCAACACCGTCTACACACAGCAGCCAGATCTCTGTCCCTCAGATGTGGTCAAATAAAAGGCCACTTCCTGCGACCCATGACAAAGCGAAGAGGTTGACTCTATCCCACTGTAAGCTGTTGGCTACCGAAATGCTGCCTTTCCGCCTAGTGGACACACAGGATTTTAGAGACCTTATGTCTGTCGCTGTGATCCAGTACAAGATGCCCAATCACCACTGCTTCTCCAAGAAAAGCATGCCCGCGCTACACCAGCATGTCGCACACAACATCACCACTTCCTTGAGAAACTCTGTGTGCGACAGGGTGCATTTCAACACAGATACTTGTACCAGTAAGCATAGACAGGGTCATTACATGTCACTGACTGGGCACTGGCAAACTATGGTGAGAGATGGAGAAGGGTCTGCTGTCCAAGTCTTGCCGTCCCCACGAGTTGTTTCAATCCTTCTTCTGTATGTAGAAGTTAATACACTGCTTCTGCCTCTTCAACCTCGTGTGGGTCCTCCACCTTGGCGCAAACCCTGTGTGGTCAGGCCACCCTTCATTGTAACTGCGCACAAGGACTACCACACACCTCCTTACTATGCTGGCAGCAGAGCTCAATACCATCAGGCGGTCAAAGTTTTACTTTGAAATGTATGGGAAATGTGAGTCACACCGCTGAGAAGTTGTGGACGGTTAGCTCTGGATACCGAGTTTCATCAATGGTTGTCTCCACTCAACCAGCAGCCAGGGAAGGCCGGGTGCGACAATGATGCAAACATGGGTGCGGCCCTTCGCTGTGACAATGTGACACACATGGCTTGTGTGGTTCACGTGTTGAACCTGGTTGTCCAGCAATTTTTAAAGCACTATCCTGGACCACATGGCCTTCTGCAGAGAGCACGGTGTAACGCCTTCCTTGATCCATACACTCAGATGGGCTGTTAATGATAGGCTAGAGGGAAGCCACTCACCAAGCAGGACCCCTAGAACCCTGAAACCCTTTAACCCCTATACAGGGATTAGGAATTGCACAGGGCCCAAGGTGATTAATACCTGTGGAAGGCTGCAGTTCCAGAGAATAGTAGTCAGGCAGGGTCAAAACATTAATTGAGGAACAGGAACAGAATGGGACGGCCAGGACTTAGTCAGAAAACAAGCATAGGTGAAATGCGGATCGGCCAACAAGGTACATAAACAGCAAGCAGGAAAAGTAGTCAGGTAACAAGCACACAAAATCATAAAACTGAACTGGGGGTAAAAGTAACCAGAGGTCATAGCTATGTCTGGCAGTGGTCTGCAGACAGGATGGGCATAAAAAAGGGTGTGGTGTCTTCCCATTGGTTGTAGCTGAATGATGGTATTTCATCTGTGAGATACCCACCAGCTACATTCAGCCAGAGATTCTGCATCTGTCAAGGTAATGCAGCCCAGTGTGTGAGCATAACCTGCGTCCACCTGCGCCGCTGGCATCGACTCCTCTCCCATCATCAGCACTATTCATGAAAGGAACACGTTGTCACCTGGCGACCGGAGTACAAATTGACGGAGCGGACTCCGTTGGTGACTTAACAGCCGTGTGCGGCAATGATGCAAACCTGGCTGCGGGCCATCGTCAGGGCAATGTGACACACGTGCCTTGTATGGCTCACGTGTTGAACCTAATTCTCCAGCAATTTTTAAAACACCATCACGGCCTACATGGCCTTGTGCAGCGTGCACGCTCGCTATGTGCTCACTTCCATCATGCGCACACAGCAGCTCAACAACTTTCGTCGCTACAGAAGTCTTTAGGTCTGGTGGTTAAACGCCTGAAATGCGATGTGCCCACACGCAGGAATTTGAATCTGCACATGTTGCAGCGTTTGTGGCAGCACCGCCGAACCCTGCTGCAATACGTTATGACATATAGCCTGGGATAACTTGATCCAGAGGTGGTGCAGATCACGCTGCTGGAGTGGTGTCAGATCAAGGACCAATGCACCCTGCTACACAGTTTACAAATGTCGACGAAGATGTTTAGCACTGGCAATGTCATTCTCAGCGTGACAATTCTGGTCATCTACATGATGGAGCGCACTGTAATTATTATTCGGAGTCAGGTGTTGGGACAAGAGGAAGGGGAGGAAGTACAGGAGGAGTCATATGCGGAAGGGATAACAAGATCTACGAGGTCCAGATGGTCAGCGGCACCTATGCGGCAGTCATGGTGAGGGAGAGGGATTAACAAGGGCGCATAGTATCAGCAAAAAGTGTTGAGGAAGGTGCAGGAGCCCATGAAGAAATGGAGGACGAACTGGCGATGGGCATGGAAGACTCAGCAGATGAGTGAGAGCTTGCTCACATTTCGGTTGTGCGAGGTTGTGGTGAGAGGGCAGAGGAAGGAGGCACGATTCTCACCTCTCTGCCACCAACACACCAAGGACTTGGTCCTCTTGGATGCACAAGACACA
The DNA here is from genome assembly GCF_048569485.1 of Anomaloglossus baeobatrachus. NCBI lineage: Eukaryota > Metazoa > Chordata > Amphibia > Anura > Aromobatidae > Anomaloglossus > Anomaloglossus baeobatrachus. Next base: position 516,232,627 of record NC_134354.1, read on the forward strand.
TCAGCGGCTTCTTGCTGCACTACCTACAACATGACCCTCGGATTGTACGAATTCAAAGTAATCCAGAATACTGGGTTGCCACACTGTTACATCCCCGGTACAAGACAAAATTTGGCAAAATAATTCCTGCCATAGAAATGGACGCACGTATACAGGAGTATCTGCAGAATGTGGTACGCAATCTTAGATCTACTTTTCCACTAAACACCAGTGCTGCACAGAGTGAATCTCAATGCTTTGCCATGGATAGGAGGAAATGGTCTTTTACTTGTCCACATCGGAGGGACCGAGGGATGGCTGCTGTGCTGAGATGGCGTTGAGTACGGTGTCCCTGCAGAGTTGCACTTTTGGTCATATACCAAAATGAGTTGAAAAAGGACAGATGCTGGTGGAAAGGGGAACAGGTGTGTTGGAAAGGGGAAAAAAGTTTTGGTCCGTGGATTTGGTGGTTAAGCAACAGTAACATTTGCTGAAGAAACACCATCATTTACAGTGGGACTGGCAGATTTGGATAAAGTGGTATATACTATGTTACCGCTATATAACGAAAATTAATAAGAAAAGAAAGAGAAAGGTATATATCCCCATCAGCAGTCAGTGTCCACCGTGCTCCCAGTTGGAAAAGGAGAGGTTGGCAACTGGAAGGTTTGGTGGAGGATACAGAGCTGTGTGGCTATGAAACTAATAGTAGCCTGAACCGAGTTAGACGCCATTCGGATCTGGAGACTGTGAGCCCTGTTAGCGTCACAGGGTCCACATGCCCACCCAGCCCAGGAACTCCCTGTTAACAACACAGGGGCCATTGAGTACGCTGACCGTGTGCGTAGGGGCACACCTGTGGACAGCAGGCGCATCAGCAGCAGCAGGCCTGTTAATGCCACTGGGCTGCACAAGCAGGACTGGTAGGACAGGAGCTGGTCTTAACCGTTCTGCGTTACCAACTGTGGTGGTGGCCTGAATCGACACCCTATCCCTTCCTACCTCTGGCCTAAAGCCGCAATGGGTTCAACACATGAAGGTGTGCTCTTTCGTAGCATAATAGAAGACTGCGCACCTCCTTGTTGGCTCCAGCCCCTTTTATAACCTGGGTCCGCCCCAAACCAGGGTGAACCACAGTGCACCTCCTGGAGACAAAAGTAGAGTGACACGTCATGAGTGGCATACCTAGCGTCCTATTTGGAACCGCAACTTCAATGATGACCTCATGGCTGCCATGACCCAAACACCTCACCAGTCATCGTCTGACCATCAATAATGCGGTGACAAGTCATAGGGGTGGGCCTCTGCAAGCCATTTGGGAGGACACCTGATGCCCTGTGATCTATATGGGACCCCCACATCAGGGGCAGGGCCAAAGAGTTCATTACCGGACCTAGTCTCTGATGCAGTAAGTGCCTGAGCATGCTCAGTAGCATGAAATACAGTCTCTGAAAAAAGACTATCAGCTTTAGCATGGTGTCTAGGCACAAACCAGGACTTAGACCCGGCACGGAATGCAAGCACCTGTGCAAAGAGGCTTTTCACACTTAGTGTGGGAGCATGCGCTGTATCCCGAAATG